>NC_052154.1:14364984-14964984 GCF_902713615.1 Scyliorhinus canicula | reverse complement strand
ATCACGTAGCTATTTCCTAATGCTTAGAGATGATTGTAATAATCAGGATTTATAAATCTCATAATATGTTTTCACACTTTCAGAATGTACACATCAGAATTTTGAACAGATTTAAGTATGGTAGACTTGCAATCTAAGTTTGAATCTAACTTAGAATCATGGAATGTAAATCTCTCTCAGATGCCGATTGAAAGATCTTCAGGCTTATGACAAATATTCTCAACATTATAAGCCTCTTCTTTTGATCTTACACTATCCTTGACTTCTTTAGTAAGCCATGCTGGTTCATTTTTCCCATTGAATTTTTGTTTATCAATGGATTGTCAATTTTCATTATGAATTTTGAATTATTAATTTAAATGTTTGGCACTATTATCTACCATCATACCTTTTAATCTATTCTTTCAATCAACCTGAGCGAATCTGCTCCTCATACCTATCTGATGGATCGTCAATGGACTCTAAACGTTAGCTCAGCTTCTCTCCTAATAGATGCTGGCAGGAGTGAGATTGAGGTTTTATCTGCATTCTACTAAATAGTACCATTGTATCGAACCACTCGGTAGAACACTGAGGTTCCTACTCATCTATTATTTTCCAGCTGCAGTATCTTTTCCGTTTTAGTTTGTAGCTTGAATGTGATTTTGTTGCTGAAGACATAAATTCTTTTTTATATTTAACAAGGCCTTGGGTCTTAGTGACTTGGAAAAGATGCCAGATAATACTTACTTTGTGTCTGCTAACCTTGTCAATAAATATGTCTGGTAAAATCTTAGAAATGGTATCTATGAACTGATACTTTTGACACTTCTGAACTCTATTAAGGCTGCATTTTGAAAATGGCATCAGATGCTAAACAACAGGGCGAGTAACACCTGTAGAGAGAGAAATAGAGTTCATATTTCAGGTCATTGACCTATTTTCAGAACATCAGGTCATTTGAAAAGTTAATTCTGCCTCTCTCCACAGATGCTGCCAGACTTGCGTATTGCCAGAAGGTTCTGTTTTTTTTCCCAGATTTCTAGCTTCCACGGTATTCTGCTTTCATGTCGCTGAAAACAGATCAGGATCCACTGATTTTTTTTTTTCAATGAGATTTGCACATCTAGAGCAATTGAGATTTAGACATGCTACCATGGTGTACTGTGGTAGAAATTCCACTTTTGTGTCATGGCTTGAAGATGGTTCAAGAGTGCAAGTGTCAGTCCAGTGCAGCTGGCACAAATATCAGCATATATTTGGAACCAGTGGCTGAATATTGTGTGTATAGAGTGGCTATTGTCACCATTTTAAGAACTCCAAAACTGTTGAAAACACTTGAATAATTTCCTGCTTCCTTGGCAATTTTATCACTCTAAGCTAAATATAGGATGAGTGCAATTGTGCGACAATCATCAATAAATCAGTGTGAGAAAGTTCTGGCTCATAAAAGTGAGATGGGTATCCTGTAGTAATAAAAACGGCATTAAATCACACAATGCTCTTCTCGACCAACTTGCCATGTCGCTTTCCCTTGCTGCATGGAATGTGACATTCAAGATTAGTTGCTTATTACTGCTGTGGGCCAGGAAAAATCCTGAGAGTCGGCGATGTTGATCTATGGTCTGTACCAACCACAAACTTTATCTTCACCCTTGCCATGTAATGAGAATTATGCGGTTTGTTACCTTCCCAAGAGCCAATGCTATCTTGTGTTGCAGGATCCTTTACGTAACCAAAAAAAGGGTTGTCTCCTTTTGCTGCATTTATTTGTTTTAAGCATAACCACATCCTTTTGGAAAAGGTTGCTGCATTTGTCTTACTGGAGTTGCTTGTTATGTCATTTCTTCTGTCTGTATACATAGTAATAAAGACTAAAGAACTAAACTAACATGGCAGGTGGTTGTCAAACTCTGTGGACCACTTTCTGGAAAAAGAGCAGTGTTTGTACATGTCCCTCCAGACCCTAGAGGTTTACCGTTGGGGAAGGCATCTATAAGCTCTCATAAATTTTTCACAGACCAGTGATGGATAGTTTGTATTTATTCACTATTGAGGCCAGCAATTCTGTTGCTATAGACTCATTTTAATGCATTATATATTCATGGCAGGGGATATATGGACCTGATTATTGATGTGACACAGTGGGAAGCTTGCATCTGTGTTCTTCAACTGCAAATCTTATTAAATGTGGTGCAGTAAAAACATGGTTTTCACACTTGTGCCATGAAGATTTTAAATAAAATAACTTAAAGATTTTGGACTAAAATACATTACTTGAATTTGAAACTGCCTTGGTTACCTTTTAAGAAACAATTGCACACAGTATTGTCTTGCCATTTTTGAATTTTCCTGTGGTTTCTGCTGTAAAGGGCAGGCTACCCATACAACAAATTGAGAAGTGTTTTGTATTTATTAAAAGTACCAAATTGAAGTATAGCTTCTGAAATTCCTGGGTCTTATCATCATGTTTCTGTGAGCTCACAGTCCCATTGACATGAGGCAATAAATTCACTGGTTCTTGATCAGACAAATGCAGTGATTATTGTCACTGAAGCTTTATTTTCCAACACCATTTCACTCCTTCAAACATGCCTCTTCAACCTGGCTTTTTGCCATCTGACCAATATGTCCTTATGAGGCACAGTCTCAGATTTTGTTGTACAATGCTCCTGTGATGTGCCTTCTGAGGTCCTATACAAATAGATGTTGTTTCCAAAAATTCAACAATACAAAAATAGTTCTGAGTATTTGCTCTTCAATTTTCATACATCAAATTATTTAACTTATAAATACCGTCCTCCGCTGATTTAATAAACTTATTGTTAAAATGCCTACATGATGTTGGCAGTGGAGTTAGTAACTCATTTCTTTTGACAATGTTTGCCGTTAAAATTCCAAGCTTAGAATCACTACTTTCTGATTTACCTTGCCCTTTCTGCTTCCCTTTTCTTGGTGATATTCTGACGTGATATTCTGTCTTGTGAAGTTTTGTCCTTCACATTGACTTCCCAACAGTTTAAAAAAAAATCACCAGCTAGTGAAAGTAATTCATGAAGACTTATGTCTGCTAACAACATGAAGCCTTCGACCACTCGGTGGGAATTGGACCCCCATCTGCATTATCATCACTGCAGGAGGTCTTTTTGAAAATAAATTGTGAACCAAATTGCATAGTTGCAGCCGCTTCTTACATAGTTGGATGATGCTATAAAAGTAAAGCATTTACACCAAATCAGCAATAATAGGTTCTAGGAAATGTTGAACACACATGCCTTGTTTCATAATCTAGGTAATGGTTTGATTTTGAAGACTAACACTAAGTGGTGGGCGGCACAGTTGTTAGCACTGTTGCGTCACAGCTCCAGCATCCCAGGTTTGATTCCCGGCTTGGGTGACTGTGTGGAGTTTGCACTGTTTTCCCTGTGTCTGCGTGGGTTTCCTCCGGGTGCTCCAGTTTCCTCCCATAGTCCAAAGATGTGCAGGTTAGGTGGATTGGCCATGCTAAATTGCCCTTAGTGTCCAAAAAAGGTAGGTGGGAATAACTGGGTTACGGCATTAGGTTGGAGGTGTGGGCTAAAGTGGGTGCTACTTCCAATGGCTGGTGTAGACTTGATGGGCCGAATGGCCTCCTTCTGCACTGTAAATTCCATGGTTCTATGACTCTTGAGCGGTCCCTTTTCTAACGCATTGAGAATTAGCTCGGATGCATGGAAAACATCTTATTATGCACAGTTTATTAATGTGGTTTTTGATTTACCGTCTCAAAATAATTTGTGCATGTTTTGGGTGCCATAACAGGGCAGGAAGAACTATGGCGTGAGGGAGCTGAATTCGCATCAACAGCGGGCATTGCCATTTTAATGGGAACGGCTCAGATTGGCATATGATAACAATGATAGTTCCCCATAACTCTGTTTTGGATCCTTCGCTGTCCATTATTTTTATTAATAATCTTGAGTAGGAGGCAAGTTGTATTAAATTTGCATATTATGTGCCGAATGTTTGTAAGAATCTGACCTTTTGCCAGACTTCACTGTTGATTCGGGCAGGATATGTGGCATGTCTGAGCAGGGCAAGCAACAACTTGTCCCTTTAGCCAATTAGATTAAAGAATCCTCACAGAGACATGTGGGCGGGATTCTCCCCTACCTGGCGGGGCGGGGGGTCCTGGTGCCGAGGAGTGGCGTGAACCACTCCGGCACCTTCAGGGGCTAGGCCCGCCCCGGAGTGGTTTGCGGCCTGCCGGCTGGCGGGAGAGGGGCTTGGCGCCACGGCAACTGGTGCCTAAGGACCTCCACCGGCCGGCGCGAGTTGGCGCATGCGCAGGAGCGCCAGCGCATGCTGGCGTCATCCCCGTGCATGCGCAGAGGGCTTCGTTTCCACACTGGCAATGGCGGACTGCTACAGCCGCCGGTGCGGAACAATAGAGTTCCCCCACGGCACCGGCCCGCCCGTGGATCAGTGGGCCCCGATCGCGGGCCAGATCCCCCCGTGCTCCCCCAAGAACCCCGGAGGCTGCCCGCACCGCCAGGTCCCGTCGATAAGGACCTACTCCAATTTACACTGCCGGAACTCACAAAAAATGGGCGGGACTTCGGCCCACCGCGGGCCGGAGAATTTGGGCAGCCCCGGGGCCCATTGTGTCGCGCCGGTCCCCGCCTTTCTCCGAGGCGGGCAGCGCGATTCATGCCGGGCCGATTTTTAGGGGGAATTTGGAGGGGGGCGGGGGCGGGAATCACGCCGACCCGCGGCGATTCTCCGACCCGACGGGTGGGGGGGGTCAGAGAATCCCACCCATGGGGTCTAGTCCAAAAAGTATAAATGGAAATATTTGCATCCATTGCATAACTACCAAGCATACACAGAAAATAAAATTAATTAGGGAAAAGTATTGAGACAGGGTGATAAAAGAGTAAAAAATTAAAGTACTTTGTGTTTCTTTTTTTCGAAGTAATCTCCACCAACAATTAAATTCTGAAGGAGTGACACTCTGATTCAAGAAATTAATTCTCAGGGCCAGAGAATCTGTTTGGCAGAAATTAAGACTTAGAACGTTGTTAAAAATTCACTCACACCTGAATTCACCGACCCTAAGCTTTTCTGGCATTTTCGGTGGTGGCTAATGGATAAGTAGAACAAGTTCACACCTTTTCATGGATTTAAATGTTTTTTTATATTTTATGGATTTCAAGTCCAAGCCCAGCAACAAGGAGCTGGTGTTCTGCACCTTGTGGAAGAGTGGGGTAAACTTGACAGCAACTTTGGGTTTTTCACATGTAACTGCACATATGCAGACGATGGAATTTGCTATCTGATACACTCCATAATAACGGTGCGCACTGGTAGTCTGTCTGTTGTTAGTAACAGCTAATTCTAGTCTGTTGGGAATTTGTGCAGTTAGGAATGTTCTGTTCACATTTGTACTCCACAGGTTTACCACAATAGTAAATTTAAATATTTTTATGGTCTTGTGAGTATGAGCCATTTTGTGCATGTCGTGCAAATTGGTTTTGCTCGCATTTGCTTAAAGGCTCTTAATTTTTAATTTGGCAGACCTTAAAGGTATATTGTTACTGTTTCTCTTCCAGTAAGCTGGACCTGGTATGGAAACAAAAATATTAACATAGCCGCTAAAGCTTTTCAAATGCAGTACTGGGTGAGTTCACAGCCATCCTGCACAGAGTTTATTGAAAATATCCACTTGTTAACACTCGAGCCAGTTCAGCAGAAGCATCAATTAAGATTCCATCTAGCAGTTTAGCGGCTCAGTTTTTAGTAAATCAAACCTAAGGATAATTAAGAATAGCCGTTCATTGCAGTGCAGACTCTTCTACTCAATTAGAATTGTTTCCTCTCTCCCAAAATAATTCTGCATGTGATCAAGCTGGTGGCCGCGATCTACCGACTTAGTCGCACCCGACTCGGGACGCGATGAGGCTGTTGAATCTCGAGAGAGGACTCTTGCGCGATTTAACGCCCTCGTTACGCTATGTGAGACCTCGCAAGGTTTGCATATTCAAGTGTGCAGTCAGTCTTGAATGTGCTCTCGCCAGATTTACTCAAGGCGTGGATCTAGGCGACCCTGAGCGAGCGCTGTTTAGCATCGGTCTCCAACGTAGACCAGGCATACCGTCACTAGTGTGGGGTGGGGGGGGGGGGGGGGGGGGGGTGTTAACCAGGAGATCAGGGGCCCCTGAGTGGTCAGATTCTGGGAAGGGTGATAGCCCATCTGGGTACCGTGGCACTGCCAGCCTGGGCACCCTTGCAGTGCTACCTGGGGCACTGCCAGGGTTCCAGGCTGGTAGTGCTAAGGTGCATGGGTGGCATTTTACCCATGCCAGGGATTGGGCCCGGGGTGCTCTGCCCATTTGAGGAGGGGCGGGGGGGGGGGGGGGGGGGGGGGGGGGTTGCTCGAGGACCCCCCATTGGTAAGTTGGGGCATATGGGCGGGTTCAGAGATCGGGGCGCAGAGCTCGTTAATACAGGAAATGGAACTAAGTGCGGCCTCGGCAGGGTGTTCTTCGCCGAGTCCCAGAAATTAAGCAGAGTCCCATTTCATAAAGGAGTTGTTTTTGGGGCTGAAAGCGCCGGGAAACACCCGGCTAAACACACCAGGCACGGGACTCTGTTTCGTTTCCATTAAATTGCCCCTGGTGTGTCCTTCCAAAGGTGATGTATGACAATTTTAAGTGATAACAAGGTTTAAATTAACTCACACGTGGTGAACTATATCCCACTGTGCCCTTTTGTGTGACTAAATCTATGCTAAACACGTGATGTAATTTTTAAAGTTAACTGTTTATATTCACTGCACAGGGAAACATGTGGAGTGAAAATGCTGTGATCTGTGAACAGACCTTGCCTCATGTGCCAAATTCTGTAAGCAGAATCCAATACTATGGCCCGGATTTTGTGATAATGACAATGATGGAGTGTATCAGATAGCGCATTTCACAGTTGCACCTGTATAGTTAAATGTGGAAATCTAGAAGTTGCTCTTGTGTGTACTGTAAATGTAAACACGCTTGATGCGGTTACACTATGTAATTCACATAACATAGTCCATTCCAATAGCCAATTGAAAAATGCAATAAAATTAACCATTTTTAGTTCTTAAAATTTAATTAAACATTAAATAACTCCCACTTTTAGCATTCGTCTTGCAGACACTAAGTTTCATGGGAAACAATGACATAAAGAGGATTTTTCCATGCAAATACATCCATTTCCCAGTAAAATGCTCCAGAAGTAAATGATAATAGGAGTTTTATATCCAGCTGTGAACACAAGCAGAAAGTAATTTCACCAGTTTATTGTGATGGAAAACAAGGGATTTTCTTTTTGAGTGGTTTCCACAATTTCCGGATGAACAAAACTTGTAAACACGAGAGAAATTGTAAAACATTATCCTTGCTATGATTCTATTTAGTGAACATAACTGGTATATTCATGTTTTTCATGTCACTTTATTTAACTGGATTTCCGATCCCTGACAATTCTGTACATGATCAAGGTGATGGGTCCTTCCAAAGTAATAACATGCAATAATTTACTATTAATGAAAAGTTAAACAAATGTAAGTTTTTCAATCCTGTATCTTGAAAAAAACTTTATAAAATTCTATTGGAATATGTTATGGGGTTGGTATTGCAGCTTGCTGAATCAGAATCAACTTTTTTTTCCACATACAAAACATGGCAAAAAATTACCAAATGCCTTATTGTGTCTGTGCCATTCAGCCACCTTGCAACTAAGCAAGTGATCCTCAACACTCCCCCACTCACTAGTAACCATGTAATCTCCCGAGATAAGAAGATGGAAAAACTCTCGCACCATTTGGGGGGGAAAGAAGTTTGCAAAATTATTTTAGCAGCACCACCACCCACAGCTGCAGACTGGCTGGCAGACCAACGGAATTTCTCCCCTTGGAGAAGGCCAAATACACTATCCGAGGGTTGGAGGAAGGCTTCCTTACTGCATGGGGGCACTTGGTTGGCCTGTTCCAAAACCTGTTCAAGGCCAGGAACAACCAGTAGACAGGGAAACTGAAAAGTAAAAAAGACAAAGAAGAACGTCAGGGACTCACAACCCTGGTTGAAGCGGGGGAGGAAGAGAAGAGAGAGCCTGAGAGGGACAAAAGAAACAACGCAGAGGGAGGGAGGTGGGGGCAAACCCCCCCCCACACACACACACACACAACCCACAAGATGAATACGGCCGAAACTGGCGGGACAAAAAAAAGGGGAGTAAAGGGGGGAAACGAGGGGGAATATCTCCCAGAACAAGCAAGGAGGGCATAGGGGAGGGGGGTGAAGGAGGAGGATGTTAGGAAGAGAGGGCTAGGGAGGGTAAGGAGCAATGTACGCCGAGCCAGACGGTGACAAACTATGAATAGAAAGACTTAAGGAAAAACATTGTACTGTACAATAATTAAAAATGAATGACAATGTATATAATATTGCAAATGCCAGTAAAAATATTTAAAACAAAATTTCAAAGAGCAACTAACACCACGAGATTCATTACCCAACATCCCAAATGTTGTTTTACGTAGCAATATGACCTTCTCCAAAAGGATGTTCAGCTCCAATCTGAACTGCACCCATTGCTTGAGTTGGCAGTCTATTCCATAGATCTGTCATCTTCTTGGAAAATAAAATACCTCATAACATCCAATGCGTTTCTAGGGTAAAGAGTAGAGTCACAACTCTGAGTTGATTGTGATAGCTAAGGATTTTTGGGTTACACCATGAGACCCTAAGACCTAGGAGCAGAAGTCAGCCATTCGGTCCATTGGGTTTGCTTCACCATTCAAAGAGATTGTGACTAATCTATCTAATAATCTTCAACTCCACTTTCCCGCTTTATCCACAAAAACCTTGATTCCCTTACTGATTAAATAGCATCTCAGCCTCTGAGAAAATACATTCCTCCTCATCTCTGACTTAAATGGATGACTCCTCATTCTGAGATCATGCCCCTCTAGTCTTAGACTCTCCCACAAGGGGAAACAACCTCTCAGCATCTACTCTGTCAAGCCCCCTGAGAATCCTGTTGGCGGGATTCTCCCCTACCCGGCGGGCGGGCCGTACCGGCACCGAGGGGTGGCGTGAACTTCTCCGGTGTCGGGCTGCCTGGAAGGTGCGGAATCCTCCGCACCTTCAGGGGCTAGGCCGGCGCCGGCTGGGTTGGCACCGCGCCAGCTGGCGCGGAAGGGCTTGGTGCCATGCCAGTCGGCACCGAAGGGTCTCCGCCAGCAGGCGCGAGTTGGCGCATACGCGGGAGTGACAGCATGTGCTGGCATCATCCCAGCGCATGTTCAGGGGGGGTTCTTCTCCGCGCCAGCCATGGCGGAGGTTGACAGCAGCCCCCAGAGTGCCCCCACGGCAGAGGCCCACCTGCAGATCGGTGGGCCCTGATCGCGGGCCAGGCCACTGTGGGGGCACTCCCCGGGATCAGATTCGCCCCGCGCCCCCCCGAGGACTCTGCAGGCCACCCGCAGAGACAGCTCCCACCGGTACGTACCTGGTTTGATTAACGCCCATCGCAGGCCGGAGAATCGCCGGGCGGGGCCATTGTCAGCAGCCGCCGACCAGCGCAGCGGGATTCCCGCCCTGCCAAAACCCCGGAGCCGAAGAATTCAGCAGCCGGCATTGGGGCGGCGGGATGGGATTTGGGACGGGATTCATGCCGGCCCGGCGGGGGGTCAGAGAATCCTCCCCTATATTTCTCAATCAGGTCACCTCTCATTCTTCTCAACTCCAATGAATACAGGCCCAACCTACTCAGCCTCTCCTTATAAGAAAATCTGTCCATACCCAGGATCAACCTTGTTAACTTTCTCTGGATTGCCTCCAATGTTAGTATATCTTTCCTTCGATAAGGGTAAGACACTCCTTCCAGGTGTGGTGTTTGCAAGACATCCCTATTGTTATTCCTCCATTACCTTTCAAATAAAGGAAAAAATTCCTTCGTCTTCCCTATAACCTGCTGAACTTGCATGCTAGTTTTTTGTGATTTACGCATGGGGGACCCCAGATCCCCCTCTGCGGCAGTCTTCTTTGCAAAGTTCTCCATTTAAATAATATTCAGCTTCTTTATTCTCCCTACCAGAGTGCATAACTTCACATTTTCCAACATTATATTCTGTTAGATATTATTCTGGTGGTCTTTCCTGATTAATTTCTCAGGTTTCGTATATCAACTTATAATATATTATATTATATGAACTCTTTGAGGGTCCCAGAACTGGGCACTGAATTTTAGATGGGGGTCTAACCAAGATATTATGCTGGGACAGCGTGTTGCTTTTTTTTGCATTGTATCATCCTCGTTATAAGCCCTAATAACCCTGTTTGCATTCCCAATGGCCTCATTGCACTGGTTGTATACTGTTCAAGCACATTTACGAGTGGTCTTAGCTGGTCTTATGTAAAAACAAAATCAACAAGTAGCTCATTTACTATAGTAACGAATTTGGAGGCTCGTTTCCCTAAATTCCTCCCGCAACACGCTGTCTTTCTTGTTCAGTCCTGGCCTCCTTGTGGCTTACTTGGTTATTCTGTATTATCTACCTATTTATCTTGTCATTCGGAGGCAATAAGTGGGAGGATAGTCTATTAAAAGTGTGTGCGTGGACAGTGAACTAATATCCTGCATAATCTAAGATGACAGACAAAATTACAGTGGTTCCTCTGCCATTTGGGCAGCGCTCTGCCAAGTAATATTCTTGCCTGTGTTTGAAGCTGTCAGCAGTTCTGTGTAGCTCTGCTGAGAGCGATAACAGTGTGGGAGAATGGGGAAGAAGGGGCTGCCTGTCATTGAAAGTTTTATAATTGTGATGTATATCCACAATCTGTGATTATAGTTTAGTGAGAGACAAAAGCAGGACGTTTACATACTTTCCTTATGAGGATGTAATTTAAATAGATGTAACTTTCCTGTATTTCTAAACATTGGTCTATATTTTTGTGTAATAATAGCAAATAAGGTATACCACGACAAACGAAAACCTCATGTGAAATGTTAATCTCTTCGCCATAGGAGCAAATCTACTGTGGTTTTTGTTTACGGTAAATGGCGCAAGAAATGGGAGGCGGAGGTGCAGCAGGGTTGCAGATGGCTGCCTTAATACGACTTAGATAGAAGTTCGTAAGAGATGGTCTCAAACAGTGAAATATTTTTTTTCGGTTAGCTTCTAGCAAAACAAAAATCAATAATGTTTTCCTTATCCATTGAAGGCAGATGAATAAGTGAGTCTGTCCCCCTCATGCAGCACATAAATCTTTTATTAATATGTGCAAGCTTCACATGAGAAGCCGGTACTTCCACTTCAATATTCCAAGTTGGTGTAACTACTCAGTTTCATTAGTACATAGACACATAATTTAAAGTTCCTCTCTGTTAGAGACAAGGTCAGTTGAATATGTTATATTAAAGTAAAAACGTAAAGTAAATTTGCCATCGTCCCAGATGATCATAGGCTGCTTTCCCCTTTGAGGAGCGAGAGCTGACTGGTGGTGATTCAACCTGAGGACCACCACGCCTAGGCGAGGGGCAAAGTTGAGAAGGCGAGGTCTTCATGAATGTTACATTATGACCACAAGGTTAGTTGCAGTGAGGCCAGATCATCATTACCGCCTACAAAACGGGTTGTCTGTTTAGATGGTAGACATTTTGTGAAGAAAACTGAAAATTGACCCCAAAAAAAAGTGTAATCCATGAACTCAATCACTTAGCAGAGCAGGCTAATCAGGTTATGGCTCCCTGTTCTAAGCGGCAGCTTTTATCAGCACAATCGCTTCACGGCTCCAGGGTCCCAGGTTCGATTCCGGCTTGGGTCACTGTCTGTGCGGAGTCTGCACATCCTCCCCGTGTGTGCGTGGGTTTCCTCCGGGTGCTCCGGTTTCCTCCCACAGTCCAAAGATGTGCAGGTTAGGTGGATTAGCCATGATAAATTGCCCTTAGTGTCCAAAATTGCCCTTAGTGTTGGGTGGGGTTACTGGGTTATGGGGATAGGGTGGAGGTGTTAACTTTGGGTAGGGTGCTCTTTCCAAGAGCCGGTGCAGACTCGATGGGCCCAATGGCCTCCTTCTGCATTGTAAATTCTATATATAGATTTTCTGTGCGACAAGATGACAGCCGATAATGTCGCAGCGAGGGAACTGGGGCATCCCTTCAGCCAGTTAGACCAAACAATTGTGAAATAAACAGTGCAAGGAATCAGAAGAAAATATAAATTAGAATGGGCAAATTCAATCTCAAATCAGGTAAAGAATGAAAAATGGAGAGAGTGAAAGGAAGATTGGAGTGAGAGAAAACCGAGACAAAAAGATAAATGTAAAATTTTAAATTTGAGTTTACATTTTTAAAATCAGCAAGTAAAACCGAAAGAAATGAAAGTCCACATTTATTGTAGTAAAGTTTCTGCACTGGAAAGATTGAAAGACAGCAATTTTTTGCTCAAGTGGAACAACTTAAGTTAACTTCATTGCCATGTAGAGGAGACAAGAGGAGACTGAGATGTAGAAAATTATGAGGGGCATCGATAGAGTAGACAGGAACAAACGTTACCCCTTGATGGAGGTGTCAGCGACCAGGGGACATGGATTGAAGGCAAGGGGCAGGAGGTTTAGAGGGGATGTGAGGAAAAACCTTTTTACCCAGAGGGTGGTGGGAGTCTGGAACTCGCTGCCTGAAAGGATGGTGGAGGCAGAGACCCTCATAACATCTAAGAAGTATTTAGATGTGCATTTGCAATCCCAGGGCAGACACAGCCCTGGGCCAAGTGCTGGAAAATGGGATTAGAATAGTAAGCTGGTTGTTTTTGACCGGCACAGAAGGGCCTTTTCGGTGCTGTACGATTCTATGACTATGTTCACAGAAAATTGAGTCTCACTGTGTTTTCGTATAGCTAATTCTCTTTCGTATGGTGTGGTGAGTATTGGGGTATCACAATTTGATTTGATTTATTGTCACATGTACAGAAGTACAGTGAAAAGTATTTTTCTGCGGTCGAGGAACGTACACAGTACGTACACAGTAGACACAAGAATAATCAACAGAGAACATTGTCAAATGGTACATCGACGAAACAGTGATTGCTTACAGTGCGGAACAACGGGCCAAACAAAGCAAATACATGAGCAAGAGAAGCACAGGGCATCGTGAATAGTGTTCTTACAGGGAACAGAACAGTCCGAGGGGGAGTCGTTGAGGGGTCTTGTAGCTGTGGGGAAGAACCTGTTCCAGTGTCTGGATGTGCGAGTCTTCAGACTTCTGTACCTTCTGCCTGATGGAAGGGTCTGGATGAAGGCAATCCCTGGGTGGGAGGGGTCTCTGATAATGCTGTCTGCCTTCCTGAGGCAGCGCGAGGTGTATACAGAATCAATTGTTAAGATTGCTGGCAGGTATTCTGGAGTATTTTGAGATGACTAGCCTCAGGTGGAATTAACTGAGGGAGGGGAAGTATTTGTAGAGTAATATATGAGCTGAGCAACACTGGGACAGAGGTCAGATCATTCAAGGGAAAGCATGAATAATTGGGAGGACAGAAAATGTTTTGAAGCCTGGGAGAACGGGTAATCCTGGAGTTTAAAGAAAAATACTTGCGTCGTTTATATTGCTGTTTTCTTGGATGTCGCAAAAGTGCTTCACAGGCAATGAAGAACTTTTGGATTGTTATAATCTGGGAAACAAAGTAACCAATTTAAACACAACAAAGCCCCCAAAACAGCAATGTGGTAATGACTAGATAGTCACTTGGTAGGTCAGAACTTTGAGTATTGCTGAAAAAAGAGACATGCCTTTGCACCCTTTCATCTTTCACTCTTCAGGCCAAGATTGGCCTTGTTAAATTGCCCCTTAGTGTCCAAAAGGTTAGGTGGATGTTATGCGGATAGGGTAGAGGTCTGGGCATAAGTAGGATGTTCTTTCCAAGGGTCGGCCCAGACTCCTCCTGCTGCACTGTATATTCTATGAATACTAAGCCTCAAGGACTGCAACAATTTATTCTGCATGAGAATCAGGTGCTGATTGGTTGGCAAGCAGACTCTAATTGGTAGAGGCATTGCCATGGAGAATCCACCAGGGAACAGTTAACTGCCAAGTTTTTTGTTTATATTCAAACCGTTCAAGTCAACTCTGGTCAAGACATTGTTATGGCGAATGAACCAAGGAATGGCTGTTTCGCCAGCCGTTTGTAAGATTTTAAAAAGTCCAAAACTAGCAGCACCATATACTATGTTGCAACTTTTTGAATTCCTCATTCCCTCCACTGCTTGACTTAAAGACATCTCCATGAAGAAAGGGGAAATAAGGGAATCATCATGAAGGACCCTGATAACAGAATGTCTCGTATTTTTTTCAGCAGCGACCAGATAATTTGCTCTTTTGTCTGCAGGCAGTTAGATAGGGATATATGGAATGTGCGCTCTGGCAGCATGAGGCAACAGTGGTTCGGACAGGGCCACTCAGCTCCTAACCTCATGTTTGGTCCCAACATGGACAAAAGAGCTGAACTCAAAAGTCAAGATGACATCAAGGTAGCATTTGATGGAGTGTGGCATCCAGTTGCCGTAGCAAAACTAAAGTCAGTGGGAATCAGGGGGGAAACTCTCCTCTGCTTGGAGTCGTACTTAGCACAAAGGAAGATGGTTGTAAGTGTTAGAGATCAATTATCTTAGTCCCAGGTCATTGCTGCATGAGTTCCTCAGGTTCATGCCTTAGACTTAACCATCTGCAGCTGCTTCATCAGTTGTCTTCCCTCCATCATAACATCAGAAGTGGGTATGTTTGTTGATTATTGCACCATATTTAGCACCACTCACGATGACTTGGATACTGAAGCAGTCCATGCCCATATGCAGGAAGACCTGGACAACTTTCAAGCTTGGCTGATAAGTTGCAAGTACAATTTGTGTGCCACACACATACCAAATAATGACCATCTCCAACAAGGGCGAATCTAGGCATTTCCCTGACATGCAGTGGTGTTGACGTTGCTGAGTCCCCCACATCCTGAGGGTTACCATTGATCCAACACTGAACTGGGTCGCCACACAAGTACTGTGGCTACAAGAGCAGGCCAGGGGCTGGCAATTCTGTGGTGAGTAACCTCACCTCCTGATTCCCCATAGCCTGTCCGCCTTTGACAAGGCACAAGTCAGGAATGTGATGGAATACCCTCCACTTGCCTAGATGAGCGCAGCTCCAACAACAACACTCAAGAAGCTTGGCACTATCCAGGACAAAGCAGCCCATTCACTACTTCAAACATTCATTCCCTCCACCACCCATGCACAGTAGCAGCACTGTGTATCATATACAAGGTGCACTGCAACACCTGATTGAGTCTCCTTCGACAGCAACTTCCAAACCCTGCGACTGCTTACCATCCAGAAGGCCAGGGCCGGCCCAAGGCACCGGCAACTCGGGCTGTCGCCCGGGGCGCCATGTGTTAGGGGGCGCCAGAGACTCGGGTCCCGCGCATGCGCAGTTGGGCCGGTGCCAACCAGCGCATGCGCGGTGGCCGCCCTCCCCCAGGGTGGCCGCCCTCCCCCAGGGCGACCCCCCTCCCCCAGGGCGACCCCCCCGCCCGCCCGCCCCCCCTTCCGCCCGCCCGCCCCCCCCTTCCGTCCGCCCGCCCCCCCTTCCGTCCGCCCGCCCCCCCCTTCCGTCCGCCCTCGGGCCCCCCCCCCCCCCCCGCCGCCTCGGCCCCCCCCCCCTCCGCCCGCCGCCTCGGCCCCCCCCCCGCCGAGAATGAAGATATTCATTGAAGATCTGCACAGTGTGTGCGAGGTACGGAGTCCCGTTTCAACACTCATCCAAACACCTAATGTGTTCTGTGGGTGGTCAGGAAATCTGCACAAAGAGTGAGAATCAAGTGGCGTGGATGTCCTGGGATCTGGTCAGTCTATCAGGAAGAATCTGGGATCAGGTCAGTTAATTGAGGCTGGGGGTGGTTGGCAGGGTGTCTGGGTCGGAGTGTTGAAGAAGGGGCTCAATAACATGGCAGGAGGTGATCATTAACGATGAGATGGGGTCAGTGTAATGTGGAGAGGATCAGCTTAAAGGGGTAAGAGTCAGTGTAAGGGTAGGAGGGGGTGGTGTTTGGTGTCTAGGACCAGTAACTGTAATTGGTGGAGGGGCCAGTCATTGTATTGTGGGAGGGTTAGGATCAGTTGGGATGAACTGTGCATGAGGAGCTGATAGGACTGGTTAAAGTGCAATTTAGTTCCTTTCCTCTATCTAACCCCCGCCTCGGCCCCGCCCCCCCCCGCCTCGGCCCCGCCTCCCCCCGCCTCGGCCCCCCCGCCTCGGCCCCGCCCCCCCGCCTCGGCCCCCCCCCCCCCCCCCCCCCGCCCCCCCGCCTCGGCCCCGCCCTCCCCCGCCTCGGCCCCGCCTGCCTCGGCCCCGCCCCCCCCCCCCCCCCGCGCCCGCCTCGGCCCCCCACCCCCGCCTCGGCCCCCCCCCGCCCCCCGCCCCCCCCCCCTCCGAAGGGCGCCGAAGTTCAGCTTGCCCGGGGCGCCAGCAACCCTAGGAGCGGCGCTGCAGAAGGCAGCAGATGCATGGGAACTCCAGCACTCACCAGTTGCCCTCCAAACTACGCACAATACTCACTTGGAACTAAACCACTGTTCCTTCACTGTTGCTGGGTAATATCTTGGAACCTTCCTCCTAATAGCACTGTGTGGAGCATATATGGAGGGGACAAGATAACTCTAACTGACAGGGACAGTAGATAATTAGAAGGATTGCAGATATTTTCTGGGAAAAAAGGGGCTATAATCCTGTAAACTTTGGTTAAGAACGTAAAATTGAACTCAAGACTCCTGACACATGAGATTTGTAACATTGTAAAGACAACTCTTTAAGCTTTTCACTCTGAATTGTTTCCATTTTTATAGAGTTTCAATGCTGTAAACCGTATTAAATTATTTTCATTTCGGTGAAAAATTCAAAATAACAGTCCAAACCAACTTCACAATTTATTTTCAAAAGGAAGACATATTTATCTCATCTCTCCGAGAAGTCCTCACGTTGACTTCATTACTTTGGAATGCAGCTTGCACACAGCAAGATCCAACAAACAGTGATTCATTGACCGTCCATTTGTTTTTCCTGGCGTTGGTTGAGAGAAGAATTATTGCAAGGACACTGGGAGAACTCCCTATGCTCTCCACATTGTGCCAATGTGATCTTTTACATACACTGGACCCACGATGTGATGACCTTTCCGCCAATACAGCACCGGAAGATGTGCTCAAGCCTGGGAATGGAGAGTAATCCCAAAGTGATTTCAAAAGATTGCAAGTGGTCAGTTTCTGCTACCTGTTTGTTTGGAATTGGAATTGTTAGCTTTTGAAAAATAAACCGAGCAGTCTGGTGGCTTGCTCCTAATTGGTTGCTATTGACTGAATGAAATTGCTTTTGTTCATTTCATGTTTACTCAGATCATCAGATATTGATGGCAATTTAACAGTTAACTCGTTGTAGCCAGTCATTAATTTCTCTCCTGCTGAGTTACGGTGCTGTTGTAAAGCATACCACAATGGATGTGCACGAGCTGCAGGACTTTTAATTATATTGAAATTCATGAGGCGGCAGTAAAGACTGAACAAATTGCCTTTTTACTTCAGAAGAGTACCAAACCTAAATTGCAGGACCTTAGTTTAGTCAGTTTTTTTAAATTTTAGAGTATCCAATTCCATTTCTTTCCAATAAAGGGGCAATTTGGCGTGGCCAATCCACCTACCTGCACATATTTGGGTTGTGGGGGCGAGACCCAAGCAAACACGGGGAGAATGTGCAAACTCCACACGGACAATGACCCAGAGCCAGGATCGAACCTGGGACCTATGTGAGGCAGCTGTGCTAACCACTGCGCCACCGTGCTGGTCCTTTTGGTTTAGTCAGTTAACAGTGTTTTCTGTGTGCAAACAAAGGCCCAAGAGAAAATGAATATAGATTGTAATTGAAACTTAGGGCGCGATTCTCCTAAAAGAGAACAAAGTCCCCGAGCGAACGCGATTAGCCTCATGTTTCCTGTCGCTCGTAGGGCCGAGAAACACATGACTATTCAACCGACTCTTGAATAAGGGGCCTGAATGGGGAACTCACAGCCGAAGCCGCTCATAGCCAAGTTTTGTACAGTGGGGAGCTCCGCTCGCCGGAACCCCCACTGTAGCGAGAGATCTTTGTAGCGAGAAACTTTTTTTTGCCATTTTTAAATTTACAAATGGCGTCCCGATCTCCAAGGCCCCCAAAACAATCCCCGACCTCCCTCCCCCAAGCCAGAAAGCAGGCCAGGAGGGTGCCTGGCACCCCCCGCAACACCCAGACCGGGCAACCCAAGCCCGATCGTGCCTGTGCATGCAGAAATGCCAGCTTGGCACCTTGGCAGTGCCAACCTGGCACCCTGGCAGTGTACCTGCCAGCTGGCAGTTCCACTGGGCACCTTGGCAGTGCCAGGCTGGCACTACCAGAGTGCCCAGGTGGCACCAGCAGTGCCAATGCACTACCCTGCCCAATCAGCATGCAGCTGGGGCCCATTGTGGGTGCCATTCACATCGCAACATCTCACGAGATCGCGTTGCATCTTGCGTTGAGCCAGGTAGAGTGTCCCGGCTTTTAAAGGCCATGCTGCTCTGCAGTGAGCTGCTTTTCAGGTGCAGTGTGGCTGTTGGATCGTGCCCTTAATATCATCATTACCAAATGGGTATAAACAAAATTTCATGAATTCTCTTTCTGTTATTTTAAGTTAATTAACTCTTCCTTCATAGCAATCATTGTTCAGATATTTTAGAAGAGTATTTTAGTTGCACGTTGGTTAGCGAACGCATCGTTTTTGTGATTCCCATATAATAAATTTTGAAGTTTCATGGTATCCAGTTATGTGCAATTGGCTGGTCTGGACAGCCGACACAGGAAAGCACCTTCAGATGGAAAGTCCCCATTAAGTATGGAAATAATGTGGCTTGCTTGTACAATTTGCTTTATTTTTCTATGTGGGTCTCTCTGATGAGAACAGTATTTGTTGCCCATCCAAATTGCCTTTGAGAAGGTGAGGGTGAGCCACCTTCTTGAACTGCTGAAGTCCATGTGATGAACTCCTATGGCGTTGTTAGGAAAGGGGCTCCAGGATCCTTAACCCAGCGAAATGAAGGAAGGTCGAAGTATTTCCAAGTCTGAATGGTGTGCAAGTTGTAGGGGAATTTGATGGCGGTGTTCTCACATGCCTGCTGCCTTTGCCTTGTAGGTAGTGGGGGGTCGCAGATTTGGGGGGTACTGCCGAAGATACCTTGGCATTTTGCCAATTGCAAGATTATCTGAGTCAATCATAAATTCGTACTTGCCATTCCTTTTTTTTAAGGGTTACTGATGTCAAGAACATTCTATTTTAGTGGTGGTTTTGGCGGCTACATTTTTGATATGCATACTTATCTCAACAAAACTGATAGTTGATTATAGCCTGTTCATGTGTTGTATTTACAATAGACTGACATAACTTTAAAATTTTTGCTCATGCACAGTCATTGAAGAATGTTAATCATACAAGAGCTATAATAACAGGATGGATTATTGTGTAAACGTTCTTTTATTAGACAATTGACAAACACTTGTCATTTATAATCTTCTGCCTCTTCCTCGAAAAGGGGAGCAGTAAAGTTAATTGTGGCTGCTCATTTACATTAATCCCAGTGCTGAAGTCTACAATAAGCCATTAATATCATGTCATGATAAATTATTATAAATAAAATTGAACATATTGATTAATGATCTCGGCTGCCGTGTCCTCGTTAAAATTCTTTTGGTGGCTGATTCAAGTTTTATTTCGACAGGGTCCATCTTGTTGCATTATGATTAAAAAAAAGTCAACCTGCTGTGGCCTGGTGACAGATAAAACTCAAATCACACATTTTCCGTGGTATGCGTGTAGCCCTTTCCTGCGCGTTTTTTAAGCTGGTCATTCCGAGATATAAAGAAAAATCTATTTTCATTTAATTTTGAAATTTGGTACTTGACAATTTCCCCCAACAAATTTCCTATGATAATTTTACAAAGCACAAAATGTTTTTGATTAGGTCATTAATCAATCGCACTTTGATTCCCTTCTATTGTAAAGCTGCTTTCATAAATACTTTTTATCAGAAGGACAAAATGCAGGAGATGGATGCAGCACCTCATAATTAATTGCACCCAGTTACAGAACATCAGCAAGTTTGCACGCTTCTCTCCCATTCACATGCTGCTTTACCATATGGCTGCCCAGTGGGTGGAGATTTTGATTAATGCTTTGGTGAAGATATTTTCAGCAAATATTGCACCCTGAATATAGTGATAGTACTCCCTTGCAGTATTTCATGCCAGAAACATTACTTTTATTCTTTTTTTCAATGCTGATATTAACATCTTTGTTCCATTGGCTTGCAAGAGACACCTGTAAACAATAAAAAAAAAATGATGTAATATATGTGCTTGCTGTTTGCAAAATTAAATAAGGAAAAGGCAAATCCTGGTAAAGTGAAGCGTCGTGCAATATTTATTCGTATTGATCTGAACTGGTGGCGCATTTACAATTGCGGCAAAAACTTAAATGCCAGAACCGGTATTGCAGGCATTCTTTTGGAATAATAATGTACTTCAGGAGAAAACACTTGTGGCTCTCCCATGTTCCCTCCTCAACATGTTCTTACTGTGTAAGCTTTCAGCAGTGTGTAGAATTTAAATAAATTCTTAATTAACACATTCCTTTTGATGTTGTGGAATGTTTTGAAGCAAAACTAAGCCACAGCAGGAAGCGTATTGTTCTCACAAGTCTCCCTGATTGGAAAGAAGATGAGCAACTGTGAAAACACAGAGACATGGTAATGGACTGGAGTGGAGAGCAGAGGTAGATGGGTACAGGAGGACATTTAATGAGCTGATACCAAGTACGCAGGTAAACCTTGGGCTAAAGTTGCCTTGGGATTTATTTATATCGTTCTATCTTTTGTTTTCCTGTTTTATTTATTAGTACAACACTTCCTGGACTCGGGGTTAATATTGTGGGAAGTCTGTCTGTACTATGCTTCCAGTTGTGAAGCCGTCTTCTGTGAATAGTTTTCATGTTTGAATTAATTCCCAAGTTCTCTTCGAAAAAATAGCACATTTTCGCTTAAAAATGGTAGACCTCTGGTACCGAATGTCTAGAGATCAGAGAATTCAGGAGAAGCTCAGAAGTTACTTGCGCAGGTGTTGTGGTAGAAGTCAGCCGACTAGACTTGAATGCTATTGTGACACTTTTCCTTTTTGTTTGTGCTCAGCCAGAGTTGTACTATTCATGATAGAAATATGTCCGTATGTGAGGTCTCACATTCATTTTGCATAATTGGAAGCTGAACTAGTTATGACGTTTTTTTGCTGGTGTAATGATTACAGCTTAGGCCTCTCAATAGGTGTCACCCCCTCCTGTGGGCAGCTTCTGCGAACAAAGTAACCTGTGAGCGGCAAAAATGGACTGCTGGGGAAAATATATGTCAGAAAAATTCATTTCACAGAGTGTTATGCAGAATATCGGGCGGGCATGTCTTTGGTTAACGTTTTATTTACTCTGCTTGCCAAGCACGATGGGATTTGTTGAGCGGCTTGGATTTCACCACAGCGGCCATGCAGAAATCTGATGTGAAATGTCACTGCCGCTCTAAGCAAACACAAAAATGCAGTTAAGATGTTGGCTTGAGTGGGTGGAGTGAGCGGTGGGGGGAGGTGCTGGCTGAGAGGTGTGTAAAATAACGCTTTTGTGTTAAAGGAACTTCTATTCCCATAACTGTCGGCTCATGTTCAGTCATTCATTCAATACTCTTGCGTGAGACCTTCTTTCTTTCCCTCCAGACACCAAAGACTGCCAATATACGTTATGTGGAAACACTTGACACACATCCAGACACAATTAGTGAACCTGCATAACCCTTCTTCAACGTGTCAGTCGATAATTTATGAAATCTTTTTTACCGAGCTATTGGTTTCTCTTCTGAATTTTAATTCTTTTAGTGCGGGTTACGCTGCAAAGAAAATAAAAAGAAACATTCAGCGACTCCTTTTTAAAAGTCGGTCACGAGGTTGATGTGTCCTGGCTTGATCACCCATTGTCCCATAGCCTCACTGATCCACGCTGTCTCTGTGCTCTAACACCTCAAATTTAAAATTCTCATGATCCTAAATCCCTCAATGGCCTTGCCTAACCCATCTCTTCACTTTGCTGTAACCCTCTTACTCTGTCTACCCCATGAGATCTGCATTCCTCCGACTCTAGCCTTTTGCATCTCTCTCCTCCCTTTCTATTGCTCACTGTCGCTGGCAGATTGGGTCCTACTGCTTGGCATTCCTTCCCTAAACCTCTGGGTTTTTACACTTTTCTGTTTCTTTGAAGATGTTCTCCAAACCCATGTTCGCCATCACTCTTGCCGTCACTTCTCCGACTCTGTTTCCTGAATCGGTATCTATCTATGAGGTATCTTGGGATGCTCTTTGTGTTGAATGTGCTATTTAAATGCAGATCCTTCTTGTGATTGTACAGTGCACCCATTCTTTGGAGAAACATTGAGTTATTCATGATTGACAAGTGCCTTTCTTTAATTCAAAATGTCTAAACAAAAATCTTGTTTATTTTCAGTTGAATGTTACAAATGTCTTTCTCTGCTATGTTTTTACAAGATATGTTGCAAATAGAATTTGAAATCAATATTGGAAATAGTCCCATTTGTCAAAATGATGTAAACCAAGTGCACCCGTATGTACCTGGTCTTTTCAAAAGAATTTTGGAAATCTTCTGCCTGTCAAACTGATTGATGCGAGTGCTAAGGAATGAATGCATTACATTTTGTCATTTCATTTGCCATTTAATTCAAACACTTGCAAATCCAGTATGCCCTGCTTAGTCCTGTAAGAAGTCTTACAACACAAGGCTAAAGCTCAACAGGTGTATTTGGAAACACTAGCTTTCGGAGCGCAGCTCCTTTATCGGGTGAGTGAAGAGGTAGGTTACACAAACACAGCATATAAAGACCTTACCGTTGTCACTGTTTTCACTGCGCCCCCTGTTCCCTGTTCTGCCTGATGACCTTGTGTCAGGAGGGAGGGATTCAGGTGAGGTGGAGACCGCAGCCATATCCCTGGTGGAAGGTATTGGGTCAGCCTCCAGCACTCCCTCTTCCTGGATGGTGCCCATAGGACCCTGGGGGTCAACATGGGATAGAGAGACAGCTGGAGTGAGCTCCAGCGTCCCTGCATCATCTGGC
The DNA here is from genome assembly GCF_902713615.1 of Scyliorhinus canicula. Classification (NCBI taxonomy): domain Eukaryota; kingdom Metazoa; phylum Chordata; class Chondrichthyes; order Carcharhiniformes; family Scyliorhinidae; genus Scyliorhinus; species Scyliorhinus canicula. The sequence continues at coordinate 14,941,723 of NC_052154.1, read as the reverse complement.
TCAGCCGGTCCTAGCACCTCCTCGTTGTCTGCACCAGGGTGTTAACACCTTTGGCAATGCTCCTCAGTGACTGGGACATGCCCTGGAGTGCCTCGGCAATGCCTACCTAATCTGGGCTAACCTCTGCAGTGCCTCGGCAATATCCACCAGCGTCTCAGCCACGTCCCTCAGCAGCTGGGACGTGATGTCGAGGCCCTCAGCCATGGTCGACACAGACTGATCCACGCCTTGGACACCACCACTCATGACGCTGATGTCATGCTTCAGGCTTTCCACTGTGGCCACCACCCTCGCAGTGTTGGCCTCGCTGCGACGCATTGTCTGCATCATCTCCTGCGCCCATAGCCTTTGGGACTCCTCCAATCGGTTATGCATTCGCTGGAGTGGGAGGGGGGGTCCCGCATGATGGCCCGGCCCCACCAGGTGGAGATCTTGTGAGAGAATGAACATGTGGTGAGTGAGAGGGAAGGATCATTGTGAACAACTCACTTGAGACAGATCATCTGGGCGAAGGACAGAGGATCCTCACCTCCGCAGTGCAGGCCAGCCTCGCTGTCGGTGACTGCTCTCTCCTCGACCGACCCCGCGATCATCTGTCTTTTATATTTAACCTCCAAACACAAATACATCAGTGCCAGAACCGGAGGTTGGACTCTGAAGGCCAGCGACTGTTCTCAAATCGGGTGAGGCCTCTGTGTGATGGCCCGGTGGAGGTCGTTGGTCTTCTTCCTGCACTCGATGACAGACCTCCTGGTCACGTTGCCTAAACTGACCACCACTGCTTCCCAGGTGGCATTGCCGTCCCTGTTGCCGGTCCTCCGACCCCCTCGGGGAACGGGCTGTCTTGTCTCTCATCCACGGCGTCCAGCAGCCTGGCCGGGTCGGCGCCCCCGAAGCCTGGAGCTGGTCTACGTGGTGCCATGTGTGCTGCCTGAGAGCTGGTTTGCAGGGAGTGATTTATGAGCAGCTCCTCCTTGTTAACAGGGAGCTACCAGGTGCGGTCCAGGCGAATCAGCTGGCAGGATAGCCAGTTTCTCCATTAAGCCCTTGGGGGTTCATTTCTGGCATTGAGTGCCACTAAATACGCGGCCTCGCCGGCTCGGCAGTCGGGAAGCACCCGGGAAGTCGCACACGATACAGCACTTAGAAATGTTCCTGTTAAATCGTCCATATAGTTTGCCACCTAATCTGTTTGCGTAAATAGTGATGAAAATCAATGTTTCTGTTACAGAATGGCCTACTCAGTTGAATTAAAATCTCTGGTGTGAGGAACTATTTGCAAAATGTTTTCACAGATTGCTGATTTGTGTTCCTCCAGGGTAAAGAGTTGAATCTTTGGAATTCTTTGATACAGTAAATCAGCTGTTCGTTGTGCTATTCCTGCAGGTCTCACTAGGCATTGTGCTTCCCGCGGTCAGACGGATGGGTGACTGTCAATACTGTCCTACAGCTGACCACCTGGAGTTACACAGCACAAATCTGGCAAAGACACTTCCTCTGATGTTTCCTCCCCTTCCCCCCCACAGCCTCCTCTGGGAAGACACCTGGGTCCGATTCGTCATCATCCTACCTCAACAAAGTTGAGATCAGCAACTCGGTCCCGGAGTGGGTTGGGGGGAAGGGTAGGGGACCTTTCGCTCCATGGGATTTCAGGCTGCTGCTTATTTTGCTTCTCCAAAATCCTTTTCCATCCGCATTCTTTTTATTTAATCATCTTTGGCAGTGAAATTCCCATTAAGTCAGTGAGGCTTTTTTTGTGTCTGGCTTACACGTTGCACCTTATTTATGGACCAAATTGTAATTGCCTTCTGTGGAATGTGTTGTAGGATTTTCAATATTTAATAAATTGTGGAAGTTAAAGGTAATCACAACATAAATTAGGTTATTAACTACGCTAATATTTCATTATAATTTCTTGATGAGTCGAAGTTCATGAGAAGAAAGACATTGCTCACCAACCATGAATGAGTTGTACTAGTGATCTCATGAAGAGGAAGCAAGCTTCCTTGTTAAATGACCTTAGGACATGCCATAGTCAATTAAATGCTCTTAAAATACAGGCAGTGTTGTAGCATAGGGAAACCTGGCAGCCAATTTGTTTAGCGTGAGGTCTCAAAAACAAAAATGAGATAAATGACCAATTAAACTTGCTTTAGTTATGTTGATAAGGGACAATTATTGCCCAGGGCACTTGAAGAACTCCTTTTTCTGAATAGTGCCGTAGGACCTATTCGAGCCACATGAGAGGATTGATGGGACCTTGGTTTACCCAGCAGACAGCACCACCTGTAGTGCAACCCTCCCTCAGCACTTCCGTGTCAGCATAGACTATGTGCTCAAGTTTCTGGAAAAGTGCTTGAATTTATGACCTGACTCAGGCGTGAGATCAGTACCAGAGAGGCACAGCTGACACCTTGAGACCGTGTGACTCCAGTATCTATAGCAGCAGACCTTTTAACCTCCTGGCCTCAACTACTCAACATGGATGCAATCCACATACTTAAACAAGGCAGATAATAGTTTTGTAATAACATAGTGTAAAAACTTAAGAAACATAAATTATTTTCTACCAGGATAGAAAAGAAATTTGTATTGATGGAAACAATCATTGAATTATTTTGTATTGGTGCAAAAATGATGCACAAAATTAATGCTTGGCTATGCTGACAAAATTCCGTCATACAAGGTCACAAAAATCTCTTTGTATTACACCCTTCCAGGTCTGGCAATGGTTTCTCCAGTATAATTAAGATTGTGGTATGTCTGTACCAAGGACTCCTGGAAGCCCAGCTTGCTTTGTGTCTGCCTTTCACTGGGCTGTAACATGTCAATAAATACGGAATTATAAATGTCACGCAGAAGAAGTTATCATTTTCCTAAATGTTTGATTTTTGAAGTTCATCGAATCACTCCCTTAAGGTGGGTCCCCCAACTAAAACTGCTCTGGAAACAGCTGCTCATGACAATGAGTGTTTTCATCCCACTATTCGGAAGTAGGAAACTCTGAAACAGCGACTAATTTTACTGCTAATATTACATCACATTCTTTGTGGTATGAACTGAGTTATTAGTATATCACAGATTAATTGGACAATACAGTGAATATGATCTTTTAGAAGTACGCTGTTAATGAGGCGGAGAAATTATAATAACATGGGCCGGCAGCAAGGAGACGGGAGTGTTGATTGATGTCTGCTCTGCATTACGATTGATGTGGGCAGGAATCCCAGCTCTGTTTGATATTAAGTTTATTGGTCACAATATAAGTTCTAACTTTCATGAAATGGTGTCCAGTGTCAGCTGCTCTGATCTTTAAAACATCCAATTTGGGGCCCTATTGAGAGTAGGAATGGTTTCGGGCTTGGGTAGAAGTAGCATATAGTTAATGCGAGATGATACTAGTAATGAGTTACTTTAGAAAATGTAGCTCCATCTGCCAATTCCTTCGGCATTTTTCTCCTCTCTTAGCGCAAGTGCGATCCTAAAATAAAAGCATTTAATCAAAATATAGTTTGTTAGATAAGCTGAACTGCAAAACCTCAGCTATGTTCTTTGAGATTGATCAACTACATTACTTAAATCAAATCATTGACATCATTCGACTGTGTGTGGCAGTTATTGGGATCAGTTCTGAACTAATTATGTTAATTATATTAATGATAAATAAATAAACAATACCAATTCAATTTAAGATCATCTTATAGTCATTTTGAAACAATCAAATATTACCAGAGCCACAAACACCAATCCGGTTGTCAATGAGTCCATGCCTATTAAGCAGGGTTTGAACAACATGGGCAGGATTCTCTCAGCCTGGGGCGGGCCGGAGAATCCGTGGGCCACTCCTGCGCCATGCTGGCCCCCTGTCGGGGCCAGAATTGCTGATCCTGAGGCCATGTTGATGCCGTCGAGAAACGCGACGGCGTTTCCGACGGCGTCAACACTTAGCCTCAGGATCAGAGAATCCCGCCCCATGTTTTAAGATGTGGAGCTGCTGGTAGCTGGACAGATAGGCAGAAGAAAATCTTTGTTAAAATTAATTCAATTCCTGAGGTATCGTTCCAAAGATGTCACTTTTCCAAGTAACTGCTACACGCACGTGGGACCTAACGTGTGATCTGCAGCAGCATCAGCATGGTAGCATAGTGACTAGCACAGTTGCTTCACAACTCCAGGATTCCAGGTTTGATTCCTGGCTTGGTTCACTGTCTGTGCGCAGTCTGCACGTTCTCGTGTCTGTGTGGGTTTCCTCCCAGTGCTCCAGTTTCCTCCCACAGTCCAAAGATGTGCGGGTTAGGTGGATTGGCCATGATAAATTACCCTTAATGCCCAAAAAGATGAAGTGGGGTAACTGGGTTACGGCGATAAAGTGGAGGTGTGGGCTTGGGTAGAGTGCTCTTTCCAAGGGCCGGTGCAGACTCGCTGGGCTGAATGGCCTTCTTCAGCACTGTAAATTCTATTATTCTATGATTTGACCCATTGAGAATGACGGATTTTGATCATCCTTGGTATCCTTCATTGAATAGTGATGATAAACAGTGGAAATTTTGGTCATTTATTTTGTCACTTCCTCAGCATTGAGATGAAGCTAATTGCAGCACTGTTACCACCGCTACCACTGAGATCACCCAATCCTGGAGTTCAATCGTCAATCCGTTTCTGATTTGTGTAGTTCAGCAATTTATTGTACCAAGTTGCAAGGCCATTGGGGCTGATCAAAATAAATTACCTTGAGCTTTTTCTCTCTCACCCGATGTAGTGATGCAAATAGTCAGCCAGATTACTCAGATTTACTTGAACCAAGAAAAATAATTTCAAGGGCATTCAATTACTTCAGCACGGAGAAAATTTAAGAAAATGTGAACCGATTCAAATGAAAGATTGTTATTGTTTTATTCTTTAAAATCCTGGGCGGGATCCTCTCAGCCCGGGGCCGGGCCGGAGAATCTCCGCGACCGGTGGGATTCGCGCCACGACGTCGGCACGCGATTCTCCGCAGAGCGGCTGGCCCGACAATTCTCGGCACGGGATGGGCCGAGCGGCCGTCTTAAAAACGCCGAGTCCGGCCGACGCCGTCCACTCCTGCTCTCAGCCGGCAGGACCTCGGCGAGAAAGGGTCAGGGAGCAGCCTGTGGGGAGAGGGGGGGGGGGGGGGGGGGGTGGGGGGGGGGGGGGACCTCCCATGTGGCCTGGCTCGCGATCGGGGCCCACCGATGGGCGGGCCGACCTCTCTGGCTGGTGGCCTCGTTTCTTCTGTGCCGGCCCCTGTAGTCCTGCGCCATGTTGCGTCGGGGCCGGCGTGTTGAAGGAAACCACTGCACATGCGTGGATTCTGCGGTGCCCAGATCGCGCCGGGATCAGGTGCTGGAGCGGCGTGAACTGCTCAAGTGCTCAAGTGCCGTGCTGGCTCCTTTTGCGGGCCAGAATTAGTCGTCGGGTCGGCCCGTTCACACCGTCGTAAAATTCAACGGCGTTTACGACGGCGTGGACACTGCTGCGGGATTAGAGAATCCTGCCCCCTATTCAGGCTAAAGATGGCCTCAACAAAAATTATATATTGAACTCTTTTTATACCATCAACAAGTAATTGGCAAGTAAAAAAATGCAAAGGTGGAATGCACTTGGTTAAAATTGTAATTTGCAGCCACTATGAGCATGTGGCTAATTGTTGTCCTGGTTCTCTTAGTCTCCCTGGTCCTTTTATTTATTTATTTATTTTTTTTTAAAAATTGTAATGTTTTTTTTAAAATTTAGAATATCCAATTCATTTTTTCTAATTAAGGGGCAATTTAACGTGGCCAATCCACCTAACCTGCACATCTTTGGGTTGTGGGGGTGAAACCCACGCAGACACGGGGAGAATGTGCAAACTCCTCACAGACAGTGACCCAGGGCCGGGATTCGAACCCGGGTCCTCAGCGCCGTAGGCAGCAATGCTAACCACTGTGCCACCGTGCTGCCCCTGGTCCTTTTATTTTGAAGTGTAAGGGTTTGCATGATGCAACCTTGCTTTTAAAGTAAAACTTTTCCTTTATACTTGAGCATTGCAGTCCCCCCTCTCCAGTAGAGGGTGCTGACAAGCCTTTATAAAAGGCTGAGTTGGATTATTATTCTGTACAAGGGGCGGTGTCGACTTCATATCATCAAAATGACCATTTAGAAATAAATGAATGATTACTAACATAGTTTCCTGGCTGATGAACAAAACAGAATTTTCTTTTGTATTTACAAATTTAGACTACCCAATTATTTTTCTTCCAATTAAGGGGTAATTTAGCGTGGTCAATCCACCTACCCTGCACATCTTTGGGTTGTGGGGGTGAAACCCACGCAGACACGGGGAGAATGCACAAACTCCACACGGACAGTGACCTGGGGCCCGGATGGAACGCAGATCCTCGGCGTACAGAATTTTCTGTTTATTATTGCAATTGTACTTTTAGATTTTGCAACAATTAAATTATTAAGCTTTGAGTTCAGCAACTCTGGTAGTCACTATTGTGATAGTAATTTCTGCTGCACAATTTACCGGATCTCACATTGATTCTTGAGGTCACCCGACCTCACAAAATTGATAGCATCTAATTATGTAGCAATACAGTTGAAATGTAAACATCTGTAAAAGGATTAATGGAATATGTAACTAACTCATTGTTCGTTAAATCATTGTTAGTCAAGTGTCGTACATCTTACCTCCAGGGATCAGGATAATGGATTGGCAGAGTGTGGAACCCCTTTTTCAATCTTGAGAGGCATCTGACAAAAAGCTAGAAACCTGGGGCGGGATTCTCTCAGCCCATGCCGATCACTGGAGAATCGGCGCCATTGGCGTCGGCGCGGCGCCGTTCGGGGGCCGCAGGCGATTCTCGGCCGGGGATAGGCCGAGTGCCCGCTCAAAAATGCCCGAGTCCTGCTGGTGCCGTTCACATCTGGTCTTACCCGGTGGGACCTCAGCGTCCATCCTGTCGGGGGCGGCCTGGTTTTGGGGGGGGGGGGGGAGGAGGGGTCTGACCCTTGGGGGGGGGGGGCCTCCTGGCCCGTGATTGGGGCCTACCAATCAGCGGGCTAGCCTCTCCTGGTGGGAGCCTCTTTTGCTCCGCGCCGGCCCCTGCAGCCCTATACCATGTTGCGTCGGGGCCGGCGTGGAGAAGGAAGCTACCGCGCATTCTCGCCGGTCACAGTGTGCATGCGCAGACCAGCGACGCCATTTGATGCTGGTATCGGCAGCTGGAGCGGTGTGGGTCGCTCCAGTGCCGTGCTGGCCTCCTGTCGGGCAGAGGATTGCTACACTTAGCGGTCCGATGACACCGTCGCTAAACTCTCCAGTTTTTACGACGGCGTCAACACTCTGCCGTCAGATGGCAGAATCCCGCTTCTGATTCAAGAAACAAGGAGAATCTGAGGAGGTACTGGTTTAGCCATTCCACTTGTCCCATTGTGGCTGGGTTGCAATTGGTCACCCCTTGTCATTTTGGGCACAGATAGTGCAAGGAGATGTAGAAGAAACAGAAAGGTATTGATGGCGTTGGTAGTTTGGTGAAGTGTCTGGGGAGAGTCGATCGCTTCTGAAGAACCTTGAGTTTTATATTGTGTGGAATAAGAAAGAGCCGGTACTTTACACATCCTCTGGATGTATTCAGATGGACATGTAATTATTCAAGCAATCTTCCTGTCAAAGGTACTCTTAAAGGTAGTTTATTATTCAAATTTTCTGATGCCGAATTCGGGTACAAATGAAGCTTTGCCTCTGGAATCGAGTCACATAAAAAACAATCATTAAATGGACTGCCGAAGGCTGTTCAAAAACAGCCATTCAATTCTTCCCACCATATTTTTGTTCTTGCCTCCACAATAGTACTGCATGCTGCTGTCACTCAGTCTTGCCACCTTTTCCTCGCCTCCTGCTTGCCTAAGTGATTTACCTGTGAGCTGCCACAGCTTTGGATTTGTTGGGAGTTTGTCAGGTTCCATTTGGTGACGGCCGATTAGCTGCCTGCAACTTGCCACATCCAACAACAACAACTTGTTTTTGTGTCGCACCTTTATCATAATATTTATTTATTTAGTGAATGCACATTCCTGACCCCCAGGTCCTACTCATTTCCTGTGTTTAAGGTAATTAGTTCACCAATTAGTCTGTAGAAGAGACACTCCTCAGTCATGTGCAGCATTGTTTGTGTTGTATCACAAGTCCACAAAGGTTTGTACTGAAGCTCCAGTGGTGGAAGCTGTCTGCACAAGAGCTCCCTGAGAGTACCCAATTAATTTTTTCCAATTAAGGGGCAATTTAGCGTGGCCAATCCACCTAGCCTGCACATCTTTGGGTTGTGGGGGTGAAACCCACGCAAACACGGGGAGAATGTGCAAACTCCACACAGACAGTGATCCAGAGCTGGGATTGAACCTGGGACCTCGGCGCCGTGAGGCAGCAGGCCAACCCACTGCGCCACCGTGCTGCCCCTCCCTGGCCTGTCCTGAAACTGTTTCGTAAGGCCTGCCGTTCTGTACATGGGGTCCGTCACAAGGAACGTGTCAATTACTTCCCCTGTTTCCCATTCCTTGAGCCAAAGGATGTTTGCAGGTCGCTATTGCTCAGGAAGGGTGCTCCATTTGGAGCGCTGGGATGGAGAGCAGGCAATGGGTGAGTTGAACAGGTTATCCTGGAGTGGGGAAATCACGTTCAGTGTGGATGGTTTCAACCAGCTTGTGAGTTTTTAATCTGTGAATGGATAAGTGGGGAAGTGATGTTTGTGAGGGCATGGGAGGGGAATTGAGTGGAGAATTGTGTCAACAAGATGCGTGCGTGATGGGCTCTACCAGACAGATACACAATGCCCTCTGTGGAGTATGATCGGGCAAGCACTGAGGTCTGGAGTGTTGTGGCAATGGCGTCGTAAGTAGATCCAGCAAGTTTGGTTCATAGATTGTTTATGGTTTTCCTGCTGTTTCTTCATATGATCCTTGGAAGGACAGAGTCTTACCTAGATTCACTTCAAGTATGTTGGGTTGGAATCAGGCGTAGTCTCTGACCATCCATATAAATAGGCAATTTATTTTTGGCACTGGCATTGTGGGGGTGGAATGCACTTGATCTGGTTTTACCAATCACTCTACACAGGCATTATAAAACAAAATATGACATGGAGCATTCTAAGGTGTGAGGAAAATGACCTAAAGCTTGATCAGAGGTAGGTTTGAAGGAATTCCTTTGGAAAGCGAGGTAGAGAAGAGTAGAGGCTAGGGGGGGGGGGTAGAATTCCTTCACTGTCACTGGGTCAAAATCCTAACTGAGTTAAATTTAAAAAACCAAACTTACCTGGAAAATTTGGCTCGGTGCTGCAATGGCGGTGTGACTCCAGCCTAGTTACCAGCTTTGCTGCTTTAGATGCCACTGCGACCCGTGCTGCAAGCGACACTTGACCCCACCCTATCTGGCTTAACTCAAACTTCCCAAATCGCCCAGCCTGAAATCCGACAGAATCCGAGATCGGGTCTGACATTTGCTGTTTTTGGGGTACTGTACCTGAAAAATGTAGCAGCCTAATGCTAAAAGTTTTGATATTTTTGATATTGATTAGGGCAAGTAAGCTCGTATCATCGCTAATTTTGATGTTGCCCTTGGCTGTATTCTGATATTAGATTAATTGGATTTGAGAGTGTAGCCAATTAGATTCCTTTTTTTTAAAACGCATTTTATTCAAACTTGTATCAAAGTAGGTTACAGCAAATGAACACCCTGGGAAACATTCTTCCCAACAATCAACTATAAAGTCTGCACAGGTTTTTCTCCTTTTTCACCCCCCGTTCCCCCGTCCCCATCACAGATTTTTCTCCTTTTTCACCCCCCGTCCCCCGTCCCCATCACCTACTCCCCCACCCCCTTGCGACGAACAGCTCCTCAAACACAGTCACAAACATCCCCCACCTTTTCTCAAACTCCTGCTGAGCCCCTTAACTCATACTTTATCAGGGCAGCACGGTGGCCTAGTGGTTAGCACAACCGCCTCACGGCGCTGAGGTCCCAGGTTCGATCCCGGCTCTGGGTCACTGTCCGTGTGGAGTTTGCACATTCTCCCCGTGTCTGCGTGGGTTTCGCCCCCACAACCCAAAAATGTGCAGAGTAGGTGGATTGGCTATGCTAAAAAGCCCCTTAATTGGAAAAAATAATTGGGTAATCTAAATTTATAAAAAAAAAAAAAAAACTCATACTTTATCTTCTCTAACCGCAGGAAGTCGTCCAGGTCACCCAACCATGCTGCTACCCCCGATGGCAATGCCGACTGCCACTCCAGCAAAATTTATCACCGTGCAATCAGAGAGGCGCAGGCCAAGACATCGGCCTTCCTCCTCTCCATGACCATGAACACTCCCGCCCAGAATCTTCCCAATTTTTCGCAACCCCAAAACATGTGCGTGGGATTCGCTGGCCCCGCCCACACCTCTCACACTCATCCGCTACCCTCTGAAAGAACCCAATCATTTTCGCCTGTGTCATATGCACCCTGTGCACCATCTTAAACTGTATCAGGCTCATCCTTGCACAAGAGGAGATCCCGTTTACCCTTCGCAATGCCTCACTCCATACTCCCCAATTGATCTCCATTCCCAACTCCGCTTCCCATTTCTCCTTGATCTTCACCACCCACTCGCCTCCCTGCTCCCCCAGCCACTTACATAAATCCTCAATTCTTCCCTCCCCTTCCACATCCGGAAGCAGCAGTCGCTCCAGCAGGGTGTATCCCTGCAATCTAGGGAACCCCTTCCAGACCTTTCGTGCAAATTCCCTAACCTGTAGATACCTGAACTCACTACCCCTCGGCAGCTCTACCCTCTCCCTTAGCTCCTCCAGGCTGGCGAACCCTTCCTCCGGGGTGTTTATTTGCTGCAACCTACCGTATATAGTATCCATCCCCCGGCTCAAACCCATGATTCTCGCACAGCGGCGTTAGCACCGACATCCTTTCTGCCCTAAAATGCCTGCTCACCTGACTCCATGGGCGAAATCCTCCCCTACCCGGCGGGGTGGGGGGTCCCGGCGTAGTGGAGTGGCGCCAACCACTCCGGCGTCGGGCCTCCCCAAAGGTGCGGACTTCTCCGCACCTTTAGGGGCTAGGCCCGCGCCGGAGTGGCTCCCGCTACGACGACTGGCGCCAAAAACGGCAACAACGGCCTTTGGCGCCCGCCGGCCAGCGCGGGGCTGGCCGAAAGGCCTTTGCCGGCCGGCGTGAGTCCGCGCATGCGCCGGGGCGTTAGCGGCCGCTGACGTCACCACCGGCGCATGCGCGGTAGGGGGGTCTCATCCGCCTCCGCCGTGGTGGAGGCCATGGTGGCGGCAGAAGAAAAAGAGTGCCCCCACAGCACTGGCCCACCCGCCGATCGGTGGGCCCCGATTGCGGGCCAGGCCACTGTGGGGGCACCCCCCGGGATCCGATTGCCCCACGCCCCCCCCCCCCCCAGGACCCCGGGGGCCCGCTCGCGCTGCTAGTCATTCCTGGCGGCACAGAGGTGGTTTAAACCACGCCGGCAGGAAAGTCCTGTCAGCGGCGGGACTTCAGCCCATCGCGGGCTGGAGAATCGTCGCGGGGGGGCATGCCGATTGGCTGGGTGTGATTCCCACTCCCACCGATTGCCGGGTGGCGGAGAATTCTGGCCACGGCAGGGGCGGGATTTACGCCGGCCCCGGGCGATTCCCCGACCCTGCAGGGAGGTCGGAGAATTCCGCTCCATATCTTCACCGTGGACTGCACTACTGGGCTCCCTGAATACCTACTCGGAACCATTGGCAATGCTGCCATCACCATAGCCCTCAAATTAGACCCCTTACAAGATTCCTCCTCCATCCTAACCCACTGTACCCCTTCTCCTTCCACCGCCGCTCCTTGTCCACATTCGCCACCCAATAATAATGAAGCAAGCTTGGCAATGCTGCCTCTGCCTCTGTAGCAGCGTCCTCCCCACCCTCGGCACTTTCCCCGCCCATACAAAGTCAGAGATGCTTGTGTCCACTTTCCGAAATAAGGCCTTTGGTATAAAGATCGGGAGAACCTGAAAGATAAACAAGAACCTCGGCAGAATACTCATTTTCACCACTTGGACCGTCACCTGCTAACGATAAGTGCAGTGTATCCCACCTCTTAAGATGCTCCCTGGCCTCCTCCACCAGCTTTGTTAAGTTCCACTTATGGAACCCCGTCCATTCCCTCGTTACCTGAATCCCCAAGTACCTAAACCTATCCCTCGCTACCGTAAATGGCATCCACCCTAAATTATCCCGCTATGCCAGCTCATTCACCGGGAATACCTCGCTTTTCCCTACATTCAGCTCGTATCCTGAGAACCCTCCAAACCTCCCCAACAGGCTCATAGCCAATTGGATTCCATGATCTATATTTTAGATTTATTTTATTCTCCCAGGAGTGTGGCAGCTTAGGAAATAATACATTTTGGTTGTATTTGTTCCTTGGAGATTTGTACAGCAGTCTGACATAGCATGCTTGTTTGCGCAGCAATTTACCTACTGCAATATTTGCAAGTTACAGTTTTGAGTTGTATCAGCTTCACTTAAAAGCACATTGTTTTGATGTTAGATTCAGTCACTTCATGATTCAAGCACATTTCTATGGTGCATAACCTGTGTTTATTCAGTTTCTCGTGGTTATTATTCCCTTTGTTCCCAGACATTGTTCTCCCCAATTGTTGTCAAACTCTTTGCAAGGCCAGAATATCCTTTGAGTAATCGAATTTCACGGCACAGAAGGGGGCCATTCGGCCCATAACATCTGTGCTGACTCTTTGAAAGAACCTTTAAACAGGTCACGGACTTTTCCCTTTAATCCGGCAAATTGGTCATCCTCATGTCCAGCAGCCTTTTGAAAGTTCCCATGGAGTCTGATTCCGTCACATTTCAGCGTGGTATGATCTTTATCATAATGTTCCTCTGCATTCTCCAGACAGTCCCCTAATTTCTCCTCTCGTTATATAAACTGAGAAAAACAGAGTGCTCAGCGTTGGGAAGGAGAAGAATTTCTGATATGTACGCAGGGGAAGTTTTTCGATCAATATGATTTCAGTCTTATGGGGTAGGATTGGACCTAGTTAAGAAGATAGGAAATACGAGCTGGAGCAGGCCATTCAGCCCCTTTGAGCTTGCTCTCCCATTCAGTAGGTTTTTTTGGCTGATCTGATTGTGCCTTAAACAGCACTTCCCTGCCTATCCCCCATAACGCCTGACTCTCTTGTCAGTCAAAAAACCCGTAACTCAGCCTTGGATATATTCCTCGACCCAGCTTCCACTGCTCACTTGGGAGGAGAATTCTGAACATTAATGACCCTCTGAGAGAAGAAATTCCTCCTCAATGTGAGACCACTTATTTTTAAACTGCGCCCGCTAGTTCTATATTCCCCCACTGGAGGATATATCTCTCAGTGTCTACCCTGTCAAGCCCCGTCAGAATCTGATACCGTTCATATTTTATGAATCTGAAGTGGTTCTAGAATATGAAGGAGGGCCAATGTAGTGTGTTACAGTAGAAGATTGTTCAGTTAATCATGTTGCAACATAACTTGGTTTAATATAATTACACAAAGAGACTGGGATATATCGAAGGTATATAAAAAAACAATTGGGAAGAGCTAATGTCAGTGATTTAAGATTCAAAAAGATGATTGCAGGTTAAAGGAGCAAGAGAGAGTTTTCAAATAGGAGATAGGTTTGGTGCAAACTAGACATTTTCCTCAGAAGGGAAAGGATAAAGCATCCAAAGCTCACGTGCATGGACGACAAAGGAAATAAAAGTTAAAATATAACAGAGAAATTAGGCTTATAACAATACCAGGATCCTATTAATAACCAGAAAGATTATTGCAAGTACAAGAAGGAAATTAAAAAGTTAACACGGAAGGCAAAATAAAGTTACGAGAACAGGTTAGCAAGCATTGTTAAAATGATTAGTTGGGGAAAAAGCAGGGCCTGTTCTGGACACAGAAGGAATTTAATTCTCTATGTAGAGGCAGAAGACACGTTGGCAAAAGTATTAAATGAGTACTTTGCACCTGTCTTCATGAAGGAAGCAGATAATGTGAAGAATGCACTAAAAGAGGAGAAGCAGAATATGGACAGACTAGTGAAAATTAGCATGAGTGCAAGTTGGGAATTCATAGATTACTGAAAGAGGCAGTAGCAGAGCATTAGTCACAATCTTTCAAGCCTGAAGACCATAAGAAATAGGAACAAGAGTAGGCCATTCAGCCGCTAGAGCCTGCTCCACCACTCAATAAGATCATGGTTGATCCAACATTCCTCACATCCACATTCCTGCCCTCTCCCTGTAACCATTGATTCCCTTACTAATCAAGAATCTATCTATCTCAGCCTTAAATATACAAAAGGATTCCTTTATCCCCACATCTCTCTGTGGCAAGGAGTTCCAAAGACTCACAACCCTCTTTGAGAAGAAATTGCAGACGTCAGAGCAGCCTTCTCGAAGGACAACCCACGGAAAGCCACTGGCCCGGATGGGGTACCCACACCAGGACTCAGGTCTTGCGCGGATCAGCTGGCGGGGGTATTGCAGACATCTTCAACTCTCTTTACAACAATCTGAGGTCCCTTTCTGCTTCAAGAAGATGACCATCATCCCTGTACCAAAAAAAGTCAGGCAGCATGCCTTAATGACTATCGTCCAGTGGCTCTGACGTCCATCATCATGAAGTGCTTTGAAAGGTTAGTCATGGCATGAATCAACTCCAGCCTCCCAGATTGCCTTGATCTACTACAGTTCGCCTACCGCTGCAACAGGTCCACAGCAGATGCCATCTCCATGGCCCTGCACTCTACCCTGGAACTCCTAGATAACAGACACCTATGTCAGACTCCTATTTATTGACTTCAGCTCAGCCTTCAACACCATCATTCCTACGAAACTCATCTCCAAACTCCGTGGCCTTGGCCTTGGCTCCTCCCTCTGCGACTGGATCCTGAACTTTTTAACCCACAGGCCACAATCAGTAAGGATAGACAACAACACCTCCTCCACGATCATCCTCAACACCGGTGCCCCACAAGGCTGTGTCCTCAGCCCCCTACTATACTCCTTATACACCTATGACTGTGTGACCAAATTCCCCTCCAAGTCGATTTTCAAATTTGCTGATGACACCACTGTAGTGGGTCGGATATCAAACAATGACGAGACAGAGTATAGGAATGAGATGGAGAACCTGGTGAACTGGTGCGATGACAATAATCTCTCCCTCAATGTCAACAAAACAAAGGAGATTGTCATCGACTTCAGGAAGCGGAGTGGAGAACATGCCCCTGTCTACATCAATGGGAACGAAGGAGAAAGGGTTGAAAGCTTCAAGTTTTTAGGTGTACAGATCACCAACAACCTGTCCTGGTCCCCCCATGCTGACACTATAGTTAAGAAAGCCCACCAACGACTCTACTTTCTCAGAAGACTAAGGACATTTGGCATGTCAGCCACATCCCTCACCAACTTCTACAGATGCACCATAGAAAGCATTCTTTCTGGTTGTATCACAGCTTGGTATGGAGCCTGCTCTGCCCAAGACCGCAGGAAACTACAAAAGGTCGTGAATGTAGCCCAGTCCATCACGAAAACCAGCCTCCCATCCACTGATTCTATCTATAATCCCCGCTGCCTCAGAAAGGCAGCCAGCATAATTAAGGACCCCATGCACCCCGGACATACTCTCTTCCACCTTCTTCCGTCAGGAAAAAGATACCAAGTTTGAGGTCACGTACCAACCGACTCAAGAACAGCTTCTTCCCTACTGCCATCAGACTTTTGAATGGACCTACCTCCTATTAAGTTTTTCTCTACACCTTGCTATAACTGAAACATTATATTCTGCAGTCTCCTTCCTTCCTTAGGTACGGTATGCATTGTTTGTACAGCATGCAAGAAACAATACTTTTCACTGTATACTAATACATGTGACAATAATAAATCAAATCAAATCAAATTCCTCCTCTTCTCCATATTAAATTGGCACCCCTTTATTCTGAGACTCTGCCTTCTGGCCCAGACTCTCCCATGAGGGGAAACATCCTCTCAGCATTTACCCTGTCAAACGCCTTAAGAATCCAACATGTTTCAATGTGATCTACTCTCACACTTCTAAATTCTAATGAGTAGAGTCCCAACCTGTTTAACCTTTGCTCATAAGACAATCTCTCCAACCTAGTGAACCTTCTCTGAACCGCCTGCAATGAAATAATATCTTTCCTTAACTAAAGGGACCAAAACTGCTCTCAGTACTCCAGATGTGGTCTCACCTTGTACAATTTCAGCAAGACTTCCCGACTCTTATACTCCAACCCCCTTTAAATAAGGGCCAGCATTTCATTAGCCTTCCTGATTACCTGCTGCACTTGTGTGCTAGCTTTAGGTGTTTGATGCACAAGTCCCCCCAAGTCCCTTTGCGTTGTAACGTTCTGCAATGATTCCCCATTTAAATAATACTCTGTTCATTTGTCCTCCCTTCCAAAATGAACAACTTTACATTTTCCCACATTATCCTCTATTTTCCAAATGTTTGTCACTTACTTAACCTATCAATATCTCTTTGCAAACTGTCTGTATTCCATCCCCCCCCAGAACTTGCCTTTCCACCTATTTTTTTATTGGATACAAGAGTAGAGTTGGAGGACTGAAGAGTTGCATTATTCAAGACATGGGGAAGAGATAAGCCAGGAAAATACAGGCTGGTCAGCCTAACATCGGTGGTAGGGAAATTATGGAAACCATTATCAGGGATAAAGGAAATTTCCCTTGGTTGAGGAGAACCAGTATGGATTTGTTAATGGTAAACAGTATCAGACTAACTTGATTGAATTATTTAAGGTTACAGAAATAGTTGACCAAGCTAGTGTAGATCTTGTATATATGGACTTTTTTGAGTCATTCAACAAAGTATCACATGGGAGACAGATTAAGAATATGGATGCCCATGGAATAATGGGGAAAGTGACAATTTGGGTACAAAATTGGCTCGGCAAGAGGAAGGTGGCGGTGGATGGATGTTTTTCAGATTGTCATGGATTTTCCTAGAAACGGCAATGACATGAATCTGACAAGACATAATCGGATAATTTTAATGGGGTGTTGGACAGATACTTTTAAAAAAAATTTATAAAAAAATTTAGAGTACACAATTCATTTTTCCAATTAAGGGGCAATTTAGCATGGCCAATCCACCTACCCTGCACATTTTTGGGTTGTGGGGGCAAAACCCACGCAAACACGGGGAAAATGTGCAAACCCCACGCGGACAGTGACCCAGAGCCGTGACCGAACCTGGGACCTCAGCGCCGTGAGGCAGCAGTGCTAACCCACTGCGCCACCGTGCTGCCCCAGTTGGACAGATACTTGAGGATGAAGAACTTGCACCGTATGGAAAAAAAGTAGGAATGTGGGGCTAAGCACGATGACTCTTCCAAAGAACGTAGGCATGATGGCTGAATGGTCTTTTTCTGCACTGTTAAGTTTCTGTGCTTTCAGTTCTTGGGCCAATAATTTGAAATCTGTGATGCCTGGTTATTGACCAACACCAGAGGAAACAATTTCTCTCAGAGCTTTATTATATTTGCCTTTCTGTACTTCAAGGTTAACAATTCCAGAGTACTCTGCTCAAATTTTCCTGTTGTGGATGCAGTTTAGCAAATAGCTGCCATGGAAAGAAAGTCGTGACACACTTCTGTACTCATGAAATCTTATTACACACAGTACTCATTCCTGCCCGGGGATAGGGGCAGGAGTGGGTAGGCTGAGGATCTCGTGAGACAGATGCAAGTAGAAACTTCTTGGTTAGCTGTGCCACATCTACGGCTGGCCTGATGGGTAGTTATGACTGGGGGTGGTGAGGGTGGTTGTGAGCTAGTAGATTAGCCAATTCACTGGGAAGTGAATGACTGGGTAATGGCACATTAATCAGCAATATTGGGAATCTGGATTACTGACCAGTTCGTTTTGGCCACTGGGTAGATTGTGCTGCTGGTGGGGAGAGCCCTGATTATTGAGGTAACAGTTTGCTACCATTTGAGTAACACTTTTTTTTGAATGAGGTGCATTGCTTCGAAGAAGAGTGAGGATTACAAAAGTAAACGCAGGTAGGTGCAATTGAACGCCTGGGAATTGTGATCGTCCCAGAGCATTACTGGCATTATGGCTTGCTGAATAAAGGAACGTAAAAATTCACTTTTAGAATGATATTCTAGGCTTTGTTTTATTTAATTTTGAGATGTGGAGTGTAGAGAAGGGTAAGAATGTTTGCAGACTTTTTCTTTGAAATGGTTTCTATAGAATCTGTAGTAGAATACATTGTATATGGTCTGTGCATGGGGTCAGTTTGGTGAGTAAATTGATATTTGCGATGTTATGTAATTGGCTTGCATCTACACTGTTCATTCCATTCAACATTTTGGAAATCTGGATCATGTCTTCACTTCCATTCCTGAGGATATCCAGGAAGAAAACAAAGAGTTGTTCAGAGACAGAATTTGATCAGTGTTTGGGCGCAGAAATAATTTTATTATGAAAAGTTCTGGACAATTAAAAGTACAAGCAGAATGCTCGTAGGAACCTTTTTAGAAAATTGAATGCACTTATTGATTTATTAAACCAAAGTAGTTGACGCAAGACAACCTGCCATGTTTTAATGAGTTCCAAAAAAAGGTTTCTTAAAGTAATCTATCAATCGTTTTTTTTCCACAATTTAAGTTCTCTTGAGACGTTTAACGATGGGAATTTGCTGCTTAACTAGTTTATTTTTTTGCATGATAGGTTAGTTGTTGAAGGCTAGAAATAATACAATGGAAGTGTTCATTAATTCAGATGCTATTCTTTACCACATTATCTATGCACAGTATATCAGCAATCCTAATACTGTAGCACCATAATGTTGTGTTGTAACATATATCAAACAAGTACAATCTGTGTACAATGCTTTCGTAGGAATGTTATCAAAAATGATTGCACTTATTGATCTTTTAAACCAAAGTAGTCAACAAGATGATCTGTGTTTAAATCACAACTACTTTTGTATGATAGGAAATGTTTATAATGGGATGTCTAGTTTGCCGATCCATTCGATGGCTTCCTGAACAATGTTGCCCTTAACTTCTTTTTGAGAGCGTGAATGACTTCATTACGTGCAGAATGTCTTCAATTTATTTTGTGCACCGGGACATTCAGGTGGCTGTGCAGCTTAGATGGAACATTGCTCCTGAGGTGCGAAGCAGAGAAATGAATGTCTCCCACAATAGATGTTAGTGAGCTGGTTGATGTGGCTTGTTCCATAGTCTGAGCCTCACATCCTTGATCTTCCGCTTTTGGAGCGGTTGGCTACACTGTCCACACTCAGTGCGGATTTCATTGAGCACAGTCCACTATCGTCGAAGTTGGGGACTTTATCTCTTGGGTGAGTGATAGGGTATTCGATCTTTATGCTGTATGCGTTCCATGATTCCTGCTATCTCAATAATGGGTTGATACCAGCTGCATTAATATTAGCTGCTGTTCCCCAGAATGACTGGTGTGTTTTCAGGCACTTACTCGGTTGGCTCTTTAACTCCTTGTGAATGGAAGGCCAGTGTTACTCATCACCTTTTCCATCTCACCAAACATGATCACGTTGTGACAAATGGCAGGCTGTTTGTGCAATATTTATTTATATAATCTGGGAACGGTTGGAGTGCTCTTCAGTATCCGTGGCATTGCTGTTTAGCTGTATACCCATGGTCTTTCGCTGCAGGACCAGGAGGCGGAGCACTATCCTGAAACAGAGTATAGAATCATAGAATTTACAGTGCAGAAGGATGCCAGTCGGCCCATCGAGTCGACACCAGCCCCCAAAAGAGCACCCAACCCAAACCCACATCCCCATCCCATCCCTGCAACTTAGCAACCCCACCCAACTTTTGAACACTGCAGGCCAATTTTTTAGCATGACCAATCCACCTCACCCCTATATCTTTGGACTGTGGATGGAAACCGGAGTACCCGGAGGTAACCTACAGGGAGAACGTGCAGACTCTGCACAGGCAGTAACCCAAGCCGGGAATTGAACCCGGGTCCCTGGCACTGTGAAGCAACAGTGCTAACCACTGTACTACCATGCCGCGTAGACAAGGGCCACTGCTGTGGCATGAAGTGTTTTGTTGAGTTTTAATGAGTTTGTACGACATGTTAGCCACATGATTACCTTTGTATTATTTTTACACCTGTATGAACTAGCAATTCTATTTATTACTGGCTTATTACAAACGTTAAATGAATTGGACAAGATATGGTTAAATTGAAAACTGAAATAACTCGTGGCCTTGAAAAATATCCTGGTCTTGACCAGAAATTATATATAAATTAAAAAGTAGCTCACCTTTGTCCAGCCTTCTTCATTCATTGAGAATATTTGTAGTGGTAGGTGTTGTCCGAGGGGCTTTTCACAGTAACTTCATTTGAAGCCTACTTGTGACAATAAGCAATTTTCACTTTCACTTTCAGCGGAATTTGGATAGAATACCATTGAGGACCATTATAATTGTAACATTTTTGTTAGAGCAACACAGTTTATTAGATGACAAAAGTGTTTAACATTGTTAAAAGATGGGGCACGGTAAATAAAGAAATGAACTGTTATTCATGGGGAGAATAGACAATAACAGGTTCTATTTGGGGAAATTGCTGTTCAAACATTTCCAGAAATTAGGCCAAACCCTTTTTTTGGTTATTTTGAATGATTTAAAAAATAAAGTTTCCCAATCCAGGTATAATAAAAACAGGAGGGCGAATTCTCTGTTTGAGAGACGCAAGTGCTGACGCCGGGACTGAATCGTGAGTGTTCTAAGTAGATGAAGGTGGTGCCAGTCCCGGAGCGATTCAGGTTCCCGTTAATGGGCTAAAAGCGGTGCAATGTAGAACTGGTGCAATTCCAATGTATGCCGACCCTCATTCTGGCCACGATGGTGGCGCGAGTTGTGCTGGAGCATGCCCATCCCGTTGATGGGTCGACTGGGGCCAGAGGGTACCTAGGGAGGTGGCCTTGGGCGGTGGGGGGGGGGGGGGGGGGCACCCATATGACCTGTGATGCTAAGCTCACACTGGACAGTCAGCGAACTGCCTGGCCGCATGGCTGCCTTGCAGGCTGCGGCAATGGAGCTCCATGTCTGTCCACACCAACCACACGGCCTACCTCCTAGACACCCCCTGTTACTCGCTCCGGCCCTGGCAGAAACCCCCTGGCCAGTGGCACACTGTCAACACATTATAGCGATATTGGACACTGTTTGTATCCCCTCCCGCACCCTCAGCAGCCACAGCACCTGTTTTCCGATTTGAAATACTACAAGTGAACCTCACCGTCGGTAATTCCTCTTGGTTGAGGCAGAACATCGCGGAAGGCCTGAGAAATGCCGGATCGAGCCAGTTAATGATATGCCAACAGCCTTTAGTGTACAATTTGTATGCCAGCATGGTGTGTCGAACGCATTCATAAGGCTGTCAGGGGACGGGAGCATTGCATTCTGTTTGGCGCCCAGTGCCAACATCGATTATCGGCTGACATTGAATTTTTCGCTCAGTGGTGTTTCCTGATTCAGGCGGCGTCCAATGGAGAATCCCGCTCTTGATGCTTAAAACGAGAGTCCCTTGGAGACTGGTGTTCGTGTTTTACTGCTAAGCATCATGAAACCTTCATCAGTTTCTTATTTTTGGATGCAACATTTCCAATGTCCTCCCAAGAGAGCTTCCTGAGGCCCACATTGCAAATATTACAACTCATCCAGTGTTAATTGTCGATCAATTGGGTATTTAATTGTATTCAGGAGATGAGCCTGAACTGGGGATTCATCTGTGCTCATCTATTTATGCAAGAGTAGACTGAAACTGGTTGTTTAGAAGTGGAAATCTGGCACTTAAAGTCTAATAATGACCCTGAAACCATTGTCGCTGGTTGTAAAAACCCATCTGGTTCACTAATGTCCTTTAGGGATTGAAATCTGGCATCATTCCCTGGTCTGGCCTACATGGTTTAGCTCACTCGGCTAAATCGCTGGCTTTTAAAAGCAGACCAAACAGGCCAGCAGCACGGTTCAATTCCCGTACCAGCCTCCCCAGACAGGCGCCGGAATGTGGCGACTAGGGGCTTTTCACAGTAACTTCATTGAAGCCTACTTGTGACAACAAGCGATTTTCATTTCATTTTAATTTCATGTGACTCCAGACCCACCGCAATGTGGTTGACTCTTAAATGCCCCCTGAAATGGCCGAGCAACCACTCTGTTGTACAAATGGTAATATAGCCTTTAGCCTTAACAATCTTGCACTTTGGAATTCTTATCCTAAACATTTGTACCGTTTAAGGGTTTCTCCACCTTCAAAAGGCACTTCGACGTCTGCCTCTTTGATGATACCTTCCATCATCCCCCCCAAAGTTCCTACTCAGAACCTGATTCATCTCCTTTTGCGAAACGGTTTGGAACATTTTTTTACGCACCAAAGTTATGTAAATAGGTAAATGTGCTTTGGGCGAGTGTTTGTTCATGTGGTGGATAAAGGATAATAGATTCTGGTTCGGCATACGGTTGTTTAACAATATCCAGAAATTGGGCCTTTTTTTTGGCAACCTATTATTTTAATGAATTGAAAAATAAATCTTCCAAAATTCATGTTAAAGTAAAGGCAGATTTCTTAAAAGGAGAGTCCTTTGATGCACAATGATGGGATTCTGCTACTTAACTAGTTTCATTTTTTGATTAGTGTTCTAATTATTCGCTGGGTTAGGAGTTGGGCTTAGTGTTGCCAATACTGAGCTCTCAGTTGAATTGTCCAGAAATGAAGCAGCATTCAGCCAACTCTTTACAAATATCATGTAAAAATAGCGGTGGAACTAAGCCTTATTCTAAGACACTTGAAAATAATAGTCATCCAAATATTCGAGGGAGCTTATTAATAAAATACAATTTGATTAATTTACATATGTAAATCACACCTAATTAGAATTTCCCCCAAATCTCAAAACTTTAAATGTCTACCTTTGTTGAACTTGGTGAAGATAATTGTTATGCCTTTAGGGATAATATTTTAATAAAATACGCTAATAAGATCCAATTTACATGCACAAATTGGGTTAATCACAGACTATCTCCTTTTGCACTAGCAAGCAAACTAAACATCCACTTTACTTGAGGGAATACTACGCTGTAACAATTTGTTGAAGTAAGTTTTGAATCCTGTGCAAACATTGACATGTAACTTTTCACATTTTTCAAACTTTGTATTACCACGTGGCAGGAACATAGTTTAAACCTTTGGTGACTGTGCTTTATGGATGGACTAGGTGGCAGGTATGATAAAGCACAAATATTTGGGGAATGACTTCCTTGTAGAATAATTGGGAATTAAGTTGGATTTTGTAAGTTTTAAAATTTTACAAATATTTTATAATCAGAAATTGCTTCTTCAGCTGGAACTAATATATATTGAGGTTCTCAATAAAAATGATAAGTTAAATTGAGAGAATTTGACTAAAATTGATCAAATAAACACCAAATAAAAGCTGGGGGAGGATTCTCCACCTGGTTGCGCCCTGTGCATATCCCGCTATTGTGGGAAATTAGCGGGAGAGTCCGTAAAAGGGGTTTGCACTGGGTGCTGAACGGAGTGTGATGCTCCTGACCCGTGGCACCTAACACATTCTGCATTTAAGTATGCTCACCTCCCTGCTAACGCAACTGAGGATGGCAGGAACCACTACTGAGACATCGGAGACCAGACTTCATGAACACGCTGGGGGTTTGGAGACCATTGGAGCCCACGGGTGGTCAGAAACATGGTAAGGCAGTGCCCCTGGCCTCTTGGCAATGCCAACATGGCACTGCCATGGTGCAAAGGGGTAATGCCAAGGGATGTGGCTGAAAGGGGGCGTGGCTATGAAGGGGGTATTCGCCGACCCCAAAGCGGGGTGCGGCTCATCTGGGGGGGCTGATATGCGTGGGTTGGGGGGTGGTGGCTGATGTAGCCATCTGGGAAGGCCATTTCCAACTAGGTACAGAGAAACTCGCAAAGCCTAGTGGGTAAAATGGACAAGCCAAGACTCAGGCATGTTCAGAGCCTGAAATGCATATTTGTCAGCAAGACGGCCAGACGGTATCGAAACTCTGACCAATTAGCATTTTAATGGGGCTGATTTGCATTTGATGGCCCATCTTCACCAAGACAAAGGACTGGTACTCAAGCAACCGGGACAGTCCCAGACATTTCGGCGCCACTCCCTGTTCAAGGGAAACGCAAGCAACGGGGTCAGTAACCGCTTGGGACACGTCCAGCCATCCAGATCCCCACCCACTTATTGGTTAGGAATCGAACGGAGTGATCAGGGATCACCCAATTAGTGGGGTCCAAACCGGAGGACCGCC
Organism: Scyliorhinus canicula; assembly: GCF_902713615.1. Classification (NCBI taxonomy): domain Eukaryota; kingdom Metazoa; phylum Chordata; class Chondrichthyes; order Carcharhiniformes; family Scyliorhinidae; genus Scyliorhinus; species Scyliorhinus canicula. Next base: position 14,917,287 of record NC_052154.1, on the reverse strand, counting down.
CAAAAGAGCGCAAAAACCCTCAAGTATAAGAAGAAGAGTTCGCCACATGTTCACTTTCTCTTGGTCCTGGTACCCCGGTCATGGCCATCTCCAAGTGCAGCAACACCAGAAGCAAGTACAAGTTCAACACTCGCTACCAGATGGATGAGCCTAGCTGAGCAGCAGTTACTCCTTCGGACTCGATAGATCCAGAATCGAACAGCGGCCACTGTTTCTCTGATCTAAGCCGGGTGCCCAAAGTTAAGTACAGGTTGTCTTAGTCGATAGGTGTAGTTAACCAGTAGTGTTTATGTTGCATGACTAATTGTGTGTAAATAAAGTATCCTTGACCTTGAACTAACTAACTGGTGTTTGGCTCTTTGATCGATAGCCGGTTGAAACTTGTGGTGGTATCATTTGATACCTGGCGACTCTAAGCATTAGGACATAGATAACATAGAAAGAAGGGCAAATTCACAGATTGCCATAATTGGAACAGAGCCACAGAAAGGACAGAGAAAAGAGTATAGGAAAGAAAAGGCAACACTGATGGAAGTGAGCAGGACCTGAAGGGAGACACCTGGGGAGGGCCCCAATGTCAGTGACTTTTCGAGGGGCTGCATTCTCACTTTGAAATCAGAGCGCCATTAAAAAAAAGACACCCTGATCTCTGTGAGGCTGGGCTGGCCGGCGTCCTGGCGGTTTCACCCTTGGCTCCAAAAAAATGATTTGTGTGGGTGAATTGCGATGGGAATTGCGTCGGAACTGCCAGTTTTCCCGCCCGAAATTACATGCCCATTTTTTTGTGGGATATGAACCCAATGTTTTTAATTTCTTTCAGGCAGTAAAGTTGTGCTGCAGGACACTGGAGCAATGCAATGCACTGGGGAGTAGTAAGGGCCAAATTTCCATTTGTGACGTGTCTTCTTATTTGGGTCCCTAATCTTATTAACCATGCTGTAAAAGTGCAGGATAGACTGTAGCAATGAATTAGGTAAAGGAAAGTTAAGGAAACAGCTATGGCAGACTAGGCTTTGAGCTGGCTCAAATTTTACTGCAGCAGGGACTTGATACAAAGTCACTTGCCTGCCTTGCTACATCTGAATTTCTGCATGTTTGGGGTCTGTGGGACGGATATTTTGTTTGTTTTGCATCTTCACGTTGCTTCCTTTGGAGAACAATGTGGAATATTGGAAGGATTTGTGGACTGATATAATAGTCTTAAAGACTACATCGTGGCCATGGCCTTAAGTCTTGGAGCCTGACTTTAACCTGGATCAGGACTTGGATCAGCCTTCTGGCGGTGAGGCAAGAATGAGCCATAAGACCTCCTGGTTCTGGAGGAAGGAATTCATGGAAGAAATGACTTGGGGATAAACAGAATAAAATTTAATACTTTAGTACTGTTATTAATATCCTGTTTGGTATATGTTTGCATTATTGCATTAGAGAACTTAGCTGATGATTTTCATAGTTGTCTAGTTTGTACAAAAAATTGTAGCTTGAACATTAACAAATGATCATAGCATTCCTACAGTGCAGAAGGAGGCCATGCGGCCTTTCGAGTCTGTACTGACCCTCCGAAAGAGCACTCTACCTCGGCCCAGTCCCCTGCCCTATCCCCATAACCCAACATTGCACATCTTTGGGCACAAAGAGGTAATTTAGCCTGGCCAATCCACCTGACCGGCACATCTTTGGACGGTGGGAGGAAGCCAGAGAACCCGGAGGAACCCCACGCAGACACGGGAAGAAGGTACAAACTCCACACAATCACCCAAGGTCGGAATTGAACCCGGGTCCCTGGAGCTGTGAGGCACCAGTGCTAACCACCGTGCCACCCTAATATGCACATTGTTCATTGTTTTGCTCTTGATACCACGGTGTTTAACTTGAGAAACTCTCACCTTTTGGTTGATTCACCAGTTTCTTCCATTTTTTTTTACTTATTTGTTGTAGATTTTATTAATCATTACAATACATTGTTGATGTGCATGATTTTCTTTAAGATGCTGTGTAATGCGAGATGCATTTTATGGCTTGTTCGCAAGTAGGGAATCCATTTTATAAATTTTTAAAACCTTTCCGTATAACATGTCCATCGTATAATTAGCAAAGACAATTTAATAAATATAACTTTTGTATTTTGTCATTAAGTTTGAACAATAATTCTGAGTTTAGTGTGTACCGAATATTATAAAAGACAATTTTTTTAATATTCCTTTTAAATTTGACCCGACATTGTGGATGAAAATAGAACCAAAATTGCCTCCTTTCTATGAACAAAATGGTTGGCTCACATGAAATGTGGCTAATGTGTGAGAAATTGTTTTACTCTCAGGAATTAATTATGTCAAGAATCTAAAAGAAAGCTTGCAAGATACTCATTTGGAAGAGATCTCAAACACCAGCTCTTCTTTGAAAACAGACTCCCAATGAGAGATTTGATTGAAGTCAGTGCTGTGCCCTGTAGTTTTAAAAATCGAAAATAACTATGTAACGCAGTCGAAACAAATCAGGCTACTGATATCCTTGAGAAAACAGAAATGAATTGAGTGTGGAGGCTAAGTTATCACCCACCCAGTCACTGTGTGTCCATTCTGCTCCATTACTCCAAGTTTGCTAACACCCGTTTAATGATGTTGGCATGTAGTATTTAAACAAAAATAGTCCACGGAAGAGTGTAAGAATAACTAAAAATATTGAAATCCTTCCTTTAAAAAAAAACATTGATGGCAATCCTCTTAGCGAGTTACGTGACATTTATACTGTTATTTGCAAATTGAAGTTTCATACTGTTCCAACATAATCTAGTTTACAAATGATCATGCCCCATACTTTTTGTGGAAGTAGATTGCAACAAATCTGTATTTATGGATGATCTGTTTGAAACGAGGGTGGAGGGCCCTGGATCATCTTGGATAGACATAGGAACCAAGACAAACAATACAATGTACTATAATATATACTGGGGTGGGGAATTTTGCTAGATTTTTGTCTCGCCCTTCGCCTTGACAAGTTTTTGAGCTGCCGGTTGCTGTAAATGCAGGCTCATAAATGTGCCTGTTCTATTGAGACTAACAATGGAGTGGCAGAAATCATCCAGCAATTTGTAGGGATTCGTAACACCGTGGCTCTCTTGTCATAAATTGTTGGCCGGCCGATTTACGCATTAATAACAGTATGTGCACTATACTAGCTGTTATTTCTCGAAAGGTTCCTGGGCCGTAGAATTTTAACCCTTTTTGTACTGTTTCAAGAAGCAGAACCCTTTACGGTGACATATATTTAACCATTTACAGGTGGAACATGAAGCAGCATTGATAGTACTTCATTACATTGAAGAGGAGGGATGAGGTGTTTAGCCAGTGTACAATTATTCAACGAGAGCAATTAATTGAAAGATATTTGCTTGTGCTGTGATAGTCCATTAGTCTCTTTGTCTTTGTGATCATGATTGGTAAAAAGGAAGTTAATTACTGTGATGAAGAATGCGTCAAAGTTCCACCTGTGATGGAAAACCCCTGATTTTACACACATAATCTTCAATTAGTGATCTCACTGTGGGGTTGTTTTTCAAAGGGCTAATAGAGAAGTAATGAGATCAGAAAAGGTCAAACCCAGTCGTCTTAGTTTGTCAGTTTGATTAATATATTTCTGGTTCTGGCGATGGCTGTAAGGGTGTTTTGTCACCTAATGTTTTTCGTGGAAAGGTATTTGAAGTGACCGCTTATTAGCCTCAGTACGGCTTCGTCAGCCATTCAGAATCAAATATGAGGTTGTTTGAAAGATACAAGATCACCATTCCCTTATTCTCTTTTTAAAATATTGAAGCGCATCTTTGCTATTGGAGAATATTTGGAATTGAATATCCTTTTAGGTTTAACCCTTTTGCTGACGCAATCAGCTCATGAAAACTTTGCTTATTGCTAGTTTGAGTTCCGATCGTTGTGAGGGTAGATTTAACTTTAGTTTTATCAGTGCATGCTGACTGGGTCTTCTTTCTTCTCTCCTTCTTGGGCAGTCCCTCAGTGTCAAGGATGACATGCTTTCCTCTCCCTTCTTCAGGAAGCAAAGTACTGTACACACCCCTGTCAGCATCAACGGAGCCGAGGTGGAGATGGTTAGCAGTTTCAAATTCCTAGGGGTGCACACATCACCAAAAATCTATCCTGGTCCACTTTTGTCGACGCTATCACCAAGAAAGCACAACAGCGCCTATACTTCCTCAGGAAACTAAGGAAATTCGGCATGTCCACATTAACCCTTACCAACTTTTACAGATGCACTATAGAAAGCATCCTATCGTGGTGCATCACAGCCTGGTATGGCAACTGCTCGGCCCAGGACCGCAAGGAACTTCAGAGAGTCGTGAATACCGCCCAGTCCATCACACGAACCTGCCTCCCATCCATTGATTCCATCTACACCTCCCGCTGCCGGGGGAAAGCGGGCAGCATAATCAAAGACCCCTCCCACCCGGCTTACTCACTCTTCCAACTTCTTCCATCGGGCAGGAGATTCAGAAGTCTGAGAACACGCACGAACAGACTCAAAAACAGCTTCTTCCCCACTGTCACCAGACTCCTAAATGACCCTCTTATTTACTGACCTCATTAACACTACACCCTGTATGCTTCAAATGATGCCAATGCTTATATAGTTACATTGTATATCTTGTGTTGCCCTATTATGTATTCTCATGTATTTTCTTGAATTTTGTTTAATTCCCTTTTCTAATGATCTGTTGAGCTGCTTGCAGAAAAATACTTTTCACTGTACCTCGGTACACGTGACAATAAACAAATCCAATCCAATCTGCAGTGACTGAAAAGTCTGACCCTGGATCCGCAGACTCTGCCACAGGTTTGGCAAGTGGTGCTTGATGAGGAAGGTGGGACGCTCTGGATTCTGTGCTCTCCTTCCATGTTTACACTTGACCTCCCTCCGTGTGCTCCACCCTCCGCTGCTCAAAGTGATTGGTGCCTTCACAAATGTTTTTTCTCCAGCCTCTGCGTTCTAAGGAAAGTGATTCCCACTCGTCGGTGGGGATGTTGCATTTATTTAGGGAGGCTTTCGGAGTGTCCTTGTAGCGTTTACTCTGCCCTCCTCGTGATTGCTTGCCATTGCAGAGCTCGGAGTAGAGTACTTGTTTGGGAGTCCTGCGCCAACCATGTGGGCAAGAGGGCAGCACGGTGGCCTAGTGGTTAGCATAACCGCCTCACGGCGCTGAGATCCCAGGTTCGATCCCGGCTCTGGGTCACTGTCCGTGTGGAGTTTGCACATTCTCCCCGTGTCTGCGTGGGTTTCGCCCCCACAACCCAAAAATGTGCAGAGTAGGTGGATTGGCCACGCTAAATTGCCCCTTATTAGAAAAAATAATTGGGTAATCTAAATTTATCAAAAAAAAAAAAAAAAAAAAAACCATGTGGGCAATGTGGCCCACCCATCGCAGCTGGACGAGCGTAACCAGTGCCTCGATATTGGGGATATTGACCTGGGAGATCACGCTCACGTTGATGCGCCTATCCTGCTGGTGGATTTGCGGGATTTCGCGGAGACAGCGTTGGTGATATCTCTCCAAGGATTTGAGGTGTCTGCTGTACATTGTCCATGTTTCTGATGCATACAGGAGGGCGGGGACCACGGCTGCTCTGTAGTCCATGCGCTTGGTGCAGTGTTTGAGGACTCAGTCTTCGAATATTCTGTTCCTCAGGCGTCCGAAGACTGCACAAGTTGCATTGGGGTCGATGTTGTATTTCGTCGTCAATGTCTGCTCGCATCAAGAGGAGACTCCTGAGGTATGGGAAATGATCTACACTGTCCAAGGGCTCACCGTGGATCTTGATGGTCGGGCGGGGGGAGTTTTGTGTCGCCGGAGCGGCTTGTAGAGGATCTTTATTTTCCGGATGTTTAGTCTGAGGCCCATTCTCTCATGTGTCTCGGTGAATGCGTCGACGACTGGGTAATGTCTTCATTCATGGTAATGGGAGATTTTAAGAGCCAAAGTACCTGCAGTGCCAAAGGACTTTCCTGTTTTCATTTATGCCGCTTGCTTCTGTGTGAACAGCAAGATTCCTGGAGTCAAATTATTTTCCCGTAAAATAGAGCAAAAGGTAAATTGAACAAATGATTTGTGTTTGGAAAAAATAAGTTATCTGGAATTATTTTACTTCCTTTTTGAAAAGTTTTGTTGACAGTGACATTCTTGCATCCATATGTTTATAATATTGAACTATGAAAGGCTGCTTCAGGCTAATATTTTCATGTAAGTGTTAATTACACAAGATGCTCCACGATGCACCTAGGTTTATAATTTTGAGTTGATGTTTCTTCTTAAGGGGGGCAGAAAAGGACTGAACTTAAAGCAATAATAGCTGCACTTGAACAAGCTGAGCAGTATCAGGAATGATGCATTTAAAAGATGCACTCGATATTTGTAACATTTTTTGTTTGTTTTATGTTTACCCACTGGAACAACTTGCCCTCAAATAATACTCTTGAATAATCATTTATGCGTATTTGAAATTCTTGGTACTGCTGTTTTAACAAAAGCATTGTCTCATTTATTTTAAAAGGTTAACATCTCTGCAGAAAAAAAAAAGTGGATTTCAGCCAAATGCACAAACCAAGCGACACTTGTAGCCCATGGCATACTTTGAGAGCCACAGAGAATAAAGGCTACACGGGAGGGATTTTACACTTCAGATAACTAAGTGAAGGGTTCAGATAACATCTTAAAACCGCAAAACTGATATTTGAAGGGTTTATAGCAATTACTTGATCCCCTAGATTCAATTACTGCCTTGAAATTGCTTCAGTATTAATTTTTGGCATCGTGTAAATTACATCGGGTGGATTTTATTCTGATTTTGGTTCATCTGTGAATGTCAGTGTTCTACCTTGTGGAAGCTTGATGGTGCTCATGCGGAAAGATTAATGATTATGACATCTATATTCTAAGTGTTATTGAAAATAATTAGCCGTTGATTGCTGTAGAATTCTGTGACCGATATATATATTTAGATAGCAGCATGTTCCAGGCCAGATAACATATCGTACTAGTTGAGCGATATCAGAGACTGGAAACGTGATGCCCGAATAGTTTTGTCAGAAACTTCAACTTTAAAAAATTTATGTATATGATTTTATAATTGCCCAGAGGTCAAGTACAGTTTATCGCTTGATACATTTGCAATGTTTGCCATAATGTTGATCCTCATGCCTCAATGAAAGCACAAAAGGCTGTTGATGACTGCAATGCAAAGAAACAGAATTAAACCACTCCCACACAATTTATGTTGATGATTAGTTCAATAAAATACTTTGTAGCGATTTTCAAAATTAATTTTGTCATTAGGTTTTGAGATGACAATTGAAACCACTCAACCTTCACCCTGGTGATTCGTGGTATCATCTTAACCTTCAATCAGATTGCTGCTTTGCAAACACTTATAGGCATCCGTTATTCTCACGGTGATATGTTTAACACATACAACATTAACAGCTGGTTGGCACTTGGAGTTTTTGCTGATGGGCAAAGGAGACTGGCACTGGTACTGCTTTGAATAACTATTATTTCCAGCAGAGGGGCTTTCAGCAGAAGGGTCTTCTCAAGGGCAATTAGGGACGGGCAGTAAATGCTGGCCCAGTCAGCGAAGCCAACATCCCTTGATTGAATAAAACAACTGCAGGACTGATCTCAGTCATGTTGCCCTGATGCTAAACAGAGGAAGGCAAAGGGAGAGAGAGCCAATGAAAGAATGACCTCTCTCACATTCTCTTAAAATAATTACTGACTAAGAATAGTGTGGCAAGAGATTGCCAAAGAACTGAAAGATGATGGGCGGAATTCTCCTTTCCAGCGGCCAAGTGCCGGCACCAATGGAGAATGCACGGGTGGATTACAACGGGAACATCGGCGTGAACCCCTCAACGATTCTGATACTGGTGAGGGGCTAGCATCGGCTCTGCATGAACCACCCACGGATTGCATGGAAAACGGCCGGAGAATCGCCGGGACCCGTGCCATGCATGCGCAGAACTGATTTCTGCACCGGTCATGCCAGACATCATGGTGCCAGCCGTGCAGGAACCCTAACCTGCCCATCCCAGCCCCACCTCCTGTCCACCCACCATCACTCCGCCCAGCCCTAGCAGAAGCCTGCCCCCTGGCCAGCAGCACCAATCCCGGACGAGTGTGGCGGTACTGGACCCTGTCCACAGCTGGCACACCGGGTTCCGTCGGGAACTCAGCCCATCGAGGCTGAAGATGCACCAATGGAGGGTGTGGAGCATCGTGAACCGTCGCCTGCCCCAGATCTGGCGTTGGAAGCCATTCTTTGTCCGGTCGCCGATCCTCATTTCGACATCGGGCTACGGAGAATTCAACCCGATGCTTTTAAAAAGTGTCACCTTAACAAAGTAGAAGTGAAACATGAATGCAGCATGCAAACCAAACTTCAGTGTTGTGTTACATGACCAAAATGGTAATTATACAGTTTTTGAATATTTGGGGGGTGATTCTCCAATATGGAGCCCAAGTGTTCGCACAATCGTTCACAATGTTCACACCGCTCCAGCCACCTTTCCGCCGCGCCAACCCGCGCATGCGCGGGGGACCTCTTTAGCGCTCCGGCCCCGACTCAACATGGAGTCGGTGCTCAGGGGTCGGCCGCACCAGAAAGTAGGCCCGGGGTGGGAGAGGCCATCCCGCCGATCGGTGGGCCCCGATCGCGGGCCAGACCCCATTGGAGGCCCCCCCGGTGAAGGAGCCCCCTTCCCCCTCCCCCCCACAGGCCGCCCCCGACCGTTCGCGCAGCGTTCCCGCCGGCAGCAACCAGGGGCGAATGGTGCCGGCGGGACTCTGTCGTATCGCCGCAGTTGCTCGGCCCATCCGGGCCGGAGAATCGGCAGCCCTGCAGGCCCATGGTCGGCGCCGCACCAAACGCGCCGGCGCAAATGGCACCGGCGTCGGGGCATCATGGCGCGGTTGCGGCAATTCTCCGGCCCGGCGCGGGGCTCCTAGAATCGCCCCCTGATGCCAATAAATGTATATTCTATTTCAAATTGTTTTTTTTTTTTCGTTTAATGTTTAAAGTAGATTTAGGAGTATTCCACAGGAAATTTAAAATCATATTATTTTGACTTTTGTGGGTTGCGTGCAGATTTGTATTGTGAATTACCAAAAATAAAGAAGAGTTATTTTTTAATTATGTAGGGACTATCCTGTGAAGGCAAGTATATCGTGTTACGGAAAAATGTAAGTCAATCACCATAACACTCAGGCTGGTTTTTTAAACTAAATTTAGAGTACCCAATTCTTTTTTTTCAATCAAGGGGCAATTTAGCTTGGCCAATCCACTTAACCTGCACGTCTTTAGGTTTGTGGGGGTGAGACCCACGCACACAGGGGGAGAATGTGCAAACTTCACACGGACAGTAACCCGGGGTTGGGATCGAACCTGGGTCCTCAGCGCCTTGTGGCAGCAGTGCTAACCACTGCGCCACCATGCCGCCCCCACACCCGGGCTGGTTTACGGACTAATTGTGATGAGCTTTAACTTATTTGAAGAACTCCTATTTTCCTTTCTCATTGTTTGACCTTGTAATACAGTTTCCTGTTTTTTACACCTGTATTGCATTCTGCTTTGTGGGGAATGAATTAGATGGGGAGCAGTGTGGCAATGATGAACATCTCTAGCAATGTCCTTCCAAGGTAGACTTCACCTCAGCTGGAGGCCGGAAGGGCACCCGCTTGTGTTTTTCCCCTGTGCCATGCCATAATGTAACATGGTGAACCCTTGTGCAGCTGCTACCTAGACTTCAGCTTCTACCCAGTGCCAGCAGTCCTTTAGCAACAAATGCCACCTAAATTTTTCTTTTGGCAGGTAGTCTGAGAACTAATTAGCTGCATATGCCTGTTGCCAGCTGTCAAGCAAGAGTCTCTCTCTGAACTCAGTGCTACTTTGTAAGGTGAGTAGGACAGAAGAATAAGGAAATACAAGTGCAACTGATGCATGTCTTGCACATCTATTGGAGAAGACTCTTTTTCTAATTGTTTTATTGATATATATATGAAATTTGTGCTAACGTTTCAAGTCCGATGACTCTTTGTCAAAGCTAACAGACAAAGTGGGAAATATTTATACTGTGGAGTGAGAATGAAAGATGAGCCATAGTCACAGAAACCCAGGGAAAACCGGGTGCTAATGGCATTATTTAGGCTAATCACTATTTTGGTGCCGTGTCATGTTCTTGCCCGGAGCTGGAAAAATTCATCAACTTCGCTTCCAGTTTCCACCCCTCCATCACTTTCACCTGGTCCATCACAGACACTTCCCTTCCCTTCCTTGATCTTTCTGTCTCCATTTCCGGCAATAGACTATCCACTAATATCTACTACAAGCCCACTGACTCCCATAGCTATCAGGACTACAGCTCTTCGCACCCTTCACCCTGTAAGAACTCTATCCCTTTCTCTCAACTCCTTTGCCTCAGTCGCATTTGTTCCGATGATGCCACTTTCCAAAATGGTGCTTTGGAAATGTGTTCCTTCTTCCTCAACCGTGATTCCCCACCTACAGTTGTGGACAGGGCCCTCAACAGTGTGCGTCCATCTCCCGCGTCACTACCCTCGCCCCCTCCATTCCCTCCCAGAGCAAGGAGAGAGTTCCCTTTGTTCTCACATTTCATCCCACCAGCCTCCGTATGCAAAGCATAATCCTCCGCTCAAAACACTTATTCCAGGTTAAGCAGCATTTCACTTACATCTCTTCCAATCTGGTCTACTGCATTCACTGCTCCCAATGTGATCTCCTCTATATCGGAGAGACCAAACGCCGACTGAGTAATCGCTTTGCTGAGCATCTTTGGTCTGTGCGCATTCAGGACCCTGACCTTACTGTTGCTTGCCATTTTAACACAAGACCGTGCTCCCATGTCCACATGTCTGTTCTTGGCCTGCTGCAATGTTCCAGTGAAGCTCAACGCAAACTGGAGTAACAACATCTCATCTTCTGGTTACGCACGCTACAGCCTTCCGGCCTGAACATCGAATTGAACAACTTCAGATGATCAGCTCTACCCCACCTCGACCCATTTGTTTTCATCCCATTTCATTTTAACTGTCGTTTACCGTTTCTTTCTTTCTTAATATATATTTAATTCCCCCCCCCCCAATCTTATCTACCTTGGGGTTCATGTCCACAGATCTCTGAAGGTTGCCACTCAAGTGGACAGAGCCGTGAAGAAGGCCTTTGTGTGTTAGCGTTTATTAACAGGGGGCTTGAGTTTAAGAGCTGTGGGGTTATGCTGCAGCTGTACATGACCCTGGTGAGACCACATTTGGAATATTGTGTGCAGTTCTGGTCACCTCACTATAGGAAGGATGTGGAAGCATTGGAAAGGGTGCAGAGGAGATTTACCAGGATTCTGCCTGGTTTGGAGGGTAGGTCTTATGAGGAAAGGTCGAGGGAGCTAGGGCTTTTCTCTTTGGAGCAGAGGAGGATGATAGATGACTTCATAGAGGTTTATAAGATGATGAGGGGGATAGATAGAGTGGGCGTTCAGAGACTATTTCCTTGGGTGGATGTAGCTGTCACAAGGGGGCATAACTATAACATTCAGGGTGGGAGAGAGAGGAGGGATGTCCGAGGTAGGTTCTTTACTCAGAGAGTGGTTAGGGTGTGGAATGGACTACCTGCTGTGACAGTGGAGTCGGACACTTTAGGAACTTTCAAGCGGTTAGTGGATAGGCACATGGAGCACACCACAATGACAGGGAGTGGGATCGCTTGATCTTGGTTTCGGACAAAGCTCGGCACAACATTGAGGGCCGAAGGGCCTGTTCTGTACTGTACTGTTCTATGTTCTATGTTTTCCTTCACTTTCTCCTCTTTGCTTCCCCCTTCCCCTACCCCCACATCTACAGTTCATCCTCTGATGTTAGTTTCCCTGCTGTTTGACCTTTCACATCTTTTGTCCTCTATGGGGACTGCCGTTAGCACTCTTTACCCTTGGTATCTGTGGCCATTAGCACCCGGTTTCCCTGGGTTTCTGTGGCTATGACTCATCTTCATTCTCACTCCACAGTATAAATATTTCCCATTTTCTCTTCCTACAGATGCTGCCAGACCTGCTGAGATTTTACAGCATTTTCTCTTTCATTTCAGATTCCAGCATCCGCAGTAATTTGCTTTTATATAAAATTTGTATACTTTACGTTCTGGAGTCAATAGATTTTGTGTACCTTGACCTTGCTGATTAAGACTAACTATGTCCAGAGAAATTATTCAATTGAGGAAGACATTTCTGTGGACAAATAAGTTGATCATCTGATGAAACATTTTATTATTGTTAGCACCTTGATTGTGAAAGCTTTTCGTATTTGATTCCCAGCACCCACGTCATTTTGTTTTTATGTGTTTGCTTTGTTTTGACTTGAGGATAAATTTAAATTCTGCAGTGTTTAATGGATACTATCTGTCCTTTGCCATGTTGAGCAGGATTTTGTTTTGTGCAAAGTCAAGGGCGTGAGGAAAGTTGCAGCTAACCAGCATTTTGTACAATGAGCGGCTATAACCATATTACATAATTATTCAGCTGCAACATATAAAAATTGTAGAACAGCTGGTTATTCAATCTTATTTGCTTGTATTGAATTTAATGTCTTCTCAATCTGATTTTGTATATCCTATTTTCTTGATTTCTCATCATATGCATTATATCGGTTAATAATTCATTATCCAGCATATAGTTGTAAATGACTAACTCCAATCCATACTTATATCATGTGAAAATATATTTTGATATTTTTATATATCTTGGACTTCTCTTGAACACGTTGCATTGACTTGAAATGAAAATCGCTTATTGTCACAAGTAGGCTTCAAATGAAGTTACTGTGAAAAGCCCCTAGTCGCCACATTCCGGCGCCTGTTCGGGGAGGCTGGTAGAGGAATTGAACCATGCTGCTGGCCTGCCTTGGTCTGCTTTCAAAACCAGCGATTTAGCCCTGTGCCAAAGCAGCCCCAGACTTCAATTCACCCCCCAAATATAAATTATCCGTGTTCATCTTGAATCACTTTAAACAATGTCAATAACTGGTATTTATCTCGCACCTTTAACCAAGTAAAATGTGTCAACGTGCTTCACCGAAGCGCGAGCAAACCAAATTTAACACCAAATTTATGCAGTGATAGCAGGCAGATGATTAAAAAGTTGGTCAAACCTCAAGGAGGTTGTTGAAGGAAGGTAAAGAGGTGGAGACATTTGGGGAGGGAATTTCAGACCTCAGGGCCATGACAGCTGAAGACATGTCTGCCAATGGTAGAGCGATAAAAATGGAGGATGATCAAGAGGCTAAAATTGGAAGAACACCCAGATATTTTGGAGAGTTTTGACCTGGAAGGGGTTACAGAGGGAGGGAGAGGTGAGGCTGTGAGTGGATTTGAAACATGGAAAATAATTTTTTAAATCAAGGCATCGCTTTACCGGCAGCCAGTGTACATCAGCCGAAAACAACTTGTGGGAACTCAGACACAGCAAAATTTAAAGTAAATAAATAAAATATAAACTTAGCACACCAGAATAGCTCGGGAGCTGGAGATTGGATGGGAAGCAGTCTGGACTTCTGTTACAGGATTGAAAGGTAATTATGCATTCCTTTTTTCAACAATTCATTTGCAGGATATAGCTTTCACTGGCAAAGCTGATATTTGTTGCCCACCTGTAGTTGTTCTTGAGAAGGTGGTCAGGCTTATTCTTGAATTGCTGCAGTCCGTGTGGCGAAGATGCTTTTGCAATGGTGTAAGGTGCGGAGTTCGCATACGCAGACACGGGGAGAACGTGCAGACTCCGCACAGACAGTGACCAAACCGAGAATCGGACCTGGAACCCTGGCGCTGTGAAGCCACATTGCTACCCACTGTGCTACCCATGTATATAGAAGTCTATAAACAAGGGCAGTATGGTGGTACAGTGGTTGGCACTGCAGTCTCACGGCGCCGAGGACCGAGGTTCGATCCCAGCTCTGGGTTTCGTCCCCACAACACAAAGATGTGCAGGATAGGTGGATTGGCCATGCTAAATTGCCCCTGAATTGGAAAAAATGTATTATTTTTAAAAAATAGAAGTCGATAAATGTGCATCACAGTGTATACTTCCTATTTCCCTTCAAAATTCAATCGTAATTTAAATAACATGCACAGGCCAACAAGGCTGAATAACTCTTGTACCTTCAAGCCAAGCCAAAGGTGATGACTGTGAACAATGGCCAGTCTGTGCAGAGACAAATCATTATTCATCCCCCCAGCCCCATCAAGTTCAGATAACCTCAGGAGTTCCAACCCAGTTGATTGTCTTACCCAAAAAAGTCACCCCGTTCCCCACTCTCAGCAACCCTCGGAAGTACCTTTGCACGGTAACTTCTCAAGCAGTAACTTTCTGGTCAAGTGCAAAGAAAATAAATCCCTGCTTCTGCCTATTTGTCGAGATTGTTCACTTTTTCAGTTTTGTATGTAAGCTGTAGCAGCCTTGTATTTGATTTTGCCACATATTATACAGACAAATCTATAGATTTTTAAGAAAGTATACATGAATTATGTATCTGGATTAATTTGCATACCTTATGCCATTTAGCATTTTCTATTCCCGTTATATACTAGTGACCCTGTGAAGTTAAAAGTGAACCAGTTGCACAAAGATAAGTCTGATGACCATCAAAGTGCCAATTTGAAAAAATGTGAAGCACTTTTGGGTGAAGTTGCAATGTTTTAAAAATAAATTGGAGTGCCCAATTCATTTTTTCCAATTATGGGGCAATTCAGCGTGGTCAGTCCTCCCATCCTGCACATCTTTGTGTTGTGGGGCCGAAACCCTGGCAAACACGGGGAGAATGTGCAAACTCCATATAGACAGTGACCCAGAGCCGGGATCAAACCTGGGACCTCGGCACTGTGAGGCAGCAATGCTAACCACTGTGCCATCGTGCTGCCCTGAAGCTGTAATGTTAAGCAGTGACCAATTGGTTTTGTGCACGTAATCACTATTTTTCCAGTAGTAGCCTGTTTTAAACTGGCTTTCTAGGCAAAAAGATGTTTTTACCTTGTGCAGGTGCTTTCATTATAATAGATACGGGGTATGTTTTTATCGTGATGATGTACAAAAATCTTTGATTCATAGCCGCTGAAGAAATAAGCAGCACAGCAATGTGAAGCTGACTTGTGTGGAATATGGTACAGTGTGACTTTTAAAGGGTAAAAACTAATTAGGATATTCAGAGATGCTGCATCAATTTTGTATGAAGTTGTGTTTAAAGGAGTGAGAGTGCTGTAAATATGTCTATTCCATAGACACACTTGCGAAATAGAGATACATTACTATCTGGTGCATGATGGCACAAATTTACATTTTTATTTTATGTTTGTACAGTAAATGCATTTCTTGTTTAAATGAGGCATTGCAGCTGGAAAATTGAGTCATACTTGTCACTATTTGTTGTTGAACAAGATGAAGAGAAATGGAATGTTGGTACAAACTGCACTGAATAGTGTATC
This sequence comes from Scyliorhinus canicula, assembly GCF_902713615.1. NCBI lineage: Eukaryota > Metazoa > Chordata > Chondrichthyes > Carcharhiniformes > Scyliorhinidae > Scyliorhinus > Scyliorhinus canicula. The sequence continues at coordinate 14,901,751 of NC_052154.1, read as the reverse complement.
CTGCTAAAGCCACTGCCTACGTGTATGAACTATCTGGCGTCATAAAATGAAACAGGTTTGTACTGCGGGGTGCTGTAACCCTGATGTAAATTGGAGTGAGGGATCAACAATGGTGGAGTAGAAGTCTCTCGCTTTAAAAAAAAGGCAAGGAACACAGAGAAAAATCTGTTGGTGGTCTCTTAAAACTCCTTTGCCTCCCTGTTTGAACTGTCAGGCAGGATTCCACGTGGGCACCAAGCATTTTGTCTGAAACACGCCGGACACTTATAAAACATGCAAGTCTTAGGTCTACATTAGTTGTAGGAGGTCCAATTATTCATGGAAAAATGGATGGAGCATGCAAAGTGAAATGCACAGTTCTAGCTTTTGCAAGGTTTGAGGGAAATACGAGGCGGGATTCTCCGGTTCTCCAATCAGTCAATGAGGTTTCTCATTGTGGGCACCTCAATTTGCTGACGGGAGAACTCTTCTTGATGCACAGACAGCGGGCATTACTGAGTCATCCAGCCTCATGTGATATATGACAGGCGGCTTCCCAATGATATCACAGTCAAACAGCTCTTTGTATTCCAGCATCTCTGGGGTTTGGTGCTGCAGGGTGTGTACATCTGGCTCAAAGTGGATTAGCCCCAGTGCATTGCTGTCCTAGAGACCCAACAGCGGTTTGACGTCTTAGTCAATTACATGGAATTGGAACTTGCCTTGTGTGCAGTGCAGGGTGACGATGCCTTTCATACATATGGTTTGTCCACCATATGTGACTCCATTTACCTTGGTGATGGAATTCAGTGCAGCATAGGGATCGATTTCCTGCAGAAGCGCCTATGAAAATACATTGCATTTTGCTCTGATGTCGATTTTGAGTTTACATTTTGCATTGTTGTGCTAGAGTGGACATGCTCACAGTAGAATGTTTTGAGAGGGTCAGTGCTCTGGTTACTTTGATTGACCACCAGCTTATTCACTGTGTTCGTGTTTCGAACCTTCGCGGAGTAGCCGGCAACAGTGTGGCTATTGGCAGTTATGTATTGTTGTGACTTGGACCTGCCACACTTGGAAAAGTGGTTCCACTTGCCACAGTTGTTGCAACGCCTGTTAAATGTGAAGTATGTGCTTCTGTTTTGTGGATGATGGGCGCTCGCAATGCAAAATGTAAACTCAAAATCAACATCAGAGCAAAATGCAACGTATTTTTACCAATGTGTATGCCATCTTTAATTTATCATTGACCGGCACAACAATAGCCGCGGCAATGTTTGTGAATCTTCCTCAAATTATCAGCGATGTTTTCTTCGAAAATCAGCGGGCCAATGTGGCAAAGTCCTTGTGTCATCTCTGTTAGGTACTTGGTGTCCAGCTCAGCCTCACGAGCACATAGGTTTTGAGTCAGCCCACCCAGCTCATCATTTCCCCCGCCTCCGAGAGTTCATCAGAGAGCAATGAGATGAGAGACCTCACGGGATCAGGCTGCCATATCCACCCCCGCTGAATCCGCAGAAAGGTGACTCTTCCTGCAATTGCACCATGTGTCCACCCTGACTGATCAGAATTTAATGTTACAGTGTGTGCTTTTAAGCATAGTGGCTATCATCCACAGAGCTGCCGAGTCTTGGTGTGGCTTTAGTAACAGCACAACCATTCAGTATTGTTTTTGCAATGGGATAGCAATATGTAAAATCTTGCACTCATCATGCTGCGTGTCAAAACTGCCAAGCGTGCGCTCTCTAATACACACCAGACCCTTCTGGCTGAGAATCCTGTTTTGGAAAGCAGGTTTCAAGTGTAATTTGGGTTTCACACAGTTGATATTGGACAGGCAGCCAGACAGGGGTGGAATCAAGGTGGATAGTGGAGAGTTACTGTTCGCAAAAATATGAAAGCGGACTTCATTCACATATCAAGCTAACCAAGTAAACTAATGGCATTGTGGTATATTTAGAAGCATTGTAACTTGGTGGAAAAGTACACAGTTGTTCAAAAAAACAGATTGCTACTATCACACATACAGGTCTGTATAGAAATAAATTGCCTATTTACAATATCGGCATTCAGGAACTAGGGAACACTAAACCCTAGACGTGGAATGTGAATGGGAAAGCTCATTAACTGCGGAGGAAAAATATCTAGCTGACAAAGACTTTTAGAGAAGTTTGAATGTAAGTACAGCATGTTTGCGGGACTCTGGATGTTGTTGTACCTGATTATATTTCCCAGCTTTTTGAAATATTTTCCAAGTTTTGTGGTTAATATTTGTTATACACCACCATTCATCTGTTGTCCTTTTGTAGGTAATTGTAATGGAGATTGATAATGTAAGAATTGGATTGGAATTTCCGTCAGCCCCGTTATCTGGCGCGGCGCTCCCTCGCCGGCAGCGGGATTCTCCGTTCCCGCAGCCAGCCAAGGGGGTTTCCCATTGTGGCCACCCCACGCTGTCGTGAAACCTGCGGCCGTGAGTGCGCTGCCAGCGACGGGGAGGATCCCGCCGACATAGAATCCCACAGCATATATTTAAAAGAAGTTATCTTCCAACCTCACCAACACTATTAAACTCCATGGGAGTTAGCCTCCTGCACAGTGTTGACCAGTTTACTTCGGAACATCTTAGGAATACAGAGAACCTTGTCTATTTTATTACATGTACTTTAAATGAAAACGCAACCATGCACAGCATGCCTTCAAGGTGTAATGTGTTTTTTCTATGTACTATATGGTTTGTGTACAATTCTTTATGAAGTTATTAAATGGAGTGTTTTATTTTAAACAGTACATCAGGGAACAAAAGTCTGAATTAGACTTGTGATAGTCCACTGCAGCACTTGGGAAATGCCGGATGGTTGGAACTGACGTTATTTGGATAAGATGCTGAACTATTTCATTAATTTAGGCGGACGTTAACGATCCCACGGCACGATTCACTGGCGATCAGGGAGCTGTTCTGGTGACCTTGTTAATACTGCCCTCTTGACCAATACTTGACGCACAGATCAACTGACTATTAATCCAATAGCTGCCTGCGGTATTTGTGCAAATTGACTGCTGAGTATGACCACAGAACAACACTTATTGCACTTCAAAATGATTAATTATATGGAAGTGCTTTAAGAGATTGGGAGCTTCAATGCACAGTGTAGATTCAGGTCTTGCTGTCAGTCATGAATATTTGGAGAATTTTTCTCGGAGACAGATTATTTCGATTGTATAAAAGTTCTACGCTCATGCTTTGTGTTATCAGATTTGAATAATTGGTTTATGAGAAAAACTTTGACAAATAATGTATCTGTTCTTAGCAATACTCATGTTCTGTACAACCAGACGACTATTTATTAGAAACCTTGGGCGCGATTCTCCGAAATGGAGACAAAGTCCCGATGGCGAAGTGAAAACCGGAGTGTTTCACTCCGGCGTCGGAGCTCGCTCTCAGCCCCCTATTCTCCTGCCCCCGGGGGGCTAGGAGCGGCGTCGCATATTTTACGCGCGCTGGGCCTTGGTCCAGCGTAAATGACGCGGCCAGGGTCGCGTAAATGAAGTCACCCGCGCATGCGCGGTTGCCGTCCTCCCCGAGGCCACCCCACAAGAAGATGGCGGATGGATCTTGCGCGGCGGCAGAGGAAAGGAGGTTCTCCTTTAGAGAGGTCGGCCCGCCGATCGGTGGGACCCGATCGTGGGCCAGACCCCATCGGAGGCCCCACCGGTGCAGGAACCCCCCCCTCCATCTCCCCCCCCCCCCAGCGTTCCCACGCAGTTCCCACCAGCAGCGACCAGGTGTGGCCGGCGCCAGTGGGAACCTGCCGTGTTGGGACGGCCGCTCGGCCCATCTGGGCCGGAGAATTCCCGCTTGCCTTGTGGCGATTCTCCGAGCCGACAGCTGTGATTCTCGCCGTACCGGTTTTGGGGGGGGGGGGAATCGCGTGCGGGTGCCGGGGCAGCGTGGCGGGACTCCCCCGGCTATTTTCCCACCCGGTGTGGGGGGGGGGGGGGGGGGGGGGGGGGGGTGTAGAATTCCACCCCTTATTTTGAGCCTGTGATCATCAGGGAATGCAAAAACATTCAAACAAATATTTTAGTCTGACTGGATTGGTTTACTTTGATTGCATTTCAATTCCATTATTTAAATCATTGTGGATGAAGTTGAGCAATAACTAATTAATTTGCATATAATCAGTGTGGAGGAAGCTTTTTAAATTGATATGGGACAGATTTGGATATGAGCCAATTGCTAAGTGTGACACAGAAGTTTAGCTACTTTGGCATAAAGCTTAATGCCAGTGCTAAACACTTAATACCTGTGTGATGGACAGGAAGCAGGCGAGGCAAGTCATTTTTTATAATCAGAAAGAAGGCACCTGTTTTAAATCGGCTCATTTCAGAGACTATTTAATTCGTTTGAAATGTACAGAAAATAGTCTTTGCAAAATCAAATGAAAGGCAATGAGTGATCTTTTAGAATCATCGAATCCCTCCAGTGCAGAAGGAGGCCATTTGGCCCATCGAGTCTACATCTATCCTTGGAAAGGTCACCCTACCTAGCCCACAATCCCACCCTATCTCAGTAAACCCAGCTAACCTTTTGGACGCTAAGGGACAATTTAGCACGGCCAATCCATCTAGCGTGCGCACCTTTGGACTTTGAGAGGAAACCAGAGCATCTGGAGGAAACCCACGGAGAAAGTGCAAACTCCACACAGAAAGATTATTTTGAAAGATGAACATTTTGCTCAAAGGATTAAAGCGATGAAGTCATTATTCATTATTATTAACTAAATTGTCAAACTTTGATGTTGAAAGCAGTGGTAGATTAAAAATCTTATCTTAGCCCTTTGGGTTTTAATAGACAATATTTTCGAATGTTGTCCTGCTCATGGAATGAAAGTCTCCTATTGTTTCAACCAATTTGGAGGCTGTTGTGCGGTTGACTGTCACAGAGATTTACTACACAACTACACAGCATTTCGTAGCCAGAGATGCTTGGTTTTGTTCAGTTAGTTGATTCTATGAATATTGATTGTTTTTTAAAAAATCTGATGAGATACATATCTTCTAAATTAAATTAAATCTTAGGTCTTGTATCTGTGTTCCAAATTTATAATCCCCTGACTAATTTTTAATAAACTATTTAATTTCCTTCTTCAAGTATCTTCAAGTTTCCCTGGCCCTGGCTGAGGATGAACAGATAGTCTCCCATATTAACTCTGTCATTAATGCTCTCAGTATTTTTTTATTTCAACACGAACAAACTGAATGTGATTCATAATTTTCTATTCTTTGTTTCATTTACTTATTGAAAAAAAAGTTTCTCGATTTAGTTCATGTCTTCCGGCCCTGTTGCCCCCAGCACTAATCCCGTTATGGTCAGAAACTCTTGTGAGAGGGCCATAGCGGGATTTGTGCTGGCATGACCCCAGGAAGCAATGTGCCCGAGCCCTACCAGCGGGCGTACTAAGATTCATGCCCAACGAGGATGTGAACCTGATTACCATGGACTTAAATATGCAAAGTCGGCTTAACACCGAACCTTCCGGGAACATCATGGGGGCGATTCTCCCAAATGGAACCCAAGTGTTCGCGCCGTTGTGAACGCCGTCGCGTTTCACGACAGCGCGAACCGGGCCCGGTTACGACCGATTCTATCCCTCAAAGGGGGCCAGCACAGCACTGGAGTGGTTCACGCCGCTCCAGCCTCCCTTCCCGGCACCAAATGGTCGCCGTGCCAACTTGCGCGTGCGCGGGGGACTTCTTCTGCGCGCCGGCCCCGACTCAACATATCGTCGGTGTTCAGGGGCCGGCCACGCCGGAAAGTAGACCCAGTTAAGGAGACCCGGAGGGCAGGAGTGTAGGAGTGTCAGAGTCCACAATTGTCGAACAGGTTTGAGGTTCTTTCAGCTTGTTTGGATGTGAGTGGGGCTTCAGGGTGAATGAGATGACTGACCATGGCAGTGTGATCCAGGAAGCCAGTCAAGTGGGGGAAGCACATAAGAATGTAGTGGTGGTAGGGGACTGTATTTTGAGGGGGGATTGATACAGAAGCGAAAGTCCAGACGGCTGTGTTGCCTGCCCAGTGCCAGGGTTCAGGACATCTGCTCAGAGCTAGAGGGATACTTTCATTGGGAGGATCCCATGGTCATAATACATGTTGGTACCAATTACATAGGCAGGACAAGGAAGGTGTTCTGTATAATCAGTATGAGGAGCTAGGCACCAAATTAAGAAGCTGATCCTCAAAGGTAAGATTCTCTGGAGTTTTACTTGAGCCACGTGCAAATTGGCATCGAACAAATAAGGTTGGAGAGATGAATGTGTGACTCAAAGATGGGTGTGGGAGAAATGGGTTCTCGTTCATGGGAGACTAGCACCAGTTCTGGAGAAAGGTGGATCCGAACCATTGGGACAGTCTACAACTGAGGCATGCTGAGGCTGATGTTCCAGTGAGCCACGTAACTACGGATAGAGAGAGTTTTAAAATAAATAGTGGGGGCAAGGGATCAAGTTTGGGAAGATGTGGTAAAGCAAAGAGGAAAGACAAGGCAAGAGAGATAGTTATTAATTATTAATGTGGGAAACGATAAACAGACTATGACAGGAAAGGACAGAGTAAATCAGCAGATAACGCTAGATGCTCCAAGAATAATAAAAGACCTATGCTTAAGCCTCTGTCTCTGAATGAACTTAGCATTCAAAACAAAACAGATGAACCGATAGCACAAATATAAATTAATACGTATGATCTGATAACCATTGCAGTATCATGGCTACAAGATGACATAGTTTGCAACCTGAATATTGAAGGATATGTGACATTTAGGAAGGGCGCGAAGTTGAGAACAAGTGCAGGGGTGGGTCTGTTAATTATTGATGGTATTAGAATAATAGCGAGGAATGACCTAAGTGCAGGAAACCAGGATGTAGTATCACTTCGGGTTGAGATGAGAAGTGATAAAGGCAAGAAGTCACTTGTGGGAGTGGTGTCCACTACCCCGAATTGTAACTGCATGATAGGTCAGACATAGAAATAAGAGATAATGGGAGCTTGTCCGAAAGGTGCGATGATAATCACGGGGGATTCAATCTCCATATAGATTGGAAAAATCGGATGGGCAAAATTAGCGTAGATGAGGAGTTCATGGATTGTTTTCAGGATTGTTTCTGTGAACAGCACATTCTGGAGCCAGGAGGCAGGCTGTACTAGACTTGGTATTGTGAAAAGAGATATGATTAATTGATAACCTCAGAGCCAGGGCACCCCGACACAGCAGCGATCATAATATGATTACATTTTACACTCAGTGTGACGGAGAGAAGAGTGCATCCAAGTCCAGTATTTTAAACTTAAATGAGGGCAATTATGAGGACATGAAAGTGAAGCTAGCTAAAGTGAACTGGCAAATATGCTTAAGGGATAGATCAATTGAGATTCAGTGGCCGATATTTAAAGGGATATTTCAGAATATACTGAATAGACACATGCCACTGAGGAAGAAACATTTCAAGGCAAGGTCCTAAAAAGGTTAAACATACATAGAAACATACATAGAAAATAGAAGCAGGAGGCGGCCCTTCTGCCCTTCGAGATAGTATTAAGCTTAAAGAATAAGCGTATATTTGCGCAGATGAGTGGCAGATCAAAAGATTGGAAAGAATGTATTCTTCTCCATCGTCGGCTTCCACTCGTTAACGGGTATGGCTGTACACCTAAAAAAAACTCTGTCTTACTCGTCATGGGTTCTGTGGGTTCTTGCATGGCTGGTGGTCCCGATCCGAGAGCCTCGTTTTCAACTGCATGCTTGGCATGTGTTTTACGAGAGGTGGGATCGACCCTCCTTTTCAACTGTAAATACTGAGGCAAAGTAATTTTTCAACATATCTCGTTAAATGTTTCTTTAAATATCCTCCACTGATCTCACCCGTTTGACCCATTAACAGATCTTCCCAGTTTACCAGAGACAGACTCCGTCTCATCCCGTTAAAGTCTGTCTTACCCAACTCTAAAATTCCCATATTTGAACCATGCTTTTCACTTTCAAACGCTACACTGAATTTAATCATGTTAGGCTGCTACTTAAATTGGGCTCATTGCTCATAACTAAATTGAACATTGCCTGTCTCCTTGTTGCATCTAGAACATATTGCTGCAGGAAACTATCCCAGACATATCCCAGAAATTCACTGCCTTTCTGACAGGTGCTTGCGTGCCTCTCTCAATGTATGTGGAAGTTGAAATCCCCCATTAATACTACTCTGCCTTTGCTTCACACTTTCCTAATTTCTTTGGAGGAGTCACATGTGCTGCAGATAAAGGGGAACCCGTGGATGTACCATACTTAGATTTCCCGAAGTCATTTGATAAGGTGCCGCATCAAATGTTATTGCATGAAATATAAGCTCATGGTTCAGGGGATAACATATTGGCAGGGATTGAAGATTGGCTGGCTAACAGGAAACAGAGTTGGCACAAATGGGTCTTTTTGTGGTTGGTCGGATGTCATGGGTGGTGTGCCATAGGGATCAGTGCTGGGGCCCCAACATGTTACAATTTATACAAATTACTTTGATGAAGGGACTGAAAGTATGGTTGCTAAATTTGCTGACGACACAAAGATAGCTGGAAAATAAATTGTGAGGATGTAAGTAGGCTACAAAGGGACATAGAATGGTTAAGTGAGTGGGCAGAAATCTGGTAAATGGAGTGTAATGTGGGCAAATGTGAAATTGTCCATTTTGGCAGGAAGAATAAAAAGAAGCTTATTATCTGAATGGTGAGAGATTGCAGAGCTCTGACATGCAGAGGGACCTGGGTGTCGTAGTGCATGAATCACAAAAGGCTGGTATCAGGTGCAGAAAGTAATCAGGAAATCTAATAGAATGTTGTTGTTTATTGTGGGGGCATTTCCGCTTGTTGGGCACTTCAGAACGAGAAGCCATATATTTAAGCTAAGTGGTGGCAGATTTCAAATAGAAATGAGGAGGAATTACTTCACTCAGATGAAGGAAAGGGAAGTGAGCTTTATGCTAATATCCTAAGATCAGAAAGATGGAAAGAGATTGGAGTGGACTATAATTGTCAGCACGTACTGGTTACAGCGAATGTCCCTTTTCTGTATTTTCTATGCAATTGAATATGATTACAACAGTAATATAAAAGCAAATTATTGCAGATGTTGGAAAAATGCTGGAAAATCTCAGGAAGTCTGGCGGCAGCGAAATTGAGTTAACGTTTCAAGTTGAATATGAATTAAAAGAAGAGTCATAGAACATAGAACAGTACAGCACAGAACAGGCCCTTCGGCCCTCGATGTTGTGCCGAGCAATGATCACCCTACTCAAACCCACGTATCCACCCTATACCCGTAACCCAACAACCCCCCCTTAACCTTACTTTTATTAGGACACTACGGGCAATTTATCATGGCCAATCCACCTAACCCGCACATCTTTGGACTGTGGGAGGAAACCGGAGCACCCGGAGGAAACCCACGCACACAGGGGGAGGACGTGCAGACTCCACACAGACAGTGACCCAGCCGGGAATCGAACCTGGGACCCTGGAGCTGTGAAGCATTTATGCTAACCACCATGCTACCCTGCTGCCCTCATGTGTGACTCAAAACGTTAACTCTTTTTCTTGTTGCACAGATGTTGCCAGACCTGCTGAGTTTTTCCAGCACTATCTGTTTTATTCCTCACCTGAGAAAGGAGCAGCGCTCCGAAAGCTAGTGTTTGAAACAAACCTGTTGGACTTTAACCTGGTGTTGTAAGACTTTCTTACTGTGCTCACCCTAGACCAACACCAGCATCTCCACATGTTTTTATTATAATTGCAACAGGATCTACAATCATACTTTGTTGAGTGTAACATGCTTTGGGAAATCCGGAGTTGAGAAAGGTGCTGTATTAATGCAAGTCTTTATTTTCTGGCAGAACAGACTGAAGCCAATTAAGGAAAATAACTCTTATCGCTTGAATTAACACACTGACTCATATTAAAAAATCATTTTGTGATTTTGAGAATATGCTTTATTACAGAAATGATGAACAGGGGTCACTTAAGAGCATTGAAGGATGCAGATAATAGTTGAATAATGAATCCTATTTAAAATACCTAAACCACCAGCGTCAGTAAATTACTTGCAACTCCCAGGACCGATTTCCTGCCTTTCCTTCTTGAATTGTTCATGCCATTGGCCTGTATTGAGATGCATTGAAAGGAAAACTCACATTTGCTGCAGTTGGTGAAGCCTTTGTTCAATTTTCTTTTCAACCAAAACAATTTTGAATTGCTTGGGTAGAGAATATCTGGTGGTTTGCACCTATGCACTCAAAGCATGCTTCGTATGAATAGTTAACCCTTCAATGGGACCGATTCCCAAGCCAACGGAAGTAGGCGGCCATTGATGGAGAAGGAAATAACAAACATTTTGGCCGGGATTTTCCGACCCCGTGCCGGGTCAGAGAAACTCCGGGGGGTCACGAGAATCGCGCCCCGAAGCCGGCTCGCCGATTCTCACGGGATCGCCCCGCACCGGTCGGGGGCCGTTGAACGTGACTCCCCGGCAATTCTCCGGGCCCTGACGGGCCGAGTGGCCTCCGAGTTCAGCCGAGTCCCGCCGAGTCCCGCCGGTGTGGGTCACGTATGGTCCCACACGGCGGAACCTGGAAGTCTGTGTGCGGGGGCCGTCCTGGTGGAGGGACCCGACCCCGGTGGGGGGCCTCTACGGTGGCCAGGCCTGTGATCGGAGCCTACTGATCGGCGGGCGGGCTGGTTCCGTGGGAGCTTACGTTCCTCTGCACCGGGCCCCTATAGGCCTTCGCCATATTGCCGGGGGCCGGCGCGGAGACGGGAACACGCGCATGCGCGAACTTCCGTCGGCCGTGCCGCGCCGGCTGGAGCTGCGGGGACCACTCCGGCGCCGACCTAACCCCCTGGGAAGGGGAGCATACGTGATGATCAAGGACCGTTGGCGCCCCTTTTCACGACGGTGTCAGAACTTGGCCGCGGGATTGGAGAATCCCGGTCTTTGTTCTTTCCCTGTGGTTTAATATCAAATGGCACTTTTGGTGTTCTTCATGGAGGAACTTGCTGCTAACTTTTTCTTTTTTTAAATAAATTTAGAGTATCCAATTCATTTTTTCCAAATAAGGGGCAATTTAACATGGCCAATCCACCTAGCCTGGCCATCCTTGGGTTGTGGGGGCAAAACCCACGCAGACAGGGGAAGTACGGACAAACTCCACACAGACAGTGACCCAGAGCCGGGATTCAACCTGGGACCTCGGCGCTGTGAGGGAACAGGGTTAACCCACTGTGCCACCGTGCTGCCTTAACGTGCTGCTAATTGACCTTAATCTTATATCTCCATTTTTAGTGGTGAGGAACATTGAGGATGTGATTGGGTTTGAATTTTAAAATGAAAATTCCGCAGCATCGTATTCCCAGTTGATTGGGCGCAAGGTTTGTAGATGTTCAATTGTATTGAAGCGGGGACCATTTTCGTGTGTTTGGAGTCAAAACCTCGGAGTGAGATTGAGGGAGGGAGAGGAGAAATATCTCTGGTTTTGACCCATTTCTAAATGTTCTTCTGACTCATTGATTATGAAGTGTTATGTTTGAAGCTTGCAGACTAGATTGACCCGCCTGTCACAAAGTAGGCTCTATATTAGCAAGTGACTTCTGTGCAAACCTTTGGTAAAGTTGGAGTCCTCAAAACCCAAGTCTATGATCATTCAAAAGACAAGCAGAATGTCAGATTTTAAGTTGTGCAAAGAACCAGACAGTTCTTGCTTCATTCTAGATGTAGTGACTAGTGATGTGGAATTTGTAGGTCTGGTGGAAATTGTTTATTCATCAGCATCATCTGTTGAAAAAGCACACTCAGGCCCTCAGGAGAACCTGACTTTTTTAATTGTGTGGAGTGTGAAAGAAGTTTCGGGGTCTTTGCCCCACCTCTTGTGCTTCATCATCACTCCTTGGCTGCAAATGGGGTATATGTGCTAGGGGCAGGAGGAGATGGTGTAATTAGTGAATTACATGGGGCTGAACAGTAAACTCAGCCAGGTGTAGAGGAGATTGGATTGTATTTATGAACGAATGTCATTATTCTGACAGCATGATGAATTAGCCTGCAGCTTTCACAGATTCTTTGACGAGTAGTTTTTGTGTGGTCTGGTCATTCTGAAACCCAGTGTTTGTATCGCTTCAAAAATTGCACAGGGTTGTCAATGCACTATTTCCATCAAATAATGTCAGAGCTTGACCCAGTACAAGCTCCTGATGAAGGGTTTGATCTTAACCTGAGGCAAAGTTGTTCATGTATGCCACCAGGTACAATTAATTTCACTCATCAGGCTTAATCAGGGCAGCTTTCCAAGCCGAGATTTATGTTGTGTGGTTGACGGGCCCTTTGAACAGTCGCCAATACAGACAAAAATTAAATTGATCTAAAAGTTTGTGGTAAGCTTACAGCTGTAGCTAAAAATTAATTTGAAATCATTTTACCTAAAGCATGGCAAATTATTAATATTACATTGCTACAAACACGTTATATCTGAAACAGCTTTTCAAAATCTGCATTCCTGTTTAAAAAAGAATTGTTGCCTCTTCCATATTTGTTACTTACTTGCGTAGAATACCCTCCAGGTTCACAACTCCTCAGACAATGAAGCAGTCTGTTTTTGTATGCAACAAGGCCTGGATAACATTTGAAATACACAAGTGTCAGGCAGTGATGATGTCCCCAACAAGCGAAAGTCTGTCCACCTGCCAATGATAGTGGTGTTACCGGGATGAATCCTCCACCATCAACATCCTGGGAGGAGGGCGGGTGGGGGATAGGAGAGGAGATGGCACCCTGCATTGACCAAAAGCTTAACAGGACTAGCCAAATAAATACTGTGACTACCTGTACAGACAAGAGGCTACCCTCGATAAGTGACTAACCTTCTAATTCCTCAAAGTCATTCCACCATCTACAAGTCTAAAGTCAAGAGGGTACTGGACTTCTTTTCACTTGCATGGATGCAGGTGCCATCTTCAACCCACCCTCCTCCCAGGATGTTGATGGTGGAGGATTCAGCCCGGTAACACCATTGACTATCCAACAATTCTCCCAAAGCCATTTGATTCGATTAGCACCGCATCCATCACTTTGAACATTCATTCCTTCCAGCGCCAGCATATTGTGGCTACAATGTACCATCTTCCAGATGTAATGCAACAACTTGCCATGGCTTCTTCGAAGGCAGCTCCCAAAGATGTGTGGATAAAAGCAAATTACTGCGGATGCTGGAATCTGAAACCATAGAGAAAATCTCAGTCGATCTGGCAGCATCTGTAGGGAGAGAAAAAAAGCTAACATTTCGAGTCCGGAGGCCCTTTGTCAAAGCCCAAAGATATGTGGTGGGATTTTCTGTTGCCCGACGCCGATATCATAATCGGCGATCGGGTGGAGAATCCGCTCCGATGCCCGAATCCACTCCAATGCCCAAATCGGGGCCGGAGCTGGTTTGATGCCGGTCAGCCATGCTCTGCCCCCCTCGGAAGTCGCTTAATCGCGTCGCACCCATGCGCGTCATCGGCAGGCCCTCCAGCGATGCTCCGCCCCCGATGGGCCGGGTTCCCGACCGCGCGGTTGACGTGTGGTCTCAGCGGTCGGGAACCCGGCATGGCGGCTGCAGACTTCGTCCAGCGGCGCCACACTCAGCCAGGATCCGTGCCGCTAGCCGGGGGGGGGGGGGGGGGGGGCTTCTGCGAGAGCTGGGGGGATAGGTTGGGGGTGGCCTGTGGGGTCGCGGATGGCGGGTCGGGTCGGCAAACAGCGGGCGCCATGTTGTACGGCGCGACCACTGCAGGTCGTCACTGTGCACATGTGTGGCCATGGTCCCGGCCATTCTCCGGCCGTTTTCAGCGCTGGAGCTGGGTGAAGCACTCTGCATCGCTGCTAGTGAGGGTTCGCCGCCGATTTTGGCATCGTAAAGCGCCCGCCAATTCTCTGTTTGAGCCGGCACTTAGCCGCTGAAATAGAGAATCCAGCCCATGGCCTCTACCATCTAAAAGGACAAGGATAGCAGGTGCTTGCAAACTCCCTCCAAGCGGTCCTCACCCTGATTTGGAAGTATATTGCTGTTGCTGCACTGTCACTGAGTCTAAATCTTGAATCTTCCTCTCGAGTAGCACTGTGGGAGTACTGTCACCATACCGCCCTGCTGAGATTCAAAGCGATGACTCACCACCACTTTCTCGACAGCAGTTAAGGATGGACAATAAATGGTCACCTTGTCAACGGTATCTTTATCCATGAATGAATACAAAAGATAAGCCTTGGAACCATACACATGCGTAATGCGTTTCTGCCTGAAGCTGGAATTAAAGGATCTCTTCGTTACTACTGATATATCACATTGCTGCAGTTTTGCAATAAAGTCTAATCCTTTGCTTTCACTACGCAAGTGTCAATTGTTTGTCCATGTGCTGACTATGCAAAAGCAAAGCGTGCGCAAGTGACAGTTGCGTAAGTGAAATACTGCCATTAGATTGCCTAAATTACTGTGGGAAGGTATCACTCGCACTCCTGTACCTTTGGCCTAAGTGTGTGGACTGACTTTAATTGCATTTACCTTAAAGCTTCGCAGTAAGTGCTTTTTGCACATAAACAGTGAACGTAATTTAGCTTTTCCGTGCCGTGATGCAATTGTCACTCATATTTTTTGGCCTTTGTATTCTTTTCAGTTCGCAATTATCGACCATTAAATATCTGTGACCACGTAAGAGTGAGTTACAGCAAAGAAAGTGTTTGTCTATGACTTTTGTGTTGGGTAGTTGAACAAAAAGCTAAACCTATACTGTTATGCCTAATTATTTTGTAACTACATGGACACAGCAAATTTTCATCTCTTCTTCATGCAATGAGTATTACAATAAGGCTCACCGTAGCATTTACTTAGAATTCAAACCGTAGCGACACAGTTTCTAGTATAAGTGGATTACATTAATATATTCATTTTTAAGTTCTCTGGAGAATGCGGGTTGGGATATGTTCCTGGTATTAAATATTAATAATGGAGATTAATTGTATAAATTTTAGGTTTTCAGCAAACTCCAAATTTAAATGAATTATATGGCACTGTAAGCTTACTTGATTTAATTGATAAACTACTGGTTTTGAAAATCCCTTCTAGATGCAATATTCCCTTTGGAAGTAATAGTGTATCCTTCTTAAATCTTAATACTTCCTTTGAGAAATACATCTAATTTCAAGGAATGTAACCATGTCAGTGCTATTAATGATCCTGCTCTGCCTAATTTACAGTGTTTTTTAAATTCCATGGCCCATTTGGCCTGTGAGCAGTCATTTTGTTTTCCATATAGATCTGCCTCTTTCTTTTACGCTTGCTTTATATTATAAACTTGCAATTCAGAATTGTGCTAAAATATTTATTTCTATATTCTAAATGAATACATCGATATTCAGCGAGATTAGTACAAAGAGTGTTTATCAAGAGCATTTGTAAATAACTTTGTGGAATAATATCCTAATTTTATGCAGTTACACTTTTGTCTGCTTTTGTGTGAATGATCTTGCTCACAGGTGAGAGGTGTCAAAGCAGGAAAATTGACTATTTTGTCTTTATTTCTTTCATTTAGTTTCAGGTTCCTCCAGGTTAACATGTGGGAGTGGTTAAATGCAAGGCAAATCTGTAATGAATCAGCATCACCTCACCTTTGACACTTGCACTTAATATCCTACCATTGTTACAATTTCCCAAAGTAAAGCATCCGTTTTAGTAACAATTGAAACTAAACCATGTTCTATTTTGTTCTGTGACGTCACTCCCACTAGAAACTGGATTGAGATAGTACCCAGCCTAATTCTGCCTTTCCTCTATTTGTAATTAGAAGATGATTGAGGGATGTGGAATGCAGAGGAAATTAACAAGGAAAACAAAGAGAGTTTAGAATCAAATCCAACCAAAAAATAGGTCTGTTAAATTGAGGTTGGCCTCACTGAACTTAACTGAAGATGTCAAACATTAGGGAGTGGCTTATGCCAGTGTCTTAATCTTACAGTTGCTGCAGAATCACCGAGTATGCGTATCTGACCATGTAAATTCATCTTGCATAGGCACTGGCTGCTTGATGAGTCAAACCTTTTACAAACAAATTGAGTGGATGGTGCCGGAAACAGTAGCAGCAATTGATTGTTAACCATCTATATCCTGTACAGCATTGCTGGGCATTCGCGATAATCATTGCTTAGGTGCAGATATTGTTAAGTTGCTTCTGAAAGGAAAGGAACTGTGTCTGATGAATTCATACAATAAATTGTATGTAATTAACAGAGACAATTGTTCTGCTGTACTTCTAACAATTAACCATAATGCCCGATTATAAGACATTTCTGTGTTCAGCATTTGCTCCAAAGTTAAAGTGAAGAATAGTTGCAAGAGTTTAACTTCATAAATGTCCTTGAACAGCATAAAAGTTGTCACAACTCCCATTAAATTTCTCACCGATAGTGACTTTTTTTCTCTTTATTTGCAACCTGTCCTAAAATGAACATCTGCCTAATTGTTCACCTTCATTACCTTAGTGGTTTTACCATGCTTTTTCTCTTTCCAGACAATAAACTTTATTTTCTTCATAGGATTTTAATCTATTAGAAAGCTCTTTGCACCTTTTAAGATTGGACAGGATCCAAACTCTCTTTTTTGAATATTGCAAAATGGTTCTGAGTATTCGCTATAACTTAACACGTCTGGCCATGATTGTTGTTTATCTGTTGGCGTGTAGCTGCAGAGCCTCCATCTTGCTGTAATGCTCATGTTTGTGAGCCTCAGAGCTAACTCCACCACTTTGTTTTTCAATTTAGTATTGCATTAATTATTGAAGTCCTGCTGCTAAACATGACAGGTCGATGTAAAGCACTTCCACAGATTTGTAAGAATGTTTTCTATTTAACAAATAAAGCCATAAAGGCTTGCCTTTCCAACTGGCTATTTCACAGTGGTGCGCGCGCATGGTGCATTCAGTTCTCCTATTCACGCTATCAGGGCGCATGTGTATCATTGTTTTCCTGGAGTGAGGAAACATTGGTCAGTGGATGAGCTATAAATTAATTCACAAATTTAGTTCTGTAACGCCAAGCAGTAACTTATAATTGTTCAATTTGTCATTTGTTTATGAGGTTTTCCACTCTTGTTCATGGTCCATCCTTGAGTTTGCCACTTTGAACTAATTTGATACAATGTTGTTCACCAGGAAAATGTTGATACATTGGGCGCGATCTAATGACCACTGTGCCGGAGAAGCCGCGCGCGGCGCAGCACGGCCGATAAAAGACGGGAAACCCTGCTTCCCAGTTTCTACCCGGCTCGTCACGCCTCTCAGTTTTGTATTTGTCCACCTCAATTCTTACTGACAAAAGTAATCTTTAATGGTTCTGTAATTTCCTGTTGAAGTCATTTATGGGTCAGTGTTGGGAGGGAAGGTTTATAGATTAACCTGCAGCAATGAATTTACAGAACCTGGCAAATTGCAGACTCCCTTCCTTGATAGGAATTAACCTGTAATTTATCTTGGGTCTCATCTGGACCACTGATGCCCAGGATTACCTGACCACCGGTCATGAAAAGGTGAGCCAGTTAAACTAGCAGCATAGGCGTGTTCTAGCAGATTACACATGGCGATTGATTTTATCAGACATCCAAAGGGGCATACAGAGCTGATGCACAGTGCCCAAGGAAAATTTGCCATGTTGCAAGATCTCAGAAATGTGTGCCATGGTATAAAGCCACCAGATTTCAGCAACGTCTAGGGTTATATCTGGTGGGCCCAATCCTCCATTTGTGTGGTTAGCTAGCTGCAAACAATAACAGAAATACAAGTACTGGTATTTGTTCTGAAAAGCAATTGTTCCCATTCCAATTGGCTGGAATGGACAATCTGGGTGAGAGAGAGAGAGGGGGGGGGGGGGGGGGGGGGGGGGGTTGGTGGTGGTGGGCGGATGCAACTCATTCAACTGCACCTGGAGAAAGAGACGAGGACTGTAAGCACAAATACTTTATTTACAACCTAGCACATTTCCCATGGCATTGTTCATGATAATCTAGAGCACGTCTGGTTTTAGAGGACATCTTGCACCTCTGACACCTGGAAGGGATATAGTTGGGTTAAGTGAGTGGATAAAAAATTGGTGTATAATGTAGGAAAATGTGAAGTTGTCCACTTTGCCAGACAGAATAGAAAAGCAACGTTTTATCTAAATGGAGAGAGATTGCAGGACTCCTGAGGTAGAGAAGAATCTGGGTGTCCTGGAAAATGAAGCACAGGAGGTTAGTATGCAGGTCCAGCAGGTGATTGGGAAGGCAAATGGAATGTTGTCATTTATTGCAAGGCGATTAGAATATAAAAAGTAGTGATGTTATATTACAGTTGCATGAGGTATTGGTAAGACCACATCCAGAGTACTGTGCACAGTTTTAGTCTCCTTATTTAAGAAAGGACATAATTGCGTTAGAAACAGTTCAGGAAAGGTTCACTCACCTGATTTGTGCAATGAGGGGCTTAATCCGTGAGGAAAGATTAGACAGGCTGGGCTTGAAGCCACTGAAATATAGGAGGTTGAGAGGTGATCTCATTGAAACATATAAGACCCAAAGGGGTCTTGCAGGGTGGATGCTGAAACAATGTTTCCCCTTGTGGGAGAGACTAGAACCCTATGGGATACCGTTTGAAAATAAGAGATTTCCCATTCAAGACAGAGATGAGAATTTATTTCTCTGAGGGTCATGGGTCTGTCGACCTTACTTCCCGGAGAGTGATGGAGGCAGGGTCATTGAATAATTTTGAGGCTGATTTCGGTAGATTTTTGAAAGGCAAGTGTGTCAAAAGGTATTGGGGGGTAGGAAAGAACGTGGAGTTGAGGCCACAATCAGATCAGCCATGATCTTATTGAATGGTGGAATTGGCTCGAGGAGCTGAATGGCCTACTCTTTACAGGGGCTTTACAGAGATTCACTTTTCCCAGTTAACCTCCCTGATTGTGGTGATGTACGTCTATGCTTTAGAGTTTAAAGTATCTGTGGAGGAGTGTGCCATACGCAACAACATGAAAATGTTGATGTCAAAAAGTGATCTCAATGATGGGCTTGTTTATCTGAACGGTTCTATGAAGAACAGTATGACTTGATTGTCTGCGCAAGTTCTTGTGTTTTACATTGTAGAAACAGGAGAAAAGAAGCTTGATATATGACACCTACTTCCCGATTAAGTTCAAGTAAAGATCCAACATAACCTTAAAGTCCTCACATAATGCAATTTGATGGGAAGGTCAGTCATCAAATACCTTTAGAAATGTGAGAAGCTACTGTTCTCACTATGATGGTGTACATAGAGTTCCTGGTAGTTTCAATGAATTAATATCAAACTTATGGGTAGGTTTTTGCGAAACATAAACTATGGAACCTACCCAGCCTTGCTTCAACTGCCGCATCATTTGCAGTTTGAACCGCCGTGACCTTTCCTGGGCCTTGTTACATCTCTGAGGAATGTAAATCATTTCAGGCAGAATTTTTTTTTTTAAATGATAATTTTTGCCTTAAAATTGCAGAAGTTGGACATCTTGTGGCGACTCACTCTTCCTCGCCACAAGTTGCTGAGTGATTTATACACTAACAGCATGCTTATTAAACTTGCTGCTGTTTTCCCCCAAAAATTCTGGGCCATAGGATTTTAAGCCATCTTGTACTGTTTGGAGAAGCCATACCATTTGTTGTGACATGTCTTTAACTATTTGCATATAGAACAAGAGCAGCATTTATAGTACTGAATTAAAGCAGAGGAATGAGGTGTTTATCAAGTGTACAATTATTCAACAACGGCAATTAATTGAAAGATATTTGCTTGTGTTAGTGATAGTTCATTAATCTCTGCCTTTGTAGTCTTTAATGATAAAAATAAAGTTAATTAGCGAGCAGAAATTGCCCAGCAGTTTGTGGTGATTCTCAACTCAAAGTATATCTCTTGCTCTCACTGGGTTATTTATTCATTTATTTATTTTTATTTGTTTAAGAGATGTGAGCGTTACTGGCAACACCACCAGTTGTTGTCTATTCTTTTTTGCTCTTGAGCAGGTGGTAAGCCGCCTTCTTCAGCCACTGTTGTCCATGTGGTGTTGGTGCACCTACTGTTAGGAAGGGAGTTCCAGGTTTTTGACCCAGTGACAGTGCGCATTAAGCATGCAGTTTTTTCCAGCCAATTCTGGCCTCATGTCGTTTCAAACTAACCTCCAGTGGTTGATAGGGTTGTTAAGAAGGCGTATGGTGCGTTAGCTTTTATTGGTGGAGGAATTGAGTTTCGGAGCCATGAGGTCATGTTGCAGTTGTACAAAACTCGGGTGCGGCCGCATTTGGAGTATTGTGTGCAGTTCTGGTCACCACATTATAGAAAGGATGTGGAAGCATGGGAAATGGTACAGAGGAGATTTACAAGGATGTTGCCTGGTATGGAGGGAAGATCTTACAAGGAAAGGCCGAAGGACTTGAGGCTGTTTTCGTTAGAGAGAAGAAGATTAAGAGGTGACTTAATAGAGGCATACAAGATGATCAGAGGATTAGAAAGGGTGGACATTGAGAGCCTTTTTCCTTGGATGGTGATGTCCAGCACGAGGGGACATAGCTTTAAATTGAGGGGAGACAGATATAGGACAGATGTCAGAGGTAGGTTCTTTATTCAGAGAGTAGTAAGGGCGTGGAATGCCCTGCCTGCAACAGTAGTGGACTCGCCAACACTAAACGCATTCAAATGGTCATTGGATAGACATATGGACGATAAGGGAATAGTGTAGATGGGCTTTGGAAGGGTTTCACAGGTCGGCGCAACTTCGAGGACCGAAGGGCCTGTACTGCGCTGTAATGTTCTATGTTCTATGTTCTAGAAGTGATGAAGTGAACAGCCCAAAAGGATACATTACTCTCCCTGTTATGTTTTACGTGATTGGAGCAATTTGTTCCAAAGTTCCTCAATTAATCTGGTAAATCTTTATTAGACTTCATGTGGATACATTTGGATAAACATGTATTTGCTTTTATCACACACGGTGAGTCACTAGACCAGCATTAGAATAACCCCGGGTTGCTTTAAAAAAAAAGCCACAGCAAAGATGCAGAAAAAATGTATTCCATTTAAAGAAAGAAGGAAACCACCAGTATTTTCTCCAGATGCTATCGACAAATAAAGCACAAAAACAAATTAAGGACAAAAAGAATAATAATGAAGAAAGCTAAAGCAGAATAAGAAAAAAAATGAAAGTTTCAGCATGGGAAAGGAAACTCAAGAGGGAATGTTAAGAAACAAACATTACGAAGCATCAAATGGAAGAATAAATTATTTCACAAATTCTCGTCATGAAGAGATTTATTACAACTGAAATGTGAGGAGTGACAATTTTTTGATAGCTGAATATATCTCAGAAATATTTAATAAATACTTTTCATTGGACTTTGTTGAAGAGAAAGATTTCAGGGAGGAGATGCACCCTGAAATGACTAAGAGTGTGACAAGCAATATTATGATGGTCAAAAGGAAAGTTTTAGATAAGTTAGTTAGACTAATGGAAAATGGGCCTATTGAGATGCATCTTGAGATTCTGAGCGAAGGGCAGCACGGTGGCGCAGTGGTTAGCCCTGCTGCCTCACGGCGCCGAGATCCCAGGTTCGATCCCGGCTCTGGGTCACTGTCCGTGTGGAGTTTGCACATTCTCCCCGTGTTTGTGTGGGTTTCACCCCCACAACCCAAAAATGTGCAGGGTAGGTGAATTGGCCGCACTAAATTGCCCCTTAATTTGAAAAAATTAATTGGGTACTCTGAATTTTAAAACAAGATTCTGAGCGAGAAGAGACATTAAATGGTTAAGCTCGTAAAAATATATTTCTATTGAGAAGTGATTTGCTCCAGAGGAGAAGGGAGTAAGAACACAGTGAATGGTTCACATTGGAGTTTTAATATTGACTCTGAGCCCCAGGAGAAGCTTGTCCAGGATTGCTGCACCTGGCAGAACCAAATAAAAAAATGATGTGATTTCCTCCAAAAGCAGATCATGGAATAGGTCCCCTTCCTGTTTGTGAACACGGCCATGTTATCCGCAGGTGGCCGCACGGCGACGTGCATCCCATCGATCTATCCCTGGACCATGGACATGCCGGCCGCCACAGCAAAGCCCGCTGACCGGGTATTCTGGCTGGCCTGGTCCACAGGGAACTGGATGTAGCAGTCCGCAATGGCATTCAGGGCATCTGACACTGCACGGATGCACTGGTGCACCGATACCTGCGAGATGCCAGACTGGTCCCCACTCGGCGCCTGGAATGACCCCGTGGCATAAAAGTTCAGGGCCACCGTAACCTTGACGGCCACAGGGAGAGGGTGTCCTCCCCCAGTGCCACGCGGTGCCAGGTGTGCCATCAGGTGACAGACATGGGCAATGGTTTCCTGGCTCATCTGGAATCTCCTCCTGCCTGGTCCGTGAGGTCCTGGTACGACGAGTGGGGCTGGTACACACGGGGCCTCATCGGGCATCTCCGTCGCCGTGCTATCACCACTTCCTCCTCCTCCTCCTCGTCCTGTCGGGCGGGCGGCCCTCCAGCCTGGGCGGCTGCCACTTGCCTCCCTGCAGCACGCTCCTCAGCGGCAGCCTCTGCCGCCTCCCTGGCATGCTCCTTCTCCTGCTCTCCCATGTAGAAGTGTGGCTCCCACCACGGCAGCCAGCATCGCTGGATGATGACCAAACATAACGGCCTGTGGGGCGCCCCGGCCTTGATGGGCCAAGCTGCGGCTCAGGCAGCTTGGATGGCGAGCTGCCAGCCTGTTCTGCCCTTGCCCACCAGATGCACCTGGGACGAAAGGGGGGGGGGGGGGGGGGTCCGAGGTGTCGCGGTGCTCCGGGACCTCCCCTACAGGGGAATCCGGAGCGGGCCCCAGCACCTCATCCTCCCTCAGGTCACCGATGACGCCGACACACGGAACGCCCCAGGCCTTGCATACTGCGACCCACGTCTGACACCATTGCACCCATTGCCTCCGCCGCGGACGCCAGCTGTGCGGTTTCAGCCTGGGTGGCACGCATGACCAGCTCCGCTCCCTGCTCCTGCACGCGGGTGGACTCCTCCACCTGCGTCTGCATCTGCCGCAAGCCGGCCGTCACCCCCTTCGATCGTCCCTGTGTCCGTGACTGCATCGGGTCTATGGGTGGGTGTGGTAACTCCAGGAACCCGGGACCCATCTGGGCAGCAGATGGTTGCTTGCGCCGGGCTGTCCTCCGACCGCCCGGCCCCTCGGCTGCTCCTGCCTCCACCTGCTGTACCGGGAAGGCTGTGTTGTGCGCACCAGTTAGTGTCCCAGATGCCTCATCGCTAAAGTGCCCAACCGAGATGAGTGTCTCTGCGATGGTGGAGGGTGTAGGAGACAGCAGGGGCATAGTGTCGTGCTCCTCATCGGACCCGAAGTCCAGGGTCCCCTGTCCATCCGTTTCCTGTGCGTCGGTGTGCTGGGTGTCAGTGTCCTGGGTAGGTGTGTCCTGGGTAGGTGTGTCCTGGGTAGGTGTGTGCTGGGTGTCAGTGTCCTGGGTAGGTGTGTCCTGGGTAGGTGTGTGCTGGGTAGGTGTGTGCTGGGTAGGTGTGTGCTGGGTAGGTGTGTGCTGGGTAGGTGTGTGCTGGGTAGGTGTGTGCTGGGTAGGTGTGTGCTGGGTAGGTGTGTCCTGGGTGGGTGTGTGCTGGATGGGTGTGTCCTGGGTAGGTGTGTCCTGGGTAGGTGTGTCCTGGGTAGGTGTGTCCTGGGTAGGTGTGACCTGGGTAGGTGTGTGCTGGGTAGGTGTGTCCTGGGTAGGTGTGTGCTGGGTAGGTGTGTGCTGGGTAGGTGTGTGCTGGGTAGGTGTGTCCTGGGTGGGTGTGTCCTGGGTGTGTGTGTGCTGGGTGGGTGTGTGCTGGGTGGGTGTGTCCTGGGTGCGTGTGTGCTGGGAGGGTGTGTGCTGGGTAGGTGTGTCCTGGGTAGGTGTGGCCTGGGTGGGTGTGTCCTGGGTGTGTGTGTCCTGGGTGGGTGTGTGCTGGGTGGGTGTGTCCTGGGTGGGTGTGTCCTGGGTGGGTGTGTCCTGGGTAGGTGTGTCCTGGGTGGGTGTGTCCTGGGTGTGTGTGTCCTGGGTGCGTGTGTGCTGGGTGGGTGTGTGCTGGGTGGGTGTGTGCTGGGTAGGTGTGTCCTGGGTAGGTGTGGCCTGGGTGGGTGTGGCCTGGGTGGGTGTGTCCTGGGTAGGTGTGTCCTGGGTAGGTGTGTCCTGGGTAGGTGTGTCCTGGGTAGTCGTGTCGTGGGTAGGCGTGTCCTGGGTAGATGTGTCCTGGGTAGGTGTGTCCTGGGTAGGCGTGTCGTGGGTAGGCGTGTCCTGGGTAGGTTTGTCCTGGGTAGGTGTGTCCTGGGTTGGCTGCGACAGTCGCCTGTTCCTGTGGCTGCCCCCCTCGTCGCTGGCTCTGGCCCGCCGGCATTGCCGCACTTGCCGCACTCGCACTAGATGGGGGCGTCGTCTCCCTGGTGCTCCGGGTCTGTCCCTAGCTCGTGGCAGCCCTGGATCGTCCTGGCGGCGTCATATGCCTGATGGGCCGTGTCTGTCCCTGGCTCATGGCCACCCTGGATCGTCCTGGGGACGATCGCCACCTGCGGAGATGGGTGGGTCGACGTTTGGTCCTGCAATACACAATACAGCATGCATGGTTAATACGCAGATGGGGATAGGCGGCAGGGGGGATATGGGGGAAGGGGGTATGGGGGAAGGGGATATGGGAGAAGGGGGATATGGGGGAAGGGGGATATGGGGAAGGGGATATGGGGAAGGGGATATGGGGAAGGGGATATGGGGGAAGGGGGATATGGGGAAGGGGGATATGGGGGAAGGGGGATATGGGGTAAGGGGATATGGGGTAAGGGGGATATGGGGTAAGGGGATATGGGATAAAGGGGATATGGGGGAAGGGGATATGGGGGAAGGGGGAGGGGGATATGGGGAAAGAGGGGATATGTGAGAAGGGGGGATATGGGGAAAAGGGTAAAGGGGGGCAGGCAGTGGGGAGTGTCACTTGGTAGTGCGCCCCCGACCTCTGCATCCGCAACCTCCCGGTCCTCGGGTCCGCCTGCAAGTTCCAGGGCCCTCTCCTCGTGAACGGTGAGTGGTCGCAGTTCGGGTGGATCCCCTCCGGTCCTGTCACGCTCCCGATTGTTGTGAGCGCACTTCTCCTGTGGGGGGCCGGAGGGTGGCAGGGATAAAGGGCAACTGCGTTACACAGATATATACATGCGGACCAGCGGTTGTGTGTATGTTGGCAGATGTTCACAACCCATCCTGCCAATGCAGCCTGCATGGGTGGGTGCAGCCATGTCGGTTGCACCTAGGGCTCTGCCGCCCATCGGAGATGGGCGGGGGGGGGGGGGGGGGGTACTCACCCTGGCTGCCCTGACAAGGCCATTGACCTTCTTGTGACACTGGAAGCCTGTCCTTGCTGTCACGGCTATGGCACTGACGGCCTCTGCCACCTCCCTCCACAGGCGGCAGCTGAGGCATGGTGCGAGCCTGCGGCCATGTCCAGGGTACAGGGCCTCCCTCCTCTGCTCCACTGCGTCCAGGATTGCCTCGACGTCCTGCTCCTGGAACCTCGGCGCTGTGCAGCAGGCGGCCATTTTGATGGGTCTCCGGGGGGGGGGGGGGGGGGGGGGGGGGGGAGGCCGTCCTGTGAGCTGCGACGCCGTGCGGCGTCACTGACGGCGTGCACGTCCGTGACGGGTGCCGCCGTCGCGAATGGTGTCACGTCGCTGCTCGCCTATTCCCGGCCGGCGAATTCGCGACGTTCCACGGGGTCCGACGCCGGAGTCATTTGCGCCTTTTTTGCCGCCGGGTTCGGGCCATCACGCGTTTCACAGGGAATCCCACCCGAGATATCTACCGTTGCCTACATAAGGAGTTCAAATTATTCATGTGGTTTCCCAAAATCAAAGAGTTGTTTTGGAAGGAAGTTAATGAGTTGGAATCTCCCTCTGGGACATCCCTAGGCCATTGTGCCGTGGGCATAGGTTGCTGGGTTTCATCCTTGTGTTTTCTCACAGATGCAAGCAATTTACATCTGGAGCTGGAACAGCATGGCAACAGGCAGAGAGAGAAAGCTGTCAGCAGTTGTAGTTGGGTCATGGGATCAGTGAGAGAATTTGCTGGAAGTTGTGAACCAGCAGGAAAAATGGGCTATCAGGAAAAAAGAGAGTTGTTTGATTTGGAGTGACTGAGCCAGAAAGAAGTGATGTGCATGCTTGAGCTCAGGTATCGCGACTGCGTGGTGCTGAAAGGAAGTTGGAAGGTTGCCTATCTGGATGTTAGTGGAAGGATGGCAAAAAGTTTGATACCTCTGAGAATAGCAGCAACACTGAGGAACATCAGATGAGTTTACTGAGAACTGTGGCACATATTGGTTTGGTCTTGTGAAGGAACCCAAAAATCCTGTAATGTACAAAGGAGCTCTTAGGTTGAAATAATAGTAGAGCAAGGAGAGTACTGTTGAGATCTTTCAGCTTAAATAATAAATGTTTGCAAAATATATGTAATATGTTAATAGTTGTTGCTTTTTAAACTCTTGTACAGCATAGTTTTTGTTTCAAACATGAAACCTTGTGGCATTAATAACTGGGTGTTTGAATGTCTTTCTAAAAATTAATGGCCTCCCTGGAAATCATAACAAGTGGTCCATTGCATTACAATCCCCATAGAGACCGATCATTTTTAAAAGAAAGGAATCTCTGCAAAGCCAAGAGAAAGAAAACTGATGGATACAATCTCACTTTTTAAAACTTTTACTGTAACAAACCAAATAAAAGCAACATTATTCAAACATTAATTACAAGGTGAAGGATATTTCAAATTAAAAAGTAAATTTCACTTTAACTAGTCAATACATAAAAGACATGCCTCATGTTATTATAAGCACTTGCATTACTTCCCACATAAATGTGGCACCATTGGCAATCTCACATTCTTTCCAATTCGGCTTTCATTTTGTGAATCTCCCATTTCCAATCCAATTGTTTCAGCCTTGAGTCACATTCACCCACAGCCGCACTCAATCCGCAGTTCCCAGACATGTGACAAGGCACAATGTCTGCGAACTCTCTCTCACTTGGGTCATAATGGCCCAGATGGCACCGAATCCCCAGAGACTCCCTTCTGCAACCCTTTAACCAATCTGATGGGCCCCGTCAACACGGAATCAACAGCAATTGGCATTGTCTGATTCATGGGGCGCGATTCTTCGATCCCCCACAGGGGGCCAGCATGGCGCTGGAGCGGTTCACGCCGCTCCAGCCTCACTTCCTGGCATGCACCGGGGGCGGTGCCAACCCGCGCATGCGCAGTGGCGACGCACCAACCCGCGCATGCGCGGTGGCTTTACACAATGAACCGCTCCCAACGCAACATGGCACGGAGGTTCTGGGGTCGGACGCGCAACAAATAAGGCCCGGTGCGGCATGGCACGGTTGCGGCGATTCTCCGGCCCGGTGCGGGGCTGGGAGAATCGTGCCCATGCTTCCTCGCCATTCTTCTGTTTTGTGTTCTATACTTTCCAACTATGTACCATCCAGTAATGTAGTCTCTGCTGTTTTTTTTTCTTGATTCAACACCAGGATCTGTTCTGAAATTTCCAAATAGAAAGCAGTTCTACTTTGTGAGAACCTTGTTTGTTTTCTCTCACTCGAGCTCTAAGTGTGTTCTGAGCTGCCAAATGGGGAAACACATGCTGAAACCCAATCCCATTGTAAAGAACTTCCCAATTATGTTTTGCTTCTTAGCTGTTAATTCCCTTTTGTAACTCAATTTCATAAGGCTGTTTTTGACACCTCATGGCGTCATAATCAGTGAAACAATTCATCCTCTTTGTGAATAGTCCCCAGCCCATTTTAGTCTTAAAGGGACATTTCACAAAAAGAAACTGCTCCCCAAAGCACATAGGTCATCGCAATTGCCTAATATTTTCCTCGTTCGCTGTCTGGAAGCACAAGCACTCTATTCGATGCCTTCCCAACATATTAGTTAAACCTGATACCTCGCTGCATGGTGTGGTTCCATGGTGCTGTGCCACACTCCTCATCATTATAATCAAAGACCCCTCCCACCCGGCTTACTCACACTTCCAACTTCTTCCATCGGGCAGGAGATACAGAAGTCTGAGAACACGCATGAACAGACTCAAAAACAGCTTCTTCCCCGGGGTTACCAGACTCCTAAACGACCCTCTTATGGACTGACCGGAATAATACTACACCCTTGTATGCTTCACCCGATGCCGGTGTCTATGTATTTACATTGTGTATCTTCTGCTGCCCTATTATGTATTTTCCATTTATTTGCTTTTTTTCATGTACTAAATGATCTGTTTGAGCTGCTCGCAGAAAAATACTTTCCACTGTACCTCGGTACAATAAACAAACAACAACATTTAACTAGTAGCATGGCTTAATACAAATTCATTTAATGAGAATTCATTTGGACATAACGTTGTATTGAACTTTTCTACAGGTTATTTGTAAAAGTTGTCATTTTGGGCGTGTCATCTTTTTACCCCTTTGTACGTTTCAACAACCTACATTCTAAACTTGCTTACTCTGCATTTTTGTTGACACAAATATATTTGCTTTTAATCTATTTTTCAGCAAGTAGATATGAAATAGTAAACATTCAGCGCATCTGGCAGCACCTGTGGATGTAGAGACTGGGTTTTTCATGGCAAAGAACTTTTATATTCTGACAAAAGGTCAGTGGGCTGAAACATTAACTCTTTCTCTGTCCACTGATGCTGCCTCATCCACTGACAGTTTTCAGCATTTTCTGATCGGCAATAAATGCAGCTTATCTTTTAGATAAATGATTCAGTACCCCTTTGGCAAATAGTGATCTTGAGGATTTGCCACCAAATACAGTGCTGACAAAAAGCCTTTGCAACAAACTGAGTCTAGTTCTGTTGTGAGACTGCCTGTCTGACCAGCAGTGTAGAAGTGCTAACGAATCATTACATGACAGCGGATTACTTAATTGGAATAGATCCAAAAGAGATGTGAAATATCTTTTTGTGTAAACAATGAATTATTTCCTATTTCTTCAGGTTTAAAATTTTAAAGTGGAATTATAGGCATGAATAATGCATTAATTATTGTGGCAGTCGTATTAAATGAAATTGTAACCAGGCTAAATACTGTTTATCTGTGCTCTGGTCTTGTACTGTCAGATACTGTAGTAATTTTCACGCATTAGTGACGATTGCCTTGTGATAAATGACAGGTCATTTGGTGTTGGTCTTTCAAAGATCATTCCCTGTATTTGGATAATCATTGTTACAGTTTATAGTAAGTTTTACATAATTTAGTGAAACAAACTGCTGTTTTTTTTTGGAGTTAATCAGATCTGTATTAATTTAATGTATGTTTTTGTTATCTGAGAAAATGTAGCTTGGCGTGTATTACAGCAGACAGCAGCTTTGTTAGTCTAGTACTGCATCACTGGTTCCCAGGAGGGCATGCTGCCCAGAACACCAGTGATATGGCACATATTGCTTTATGTCAAATGTAATCTTGTTTTCTTCCTGCACTAAATAAATCTTCAGTCCAGCTTGAACAACATTTATGGTTGTACCCTAATAAAAATAAACTGTTTGTGGTAAAGTGTAGTTGACGTTTATCAGCTTATTTGTGGGCTCTTTTGCTGTCCACACACAGTACGAAACATAATTTGTCATTTTATAAATACATTTCGACCTAAAATGCTGCCAGCATCTGTTAGTGTGCAGAGGATTAATGTTGTGTGCAGCTTTAGCACATGACTGCATTGCCAGGCAGCAAGTCTAGGCCATGACTTCTAGCTTTGTCGGAAGATTAAGTTTCTGGCAGTATGGCTAACTGATGAGATTTTTTTTTTTAAGTGTCACAGGATAATACGGAGGCAGATAAAAAGACAGAATTTTAAAATACTGCATATGATTGCAGCTGGCAGGTATTACTATGTGAATTTTAGCCAGTGGTTTTGATGTGAATACGGCCACTTCTTACCCACTTAACTGTATATTGAACTTCAGATTGTCAAGTATTTCCTGCTCAGTCACATTTGTGTTTTTTTCTGAGAAGTGTGTTCAGTTCCCGCCACTTAAACTGCAATGCTTGCCATGGGTAACAGGTAATGTCGATTTTGAACAAACCTGGTAATTCCGAACTGGGCTGCAAAGAGGTGCTGCGGGCCATCAGTAGCAGCAGAATCATATACAACCACATTGGCGGCACGGTAGCACAGTGGTTAACATAGTTGCTACACCGCTCCAGGGTCCCAGGTTCGATTCCTGACTTGGGTCACTGTCTGTGCGGAATCTGCATGTCCTCCCTGTGTCTGTGCGGGTTTCCTCCGGGTGCTCCGGTTTCCTCCCACAGTCCAAAGACGTGCAGGTTAGGTGGATTGGCCATGATAAATTGCCCTTAGTGTCCAAAAAGGTTAGGTGGGGTTACTGGTGGGGATTGGGTATTTGGTGTGGGATTAGATAGGGTGCTCTTTCCAAGGACCGGTGCAAACTCAATGGGCTGAATGGCCTCCGTCTGCACTGAATTCTATGATTCTGTAGCCTCATGGCCCAATACCCCGGGAGGGACAGGTCTTTGATTATACAGTGGCACAGTAAAAAGTGGCATGGTGGCATAATGGCTAGCACTGCTGCCTCACATCGGCTGGGTCCCAGTTTCGATTCACGCTTGAATCACTGTCTGTGTGTAGTCTGTGTCTGCATATGTTTCCTCCGGGTGCTCTGGTTTCCAGCCACAGTCCAAAGATGTGCAGGTTAGGTGGATTGGCCATGAACAATTGCCCCTTAGTGTGCACAAGGTTAGGTTGGGATACGGGGATAGGGCAGAGGTGTGTGCCTGGGTGGGTGCTCTTTCAGAGAGTTGGTATAGACTTGATGGCGAGATGGCCTCCTCCTCCACTGTAGGGATTCTATCATTTGCACCCACAAGTGCAAGGCAATGACTAACACCAACAAGAAAGAATCTAACCATCCCTCCTTGACATTAAAGACATTACCATTGCTAAATCCCCCCCCCCCCCCCCCCCCCCCCCCCGCCACTAACAATATCCTGGGGAGGTTGCTATTGACTAGGACTGGACCAACCAAATAGATACTGTGGCTACAAGAGCAGGTCAGAGGTTAGGAATTCTGGAGAGTAACTCAACTCCTGACCCCACAAAGCCTGTTCACCATCTGCAAGGCACAAGCCAGGAGTGTGATGGAATACTCTCCACTTGCCTGTATCAATGCGGCTCCAGCACACTTAAGAAGCTGGATACCTATCATTTAGCACAAAGCAACCTGTTGGATTGACAGCCCATCCACCACTTTTATCATTTACTCCCTTCAACACTGATTCACAGTGGCAGCAGTGTGTCAACAGACTTGTGAGAGACGTCAGCT
Organism: Scyliorhinus canicula; assembly: GCF_902713615.1. Lineage (NCBI taxonomy): Eukaryota > Metazoa > Chordata > Chondrichthyes > Carcharhiniformes > Scyliorhinidae > Scyliorhinus > Scyliorhinus canicula. Next base: position 14,870,245 of record NC_052154.1, on the reverse strand, counting down.
CATGGAACAAAAGGGTCAGTGACAACGTGGATGCAAAATTGGCTGAGTAATAGGTCAGTCAATATTTTTCAGACTAGAGGAAGTGGAGTTCTCAGAGGTCAGTATTGCTTTACTTGATATATATTAATTATGTAGACAATTTCAAAATTTGTGGATGATACAAAACTCGGAAGCATCATAAGCTGTGAGGAGGACAGTGTAGAGCAGGGGTGGGCAAACTACGGCCCGCGGGCCGCATGCGGCCCGCCAAAGGTATTTCTGCGGCCCACCAAGTCATTAAAAAAAAAAAATTTTTTTTTTTAATTTTTTTTAAAAAATTCTTTTTTAAGGTTAATGGGGGGGGGGGGGGGGGGGCTGTTGGGTTACTTACTGGTATAGGGTGGATACGTTGACTTGAGTAGGGTGATCATTGCTCGGCACAACGTCGAGGGCCGAAGGGCCTGTTCTGTGCTGTACTGTTCTATGTTCTATATGAGGCGCCCAGAATCATAACCGGGTGAAGTAATTATTTTACTTAATATACTATGCGGCCCTTTGTGAATTGTGAATTTCTGAATGTGGCCCTTGCACGGAAAAGTTTGCCCACCCCTGGTGTAGAGCTTCAAAGGGACAAAGATAAATTGGTGGAATGGGCAGGTAGGTGGAATTCCCGTACCAGCCTCTCCGGACAGGAGCCGGAATGTGGCGACTAGGGGCTTTTCACAGTAACTTCATTGAAGCCTACTCGTAACAATAAGCGATTTTCATTTCATTTCATATAAAGGTCAATGTGGAGAACTGTCAGGTGATGCATTTTATATGAATAACAGAGGCAGAGATTAGAAAAAAATCTATTCTCAGGGGAGTGCAAGAGGACAGAGACCTGGGTGTTTATGTGCATAGATCATTGAAGGTGGAAGGACCAGTGGAGAAAGTAGTTAATAAAGCACATAGAATCCTGGGCTTTATTAATAGGGCAGAGTGTGCAAGCACAAGGAGGTTACGTTGAACTTATATAAGACACTCGGTTAGAATATTGTGTACAGTTCTGGGTGTCACTATAGGAAGGGAGTGAATGCATTGGAGAGAGAGTGCAGAAGAGGTTCACAAGACTGGTTACAATAGTGAGAAACTTCTGTAATGAGGATAGATTGGAAAAGTTGGGGGTGTTCTGCTTGAAGAGAAAAAGGTTCAGTAGAAATTTGTTAGAGATGTTCAAAATCATGAGAGGGCTGAACAGAGTAGATTCAGGGGGAACCATTGCCGCTGGTAAAAGGATCAAGATCCTGTGGGCACAGATTTAAAGTGATTTGCAAAGGAAGCAAATGTGATGTGAGAATTATTTTTTTCACACAATGTCTGGAATGCACTGCCTGGAAATTTGGTGGAGGCAGGTTCAATCGAGACATTCAAGCGGGAATTAGATGGTTATTTGAATAGAAACAATGTGCGAGGGAATGGGGAAAAGGCAGGAGAATGGCACTAAGTTAGAATGCTAATTTGGTGAGCCTTTAAAGACATGGGTCGAATGGCATCCTTCTGCATCGTAACACTTCTGTGATTTTATTTGTACCATCTACAAGGTTCACTGCAGCAACTCACCAAGACTCCTTCCACAGCGCCTTTAAAATGCATAACCTCTGCCACCTAAAAGGACAAGAGTAGAAGATGCTTGGGAACTCCATAACGTGCAAGTTCCACTCCAAATCATAGACCTTCCTGACTTGCAACTATATCACCATTCATTCATTGGGTCAAAATCTTGAAACTGTTTTCCTAATAGCATTGTGGGTGTACCTACATAGTCTGCAGCGGTTCAAGTGTATAGCAGACCACCACAACCTTAAGGGCAATTCGGAAGGGCAATAACTATTGGCCTTGTTAGTGATGCTCACAACCCGTGAATGAGTACATCAAAATATATAGATATGCTAGTTCTATGTGAAGTGTTGGGGGATAAGTCCTCACTCCATATCAACCATCACGGCTAATTTATAAAACTTTAATAACTGGACTAAGACTTCAAAACGACTGAAGCCACGGTAGGCTATAACTGAAATAAAAGCAACTTTCTGGCATTCAGAGAAGCTGCCACCTCATTCTCTCTGAACTTATGCTAACGAACTATGGAGCTGCCGAAGACCAACTTCCGAGGGAATTATACAAAGACCATTTACACTTCTTAAGCAAGGCATGATTGAAGCATTAACCATCTCAAAAATTGAGACATAGGAATAAACATTCTCTGCCAAACCCAAAATGGAAAGGCGGGAGTCATGTCGCGTGTTCTCCCAGCTAGGGTGGGGGTCCAGTTACCCTGTCGTGCTGTATTGCCATCTTCCATCTAACAAGCATCAGCTCAGAACCAGTGCTCTGCCCAGATTTGAATGCCTGGCCCCCCATACATTTTTTTTTCTACTGGAACTTCTGTATGCCTATCTCATCAGAGAAGTCACCTCTGCTGGAAGCTTCAGCTTCCTGACCTCTGTGAAGGAACACACCGTTGGACTTTGATTCTGGACTCTGCACTTAAGTGAAACTTATTAAGTAATTCTTATTTTCTCTGTGTTCTTTTCCCTGTGCCTCTTTCTTTTCTGTATCCCCCTTTTACTGAATGTAAAAATGGGAGACATTGTGAATCCTCTTCCTAAAAAGTGTGTGAAATAAACTAATCCTGTTTGCTGTGAGGTTATTAATAGAAAATTGGATCACACCAAAACTAAAGGGGTTTGAGAAGCACACCATGGCTTATACAGGGAGGAATCAAAATCAAAACACCTTTTCTTCTGTTTACAGGAGGTTGGTGAGAAGATAAATCAGGACTGTCTAATTTTAACCCCCTCCTGTCCATAACAGAAGTCGCTTAGAATGCTGATGCTTAAATTGATTCAAGCAGGCTGGTTATTTCAGCCAATCTAATGAGCTTTTCCCATCTCGTTATCATACAGCAATGTATTCAGGTCTCCCAGTGTATCATTCTGACTGGTCTGTTTCAGAGGGTGGTAGTAAAAACAGGGCAGTGTACTCTCACGTTGGAGGAAATATTTTCTTTTATGAGGTAGAAGGAGCTTGATCTGACTTAAGAGTGGTGCCTGAGAATTTGAGAACAAGTGGGTGCCCAGGGTTGACTGCACTCAGTCCTTCATTAATGAGTAAGGTCTTAGTCACTGTAAAAGCTGAAATATCCTCCAAAGCTACTCAGGGCGAATCGCGTCAAAATGAACTATAATCTGGAATTGTCTACATTTGGCTGAACTGTGAAGGATTGTAGCATTCGATAACATTACATGCCCATAACTTCCTGGTTCCACAGTACCGCATCCATCATCTAGTGCACTTGAAAATCTTGTCCTGCCTAACTTTATATTCTCTATGAATTATATTGTGTTTCTAAACCATGGGAATCCAGCACCAAGCCCAGGTGCCCTCCTCTCAGTTATTACCCGAACTGACACACACCCCAATGTGTACTTGTGCTTCTTTTCTTTTTCCCAATTCCATAACCATGTACAAAATTCACTCAGGATTCCTGCTGCCTAAAACCTGTGTAGCGTCTTCTGTTTCAAAACTTCAGCAGCATTCTGAACATCCGGGCACACTACATTTTAAATGTAAGGCATACACTTGAAATTACACTTTCTCTTAAAAAAAATCAAGGTTGCTGAGATAGGATATGTCTTTCTTGGACATTAACTCATTTGTTTTCATCAAAGTAATCCTTCAGGATTGGTTTCTTACAGTCTTTCTAACCAATCTAGGGGTGTGTCAACTGACTCCTAGATATAGACTCCCCAAATTGTTTCAGCTAAGATCAAAAGTAGCTGCCAGTTGTACATGTAATTAAGTACATCATTCACTCACACAGCAAATTCTCACATTGATTTTGAGTTAGGCTTGGAGTCTGATTCTGGATGCAATTGTTTCCAAAACTTGATGAATTTTCACGTGGGTTCTCCTGATCATCTGCCTTAACTTCGGAAGAAGAGTTGTGAAAACAAAATGGAAAAAAACACATAAATAATATTTTACCCAGTATTTTCAAGGTTTCAGCTGTTCTCCTGCAGAGTCTGAATTACATTGTCCTGCTGCTTTGGGACATTGTTCAGCTATGTTGAACACACCGTGTAAATGCATCTTCTTCCTTTTGACTGAGCTAAACTGGACTATCACCAAGCTAAAAATAGATAAAACAGTTTCATTTCTTCCCACTTTCCTCGTGCTATATTAAGCTGATCACAAGGTACAAATTGCTGTGCTGACTGTGTAAAGATTGTGGGCTGCAGATTAATTAATTGCATCTGGTAAAGTTGCAAATTTGACAAAAATAATTGATTGCGGCAGCTCTCCCGGTAAGAGTAGCTACGATCAGATAGAGAGACAGACAGGTAGAATTCATCGGGAGGGTACAGTGATGTGTCTTTCAAAGAGTTAATGTTGGGACGGCAATAATTTTTGATTTAGCAGTTTGCCACTTTGCCAGCACTTCAACCTAAATGTAGCCTTTCCATTCATGTGGAATCTGATATTTCTGATAATACCTGTAAGGTGGCCCAGTCAATATCATTAATACTGTAGCTGTTCAAGATACACACCCTTAAGATTTTTCCCTTCAATTTAGGTTTCTAACCTAATTGTTTTTCCAAAAACAAAAATTTTTACTAGGGATGGTCCAATTTCCAGCTAACACTCTTTGTAAAAAGTGGCATGAGAAGAACCTTTCGTTGTTCCCCCTGGAACAAAAGCAATTCCGTGTAAATATTATCAACCGTGCTTGGTCTGATGAGCACTGCTTTCCGAAATGAGGATTTATAATCATCATTTATCGTAACATGTAGGCTTACATTAACACTGCAATGAAGTTACTGTGAAAAGCTCCTAGTCGCCACATTCCGTGCCTGTTCGGGTACATGGAGGGAGAATTCAGAATGTCCAAATTACCAAACAGCACGTCTTTCGGGATTTGTGGGAGGAAACCGGAGCACCCGGAACCCACACAGTCACGGGGAGAACGTGCAGACTCCGCACGGACAGTGACCCAAGCCGGGAATGGACGCTGGCGTTGTGAAGCAACATTGCTAAGCACTGGGCTACCGATTTTGACCATAACCAGTCATGTCGTTCTGATATTTGAAAGGTAACAAAAGTTGTCTCTGGACAAAATGTGTCGTGCAAAATTAAATTCCTTCTGTGTTGGAAATAATTTGCAAAAACAAACTGATGAAAAGTAATCTTTTCTTTTGAAATTCGTTCAGCGGATTGGCCTCACTTTCCTGGCCATCTCAGCAACGTTCCATCCCTTTTCCAGGTAACTTCGTTGAAGTGAGCATTGACCCTGGAGGGCTCTAATTAAGAGCCTTGTGCTGTTGGATGCCGAAATTTTTAAACTTCAGCCTCTGTGTTTCTATCCTTTGTGTAATCTGTGTTTCCACAACATCATTAATAATGGATTGAAGATTTATGATATGACATAAAAACCACAACAAAGCTTTTAGCAAGAATGTAAATCAGTTTTCACCCATGAAAATAACTTTTTACATAAAGCTCTTTTGTTTTCAAAAAGAGTTTTATGGTTGAGCAGAAAATGCGAGGCATTTACAAATAAAGACGGGATACTCTTAAGGGTGAATAAAATTGCATTTACTGTGGATTTTAACACCATTCTCACCTACTCAGTGCCATCTTTTTATGAACATACGTAATGTAATGATTCATTTAAGGAAGAATACATTACATGCTGTAGTTCAGAAAAAGCTTTTAAGAGCAGTTGTTTTGTTTTGTGTTAACTTTCTTAAGTGCACTCTTTCCTCCGGCTGGCTTGTGCTCCAAATGTGTATTTACACAGCAACTCACAATTCAGATTGCTGGAATCACTTCAGCAAATTGCCTTATGCCCAAATAACTCAATTGGTAGTCCTACTACAAGATGGGAGTGTTGTGAGAGAAACACATTATCCAGCACAAAAGTGCTTGACAAATGGAGTCAGCAAAAGAATGAAACTTATAATTTACAACTGCCAAGCTGCCTCATCAAGCTTGTCACCTAAGCAACTCCGAGCAGTTTTGTATTTTATTTCACGAGCTGCACAGACAGGTTTTTTTTATTATTGTGCCATTTCTCTCGTATTCTGTTTTACAGTGTTTATTTTGTTTTTGAAAAATGGACTCTGCCATTAATTTGTGATTGAGGCTGACTCATAGCGTGCTGTGCAGTTTTTAATATTTTGGGAGAACTCTGGCCGTTGATGGGGCAGCACGGTTGCACAAGTGGATAGCACTGTGGCTTCACAGCGCCAGGGTCCCATGTTCGATTCCCCGCTGGGTCACTGTCTGTGCGGAGTCTGCATGTTCTCCCCGTGTCAGCGTGGGTTTCCTCCGGGTGCTCGGTTTTCCTCCCACAGTCCAAAGACGTGCAGGTGAGGTGGATTGGCCATGATAATTTGCCCTTAGTGACCAAAAAGGTTAGGTGAGGTTATTGGGTTACGGGGATAGGATGGAAGTGAGGGCTTAAGTGGGTCGGTGCAGACTCGATGGGCCGAATGGCCTCCTTCTGCACTGTATGTTCTATGTTTTATGATGGCTCTAATTTGTTGCATTGTGCACTTGTGTTTTGTTTCAGCATAAAGCCAAGGTAGAAGCCATGACCTTGGATTTATCTTCCCTGAGCAGTGTCAGGCAGTTTGCAGAAACCTACAAGGCAATGAACCTGTAAGTAGACATCCATGTTGGAAAACTTTGTCATATATTGTAGATGGACTTATCATAACCCCATTCCTCAACCCCCACCAAATTTATTTCAAAATGGTTTGCTGCACTTACTGAGGCAGGTTTTGCGATGGTAAGACAGCAGTAGGTTTGAGCAGTTCTTTCCAATCTGTTTTTCTTTAGCCTTATGAACTTTTATTCTTTTCACATGTGGTGGGCCTGAAAGTTTGCATTGGGCTATTTTCAGAACTGTTGTCGCATTAGTGGATCAAGACCCAAAGGCCTGGTCCTATTAACAACTTCAGATATTGTACTAATGGTCTAGAGCATCAAATTATGTATCACCGTATCGCACTGCATGGCATGGGAAAGAAATGGTCACATCATTGCAGTAAGGGGGTATTTTCAGGTTTAGGTGAATAAACATTGAGCGGGTAGACTGGAGAAGCATTGCTTAGTTTTGCTGTAGCTTTTCTAGAATGCTTGAATAGTTATGTTATAGTGTATAAGCGACACTCGACATGGAGGCGCTGAAGGTCCAAACAATTAAAAAAACTTATTCTACGAGTATTCTACGAGCTCAAGAACTACTGTTCAACAAACTAAGTTTGCTGTACATATATAGACACTTTACAATTGTGCTTGTTACTCAAGCATCTAACTTGTCATGAGAAGATGACAAGAGAACTGTTACATTCTTTGTTGTAGCCGCAAAGTGAATGAATCAAAGGTGGCACACGTCGAGTTCGTATAACACAGAACAAGGGATTTATTTACAAGCACTGCTCAAATAGGGTACAATGGTGAACTCTAACACATAACATCTCTCCCTCTTTACTCCTTCAGTGACTCTGGCGTTTTTACTCAATCAAACACTTTAACACAGATCCAACACATTATGCCATAACTAACACTGTTATGTTACAGAAACATGTATACATCAGTAAGATGGTCTCTTGGGTGGATGTCTGTCTCATTTTGGCAGAACGCGACATTCAGGAACTTGGCTCTTGGGGACTGTCTTCCTTTACACTGGTCAATGGTACACCTGACAACCAACTCAGGTACTGTCTCTAGTTGTGCGTATGATTCTGTCGTAACAGATTCCATAATTTCGGCAGTTGTACTCACGTCTGGCATGTCACTGTCCATACTTTGTGGTGGAAATATCTGGGACAGATTCTGTACTCACTGTGTGCAGACAATAATTGGTCAGTGTGCTGACCTCAAATTTGTTCATCGTCAGATTGTACAGGATATTAAATCAGATCAGTTTTGGCAAATACAATTCATGGAGTCCATTTTTCACCTGAGGTGTAATTTTCCCATTGTGTGGGTTTCCTCCAGGTGTTCCCGTTTCCTCCCACAAAGATGTGCAGGTTAGATGGATTGGCCGTGCTAAATTGTCCCTTAGTGTCCAAAAAAGGTTAAGTGGGGTTACGGGGGTAGGGTGGAGGCATGGTAGGGTGCTCTTTCAAGAGCTGGTGTAGGCTTCATGTGCTGAATGGTCTCCTGCACTGTAAATTCTGTGATTCTATGATTCGCGCAAGAACACACTGCCCATGGTCAAAGACTCTGCTTTTGGAATATTGCTCCCTTCTAGCCACTTGTGACTGATGTTGTTGCTTACCTATCTGTGAAGTTGAAAGGTGAGTCTAAAGTTTCCTTTTAAACATCAGTCTAGCCGGTGAGCTTTGTGTTGTTTCTGTGTGTCATTCGAAAGCTATTGACACGTTTAGGTAGAGAGCCTTTATCCCTCACAACCTTGAGCGATTGTACAAAATATTCAGCTAAGCCAAAGATAGCTGGATGGTAGGGGGCAGATGTGACATGTGACGGATGCCACACCCCTTCAGTTAGTCCCCGAATTCAGCTGATGTGAATTGAGTACCATTATTCCTCACAAGTTGTTCAAGCCACCCAAATCTTGCAAATACCTCATCAAGCCTTCCTGTGGTCTGTTCTGTAGCTGTCGATTTCATGAGAGCAATGCCCGGCCACTTCAAATGCGCGTCAATCATGACCAAAAACAATTGTCCTTCGAATGGTCCCGCACAATCGACATGGATTCTTTGTCATGGCTTGGTAGGCTATTACCAAGGATGCAAACGTTGTAATTTCTCAATGCAGTGCAGGATTGGCATTACCCACCTTCCCCTCTATTTGGGCATCCAACCCGAGCCACCAGAATTAGCTTCTTGCCAACTCCTTCTTTCTAACTACACCGGGATAGCCCTCGTGCTGCGGCGGAATGATTACTCTGATACTCCACAACAATACTCCATTTTGTATTGTCAATTCAAGATGCCGGGTAAGATAAGGTTCAAGGTCTGGATTCTTTCTGTGCTCCTGCGTTAGAGTGAGTTGTTGAATCAAATTCAACACCTTCCCCATCACGGGAACTGTTCAGGCAAATTTTGCTCCTGGGAAGACAGACATTACCAGAACATTTTTCACATGAGGCAGATAGAATATGTTGTATGTTCATCAGATTGGCGCTTATCTTTTTGGACTTGTTGATCTTCCAGCCACAGTCTAGAAGACTGTTCGCGTGCTATTCACACCAAGATATTCAATGACATAATTGTGTGCCAACAAGATTAACGCTCAACATTGTAATCAGCTAGCATAAGGTATCCCTTATGTGACCCAAAAGTAGTTATTAAGAGACAATGGTCGGTCAATGGAATAAATTGAAGGCCAAATAAGTAATTATGGAACCTTTATGGAATCTTAGGGGCTGGCTTAGCTCACTTGGCTAAATCGCTGGCTTTTAAAGCAGACCAAGCAGGCCAGCAGCACGGTTCGATTCCCGTACCAGCCTCCCTGGACAGGCGCCGGAATGTGGCGACTAGGGGCTTTTCACAGTAACTTAATTGAAGCCTACTCGTGACTATAAACGATTTTCATTTCATTTCATTTCTTTGAATAACAAAAATAATGCTGAGAGCTTCTTTCTCAAGTTGGACCCAACACTAATCAACGTCCTGGAAGAAAATGCTATTGGTCGCTCTTCGCCTGAAGGCATTATATGCGAGGCAAGGTTCAACGACAAGGAAAATTAGGAGAAAAGGTAAGAGGAAAATAATTTAGGAGAGGTTACTGATCAAGGTGTTAAGATTCAAAACAGAGGTATAAAAGCCAACATAAGTGTACTTTACCTGAATGCTCGTAGTATTTGGAATAATGTAATGTAAATGGCGCAAATCATCGTGAATGACTATGATTTAGTGCCGTTACTGAAACATGGTTAAAGGATGGTCACGACTGGGAGTTAAATATCCAAGGGTATCAAACTATTCGGAAGGACAGAGTGGATGGTAAGGGAGGTGGTGTTGCTCTGTTATCTAAGGATGAGATCCGGGCAATAGTAAGGGATGACATCGGTGCTATGGAGGATAAAGTTGAATCCATTTGGGTGGCAATCAGGAATAGTAAGGCGAAAAAGTCACTGATAGGAGTGGTCTATAAGCCACCAAATAGTAACATTATGGTGGGGCAGGCAATAAACAAAGAAATAGCTGATGCATGTAGAAATGGTACAGCAGTTATCATGGGGGATTTTAATCTACATTTTAATCTGCAGAGCTGGGCTGAGAGGTGGCAAATGGAGTTTAATGTGGAGAAGTGTGAGGTGATTCACTTTGGAAAGAATAACAGGAATGCGGAATATTTGGCTAATGGTAAAATTCTTGGTAGTGTGGATGAGCAGAGGGATCTCGGTGTCCATGTACATAGATCCCTGAAAGTTGCCACCTAGGTTGATAGGGTTGTGAAGAAGGCCTATGGTGTGTTGGCCTTTATTGGTAGAGGGATTGAGTTCCGGAGCCATGAGGTCATGTTGCAGTTGTACAAAACTCTAGTACGGCCGCATTTGGAGTATTGCGTACAGTTCTGGTCGCCTCATTATAGGAAGGACGTGGAAGCTTTGGAACGGGTGCAGAGGAGATTTACCAGGATGTTGCCTGGTATGGAGGGAAAATCTTATGAGGAAAGGCTGATGGACTTGAGGTTGTTCTCGTTAGAGAGAAGAAGGTTAAGAGGTGACTTAATAGAGGCATACAAAATGATCAGAGGGTTAGATAGGGTGGACAGCGAGAGCCTTCTCCCGCGGATGGAGGTGGCTAGCACGAGGGGACATAGCCTTAAATTGAGGGGTAATAGATATAGGACAGAGGTCAGAGGTGGGTTTTTTACGCAAAGAGTGGTGAGGCCGTGGAATGCCCTACCTGCAACAGTAGTGAACTCGCCAACATTGAGGGCATTTAAAAGTTTATTGGATAAGCATATGGATGATAAGGGCATAGTGTAGGTTAGATGGCCTTTAGTTTTTTTTCCATGTCGGTGCAACATCGAGGGCCGAAGGGCCTGTACTGCGCTGTATCGTTCTATGTTCTATGTTCTATGTCGATTGGTTTAACCAGGTCGGTCAAGGCAGCCTTGAGGAGGAGTTTATTGAATCTATCCGCGATAGTTTCCGAGAACAGTATGTAATGGAACCTACGAGGGAACAAGTGGTCCTAGATCTGGTCCTGTGTAATGAGACAGGATTGATTAATGATCTCATCGTTGGGAATCCTCTCGGAAGGAAAGATCACAGTATGGTGGAATTTACAATACAGATGGAGGGGTGAGAAGGTAAAATCAAACACTAGTGTTTTGTGCTTAAACAAAGGAGATTACAATGGGATGAGAGAAGAACTAGCTAAGGTAGACTGGGAGCAAAGACTTTATGGTGGAACAGTTGAGGAACAGTGTTGAAACTTCCAAGCGATTTTTCACAGTTCTCAGCAAAGGTTTATACCAACAAAAAGGAAGGACGGTAGAAAGAGGGAACATTGACCATGGATATCTGAGGAAATACGGGAGAGTATCAAATTGAAGGAAAAATCATACAAACTGGCAAAGATTAGTGGGAGACTAGAGGACTGGGAAATCTTTAGGGGGCAACAGAAAGCTACTAAAAAAGCTATAAAAAAAGAGTAAGATAGATTATGAGAGTAAACCTGCTCAGAATATAAAATCAGATAGTAAAAGTTTCTACAAATATATAAAACAAAAAGGAGTGTCTAAAGTAAATATTGGTCCTTTAGAGGATGAGAAGGGAGATTTAATAATGGGAGATGAGGAAATGGCTGAGAAACTGAACAGGTTTTTTGGGTCGGTCTTCACAGTGGAAGACACAAATAACACGCCAGTGACTGATGGAAATGAGGCTATGACAGGTGAGGACCTTGAGATGATTGTTATCATGAAGGAGGTAGTGATGGGCAAGCTAATGGGGCTAAAGGTAGACAAGTCTCCTGGCCCTGATGGAATGCATCCCAAAGTGCTAAAAGAGATGGCTAGGGAAGGTGCAAATGCACTAGTGATAATTTACAAAAACGCACAAGACTCTGAGGTGGTCCCGGCGGATTGGAAATTAGCAAACGTGACACCACTGTTTAAAAAAGGAGGTCGGCAGAAAGCGTGTAATTATAGACCAGTTAGCTTAACTTCGGTAGTAGGGAAAATGCAGGAATCTATCATCAAGGAAGAAATAGCGAGGCATCTGGATGGAAATTGTCCCATTGGGCAGACGCAGCATGGGTTCATAAAGGGAAAGTCGTGCCTAACTAATTTAATGGAATTTTTTAAGGACATTACCAGTGCAGTAGATAACAGGGAGCCAATGGATATGGTATATCTGGATTTCCAGAAAGCTTTTGACAGGGTGCCACACAAAAGGTTGCTGCATAAGATAAAGATGCATGGCATTAAGGTAAAGTAGTAGCATGGATAGAGGATTGGTTAATTAATAGAAAGCAAAGAGTGGGGATTAATGGGTGTTTCTCTGGTTGGCAATCAGTAGCTAGTGTGGTGCCCCTCAGGGATCAGTGTTGGGCCCACAATTGTTCACAATTTACAGAGATGATTTGGAGTTGGGGACCAAGGGCAATGTGTTCAAGTTTGCAGACGACACTAAGATGAGTGGTAAAGCAAAAAGTGCAGAGGATACCGGAAGTCTGCAGAGGGATTTGGATAGGTTAAGTGAATGGGCTAGGGTCTGGCAGATGGAATACAATGTTGACAAATGTGAGCTTATCCATTTTGGTAGGAATAACAGCAAAAGGGATTATTATTTAAATGATAAAATATTAAAACATGCTGCTGTGCAGAGAGACCTGGATGTGCGAGTGCATGAGTCACAAAAAGTTGGTTTACAGGTGCAACAGGTGATTAAGAAGGCAAATGGAATTTTGTCCTTCATTGCTAGAGGGATGGAGTTTAAGAAGAGGGCGGTTATGCTGCAATTGTATAAGCTGTTAGTGCGGCCACACCTGGAGTATTGTGTTCAGTTTTGGTCTCCTTAACTGAGAAAGGACGTACTGGCGCTGGAGGGTGTGCAGAGGAGATTCACTACGTTAATCCCAGAGCTGAAGGGGTTGGATTACAAGGTGAGGTTGAGTAGACTGGGACTGTACTCATTGGAATTTAGAAGGATGCAGAGGGGATCTTATAGAAACATATACAATTATGAAGGGAATAGATAGGATAGATGCGGGCAGGTTGTTTCCACTGGTGGGTGAAAGCAGAACTAGGGGGCATAGCCTCAAAATAAAGGGAAGTAGATTTAGGATGAGCTGAGGAGGAACTTCTTCCCCAAAAGGGTTGAGAATCTATGGAATTCCTTTCCCAGTGAAGCAGTTCAGGCTCCTTCATTCAATGTTTTTTAAGATAAAGATAGATAATTTTTTGAAGAATAAAGGGATTAACGGTTATGGTGTTCGGGCCGGAAAGTGGCGCTGACTCCACAAAAGATCAGCCATGATCTCATTGAATGGCAGAGCAGGCTCGAGGGGCCAGATGGCCTACTCCTGCTCCTAGTTCTTACGTTCTTATGAGACAACTGCTCCAACCCCATACGGTGACGCATCACAAGCAATCTGCAGCTTCAGTTTTTCACAATCCTTTTGCTCAGAGCCAAGCTTATTTGTTACAATGCAACGTGGGGAAAGACCTCAGCCTTGTTTCTAAGTGCGGTACAAACTTTCCATAGTAATTGAATAATCCTAGAAACAACCTTAACTTAGTCACGTTCTGCGATAATGGAGCATCCAGGATCTCCAACATCTTCTTTGGTTCTTTGTAAAGACCGTCTTAGTTGATGATGTGTCCAAGATAGTGAAGAGAACATTTGAAAAATTTGCTCTTCTCTTTCTTGACCCTGTGATTATGCAATCGCAGCCTTGCAAGAGTAGCTTCTCAGTTCTTTACATGCTCTGCATCGTTCGAACCTGCAATCAAAATGCCTTCTAAGTAGCATTGCACACCCGATAGCCCACTCAAGATCTGATACACAGATCGTTGGGAGAGAGCTGGTGCTGACGTTGTCCTGAACGGAAGCCTCTAATACTGAAACAGATTCTTGTGTAATACAATGGCCAGTGACGGTTGAGATTCACTCGCAAACTGCACGGTGTCCGAATGTTTATTTGAGAATTATTTTTACTTGCCACAATGACTTCGCCTTGAAAGTTGACCACATTTCTCTCGACCTCATTCCCGATGGTGTATAGGCCTGGATCTCCGTCAATGGTTCCTTCTTCTGGCTCTTAAAATGACCTTTGTCGAAAGTGGCAATTAGGGCGGCTATTGAGAGAATGTAGCAAAAGCTGGAGGCGCAGTGTTCAGCGCTCTAGAAGGTAGAGGAGTTGGTAGTGGATCATGAGGACTGGTTAACACTGTTGAAGGCAGGGATGGTGCTCATAGCAGAGGGCCAGAAGCGGTTGTGGGAGAATGTGGAGGACCTGGAGAATCGCTCCAGGAGGCAGACTCTCCGGATTGTGGGGCTGCCTAAGGGGATCGAAGGAACGCAGTAACAAAGCATGAGCTGAAGATGTGGGTGGGGAAGGGGGTCTTTGACCGTTCTCCCGAGGTGGATCGAGCACGCAGGGCGTTGAGGAGGAGGCCGAAATCGGGGTATCAGCAAGGGCGATGGTGGTGCAATTGCATCATTTTCTAGACAAAGAGAAGATTCTGCGGTGGGCGAAGGAGACGAGAGAATGTACCTTGGAAGTGTGGTGTGTATCAACCAGGACTTGGGTGCACAGTTAGCCAAGCGCCAGGCTGGGTTCAACAGAGTCAAGGCGGCCCTCTGCAAGAAAGTTTGGGGTGCTGTATCCTGCTCGTCTGTGGGTCACGCACCAGAATCAGCAATCCTATTTTAATACGCCGGAGGAGGTGAGTAATTTTGTGAGAGAATGGGAGGCTCGTGAGGACACTGATCTTTGGAGATGCCAGTCTGGGGAATGTGGGTGTGTATGACGTACGGATTGTTGTATTTACTGTGTGTGGATGTGGATTGGGTAAGTGTGGTCAACAGTTCTTTGGGGAATTGCGGCTGAGGGATGGCAGGGGAAGGGGGGTAGATTGTTGCCTTGAGTGTGGGCCACTACGCTAGCAGGCGGGTTAGTTAATGGGAGTGCTGTGGGGGAACTATCCATGAAGGGTTTGGGGGAGGTGGATTGACTTGGTTTTTTGATTCCTTGTTTATGGGGGGAGGAGGTTGGTGGAGGAAGGGATGCTGATGTGGGCCAAGTTGGTATGACGGAGTTGGTTAAGGGGAGAAGGCAGCGGACATCTTGGGGAGGCCCAGAGGATGAGTGGCGGGTGGACCTGGGGAGCTGGGTAAATAGGAGCTGTGGCTGATCAGGGAGGTGGAGATGCGTGGGGATTCGTGAAGGGGCGGCAGCTGTCAATGAATGTCCCGAGGTTACTGAACGTTATAATGATGCCCTCGGAGGGCCGAGAAGTGGAAGTGGTTGCGGCGATGGATGCAGAGAAAGCTTGTGATAGGTGGAGTGGGCGTACGTATTCGAGTTGCAGGGGCAGTTTGGGTCTGGGCAGGGATTTGTGGACTCGATTCAGCTGCTGTATATGGTGCCTAACAGACTAACAGGGTCAGCTTGGAGTACTTTGGTGTTGAGGCAGGGGTGTCCGCTTACCCCGCTACTCTTTGCCCTGCAATTGAGCCCTTGGCAATGGCACTCAGGGTTTTGTGGGAGTGGGGGGTAATGAGCCGGGGGGGGGGGGGGGGGGGGGGGGAGGGGGCGCGGCACCGGCACCAAGTTTCTTTGCAACGCAGATGATTCCCTGCTATATATTTTGGACCCGGTTGGGAGCTTTGACTGAATCGTAGGGATTTTGAGGGAATTTGATCTCTTTTTGAGGTGTAAGTGAAATGTTCCCAATTAATGCCTGGGGACAGGATAGGGGTTTGGGGGGCTGCCGCTTTGGTTGGTCGGGGCAAGATCTTGTTACCTTGGGATACAAGTGGTGCAATGTTGGGCTCAGCTGCATAATTTGAAGTGGTGGGATTGGTGGAGGGAATGAAGTCGGAGTTTAAGAGGTGGGATGTGCTGCCATTGTTGTTGGCTGGTTGGGTCCAGATTTTAAAGATGACGGTGTTGGCAAAGTTTTTGTTCCTCCTGGTCTTTGTGCCAAGGACCTTTTTTAGGAAGGTTAATGGGATGATTTTGAGGTTTGTGTGGACGGGTAAGACTCCGCGGGCTAGGAGGATGTTGTTGGAGAGGGATCGATGGGGACGGGGGTGTAGCATTGCCACATTGCAAAGCTATTTTTGGGCAGCAAACATTGCAGTGATTAGGAAATGGGTCGTAGAGGACCTGTCAGTGTGGGGACGGATGGAGGCAGCCTCTTGTAAAGGGACCAGTTTGAGGCAACTATTTGTGGCGCCTCTTCCGATCTCGCCGGCCAGGTAATCCATGTGCCTGGTGGTAGGACGAGCGTTGAGGGTGTGAAACCAGTGCCGGCAGCGTTTTAGAATGGAAGGCGCCAATCTGCAACAGTCATAAGTTTACTCCAGTGGGGTTGGATGGTTGTGGGGTGGCGGTAGGTGAGGATAGAATGCTTTTTGTTGGAGGGATGTTTGCTGAGTTGGAGCAGCTGGAGGGGACATACCAGTTGTCAAAGGGGAATGGGTTCAGGTATCTATGGGAGAGGGACTTTATGAGGAAGGAAGTGCCTTTGATTCCGACAATGCCAACCCCAGTGCTGCAGGACAAACCTCTGCCCGAGGAGGAAAGAGGAGAGGGCAAGGTCACAGAGATGGGGAGCTGGTGAAGAGAGGCAGTGCCCACAGGAGGTTAGGCATAACAGGGAGGAGGGAGCGCTTGAGGCTGGAGTATGGAGCGAGGCTTTGTGGAGGGTTAATGCGTCCTTAAAGTGGTGCGTAGGACCCACATGATGGTGTACAGGCTGAGTTGGTTCTTTTCAGAGGTGGAGGAGAGGTGGGTGTGCGAACCGTGCCGACATGTTTTGGGCATGTCCGAGGTCGAGGGGGTTTTGGACCTGATTTGCAGGCATGATGTCAAAGATTTTGGAGGTAATGGTAGCTGTGAGTCCGGAGGTGGTAATATTTGGAACTTTGGAGGATCTGGGAATGCAGGTGCGGAGAGAGGCCGATGTATTGGCTTTGCCTCCCTGCCTGTCCGGAGAGAGATTTTGTTGGGCTGGTGGGACGCGGAGCTGCCGAGTGTCGGGTTGTGGGTGAACGATTTGGCAGAGTTCCTGCACTTAGAGAAGATCAGGTTCGCCATTGGCGGGGGTGGGATGGCGGGTGGGGGGGGGGGGGGGGCAGAGGAGGCATTCACCTTGAGGCGTTAGCTGTTCATCGATTCTTTAAGGAATATTGAGTCACCAGCAGTGGTGGGGGGGGTTCAGTTCAGTTGGGGTAAAAGTTAAAAAAGCGGGGTAGGCACCGGGGTGGCAGTGGGTAGAGTGGGGGTAGATGTTTGGTTGGGGGGGGGGGGGGCGGCGTGTCAGGATGTTAAGGCTGGTTGATGTTGCCGCGGTTGTTTTTTGTGTTGTTTCATCTTTGTTAAGTATATACTTGAGCGTCACCGTAGCACAGTGGGTAGAACTGTTGTTTCACAACAAGGTCCCAGGTTCGATTCCCGGCTCGTGGCACTGTCTGTGTGGAGTCTGCACGTTCTCCCCGTGTCTGCGTGGGTTTCCTCCGGGTGCTCCGGTTTCCTCCCACAAGTCTCAAAAGATGTGCTGTGAGGTGAATTGGACATTCTGAATTCTCCCTCAGTGTACCCGAGCAGGCATGGAATGTGGCAACTAGGGGCTTTTCACAGTAACGTCATTGCAGTGTTAATGTATGTCGACTTGTGACAATAAAGATTATTTTTATTATTTGAAAATGCCTCCAATAAAATGTTTTCTCAAAAACATAGTGCAAGGGGTTTATTTACAAGATGCTGTTCAAATGGTGGACAATGGTAAACTTCACAAAACCTCGCGAAACGCTCCGATTACATTATTGCGTAACACTTGACATTACGCCAGCCAATGGTGTTACTTTGTTACATACCTAGACCATACTAGACAATTACAATATGAGTGCCTCATTAGGAGAGCAGTCTCCAGCTAATCAAGCTCTTGTTGTGCCCATATTACAGTGACCATGTATCTTGTGAATGCAAAGAAATTCCCATTTGCAACAATTAACTCTCTGTAACTGTGAAAGAGTTTCTACTTCATGTGCATTATCATGATTCTCTTTGTGTCACTGAACTACACTCTGAGCTGAGCAGAGGGGGGGGGGGGGGGGACAGCACCAGCTTTTCCAGTCCACGCAGCTGAAGTCCCTCATCCCTGGAACCATTCTTCTAACTCATTTCTGCCTCTTTGCCAAAGCCTTCATATGCTGCCTAAGGGGAGGCGGTGGCATTGTGGTATTGTCACTGGACCAATCAACCAAAGACCCAGAGTAATGCTCTGGGGACCCAGGTTCCCAGAGTTCAAATCCCGCCACGGCAGAAGGTGAAATTTGAATTCACTAAAAATCTGGAATTAAAGGTCTAATGATGACCATGAAACGATATTGTAAAAACCCATCTCGTTCACTAATGCCCTTTAGGGAAGGAAATGTGACTCCAGATCTACAGCAATGTGGTTGACTCTCAACTGCCCCCTCAAGGGCAATTAGGGATGGGCAATAAATGCTGGCACAGCCTGAAATGCCCACGTCCCATGAACAAATAAAAAAATATATATAAATGAAGTGTGGTGCCCAAAATTGGAGATTGTACTGAGGTCAAGGCCGAATCTCCTTGCTCTTCTAATATATGCTTCTATTTATAAAGCCCATGACCCTGAATGCTTTATTAACTACTCTATCAACCTGTCAGCTGCCACCTTCATTGATTTGTGTGCATAAACCCCCAAGTTCCCTCAGCTCCTGCACTCTCTTTAGAATTGTGGCTTTATTTTATATTCCTCTTCTCATTTGTCCTACCAGAATGAATCACACCACACTTCTCCACATTAAATTTAATCTATCTATGTATGGCCTTTTGAATTCTGTCACTACCCTCCTCACAATGCACAATACTTTCAAGTTTGGTGCCTTGTGCAGTCAAGTCAAGGCCATTTATATAGATCAGGAAAAGTGGTGTTCCTAGTAGCGATCCCAGGGGAGCCCCACTGTTTTGCCCTCCTCCAGTCTGGAAAAGCAACCATTCATTTCTGCTCTCGTTGCCTGTTTCTCAGCCAGCTTTATTGTCCCGTCCTTTTATTGCATAGCTTTGAGATTGCTGACAAACCTGTCATGTGGCTCCTTATCCAATGCCTTTTGCAAGTCCATGACAACCGCATCAACTACATTCCCTCATCAATCCTCTCTGTTATTTCATCAAACTAAAACTCAATCAAGTTAGTTCAACATGATTTGCCTTTAACAAATTAGTCCTGGCCTTCTTTAATTTAATCCACACTTTTATTTTGCTTTCATTCAGTGCAAAATTAGAAAAATGTTTATTTTCCTACACTGATATTCCCGAACGTGAAAATAAAATTAATGTAGAAAAAATGACTGATATCCCACAATGGCTTGACAAAGTTTATCTGGCGAGTAACCAATCTCTATTGACTAGGGAAGTACTGGGTTTGGTTCCTGATGTGTGCTGAGCTAACCTAACCCATCTAGATGTGATATTGATGCTTGCAGTTGGTGTCAATCACTCAGCCTCAGCTCAACGGACCTGTTTGAAGGATAATGTGAAGCCCGGATCAGGCCTGTTTGCAATACGTCTGTGGTCAATTGGTTGGTTAACACTCGGCTTTAGTATTTTAAAACAAAGAAACGTAATTTGGCTATGTCCTCTTGAGGTAACCAGCACCACTGAGAATCAAGTCCCATCAAGGTGCCAACAGCTTCAGGTGAGGGGGTGGACATTTGCATTGTACGTGGGAAAAAAAATGAAGTACAGTACTGTGTAGCTGGACTTCCCAATTGTATCAATTCCTGTTTAACAGTCCAATGCATTGCTATTATTGAAAGGGTGTCGAAACAACCCAATGTTTGACTCTGAAACTAGATCCAGTAGAAGCTGTATCTCATTGCTCCTGGTTTAGTAAATATTTGTATGCATGCTCTGCGGGAAGAGGATGGGTGAATGATTTACTGTAAAATAAAACATGAAATAATGGGCCAAGGTCACTCAGTGATCACGAATTATGGTGCCAAACATGCATAGTTTAGATTTAGTTAAATCAACATTCAGAAGTACTGTGTCTGGTTTGTGTCCCTTATGCTTGAAACAAAATAACTTTTATAGGGGATTAAAGGAAACTTTAAAATGCATGTAAAATAAACACACACACATTTGATAACCTCATTTCACATGAGCGCAGTTGAGAACCAAGATGTGTAGATTGCGTGTCTAAGATTAAAATCTAAGCATTGTATATTGATTAAGGAGTAATCTTACAATGAAACAAATCAAGACTTAAAATGGGGAAGGATCTGTTGCAATGAAATGGCAAATTGGTAAAGTTTTGCTGTAAGTGTCCCCAAGATACACATATTTTGAGGAAAAAACAAGTAACTGTGCTGGAATGCAATAAAGTGTAAACTTTGTTGTACTCCGTTCCAAGCTTTTTTCCCCCACCTGTAACAGTTTTTTAACATACATAGAGGAAGAAAATGGAACAAGATGCTTATTAAATTTAACACACAGGCTTGATCTGAAGAAACTCTTCAGGTTTATTTCCCAAATGCAGCAATTTCAGTAAGAAAGGCAAATTTACAGTTTGATTCTTTGTTTAACTCATAGTCATCAACAGAAGCTGGGGAGATGTACAAATATGCAGCTTCATTCAGCTAAATCTTGTATGTACAATTTATTTATGATCAACTCTATGTAGTACCAAAGCTAATCTGAGCCAAGCTATCCAAGTACATCACTTGCTAAGTCTAATGCGTTGTGAATAAATACAGCATGCAAATTCACACATTTGCCTTGCAATGAATTTATAGTCTCACTTGGGTGTTCGAATACATAGATCTCTAAAGGTTCATGAGAAATCCTGTGAGGCAACAGTTAGAGAGAATAAAGTGTTGGGGGCATTGACTCCAAGATAAATCATTTTGACCTTGTCCAGGACATTGGTCAGCCCTCAGTTGGAATACCATTCTAATTTTGGTGTTCTCACATAATGGGTGATCTTGAAATTTTGGAGAAGGTGCAGACGAAGGCCAAAGGATTAATTCCCTGTTTGAAACATCTTAGTTACCCAGATAGGCTTGTAGAGGGTGGGGCTTTAAAGAAATGTCAACTTTGGGGTGATCTGATTGAGGTTTATGAGATAAAGGTAGCATATCGTGTTTGAGTTGACAGTCTGTTTGAATTAAATAGGTTGTGGGGAGGGGGGTCAGAGTTTTAAATTTTATGAGGCTGGATCTGGGATAGCTGTCACAAGGTGGTTCTTTTTCTGTGGATTGTTTTCCTCAGGCTTGTGTGAGCTGTACTTGTTTCTGGCAACTTGTATGAAAGGTAGGTACGCCAGAGAAGTATCAGGACCAAGGTGGTCTTCTGGACTACCTTTGATCATGGTGGGGAAGTTGGAGAGAAATTTCACTGAGAAATTTTTTTCTCTCCTCAGATTGGCATGGGTTTTTAAATGTGTTTCTGCCTTTCCCCCAGGGACCACATTGTTTTGGGTGGGGTGGGTAGTGTATATATATTGTCAAGGACAGGCCAGATGGTCCAAAAGGTCTTCTCCTGTCTGTCATTGTACAGAAGTACCAGTCGTACCCTCAACTATCCTATTTTGATTGGGACATTGTGCTATTGGAACAACTAGGTGCAGCACTCACAATTGACTTGTCAATTGTACACAAAGCTGTGCTCCGTCCATATGTCGAATTAAAATCTGCTCTTCCAGCATAATAAAATTTGATTGGCTATGATAGAGATTTGTGATCGGACTACTCCACATAAAATAATCAGGCGAGCAATTTTTGGACCAATCTATTCTAGTGGCAAAGTGATGTGGAGATGCTGGTGTTGGACTGGGGTGAGCACAGTAAGAAGTCTTACAACACCAGGTTAAAGTCCAACAAGTTTGTTTCAAATCACTAGCTTTCAGAGCACAGCTCCTTCCTTCACCTGAGGAAGGAGCTGTGCTCCGAAAGCTAGTGATTCAAAACAAACCTGTTCGCCTTTAACCTGATGTTGTGAGACTTCTTACAGTGGCAAAATGGTGATGGCAGAGGCTGGAGAACAGGTGCATGGTATAGGAATATCCAAGAAAAGAGGAAAATGAGGGCAGAAAGGTAGAACAAAGAAAGACTAACATATGGTGCCTTTTCCAACATCCTATGATATCCCAAAGTATTTTCAAGCAGTTTTGAAATGTAAGCATTGTTGTACTGTAAGAAATTATAGGAAACATGACTGTCCGATAATCTCTTCTGATGATATTGGCTGAAAGATTATTAATGTGTCAAACACCAGGGTTCTTTTAATCTGCAGACAGGATCGCAATTTAATGTCCCATCTCAAACACAGCAGCTGACAATGTAGCACACTTTGACAAAGCTTTGACAAAGGGTCATCTGGACTCGAAACGTTAGCTCTTTTCTCTCCCTACAGACCTGCTGAGATTTTCCAGCATTTTCTGTTTTGGTTAATATAGCACACTCTCAGTCTCACACTAAACTGTCAACCTCAGTTTTGTGCTCAGGTCTTTGGAGTGGGCCTCGAACCCACAAAAGTTCTGGCTTAGAGGCGAGAGTGCCGCTACGGAGCCCGTCTCTCTGATTTTAACTAGGAAAAGAAATCGAAAACATGAAAAAAATCTGTTCACTCTCATCATGTACAATCTATGAAACTTACAATTCTTTAGAATGTCTTAGTTTTAATAATCAGCACACTGAGCATAATCCATTTCATGCTAAAAGATAAAATATGTTAGACTGTTTAAGTAACTCTGCATAAATAAACATTGGTTATATCCCATATTCTGTTTATTTTAAGATTGCGTTGCTGAACAGATGATTTAAATGGTTGCCACTGAAAGATTTGAAAATTGCTTATTTTGAATCTTCAGTTTTTCATATAATTTATATAAGTTCTCAGCTGGCAAGGCCAGAAATCGTTGCCCATCTGGATTTGTTTTATTGTCACGTGTACCGAGGTACAGTGAAAAGTTTTGTTCCGTGTACAGTCCACACTGATCATTCTGTACATGAAAAAAAAAACATAGGACATACATAAATACACAATGTAAATACGTAGACACAAGCATCGGGTGAAGCATACGGGGTGTATGTGTGAAGAGATCAGATCAGTCCATAAGAGAGTCATTCAAGAGTCAGTTAACGGCGGGGAAGAAACTGATGTTGAACCTGCTGATGCATGTTCTCAGACGTTTGTATCTCCTGCCCGATGGAAGAAGTTGGAAGAGTGAATGACCAGGGTGGGAGGGGTCTTTGATTATGCTGTCCGCTTTCCCAAGGCAGTGGCGGTGCAGACAGAGTCAATGGATGGGAAGCAGGTTCGCGTGATGGACTAGGCTGTGTTCACGGCTCTCTTTCGTTTCTTACAGTCTTGGGCTGAGCAGTTGCCATTCCAGGCAATCTTTACTTGCCCTTGAACTTGAGTGACTTGCTAGTCCATTTCAGAGGACAGTTTGAGAGTCAACCACATTGCCATGGGCCTCGCGTCACATGTGAGCCAGCCCAAATAAGGTTGGCAGATTTCCTTACCTGAAGAACATTAATGGTTTTTACCGCAATTGATAACAGTGCCAGCATCCTGACTATAGTGTGGGTCCCACCTGAAGCAAAAATGGATCTCCAGGGTACCAGTCCAGCAAGTACAGGAGAGTTGGAAAAAAAGGAAACAACATGCTTTTTAACAGAACTAGCTGCAGTATTGAGGTATGTTTTTAAAGGTGCAAGTCAGTAACTGAGTGGGTTAGTGACTGGGTGAGTGGGTAGTTGGATGATCGGGGCGGGGTATTGATCAGGGAAGGGGTAAGCTGTGTGATTGGCTGGGGTGGGGGGGGCGGCTCGTCATGAGATTTGGGGTGTAGTCAGATTGGTGGGGGAGGGGGATTGTGGAGAGTCAGTTGTGGTACTGTTGCTCGTTCTGGGTGAGTGTGCTTTACACTCAATTGGCTCTGTTTTATTCCTTAGCTCTAGAATTGCCAGGTATCCTTATGATACCGCCACGAGGTTCAAGTTCAAGTTCAGATCAATGACTCAATGGCCTCTTGCTTTGTCCTGGATCCGCAGGCTTCCAGTTGATGTGGACTAAAGGGGTCAGGAGTGTCTATTCTCGTAGCGGGCGTTGTATGACACTTACTTGTCGGTGTAGCAATTGGCCAGGCCTCTCCTTTTCACGTTCAAGTTCTTAGAGAGCTGCTGCAAAGGTCTTCTGCTGGGAGGGCCGGCTAAGAGATCGAATTCGTCTTGGGACCATACTTTTATAGATCCCAGGGGCTTCGCGCCCTTATGGGTGGACCCCTAACTCACTGGCAATCGATTGGGTCGCATCCCAATCGATTGATACGAATCTCCCAATACTGAGGCTGTTCCTCAATCGCGGGGCGGTTCTTTCTAACTTGTTTGTGTCCTTTTGTTTCAGACTCCGTTGGCATCCGAGAAGTCTGACCTGCCATAGAATGTTTCTATTGCAGCTAATTGTTGTGTCCATTGTGCCCAGGAATCACCGGGAATCGCTCAATTAGTATGCAAACTTGCTAGTTTCTATGCTGTCTGGTTTCTTCACAGACAGAATCCACAGAGAGGTTCTGCAACCTGCTTGCCTTTCTGACATTGTCCAATTTTCCCTGCATGCGTTTCAATTCTCGGGAAGTGGCCAGCTTCGGTGGCTACAGTAGTCAGTTGAGTTTTGCTGGCTAATCTCCGAATTAGAGCAGGTATTAACAAGCGTCACATTTCCAGTGTAAGTATCCAAGTACGTCCCACATATCTGGCCCAAGTCTGTGACATTGAGTTCAATGTTGGAGGCATTCACGAAGGGTCCTGTGCAGTGAAATCAGCCAATTGGAAGTTTGAAATTCCTGGCCAATTTCCCCACATCAATGCATCAGCACTTCCACCGGGCCCCAACGCGCTTTTCTGAGCTCATGTCCCTCCTCTGATGATCCAGATCACAGAAGATTGGATTGGGTTTGTTTATTGTCACGTGTACCGAGGTACAGTGAAAAGTATTGTTCCGCGTACAGTTCAGACAGATCATTCCGTACATGAAAGAAAATACATCGGCAAACATAAAATACACAATGTAAATACACAGACAGTCATTGGGTGAAGCATAAAGGAGTGTAGTACTACTCATGAAGATGTGTGAAGAGATCAGTCCATAAGAGCGTCGTTTAGGTGTCTGGTAACAGCGGGGAAGAATTTGTTTTTGAATCTGTTAGTGCGTGTTCTCAGATGTTTGTATCTCCTGCCCGATGGAAGAAGTTGGAATAGTGAATAAGCTGGGTGGGAGGGGTCTTTGATTATGCTACACGCTTTCCCCAGGCAGCTGGCGTTGTTAGCAGAGTCAATGGATGGGAGGCGGGTTCGTGTGATGGACTGAGCTGTGTTCACGACTCTCTGTAGTTTCTTACGGTCTTGGGCCGAGCAGTTGCCATACCAGGCAGTGATTCAGCCAGATAGGATGCTTTTCATGGTGCATCGGTAAAAGTTTGTAAGAGTCAATGTGGACATGCCGAATTTTCTTAGTTTCCTGAGAACGTATAGACGCTGTTGTGCTTTCTTGGTTGAAGCGTCAACGTGGCTGGATCAGGATAGATTTTTGGTGATGTGCATACCTAGGAATTTGAAGATGTCAACCATCTCCACCTCAGCCCCGTTGCTGCAGACAGGGGTGTGTACGATACTTTCTGAAGCCAATTACCAGCTGTTTAGTTTTGTTGACATTGAGAGAGAGATTGTTGTCGTTACACCACTCCACTAGGTTCTCTATCTCCCTCCTGTATTTTGACTCATCGTTGTTCGAGTTCCGACCCACTATGGTCGTGTCGTCAACAAACGTGTAGATGGAGTTGGAACCAAATTTTGCCATGCAGTCATTTGTTTATAGGGAGTATAGTAATGGCTAAGTACGCAGTCTTGCAGGGCCCCGGTTTTGAGGCCTATCATGGAGGGTGTGTTGTTTATCTTTTCTGATTATGGTCTATGGGTCAGAAAGCCGAGGATCCAGTTGGAGAGTGAGAAACCAAGTGCTAGGTTTTGGTACTTTGATAAGAGCTTGGCTGGGATTATGGTGTTGAAGGTGGAGCTGTAGTCAATAAATAAGAGCCTGGTGTAAGGAGCCCTTGTTGTCGAAATGCTCCAGTGATGAGTGTAGGGCCAGGGCGATGGCATCTGCTCTGGACCGGTTGAGGCATGTTGTCTGGTTCTTCTTCGGCACCGGTATGATGGTGGTCTTCTTGAAGCAGGTGGGGACCTCGGAACGTAGGGCGAGGCTGAAGATGTCCGCGAACCATTCTGCCAGCTGGTCTGCGCAGGATCTGAGTGCACGACCAGGGTCCCCGTCAGGACTCATCGTCTTCCGATGGTTCACTTTCAAGAAGGCCAATCTGACTTTGAAAACTGTGACGGTGGTTATGGGTGTGTGCAGGGCTGGTGTGCCAGTTGACAGCAGTTTGATGGTTTTCTGCTCGAACTGAGCATAAAATGCATTGAGTTCATCGGGGAGGGATGCGCTGCTGCCGAAGATTCTGCTCGGCTTTGCTTTGTAGTCCGTTATGTTGTTAAAGCCTTGCCACAACTGATGAAAGTCTGTGACGTTAGTCTGTGACGTTGGCTTGTCCTGATATTGTCTCTTGGCATCCCTGATGACTTTGCGGAGGTTGTAGCTGGATTTCTTGGATAGGTCAGGGTCACCTGACTTGAACGCCTGAGACCTGGCCTTTAGTAGTAGGGAGTCAATCTCCCAATTAAGCCATGGTTTCCAGTTGGGGAACATTCGTACTACTTTCTTTGGCACGCAGTCTTCTACCCATTTGCTGATAAAGTCTGTGACAGTGGTGGCATACCCGTTTAGATTGGTCACTGAGTTCTTAAATATTTGGGCCATTTTTTTTAAAACTAAATTATTTTTGTGTGGTCTGTTTGTGATACATTTCTTTATAGGCACTTGACACGGGGAAGTTAAAATTAGGTGTATTATTTGATAATCCTGTAAGGAATTATTTTTTAAGCAAAATACAATGCAACAGGTTATTGAGTTACTGTGGCCTATTAAAATAATGTAATAAAATTACATATATTAAACAGCAGCTCTGTGGGTAATACCTAAAGGACAGTACACATGGCACAATCATTTGTCTCAAAGTGGTCCTGACAGAGAAATAAACCAGTGCTCTTCTATTCACACGTAGCATAAAAATAATTTTCTTAATACTTTGTGCTATAAGTGACATATGACCTTGGCATGTAATTTTAAAAAGAAGTCTATAAAATATCTGTATCTGTCAGAGGGCTAAATGAAGTGGAAGCTGCATTTTGGAAAAAATAATTATGTTTTACAGGATTTATTGTGACCCATTAAGAAAAGGATTGAGGGAATAAAAGACTTATTAAATTGAATATTCACAGTGGGCTTCTAAAGTTAAAGGTTTGAGAGTGCAGTGGTTAGGATGACTCCAGGCACAGCTTTCTACTCAGTATTACCATGTGTCGTAATAATTTTGTAAAGGCTCGAGCATTTCACTAAAGAAAGCTGCTGCTTGGCGATGTGCAGTTGATATCTAAGTGGAAGAGCCCATGGAAGCAGGAGATGCCTATTAGTGGGGCACTGATGAACCAATAGGGCGCAAAGCAGTGAACAGCTGCCTAATAATTTACAAAGGTGAACTGATTTATGATTCAAGTCATTACGATTATTTGAAGGCAGTGTATCATCAATGCTCCCTAGATTTTCTTGGTACAAAAACAAGGAGCTAATCACAAAAGGCCAGTATACAGGTACAGCAAGTAATTAGGAAAGCTAATAGAATGTTATTGTGAGGGGAATTGATTACAAAAGCGAAGCGCTTATCCTTCAGTTGCAAAGGGCATTGGCGAGACCATATCTCGAGTATTGTGCACAGTATTGGGCCCCTTTGTTAAGGAAAGATGTAAACGCGTCAGAAGCACTTCAGAGAAGGTTTACTAGATTAAGTGGCAGGCGTCTGAGGAGGAAAGGTTGGCGAGGTTGGGTTTGTATCCACTTGAGTTTAGAAGGGGAAGTGGCGACTTGATAGAAACCTTTAAGATCCTGAGGGGTATTAACAGGGTGGATGTGGAGAGGATGTTTCCTTTTGAGGGAGAATCTAGAACTGAGGGTCACATTTTTAAAATAAGGGGTTGCTCATTTAAGACAGATCAAAGGGGTCCGCGAGTTTTTTTTAAAAAATAATTTTTATTCAAGTTTTTTTAATAACGATAACAAATTTTCTCCCTGCAATTTAAAACAAACAAGGCGTGTTTCCACAGCAAAACAAGAAAAGAACTCTTCCCCCCCCCAAAATAAATAATAACAAATAACAAAGCAATACAAGAAAGAAGAAAACAACATAACAAACCCACCGCCGCAAAAATAAACCCCCCCGACCATCCAAACCCACCTCCCCTGCCCCCCCCCCCCCCCCCCAGGTTGCTGCCGAGACCGACCACTCTCTACCCCTTCGCCAGGAAATCGAGAAAGGGCTGCCACCGCCGAAAGATCCCCTGTACCGACCCCCTCAGGGCAAATTTCATCCTCTCCAACTCGTTGACCCGGGTCTCCGAACCCGGGGGCCGCGTATCCCTCCACTGTAACAGAATCCTGCGCCGGGCTACTAGAGACGCAAAGGCCAGAATGCCGGCCTCTCTCGCCTCCTGCACTCCCGGCTCCGAAGCTACCCCAAAGATCGCGAGCCCCCAGCCCGGCCTGACCCTAGACCCAACCACTTCCGACAAAATCCCCACCACCCCCTTCCAAAACCCCTCCAGAGCCGGACATGCTCAAAACATATGGGTGTGGTTTGCCGGGCCACCCGAACACCTCCCACACCTGTCTTCCCCTCCGAAAAACCGGCTCATCCTTGCCCCCGTCATGTGCGCCCTGTGCAGCACCTTCAGCTGAATTAGGCTGAGCCGTGCGCAAGAGGAGGAAGAATTCACCCTCTCCAGGGCGTCTGACCACGTCCCATCCTCAATCTCTTCCCCTAGCTCTTCCTCCCATTTCGCTTTGAGCTCATCTACTGATGCCTCCTCCTCCTCCTCCTGCATCAGGTGGTAGATAGCTGAGATCTTCCCTTCCCTGGCCCACGGCCCCGAAAGCACCCTGTCCTGCACCCCCCCTTGGCGGCAGCATCGGAAACTCCGCCACCTGCCTCTTAACAAAGTCCCTGACCTGCATATACCTAAAAGCGTTCCCAGGGGGGAGGTTCCACTTCCCCACCAGCTCCTCCAGAGTCGCAAACTTCCCATCCAGGAAGAGGTCCCCAAACTGTCTGATGCCTGCCCTGTGCCAACTCCCAAATCCCCCACCCGTTCTCCCCGGCGCAAAACGGTGATTACCCCATATCGGGGCCCAAACTGAGGCCTTTACTTCCCCCCTATGCCGCCTCCACTGTCCCCAGAATTTGAGGGAAGCAACCACCACCGGACTCGTGGAGTACTTTGCCGGAGGGAGTGGAAGTGGGGCCGTCACCAAAGCCTCCAGGCTCGTACCCGCACAGGACGCCACCTCCAATCTCTTCCATGTGTCACCCTCCCCTTCTGTCACCCACCTGCGAATCATCGCCACGTTCGCCGCCCAATAATATCCACACAGGTTGGGCAGCGCCAGGCCCCCTACGTCCCTTCTTCGCTCCAAAAATACCCTCCTTACTCTCGGGGCCTTCCGCGCCCACACAAACTCCAGAATCGACTTATTCACCCTTCTGAAAAAAGCCTTCGGGATCAATATGGGGAGGCACTGGAAAAGAAACAAAAATACGGGAGCACCGTCATTTTAACCGACTGGACCCTGCCCGCCAACGAGAGCGGCAGCGCATCCCACCTCCTGAACTCCTCCTCCATCTGCCCTACCAGCCGCGAAAAGTTAAGCCTATGCGTAGCCCCCCAGGTCCTAGCCACATGGACCCCAAGATACCTAAAGCTCCTCTCAGCCCTCCTCAATGGGAGTTCCCCTATCTCCCTCTCCTGACCCCCCAGGTGCAGGACAAACAGCTTGTTTTTCCCCACATTGAGCTTATATCCCGAAAAGTCCCCAAACTCCTCAAGTATCCTCAGCACCTCTGGCATCCCCTCAGTCGGGTCCGCGACATACAGCAGCAGATCATCTGCATACAGCGACGACCGGTGCTCCCCCCCCCCCCGCTCCCCCACCCCCCCTCCCACAGGTAACTCCACTCCACCCTATCAAAAGTTTCTTCCGCATCCATGGACGCCACTATTTCTCTCCCCAGCCACCGGCGCCATCATCATGACATTCAGGAGCCTCCGCACGTTGGCATTCAATTGTCTCCCCTTCACAAACCCTGTTTGGTCCTCATGCATCACCGTCGGGACCACATCCTCCACCCTCCTGGACAGCACCTTTGCCAACAACTTGACATCTACATTAAGGAGCGAGATCGGCCTATAAGACCCATACTGAAGGGGGTCCTTGTCCCGTTTCAGGAGCAAAGAGATCATTGCCCTGGACATCGTCGGGGGCAGACCCCCCCTCCCTAGCCTCATTCAGGGTCCTCACCAGCAGCGGGCCCAGCAAATCTGAAAATTTCTAGTAAAATTCCACCGGGAACCCGCCAGGCCCCAGCGCTTTCCCTGTCTGCATGCTTCCCAACACCTCCACCAGCTCCTCCAACTCAATTGGGGCCCCCAAACCCTCCACCCGCTCGTCCCCTACTCTTGGGAACTCCAGTTTATCCAAAAAGCGGTCCATCCCGCCTGCTTCCCCGGGGGGTACCGCTCGGTACAGCCCCTCATAAAAGGATCTGAACACCCCATTGATGTCCTTTCCACCCCGCACTAAGTTCCCACCTGCATCCGTGGCTCCCCCAATTTCTCTAGCTGCCTCTCGCTTCCGGAGCTGGTGAGCCAACATCCGACTTGCCTTCTCCCTGTGCTCATACACCGCCCCCTGTGCCCTCCTCCACTGCGCCTCCGCCTTATGGGTGGTTAAAATGTCGAACTCCGCCTGGAGACTGCGCCGCTTCCTCAGAAGACCCTCCTCCGGGGTGTCTGCATATCTCCTATCCACCCTGACCATCTCCTCCACCAGCCTCTCCTTCTCGACCCTCTCCCCCCTCTCCCTGTGCGCCCGAATAGATATCAGCTCCCCTCTAACTACTGCCTTTAGCGCTTCCCAAACCATACCAACCTGCACCTCCCCGTTGTCATTGGTTTACAGATACCCCTCTATACCCCTACGGATCCGCCCGCACACTTCCTCCTCTGCCAAAAGCCCCACTTCCAACCTCCACACCGGGCGCTGATCCTTCCCCTCCCCCAGCTCCAGGTCCACCAAATGTGGAGCACGATCAGAAATGGCTATTGCCGAACACTCCGCTCCCACCACTCTCGGGATCAGCGCCCTGCTGAGCTCGAAAACGTCAATCCGGGAATACGCATTATGAACATGGGAGAAAAAGGAGAACTTCCTACCCCCCCGGCTCCAAAAACCTCGAAGGATCCACCCCTCCCATCTGATCCATGAACCCCCTCAGTTCCGAGGCCACTGCTGGCCTCCTGCCCGTCCTAGACTTCGAGCGATCCAGAGCCGGACCCAGCACCGTGTTAAAGTCCCCACCCAGGATCAATCCCCCTGTCTCCAGGTCCGGGATCAGGCCCAGCATACGCCAGATGAAGCCCGCATCATCCTAGTTGGGGGCATAAACGTTAACCAAGACCACCCGCTCCCCGTGAAGTCTCCCACTCACCATCACATATCGACCTGAACTATCCGCCACCACTTTGGACGCGATGAACGACAGGCTCTTACCCACCAAAATTGCCACCCCACGGTTCTTTGTATCAAGCCCCAAGTGAAACACCTGTCCCACCCAACTTCTTCTTAGCCTCACCTGATCCGTAACCCTGAGGTGTGTCTCCTGGAGCACAGCCACATCCGCTCCCAGCCCCCTCAACTGAGCCAAGACCCGGGATCGCTTCACCGGACCATTCTGCCCCCTCACGTTCCATGTGACCAACCGAACCCGAGGGGCCGTCCCCTTCCCTCTGCGCCGATCAGCCATAGCCCTTCCTCAACCCATCACGTGTCCAGGGGTCCTCCCAAGCCTGCTCCCCATAGTGGCAGACCTCCCTCCCAACCCCCCCTTCACCATCCATTCCCTCACAGTCCCTGCAGCAACAACCCGGCACCCCCCCCGCCCGGATGCTACACAGCCACCAATCCCTCCCTACCAGCACGGCCTTGCCCCCAATTCCTTCGGCGGGGGAAGAAAGCCCGCGCTTCCAACCCGAGACCCGCCCCTCGACCCAACACGCGGGAAAAAGATGGACACATGACCCATCGGGGCCCCAACCTGCTCCCCAACCCACCAGTGGAAAAAGCAAAATAAAAAGCACCACAATAAATACCCAACAGCCCCAAAAAACCCGAAAGAACCCAAATAACCTAACCAAAATAGCGAAAACAGCAAAAACAAACAGGAAACAACCATCAGCAAATACTGCCAATATCGGCGAAGGGATACCTAAGAGGGAAAAGCCTCCAAACAAAGTACATTCCTGCTCTTCTCCTCACCACCTCCACGCTCCAGTCCTGAAAAATCCAAACGCCCGTGTTCTCCCACCTGCTGCTCCTCTCCTTCGCCCACCTCAACACGCACTCCCGGTCAACCAAGCGGTGAAAACGGACCAGCACCACCCTGGGCGGTTCATTCGGCCTGGGCTTCCGCTGCAGCACTCGATGGGCGCCTTCCAGCTCCAGGGGACCACGAAACGACCCCGCACCCATCAGCGAGTTTAACATTAGGACCACATAGGCCACCAAATCCGAACCTTCCAGCCCCTCCGAGAGGCCCAAAATCCGTAGATTCTTCCGGCGGGAGCGGTTCTCCATCTCCTCCATCCTCGCCTGCCATTTCTTGTGCAGTGCCTCGTGTGACTCCACTTTCACTGCCAGGCCCAAAAGCTCATCCTCATTCTCCGAAGCCTTGTGCCGCAGCTCCCGAATCTCCACGGCCTGAGCTGTCTGAGTTGCCATCAGCTTGTCCAGTGTCCAGCGAGACCTTAAACGGCTCCAAAATCTCGGCTTTGAGCTCCTTGAAGGAGAGCTGAAGCAGCTCCTGCTGCTCCCGCGCCCACTGCTGCCACGCTGCTGCTGCTTCCCCGCCCGCCGCCATCTTGCTTTTTCTGCCTCTCGCCGTTCTCTGAGGTAAAACCGATTTTTGGACCGCTCCACTGCGAGTCCAGTCTATCCACTGGCCGCTGGGCACACTGGCTGTGTTTCCCCCCGGGGGAAAAGTCAAAACAGCGCCGTTGCGGGCTCTTAAAAGAGCCCGAAAGTCCAAAAAAAGCAGGAGCTGCCGAACGTGCGGCTTAGCTCCGCATTGCCGCCACCGGAAGTGGGTCCACGAGTTTTTAGAGTTTAACAGCACGGAAAGAGGCCCTTTGGCCCATCGTGTGAAATCTCTTCCTCAAAGGCAGCATCATCAGAGTCTTTGAATGTTTTTCAGGCAGATCTAGGTAGATTCTTGATTAATAAGGGGCTGAAAGGTTATTGAACGATCAACAATAATGTGGGGTTGAGGTTATAATCAGATTAGCCATGACCTGATTAAATGGCGGAGCAGACTCGAGGGGCCGAATGGCCTACTCTTCCTAATTCATGTGTTCGTACATTTAGACGTTGATCAAAATGTTCTGATAGAACTTTGGGGCGTTTCTTGTAAAAACATGTAGTTCCAAGTTGTGCCGAGTTTCTTATTCCCTGACATTTAGTGGACCATCAGGTTAATGGATAACTGCCTAAAACATGCAAGTGAATGATAAATGGGCCTGTCTGCTGCTTGTTAAAATATGAATTATTTTGGTCGTATGTATACTGTATTATCTACATAACCGTCGACAGATTATACAACTGATGGAACAAATGTTATGATCCCCATGGAGATTAATGAGCTGAATTGACATTCTTTTGCTGGCAGCTGGGGATCCCGCATCAGCCCCTTCTGCCCTCCCAACTTAACCAGGGGAGGTTTTGCTGCTGCCAGGAGACTGATGCCAGTGCCTCTCCTGCGGCTAAGTGGGCCCAGCCGCCACGTTTCCAGCCCCCACATGCTGCATTAAATCTATCCCAAGCTTTGAAATCAGGGAGTTTGAGAGTTTCAGTTTGCATCCCTAACACTTGTGGTTTCAGCAGCATATTTGCAATGTTTTCTACACCTTCGTGGTGTTGTTTTCGGTTCATTCCCGCTGTGCGCAACGAGTACTTTGACAAAGAGTCATCCAGACTCGAAAGCCTCCCTTCTCCCAGAAACGAAAAGATTTGCCAAGTTTAACGCTGGAGAAAGAAATCTACAATGGTCTTCATAGAACTTTGTGACATAGATCAGTCTGGAGAGTTAGTTTGGAAGGCTGTGAGAAGGCAGTTGAGTTTCTACCTGGTGCAAGGACACGGAGCTGAGGAGTCCACAGTCATGAGGTTTTTAAAGAAAAGTTGCAGCATATTTTAGCTTCAAGCTAATGGAATGACCCCCGTAAAATCTTATCTCAGAGAATAGCTGGGACACTGAGCCAGATTAAAGTGAATTCCAGTGGCTGTGGCATACCTTTGAGCTGGTCGCAGGAAAATGAATGAAGCTTAAAAACCTTGTAAGATACTAGCTGGTTGGCCAGTGAGTTATGATGGGGCGAAGGAAAGTAAAGAATAGAACTGAGTTGATAACATAAGCCTTTGCAAAAGATAGTGTTAAATGAGTGTTGCTTTCTTTGTTTAATTTTCTTGACATGGACAATAAAGTTAGTTTTGGTTTAAAAATGGGAAATTTTGTGCTGTAGTTCTGTCTGGGTTACTGGGTGCTCAGGTTTCTCTTTAAATGTTAATAGTCTCAAACAGGATCGAAACAATAATCAGGAAATTGGGAAAGAAAGAGAATATAGACCGACCACTTTGGAACATGTTTCTCAAGTAAAACATTGTACAAATGATCCTGAAACGTATAAATTTAAGGGCAATCTAACAAGAGCCAAGGCAAATTATAAAAGCTTATGTAGTTAGGTGGGAAGGAAGATACTGGTGAAGGTAAAAGTGGGCCCCTTCTAGGCAGATTCAGAACAAATTATGATGCAGATTAAGGGAGTGGTAAAGACATTAAACAAATGTAGAATTAAACTTCATAGTAGAATACACAAAATCATTCCTAATGGGGTAACCAAAGATCTAATGAGAATAAGGAACAAAAAATTATGTTAGGACAGAAATCATACTACAGTAGAGACATTCATAGGACAAAATGTCACTAAACCAACTTGCCCTAATGGACTGCATCCTACAGTTTTTTATAAAGGTGGCTACAGATATAGTGGATGCAATAGTCTTGATCTTGCAGAATTCCCGAGATTCTGGAACAGTCCCCAGGGATTGGAAGGTGGCAAATATAATCCCACTTTTTGAGAAAGGACCGAAAGAGAAGGCAAGGAATAATAGGTTAGTTAGCCTGACTTCAGAACTTCCAACTTATGAGAATCTATTAATTTGTGTGCACTTCGAAAACACATCAGAATCGGGAAGAGTCAACAGAGATTTATGAAAGAGAAATTGTGTAGAACAAATCTATTGGAATATTTTATGCGTGTAACTAATATGGATAAGGAAGAACCAGTGTATCTAGTGTGTTTGGATTTTCAAAAAAAACATCAATATGGTTTCACCTAAGAGTTTATTGCACAACATTGTGGCTTGTGACACTTGAGGATAATAGATTAACATGGATTACAAATTGATTAACGGACAGAAAACATTGTGGAATAAATAGATCATTTTCAGATTGATGGGCTGTACCCTGTGGGACTGTAACTAACACCCAAGGATCAGTGTTGGGGCTCAGTTATTTACAATCAATATCAACAGCAAAGATTTTTTTGTTTTATATATAAATTTAAGAGTACCCAATTCATTTTTTCTAATTAAGGGGCAATTTAGCATGGCCAATTCACCTACCCTGCACATCTTTTGGGTTGTGGGGGCGAAACCCACGCAAACACTGGGAGAATGTGCAAACTCCACTAGGACAGTGACCCAGAGCCGGGATTGAACCTGTGACCTCGGCGCTGTGAGGCTGCAGTGCTATTCACTGCATCAACAGCAAAGATGAGGGGCCGAGTGCAATGTATCCATATTTGCTAACAGTGATAAAGTGGGAGGCTTTGTTAGCCTTCCACTTTTTCACAATGTTATTGGTCATCCAAAGTAAACCGGGGATGGCACAGAGTGTTAACCAACAGCGGATGTGCAATCAACATGAGCAGCACACTTTATTTGGAATATATATTGATCTTAAAAGCCATGCACCTCTTTCTGTACAAAAGATACTGATTGCAGGTAGTAAATAAGCAAGTACATTCTGTCCGAGACTTGTGTGTCACACTCTCAAAATAGGTGGTTGGCCATTTAGGATTGCAATGAGAAGACGGTTAGATGAAGAATCTTGATTTTAACATAGAACAGCACAGCACAGAACAGGCCCTTCAGCCCTCGATGTTGTGCCGAGCATCGTCCGAAACCAAGATCAAGCTATCCCACTCCCTGTCATTCTGGTGTGCTCCATGTGCCTATCCAATAACCGCTTGAAAGTTCCGAAAATGTCCGACTCCACTATCACAGCAGGCAGTCCATTCCATACCCTAACCACTCTCTGAGTAAAGAACCTACCTCGGACATCCCTCCTATATCTCCTACCCTGAATCTTATAGTTATGTCCCCTTCTAACAGCTACATCCACCCGAGGAAATAGTCTCTGAATGTCCACTCTATCTATCCTCCTCATCATCTTATAAACCTCTATTAAGTCGCCTCTCATCCTCCTCCACTCCAAAGAGAAAAGTCCTAGCTCCCTCAACCTTTCCTCATAAGACATATCCTCCAAACCAGGCAGCATCCTGGTAAATCTCCTTTGCACCCTTTCCAATGCTTCCACATCCTTCCTATATGAGGTGACCAGAACTGCACACAATATTCCAAATGTGGTCTCACCAGGGTCATATATAGTTGCAGCATAACCCCGCGGCTCTTAAACTCAAGCCCCCTGTTAATAAACGCTAACACACTATACGCCTTCTTCACGGCTCTATCCACTTGAGTGGCAACCTTCAGAGATCTGTGGACATGAATCCCAAGATCTCTCAGTTCCTCCACATTCCTCAGAACCCTGCCGTTGACCCTGTAATCCGCATTCAAATTTTTTCTCCCAGGGTTAAACTCCATCTGCCACTTTTCAGCCCAGCTCTGCATCCTATCAATGTCTCTTTGCAGCCTACAACAACCCTCCACCTCATCCACTACTCCACCAATCTTGGTGTCATCAGCAAATTTACTGACCCACCCTTCAGCCCCCTCCTCCAAGTCGTTGATAAAAATCACAAATAGCAGAGGACCCAGCACTGATCCCTGTGGTACACCGCTGGTAACTGGTCTCCAGTCTGAAAATTTTCCATCCACCACCGCCCTCTGTCATCTATGTGATAGCCAGTTACTTATCCAATTGGCCAAATTTCCCTCTATCCCACACCTCCTTACTTTCTTCATGAGCCGATCATGGGGAACCTTATCAAACGCCTTATTAAAATCCATGTATACGACATCAACTGCTCTACCTTCATCTACACACTTAGTTACCTCCTCAAAGAATTCAATCAAATTTGTGAGGCAAGACCCTTCACGAATCTGTGTTAGTTATCCCGGATTAAGCTGCATCTTTCCAAATGGTCATAAATCCTATCCTTCAGGACCTTTTCCATTAACTTACTGACCACCGGAGTAAGACTAACTGGCCTATAATTACCAGGGTCATTCCTATTCCCTTTCTTGAACAGAGGAACAATATTTGCCAGTCTCCAGTCCTCTGGCACTATCCCCCTGGACAGTGAGGACCCAAAGATCAAAGCCAAAGGCTCTGAAATCTCATCCCTTGCCTCCCAAAGAATCCTTGGGTATATCCCATCTGGCCACTTCCTCCAGCCTACCAGCCTGTATCACACTCTCATCTTGATTTTGACCTATCCCGCTATATAACCAGTAGACTAAGATCCCGTTGGGCGCAACGCGGTGGTTGAATTGCGCCCCAGGTAAGGGATGAGCAGAAAACATGGATAAATGGAGTTGAGCTGGATGCGAGGTGGTAGAGAACTGGTAAAGTCACTGGATTGGAAATATCGAGGCCGAGGCTAATGCTGCTGAGCACGGGTTTCAATCTCACCAAGGCAGCTGCTGATGTAATTTAAATTTAATTAATAAAATCTGGAATTGAAAGCTAGTCTCACCAATGGTAACCATGGAACTCCCACTAATTGCCATAAAAATCCATCTGGTTCACTAATGCCCTTAAGGGAAGATAATGTACTTTCTTTGGCTGGTCCAGACCCACTCTTAATTTGATTTGATTTGATTTATTGTCACATGTACCGAAGTACAGTGAAAAGAATTTTTCTGCGGCCGAGGGAACGTACACAGTACGTACATAGTAGACAAAAGAATAATCAAAAGAGAACATTGGCAAATGGTACATTGACAAACAGTGATTGGTTACAGTGAAGTGACGTGGCAACCCAATTAGAGATGGACAACAAATGCTGGCCTTGTCAGCGATACCCACAATGCATGAAAGGATAATTTAATTAAATAGTTACAGATCAGCTGCAATCAGACTGAATAACCAAACAGGCTTGAGAGACTGGCCTATGTGTCTTCCTTTGATCATGCATCATTCTGCCAGGAACATGTTCCGCTCCCTT
Organism: Scyliorhinus canicula; assembly: GCF_902713615.1. NCBI lineage: Eukaryota > Metazoa > Chordata > Chondrichthyes > Carcharhiniformes > Scyliorhinidae > Scyliorhinus > Scyliorhinus canicula. The sequence continues at coordinate 14,831,277 of NC_052154.1, read as the reverse complement.
TTGAATGTCGCAATGAATCTGCACTCACTGTACAAGCGAACAAGTTCTTCCAGAGGCCAATATGTTACCATGTTGAAAGAAAAGCCTCCAGAAATAACTTAGATGGTTGTCGTTAACAGAATCTTCAGACATGGTGGCAGTCAGTGCGGGCGAGGAGAAGCAATCATTGCTGAGCCTGTCTCAGTAACCATGTATGCACACTTCGCCATAGGTTGCTGGATAATCGCCAGGAATGCAAAGCTTATTTGTGTTCCATTTCCTTCTGTACCATTCGGGAGTTAGTGAAGGTGTTTGTAGATCTCCTTTTACTGTCAGGTCTGAAAATGGAGGCTCAACGCTGATAATTATTTTTTTGCTAACTTCCTACATCTGCGGATAAAGCTGGTGGACGAAAACAATAGTTTGATACAAGTATTATACTGCATCATTCTTAAATAGAACAGATTTATACGTTACCCAGCTTACATGATTAATCCTTTTTGAAAAATGTGCTGGCTTTATTTATACAGCTGCTTTTAACATGTTCCCTCAGAATTATTGTATTAGCAAGTTCCTGGGGTTTATTGCCAAGCAGTAAGGGGAAAAAAAAGATCAGTTTTGACAGAAATATGGGGTGACTTTTCAATCTTGGATGAAAGAAATATATTCTGTCCAAAACAGACTTTTATTACATGAGGTGAAATCTCTCATTTGCTTCATTCTGAATGTCATCTGAAACTTCAGTCTTAATTTTCTTTCCTGAAGTCGTTTTCATTCGACCGTATTGCTGTGGAATAAAATCCACTTTATCCGTACAAGGCACATTGAATTGCATTGCCTTGAAGTAAGAGTTGTGGTCCATTTTACAAGTAAAGAAGTTAAATTTTGATCATGTACGGCTCTACTGCATCTTCCAAAAATAACCCTCAATTGACAGCTGGGGGTTGGGGGCATGGAATGTACTCTGAGATTCCCATTCTCCAAATTATCCTGCAAAAATCAACTGGAATGTAAGATATTCAATGTTATAAATGGAGTGACTGATAAATTTAGAGTTTAGGGTTGCTAATGTTTACTTTTGCCCCTCTTTTTAGCACTGTTGGTCAACTGAAGTGGCCATGCGAGGTAGGCACCGCCATTTTGGCGACGGTGCAGAAAAGCACAACTTTTTTTTTTTTTTTTTAAATAATTTTTATTGAATTTTTCAAAATACAAACATTTTAACCCCCCCTACATTCACATTTAAATTATACCAAAACAAAGTCAAACCCCCCTACTTAACAAGAAAAAGAAAAAAAAAGTCTCCCCCCCCCCCACCCGCGCGTCCCCCCCACCCCCCCCCCCCCCCCCGCCGGCGAACCGACAGTCAGACCAACTTATCATTTCTAGCAGCGTCCTCGGGCAGGCCTTGCCCGTGCCACCACCGCTACCGTACTTCCTTCGTCTTTGTCCCCCCTCCCCCCCCCTCCTCCCCCCTCCCTCCCTCCCCTCCCCTCCCCTCCCCTCCCCTCCCCTCCCCTCCCGGGTTGCTGCTGTCACGGCCTCAGTCTCTATCTCTGATCCAAGCAGAAAAGCACAACTGATTCATTTTTTTGTCAGAAGCTGTTTTGTCTCCAAAGAAATTTAGACCTAAAAAATGCAAAATGCTGAGTGCCAGAGCATTTACTGTAAATTTTGGAGGAGGTTGATCTGTTTTCACAGTGTAATGGGAGGCCAAATCATTGAGGGAGCTAAAGAATTGAACCTGTCAAAGCAAAATAAATTCCTCCAACTTAAACGTTGTTAAACGGGGATAGAGGATGTTGTTGGGGAAGAATCTTTGAAAAATGCAAACTTTATGCTGCAGGTGATCTTGTCATTTTTCTATTTTATTAACAGTGGTCGCTCTTTGGTTTTGTACAAAACCACTGTTTACCCCTTCTGATTCCTTTTTTAAATGCCTTTCTGATGTAGTGAACAGATATGCCAGGGGTTGCTTAATACTTTTGCCTATTCAAGGAAACAGCAGCTCCGGGTGCTCTTGTTGGCCTGATCTACATTTCAATGCGGAACCACCTACTTCTACTGTCACACTGACCCTCGAGGCTTTTCCAACTTCCAGCCATACATGCCGAGTACTTGGACTGTCACTGTCCACTTTGCTATGGTCTTGACGACCAGGGCTGTGCAAAGACTGCTAGTTTCTTGTGAATAGAACTAAAATGGCTACATCCGTCAGTTGTATTTTTCTCTGGTTTCTCTTTATGTGCAAGTATACAGTTTTGTTCAATTTTTAAAAATTCATTTACGGGTTGTGGGCGTTGCTGGCTAGGCCAGCATTCATTGCCTGTCCCTTATTGCCCTTGAGAAGGAAGTTGTCTTCTCAGAATCATAGGATCGTAGAATTTACAGTGCAGAAGGAGGCCATTCAGCCCATGAGTCTGCACCAGCCCTTGGAAAAAACACTCTACTTAAGCCCATGCCTCCACCCTCTCCCCCTCACCCAACCTAATCTTTTCGATACGCAGGGGCAATTTAGCATGGCCAATCCACCTGACCTGCGCATCTTTGGATTGTGCGGGGAAACAGGAGCACCCGGAGGAAACCCACGCAGACATGGGGAGAAAGTGCAAACTCCACACAGATAGTCACCCGAGGCTGGAATTGAACCAGGGACCTTGGAGCAGTGCTAACCGCTGTGCTACTCTCTTGAACTGCTGCAGTCCCTGAGATGTAGGTACGCCCACAGTGCTGTAAGGGAGAGTGAGCCAGGTTTTTGACCCAGCCACCGTGAAGGAACACCAAATCGGTGTGGTAAGTGACTTGGAGGGGAACCTCCAGGTGGTGGTGTTTACAGATATCTCCTGCCCTTGTCCTTCCAGATGGTAGCAATCGTGGGTTTGGAAGTTGCTGCCTAAGCAACCTGGGTGAGTTCCTGCAGTGTATCTCACAGACACTGTCTGTGGTGGAGGAAGTGAATGTTTGTGGAAGGGGTGCCAATCAAGCGGGGTTGCTTTGCTTTGTGTGTTGTTGGAGCTGCACTCATCCAGGCAAGTGGAGAGGATCCCATCACACTCTTGACTTGTGCCTTGTAGATGTTGGACTGGGATTGGGGAGTCGGAGGTATGTTACCCGAAAATATGCATCTAGGCAATCAGTCTAAAGATGCAAGGAACATTTTAGAAGTAATTCCTAATTTTTTCAGAATGTCCCACCGAGAATAGAAGAGCAAGTATTGTGTGTTACACATCCTCTAAACTGTCCGTTCCGTGCAGCGCTCTGTAATTTAAGACTTGCTTCCTATTCTGACAAATGTACTACCTAATTGCTTAGGAGTGATTATTTTAAAACATGCTTCAGAGTTTATTATAGAGCTGTGTCACATGATTTACTGCCTGTAATTATACAGAAATTTAAAGCAGGGTTATTAGATATTTCTCGGATGTACATTCAATTGCCATACCTCAAGCTAAAAGATAAACATTTCAAAGCTTGTCTTTGTGCGACTCAGTAGATAGGTAATATGATATGAAAATTGAGCTTTTAAATTTGTTGATGCTGGTAATTCTTTCAAATGTATTTTGTCAAGGACACTGGGACATTTTAGTATTTATTAATTGACAGACGAAGAATAATCTTAGAATTTCTCTTGGTATAATTCTGGCAGTTTTCAGAATTGAAAGCAAAAATAGAAAATGTCAGAAGTACCCAGTAGGTAAGACACTATCTAAAAGAAAAAAGATGGGTAGGTTCATATTTTAGGTGTTTTCTATAGTTGGTTCTGATTTCCACAATTCAGATTTCCATGCTGTTTTGGCTTCTGTGTTCTTGAACATAATAATTATAAGAAAGTATAATCCCGATGCCACGTCTGTCTCCATCTTCGGTATCAATAGATTTTGCAACATGCTGAACGCTCGCATTCTTCTTCCATCGGGCAGGAGATACAAAACTCTGAGAACACACACGAACAGACTCAAAAACAGCTTCTTCCTCGCTGTTACCAGACTCCTAAATGACCCTCTTATGGACTGACCTCATTAACACTACACCCATGCTTCATCCGATGCCGGTGCTTATGTAGTTATATTGTATACCTTGTGTTGCCCTATTATGTATTTTCTTTTATTCCCTTTTCTTACCATGTACTTAATGATCTGTTGAGCTGCTCGCAGAAAAATACTTTTCACTGTACCTCGGTACACGTGACAATAAACAAACCCAATAAACAATTGCTGAAAAAGCAATCGGAAGGATTCAAGCAAATTGCAACTGAGACGTTATGTTCTCTGTTTATTGAAAGCACACTTAGTGCTCTGGCTAATGTTCACTGCATATGCATGCAGTTTAACAGTTTAACTGAAAAGTATAGCTTGTTAATGGTCAGAAACACTTGGATTTCAATAAAAATAAAAATGGGCTGGTTTAGCTCACTGGGCTAAATCGCTGGCTTTTTAAGCAGGCCAGCAGCTTGGTTCGATTCCCGTACCAGCCTCCCCGGACAGGCGCCGGAATGTGGCGACTAGGGGCTTTTCACAGTAACTTCATTGAAGCCTTCGTGACAATAAGCAATTTTCATTTCATTTCATGTGAGTACCATTTTTAATCAGCTTTAATTGCCAAACATTTGGCGAAATTATGATAAGCATTTGTTGCAGCAGTTGTTCCAGAGAACAATAAACGAAACAAAACAGCGCGTAGAATTATAGCATCTTCTTTGGGTGAGCTGGCCTGCTTATTTGAACAATACACAGACTCTCGATCATGATCTATGCTGCTATGCAATTTATGCAATTATACTCGCAGAATATTGCTGGAGTTTTTTTCTTGTTGCATTCTACTGGATTTTTAAAAAAAATACAGCTATCTGAATTATGCTATTTTCTATTAATGTGTAAAAAATGTTCTGTTTTGAACAGCAGAAAATTGAGAATATTTTGCACAACTACTTGTGAATGTAAATGGTTACATTGACATGAATTGTAATTAGGCTAAGGTTGCATTTCTGTTGAAAATTACCATACGTTTCTTTTTCGGGATATAAAGCTAACTGGTGCAGGGAGCATTGGTAAAGTTATTAAGGCTACGCAACTTCACTCCCCCGTACATACACAAACACCGCAGAACTTTTCCACATGTGCAATACTCGAGCAAGGTTGTATTTCTTCATTAGCTATTCCCACAGCTGAGAAAGTCTCAAAGGATGTCAAAGAACATTAATTTTCATCGTAACATGGAGTCTTTCAGGTGTGAATGGCAGTGAACAGCTGTCATGGGTTTTCTGAACTCTATTACAGGCTATATCTCCAGGCAAGAAAGTGATATCTTTGTCATTTGCAGGTGAAATATAATCTGTTCTTTTTTTTTAAGAAAGCGTCAATACCCAGCCTAGACACTTCTGGTAAATAACTTGCTGTATGACCTGACCACAGAGGAGAAGAGAAGGAATACAACATAAACAACTGTTATAAGTGAAGTAGAAACTACTTGATAGGAGACTGGCCTCCTGTGTATAATAGCTAAAGGTCATTTTGATAGTCCCCTTTAATATCTGGAAAGCAGTTCTGATGCAAAACACTAAATGAATTACGTTTTAGGGTGCATCCAATGTATCACAAGATAAATTTCATCTTTATGCGGAACAAGACAGAATATCCTAAAGAAAATGAAGCCATTTATCTCAGAGATGTATGTTAGCAGTTGTTTTGATGTAGTATCGAGAGTAGAAGGAAAGAACTCCACACGGACCAATTGACGATTTGCAGACATTCAGACTGATTGAAGTCATATACTATGTTTTTCCTTGGGAAATTATTTTAGTGTCAGAGGTTACTGCCAAGGGGATTTTCAAATAAATAAATTGCACTCCACCTCTCATAACAGTGTCATTGGGGATCGCTGAATACACTGGTCTAATTATGTACCTTGTGAGAATATTTCCCCACGTTGATGAGCACTGAAGGAAAGAAATGTACCCCTGTAGAAGAAATAAATGACCAATCTGTTACTTACATTTGTTGTTGTACGATGACTGTTTGCTTCCTTATGACAAGTCTGGCAGCGAGAGTGGAGCTAATTGTTACATGTTGCCTATTTTTCTATGTGGCAGGCAATGCCAAGAGACCTGAAATAATGTTTGTTATTAACTTTGCCTACTCAACAGCCATCTGTAATTGAGGCTTAATTCTGATAAATTTTTTGCGGCTTAAGAATAAAGCATTTCTGTTCACCTTATTCACCTTCAGCTTACAAGCAAATTACACCCAGATATTTATTAATGCTTTATACTTTGTGTTTTATTTTTTTCTTGTTCTTATCGAGATGAAGATTAAGAAGGTAATTTAGCCCTCTTTGCTGGAAACGTAAATATGTGTATGCTGGTGGACACAAAGTATAAAAACAGGCAAAAGAAACACAAAGGCTAAAATTACATTTCGCGGTCACCTTTTACATGTAGGAGGAAGTATAAAGGACAGCTAATTTTTCAGTTAAAAGGATTTACTGTTCCCATTCTTAATCGATTAGGTAAGATGCAATACTTATTAAATAAGTACTTAGTTCGTAATATTTGCCAGTATTTGTACATTTTAAGAGATTGCTTTGATTGAAAAGAATCTCAAGTAAAATACGTGGGCGTGGAGTCCCAGCAAGGAATCGTTACCTCGTAGAATAATATTTTGTTTGCTCTTGTTTGAACCTTAAATACATTATTACCTTAACCCCAAATATTTGTGTGACATTCTTGGGCACTTATGTTTTTGCAACACCTTTTATTATTATTACATTTTCCTGGAAGGACTATTTGCATTCTCTCCAAAAATGCAATACATATACATATCAGCATTTTGCGTTGTTAAAGGTAGCTTAACTCTTCGCATGTTGAATGCTTTCTCCTATTGATATTTTGGACTGGATTATGTTGCTGATTATATTTCTAATGCTAATTATGTCAAATAACTTCAATATAGTGCTGTTTTGTAATGGTTATATTTCTATCTGGTTTAAAATTTCTGCTACATTTTCTAATGGGTACATCAGACTTGCTTGGGGAAGCTATTACGTGTAAAGTTCTCCAAGTAGATTGTTATTTCTGACGTGACTCTAAATTACGAATATTGCTTCTAAAAGCAAAATTGTATGCCCATTCATGTTAAGTACACATTTATTGTGGTTTAGCTATTGCTTGTTTTGTTAGCTTTGTATGATTTTCTTTGCTGTTGTATTAATTTCAGTAATAATTGGTGGCACTTAACAATTGAGGAAATTTGAATGTTATCGGTAATGTAGCTCTGAAACTAAGTCTACAATGAACTAATGACGTGACCCAAGCTGTGAAACCCGATGTTAAATAAACTTTATTTTAGATTTCTGGAAGAGTTAACTCAAACTATTTTATTCTTTTCAGCTGACTTTTCGTGCTTTCCTTTTCAGACTCTATATTTTCTGTTGTGTGCTAATCGTTGGCAAACTTCTATTCGATTTATCTTTAAAATATAAACCTTCAATCTGTCATGGCTTGGCATTGAATGAAGTCTTGTGTTTGTTATTGGACATCTTCATTTTAAGGTGTTTTATTTGACATGTTTAGGCAGGATGATTTTGCTTCCGATTGCATTACACGACGAAAAGTATTTTCAATTTCTGGCTGTTTATTGGATTTATTTTGTTACAGCTTGGGTTCTGGATTTTCTTTTTTGCAAGAAGGACCTACATTTGTAAATGGCTGAATGAATGCATGAGACAATGGACTTTCTCTTTGAATGTAAGCTTGGAATATTTGTGCATTCTGAGCAATTAAAAGACACATTTCACCCGTTATTGAGATTTTATTTGGCTGGGTATAGCTGCAGCTCTGGAGATTAAATTACGTTTGAAACCTAATTTAATATTGTACTTAATATTTGCCTTTTCAAGTTGAGGGATGTTGAATTTCAGCATTGAGGTCCCCTGATCATGGCCAGATGGATAATGAAGTTCTGCCTAAGTCCATTGTAACAATATGCATGAATCGTAACATCAGAAAAGTGTCCACTAATGCGCCACCGTGAATTTTCTATCTCTACTTGCAGACTTTGTTGTCTTTCTGACAAGGCCATATTTTGGCTATTTTGTGAAATGAACCTGTGCCTTATGTGTTCAGACCTGAAGCTGAGGGAGGGAAGGAGGAAGAGACAGAGAGGGAGAGAAATAAAGTAAGAGGCCCACCATTTCATTGCTGAAATTCAAGCCTGAGTCTCAGTGTTCCACTTGCCCGGAATATGGCGACTAGGGGCTTTTCACAGTAACTTCATTGAAGCCTACTCGTGACAATAAGCGATTTTCATTTTATTTCATTAATACCAAAATCAGAATTCTATAAAGTGTGGTGGAGTGGTTGCTGTGACTGCTGCCATATTAACCGCTTAAGCTCTTTTTGGCTGTTTCCACAAACGTTCTGCTCGAGATAACGTTCATGTAAAGACTTCTGCTGTTCACTAACACACCAAAATGCCTCCAATAATATCTCTGTCGGGTAGATTGGAAGCAGGGCATAATTGGAGTTCTGCAGTTCATCTGCCGCTTCATAATAAAACAGCACTGAGCTAACTGCTGGCTATTGCACACTGAATGTCTAAAATGCCATAAATGTCATTTGCCAGGTATCAAAATTGTGCAGCTGACCTTGTGATAAAACCTTGCACACTCGAGAGCAATGACTTTCCAACTCGAAGCCAACACCACTACAGATTATTAAAACATTAACTATATGAGTGAGCTTGTAAATGACAAATTAAACTGCAATTTTCGGCAGTAATTCACCTTTTGTGATTTTATAGTTGGCCATAAATTGAAGTAAAAATCCTAGATTATTGCAAATCATTTTTATGTGAGTTTTTGGGCATCACTCTCTAACACTCTACTTTAGAAATTATGACCTGGCATGTTTATTTTAACAGGGGACCTGTCTTCTGTGGTTGGTTATTGAACTTTCATTTTCTAGCCAGCGAGAAGGTCAGTACGGAGGAAAAATGGCAGATGCCATGGGAGTCACAATCGGCAAATGCTCATCTGTTGAATTTGTAGTTTCAACTAGTGTGTATGTTTTTCCCTCCAGCCACTTGAGAAGTGCCCTACTTTCTGTCACATTTCATCGTTCAGGAGGGTGTATAGGGAAATATTTATCTTATGGAAACCAAGTGTTAGGAAGCAGATCACTATAGCACATCTAACTGTGTTCTGTTAAAGGGAAATAACAAATCTTTTCGATTCTTAGCAGTTGTTATGAAAACGCCTGAGTTTAATTAATTTTTTTTCTCAAACGTATTAGCTTATTGAACTTTGGCCATTTTTTTTGTCATGTCGTCAAACATTTGGTTATCCTTTACTTTCAGCTGCTAGCTAATAATGATAAATGCAAAACACTTATATTGTAGTTAAATATATAAAATTAACCAAGAATTGTATAGGACATTTAGAGCCCCAAACCAAATTATTAAAGTAATAATTATTAGTAATAATGTTGTTTTACAAATTTTAGAGCAAGCGGATCTTTTCTATAACTTTATTTGGGAGCTCTATGAAAAACTGTCATGTCAAGATTGTTACATGGGTTCTCTGACAAGCAACAGATTATTCAGGAGGTTTTGACAGATGAGAGAGTTGTGTGAAGGCATTAGGAGAAGCTGAATTTGAGGCACAAAGTACACTATTACTAACTTATTGTATTTTATTGGCACTTTCTAGTACAGAACCTGAGTATTCCTGAGAAAAGAGACATGCTGTCAAAGCTTTTCGCCTTATATTCATCAGGACAGATGCAAGAATGTCAAATTTTGAAGGAAGAAATGTAAAATGGGTGATTAGATTCTGCTTTAAAAAAGATACATTTTACGAAATATCCTAATCAAGGTGGAGAGGCAGAGAGGTTATGAGAGAGATTTTCATAGCTTAAGACTTTAGATGCTTCAGGGCATAACTTCCAATTCTGGGATTGAGGGAAGGGAGGATGAACAAGAAACCAGGATTGGAGGAATGCAGAGCTCTTGGAAAGTTGCAGGACTGGAGGAGATAGGAGCAAGACATGGAAAGATTTGGTGGATTTTTTTTAATCAAGGAGAAGGGGCAGCGGTGCACTTACTGATCAATAACCTCCTCATGGATGATCTGTTTGGATTGCACGGGGACCACTTGACTCCATCCCTGATAACAGCCTTGGTCTGAACATTGCCAAAGAAGCTGAATTCCAGATGTTGGGTGAGGGTGACGACTCTTGACATAAAGGCAGCATCTGACTGAGTGTGGCATCGTGGAACCTTACTAAGGTGGAATTCAATGGGAATCAGGAGGAACGGTTGCCACTGGTTTTAGTCCTACCCAGCATAACCATAAGATGGTTATGGTTGCTGGAGACCAATCACATCAGCCGCAGGACATCATTTATGGAGTTCCTCAGGGAAGTGTTCTCGGCCAAACCAATCGCCAGGCAGGAATGTTCCCTTCCAGTCGGGGAACATTTCAGCAGTCAAGGTCATTCAGCCTCTGATATCCGGGTAAGAATTCTCCAAGGCGGCCTTCAGGACGCGCGACAACGCAGAATCGCCGAATAGAAACCTATAGCCAAGTTCCGCACACATGAGTGCGGCCTCAACCGGGACCTTGGATTCATGTTGCATTACATTCATCCCCCACCATCTGGCCTGGGCTTGCGAAATCCTACCAACTGTCCTGGCATGAGACAATTCACACCTCTTTAACATGGGATTAGCCCTCTCTCTGGATCTGTAAAGACTGAATTACCTGCAAATTCTCGCATTCAAAGTATCGTCTTGCATCTTTGACTTTGTCTATATATATGTTTCTGGAATCTACCTCTTCATTCACCTGAGGAAGGAGCAGTGCTCCGAAAGCTAGTGGTTTGAAACAAACCTGTTGGACTTTAACCTGGTGTTGTAAGACTTCTTACTGTGCTCACCCCAGTCCAACGCCGGCATCTCCACATCATATGCATCAAGATTGACAGCATTCAAGCTAGGTGTGATAAGTGGCAAGTAACATTTGTGTCACACAAATTACATGCAATGACTATCTTCAACAAAAGAATCGACAAGAGAGAATCTAACCACCTTTCCTTGGCATTCAGTGACTGCATCATATGCCCCACCATCAAGATCCTGAGGGTTGACCAGAAGCCTAATTAGATCAGCCACATCGATGCTATAGCTGGGGGAGATGGTGGGCAGTTGTAATGCTGCTATGTTGTTATTCATAGGTTCTAATCTCACCACAGCAGTTAATGGAATTTAAATTTGATTAATAAAATCTGGATACTATAACTACAAAAACAGGTAAAAGACTGGGGATTCTGCAGTGAGTTGTTCATCTCCTGACTCGCCAAAGCCTAACCACCATCTACAAAGCGCTGGTCAAGAGTGTTGTGGAATACTCTCTACTTACCTGAACTAGTGCAACTCCAAATTTCCAGAAGCTCAAAACCACCCAAAAGCAGTTCTCTTGATTGGCACCCCGTTCATTACCTTAAACCTTCAAAATCTTAAACCGGTGGCAGAGTACGTATGGCTGTAATGTATACCAATTTCCCAAGTCTCCTTCAACATCTCTCAAACCTGCTGCTACCTCTACTATCAAAACAGACAAGGACAGAGGTACATGGGAATGCCACCATCAGGTTCCCCTCCAAGTTACACACCAACTTGATTGGATAAAACTCACTACACCTTCATCATAACTGGGTCAAAATCCTGGAGCTCTTTACCAAGCAGCACTCCAGTGTACCTTCCCCAAACCAATTGCTATATGGTACAGGAAGGCAGCCCACCACCAGCTTCTCAAGGGCAGTTAGGGATGAGCAATAAATGGTGGTCTTGATGCCACCTACGTCCAGTGAATGTATTTTTAAAAATGTCTTTTGATATTGCCTTGCTTGACCATGATCCTGTTTTATCTGGACATGGCTGCTTTATTTTTCTTAGCCCAACATCCTGTTCTCCCACGAAAGAGAGAAATATGGGAACGGGGTCAAGTCGGATTTTTCAGCTTGTGAAGATCATATTCGTGGTGAGATGCGCTGAATACTTCTGTGCTTCTGATTTGCTATTATTAGTAGTAAATAAATTATTATCAGCTTTAACATAGGCTGTGTTCTGGTGTCTTACCCAAAAAGAAAATTGGCTGCTGTGCGTTGAGACCACATTTCTAAACAAGTTTACTTGGTCTAAATTTGTATGCAGTGAGTGAGGTGCCATATGGAGCGACTGCTGCTCTTGCCAAATACCATGCTGTCCTGGTTGCACTTTGTCATTGGTCCCTATTATATGTCCTTGCTGTTTATAATAGCAGCAGAAAAACATGCACGGTTTTGGAATATCCCTGTCTTGCTGGGGAGAATAATCTCCTTGGAACAATAAAGTGTTCCTGGAGACAGTGAGAAAGGCTGCTTTGAACTTGATAATATATTTACTAACCCCAAAGGACGCAAGAAGAGAGGACGAGTTATTATTACTCCATCTTGTACCTCAGGCACCTTATCCCAACAGTACTGAGCAGCTAGGGTTGATTAAGCACCTCAGTATGTCACGTATTTTCTAAATCAGGACGCCGTGGGAGTGTGTCGACATGTCCCCATTGGAATATCCTGTCAATGGACTGAAAGGTTTAAAGGGGTGGGGAGGGGGTGGGGGACACTCTTGAAATATCCAGAGAGAGAAAGACAAGAATTTCAAGATGATATTTGGAACACAATCAGTAAAAATGAAAAAATCCCAATGTGTGCCTCTCACCTGAGAAAGATCTGCGGCAGTATTCTCCAATAGTGGGGCTATGTTCCCACACCGGCGTGAAAACTGGCGCCAATCACTCTGGCGTCAACGGCCCCCGAAAGTGAGGAATTCTCACCTTTCTAGGGGGCTAGGTTGCCGCCGGAGTGGTTCCCACAGCTCCAGCCGGCGCCCAACGGCCCGCGCGAGTTCGCGCATGTGAGGAACAGCCGGCGTATTTCTGTGCATGCACGGGGGTTACCTTCTCTGCGCCGGCCCCCGGGCAATATGGCAGAACCCGACAAAGGCCCGGCGCGGAGTAAAGTAGGCCCCCACGGAACCAGCCCGCCCGGCGATCGGTAGCCCCCCCCCCCCCCCCCCCCCCCCCAGAACGGCCCCCGCACACTTACTTCCAGGTACCACCGCGTGTGAGGTGAGTAATCCACGCCGGCGGGACTGGCCCAAACTCATCGGCCACTCGGTCCATCGGGCCCCGGAGAATCGCCGGGGGGAGGGCGCTGTCAACGGCCCCCGATCGGCGTGGCAGGAATCCCGCCGGCGCCCGGAAAACGGCGCCGGAGAGCCGGCATCGCGGCGGGATTCGCGCCTTCCCCTGGGGATTCTCCAACCTGGCACAGGGTCGGAGAATCCCAGCCCTGACATTTAATGGTGTAATGCTAGCATTGGGCTGTTTGGAGGACTTTGGGGGAGATAGTAATGAGTGGTACTTGGTTCAAAATGGAGGCCAGTTACTTGATCACAAGGTGAGGTGAGAGAATATTAACGGCAACTTTCCCAAGATTAGTCTTCGTCTTCGTCCACCCTCCATGCTGTGACATGTTATACAAAAGCAGAGTTTTTGCGCATGGAAAATTGAAAGATCAGAAGGGGAGTAAAATGCGAAATAGTAAAAATGAAAACATGTTTGCTCTTTCAACATTGATAATTCTCTCCTCATTTGATAAATATTGGTGTTGAGAAGGCAGAACGGGGGTGAGAAAAATATCAGCTATGATTGAATGGCGGAGCAGACTCAATGGGCCTAATTTTGACTTATGGTCTTATGGTCTAATTATTGTTTTCCCATTTTGTTTGAATGTAATATTATATTTCTAAAACTAGTTATAGCTGTCAATAACAAATGATCATTTCAGAATGCCAGATCCAGCAGTGTTCCTTGATGAATTTTAAACAGAATCTACTGTAACTATTCCACTATCCATTGCTATCCACAGTAAAGCTTTATAAGTTGTTGGTCAGGGAGTCACAGAGGACTGTCAGTGCTGTGGTTTGATTTATTTGATACAGATTATCTGCACTGTTGTTCACCAAAGCATATATTTTTAAAGTAAACTACTAGCCTACCGCTATTGGCAGAAGGTGTGGGGTGGGAGAAATGAAGAAATTAGGCAGATCACCAGGCTTTTCTATGATCTTTCCTATTTAAGTTTGTCCTTCATATAAATGAGGGCTCTTGTTTAATGGCAGGAGGCAAAAACAGAGCGAGAGAGGTTACTTTCTGCGTTTGTGCATTGCCATGATGGATAACCACACATCCCCAATACCAAAAGAACCAAGACTCAAAGCAATGCTCAAACTTTTATAACAGAGGCAGCGTGCACAGTGGACCATGTACAATGGTCAAGAAGATGAGGTTGAATGTATAAAGTAGGGACGTAATTGCATAGGAAGGGTAGTTGAACAATATGTGTAGCTCATACCCTTTAACCCACGGATGAAGAACTTAGCCATAGATTTCCTTGACATTGTATATTCACTTTGAATTTAATGGCAGAATCGGCACTTTTAATTTTTAGTCATTGACCCCTGCTTCAATTTATTCTTGCCTATTTCATGGATCTTGAATAAACACACATTATTTGATACAGATGATTTTGCAATATAAGATTCGAGCTAATAAATCTTTATTGGCTTGCTTATGTTAAATACAATGTATTGTTGAATCCCGATGACAGGAAAAGAAATCCAACGTTGTACGTGTTGTGTTTGGTCCTTTGTACCTCACGAAGAATCTCACCAAACACTTTGACTTGTCCAAACCAGAATCTTTTATTGAATCTCATGTGGTAAAATAGCAACCTGATACAGGGCACGTTACCATAGTCTGCTAACTACTCCTCTGGAACTTGCACCTTGCACTCACCATTCACATGTACGTCTTATTACCCTCTCAATATTCTTCTAAAAATGGCTGGATGTGTCTCTCTTTATATCCGAGTCAGAGGTCACATGACCTTGGTCGAGAGACCTCATGGCATGTCTGCACTGCCACCTGCTGGTTGGAGGTCGCACACCATCCAACTATGATTAGCCCATAGGTATATGACCACAGCATTTATAAAACTTTATTCCTCTTTCTGTTTTTAAAATGAACTTGTGAACCAAATTGTGACACTAAAAAAAAAAATAGGCAACAGGATTAGATAAAGGATCTGGATTGGCGCAGGCTGGGAGCCCGAAGGGCCTGTTCCTGTGCTGTAATTTTCTTTGTTCTTTGTTCAAATCAATGGCTGCCACAAATCACACGATGAGATGATTGGCCCTTCATTCTGGAAGCTACCAACAGCAGTTACAAGAACAAAAAAAAAATCTCTTTCAGCATGTGGAATCTCACACCTCATTGTACAGACCCTGTGACATGACGAAACCAGGGTTTTCGTAAATCGAGATTTGTTATGCTTGCAGAGCTGTTAACAGGCTTATCTTATACTTGGGACTATTGAGGGAACAAAGGGAATTACTTTGTATCTCGCAGAGGCAGTGGATCTGCCTAGAAAATGGTGTCCTGACATAAGACCCATTATATGGATGGAAACTCTTTCTACAATTTTTAAAAAAAATTTAGAGTACCCAATTATTTTTTTTTTCCAATTAAGGGGCAATTTAACGTGGCCAATCCACCTACCCTACACATCTTTGGGTTGTGGGGGCGAAACCCACGCAGACACGGGGAGAATGTGCAAACTCCTCACAGACAGTGACCCAGGGCCGGGATTCGAACCCAGGTCCTCAGCGCCGTAGGCAGCAATGCTAACCACTGTGCCACCGTGCTGCCCAACTCTTTCTACAATTAATGGCTGGGACATTATCAGTCCTGAAATCAAATTCAGTTCTAGACACTGGATAATAATAATAGTAATGATAATAATCTTTAGTGTCACAAGTAGGCTTATATTAACACCGCAATAAAGCTTATGTTCCTTTTGAAATCATTGTGGGTAAAGAAGTTCACATGACTCGAATGACCATTTTGGAATCTTTAGATTCCTTTGAAAATGGAGAAATTCTCAGAAAGCTGTTTAATACCAACTGGAACAGACTCCAGTAGCCCATCTAAGCAAGCAGCTGGTTACCATTTCTCAACTCGTTGAAGCCTTCTTGATTTTAACAATCTCTGATCATCACCTGCTCGCTGGTCTAAGCAAAGGAAGCCGATCGTGCTGCAGTGTCATTTGTTTCATGGATTTTCATATTGTTGCCTCCAACCAGAAACTCAACGGGACTGAACTCCACCCTCCACCCCAAAGGGAAACACCATTTGGACTTTTACGTCTCAGACACTGGAAATCACATGAACTGATATTCATTTATGTGGTTCTTGTACTATTACTATCCATAGTTTTAAACCTCTTTTTTTCTATTTCCCTGTACTGTGTGTACGTGCAGTGGAGTGGGACCTAGCAAACATTCCTTCCTCAGGTTTTGAATGTGAAATAAACTAACCTTCTGAGTTAATCGTAACACGGGTTTGCTGCGAGTTATTAATAAATTAGATCACGCAAATTGAAGGTTTGGGAAAAAACACCACAGTTTATGTTAAAAATAATTCAAAACACCTTCTGTTTAAGGACAGTTGGTGAGAAGCTGACTGTCTGTAACAGTATCTAGTTCATACACTGGATTTTGAATTGACCTATTTAGACTTAAGTTCACAAGGATCGTTCCCAAACTTCAGCATTTTCTGAGCAAGCACACGGGGCCACAGAAAAGTGATCTTCTTTTTAAAAATAAATTTAGAGTACCCAATTCATTTTTCCTATTAAGGGGCAATTTAGCATGGCAAATCCACCTAGCCTGCACATCTTTGGGTTGTGGGTACGAAACCCACGCAAACACGGGGGGAATGTGCAAACTCCACACGGACATTGACCCAGAGCTGGGATTGAACCTGGGACCTCGGCACGTGAGGCAGCAGGGCTAACCCACTGGGCCACCGTGCTGCCCTGAAAAATTATCTTCTGATGTACACCTGTAGCTTCGATGAATATTCTGAGTTTATTCTGGATGGACCTCTAAAGTGATTCAAGTCACTGTTGAAACAGTGTCAAACCTGAGTTCACTTAACCACTGGAGCTAAATTTGTAACTCTGGAGTTAATGATTTCCACAAGTTACATTGTACTATTCATGCCTTGAGGATTCTTAAATAGATTGAGCATTAAAAAAATTTACAATGTGGTGTCTTCCAAGATAGCATTATGAGGGACTCAAATTCATTCAAAATAACGTGTGCTCTAAAATTAACCTCTTCCTTTCCTGGAGTTTCTTCCAACATTCCCCAATCTCCCCTGATTTGCCAGTTGGAATGTTAAAAGTAACAGTAGTAACATCTTGTATTTATTTAGCATAATAAGACACCTCACGGCACACCACCTATTGTTATAAAGCAAAAATTGACACTGAACTACATAAGGACATTTTATTGCAGGTGACCAAATATTTGACCAAAAGGTAGGTTAGAAGGGGTGCCTTAGAAGAAATATCAGTGAAGACGTTTGGGGAGTACGTTCTGGAGCTTTGGACTGGGCAGCTGAAAGCACAGCCGCCAATACTGGCCCGATTATGTTCAGGCTCAGCAGGTCGGAATGAGAGGATTGCAGATTTCTCAGGAATTTCCTTGCTTAACCGGAAGAATATGTATGATGTCCAAGGACAGCATGGTAGCTACAAGGCAGCACAATAGCACAGGGCAGCCCGGTAGCATAGTGGTTAGCACTATGGCTTCACAGCGCCAGGGTCCTAGGTTCGATTCCCGGTTTGGGTCACTGTCAATGCGGAGTCTGCACGTTCTCCCCGTGCTTAATAAAAACAGGAATATTGCACTTTCCCAATCTGGCTGTCTTTCAATGGTATTACACAGACTCGCTGAAAGATCTGAGGGTCAGATAATAGCTTCTGAAGGATGGGAGGGGTCGAAAGATGAACATTTCCTTGATTAGCTGCAGTCTGATTGAGTGCCACATGCTCATATCCAGGTAGGAATCGATTGTCCTGCTTCCCAAAAGTTGGACTATTTGAACTAGTTTGACTTGACCTAAAATCACTGCCTTCAGACAGTATGTAGTGCCTGGCTACAACAAATAATGTTAATGTATGTAAGATCTGCAAACAACTCTCATGCCATTTGTAAACTCTTTTTTTAAAATTCAGCCTCAATCTCAGATTTATCTTTAAATAATTGTGCTGGGTTTGTATTTTCACGTCTAAACGTAATTGGGGCAGCACAGTGGTTAGCACTGTTGTTTCACAGCACCAGGGTCCCGGGTTCCATTCCCGGCTTGGGTCACTGTCTGTGTGGAGTCTGCACATTCTCCCTGTGTCTGCGTGGGTTTCCTCCGGGTGCTCCAGTTTCCTCCCACAAGTCCTGAAAGACGTGCTGTTAGGTAATTTCGACATTCTGAATTCTCCCTCTGTGCACCCGGGGCTTTTCACGGTAACTTCATTGCAGTGTTAATGTAAGCCGACTTGTGACAATAAAGATTATTATTATAGAATTGGGGAAAGATAGCGATGGGGGGAGGGTGAATGGTGTGAGCCAGGAATATAGTCGAATTTTGAATGATGTCAGACGTACAAAGCACTGAAATTCGGAGACTGGACATAAGTGCATTGGAATAGTCAAGTCTGGAAGTAACAAAGGCATGGGTGAGGGTTTGACCAGCAGATAGGTTAAGGCAGGGCAAAGTCAAGAAATATAAGGGAAGTGAAATTAGGCGGTCTAAGAGATGGCATTGATATGTGGTTGGAAGCTCATCTCAAATATGACACTAAGGTTGTGAATACCCTAGTTCAGCCTCAGATGTTTTCTAGCAAGAGAGTGATGGTGTTAATGGCTAGGGAACAGGGTTTATTGTGGAGATTGAAGACGATGGCTGTGATCTTCCCAATACTTAAATGGAGGAAGTTTATGCTCATGCAGGACTGGATGGTTGGATAAGCAGTGCCTGACGATTCTGAGAGAGTGGAAGGGTCGCGAGAGATGGTGGTGAAGTAGAGCTGGAAACCATCAGTGTACATGTGAAAAATGGCATTGTGTTTTTGGATGGCTGGATGATGATGCTGAGGCAGTCTGTAAATGAGAAGTTGGGGTGGAGGGTGGTGGCAGGCAGGCAAAGCCTAGATTCTTGGAGAACATCAGAAGCAACCATGCGGTATTAGGAAGAGAGGCCATTGAAAGTTCCTGCCTTTGGCTGTGATTGGAGAGATAAGGATGCAACCTGACAAGTGCACCCCAATCCAGCTGGACAATTGTAGAGAGGTTTGTGTCTTTAATAGTTCACACCTGACTCTTTCTCTCGTCTTTACCATGGTGCCCTGGAAACCTTTTCCTAAAGTTGTTCTCTAGCCATTCTTTGATTGTGCTTTAAGAACAAAATAAAGTTTCCACAATGGGTAGACGAGAACAGTATTTTTGAAATAAGGGACAATTACCTGTCCCACGTACATTATACGAACGCACATTCTTCATTTTCCTGTGGTTATAACAAGGTTTGCCTGAGATGCAGGGTGGCTGTTATCCATTTTTAGCACTCTTAGGTCCAACACGTGTCTGATTTGATAGACCAGTGCTCTGCATGTTGATTGAAGTAACCATCTGTCATGGTAAATGGGGGTATCCACAATTAGAAGTTCCAGGTTACTAACACAAATAGAACTCGCACTTGATTTCTGCGTCTATTCATAAACGTTGTCATGTTTACTGGTTGAACTTAACAGTGTCCTCATGACAGAAAAAAATTGGCACTTTGTGCGATCAATGGCCTCTTTTGCTTAAAAAAAAAAGTTTGGTGCTAAAACCTGTCTTTAATGGAAGAGCTGGCTGCACTGTTTGAAAACCAAATACCCGACTCCAAATTTTGATGACTCTGACAACAATGTTAAACTATTTATGAAAGATCCTAACCATGGTATTTGGTGAGCAACGCGTTCAAATGATGAATGATTTTTGAGACAATGGGGCAATAAAATGCATCCAATACACAGACACATGTGAAAGCTTAACATTTTTTACTGTTTCAGCAAAAGATACCATAAATAGCTGAATTAAACAATAATTTTGCATCTGCCGTAAGTCTTTCTTTCAGAAACAGAAATGTGTTGCTTTTAGTCTTTTTTTTAACAAGTTCTGTTGCACAATTTTAGTGGAAAACAGAAGTAAGTTGCAAAGCAAATTTTATTTCAACTTCATATTTTGATTTTGAATTTCTTCTGTCAACATGAACATATTTCTTTCAGCAACTGGCAAAGAGGAGTAACTTTGCCTGACAGTGTGAGGGAGATGAATTAACACGCAGTTGAAATCGCCCAATCCCTGAAGCATTTGGGTTAATGACTGTCCCTGCAGATATTAATTTATCTCTTTCTGTATCCTGGACTCAATCACTCCTCCAAGGCATTTTTCCCTGTGATGCTATCAGCCCCGATAATTTCTAACATTTTTTGGAAGAAAACCAAAACAAAAGCACTTTGGTTTATTTATTTTTTGGCATTAATAGAAGTTTGAAGTTAATTGGATTTTTTTTTAAAAGTGTCTCCCCCTCTCTCTCGCTCTGTCTCCCTCTCTGGCATAACTGACACCGTGGAGGTGGTTGGCAATTTTTAAGCATCAGGAATATCAGCCCCGTGAGCCTGTTCTACCATTCAGTTAGGGTTGATCTGAACCTCAACTCCATTTAACTTGCCTTTGTTTCATATCCTCTGAGAGCCTAACAAAAACCCATCAATCTCAGTCTTGAAAATTTCAATGGCTCAGCATCTACATTCATTTGGGGGACAGATTTCCAGATTTTCACCAGCTTTTACGAGCAAAGAATGCTTCCTGGCTTTGCTCCTAAGTGGCTTCGCTGCAAATTTAAAATTATGCCCTAGCTTGTGCTGTATACTGCCACCCTAAGAAATAGGCCCGAACGTACAAATGAAGAGAGTCAGGTCAGTGACGTTCACTGCGGTTGCATGTCCAGACTCGATGCATGCACATGCGCAGTGCATTTGCGTGGGATTTAAGCTTCCTTACCATTTTTGTACACTGCCTGGCTGTCAATACCAGTCATTTAAATAGACTTTGGCTGGATGCTGCGATGAAACAAAGGTATATTGAAGCATTTCCTTGCAGGTTGTCATTCATCGCCGCATGGCAGTTTCTTCAAATCCACCTAATCAAAACCTATTATTTTAAACAGCTTTTTCAGATGATCTCTTAATCATCTCTTTAAATCCAGGGGAATGCAAACCAAGTTTTAATAACCTGCTCTCGTAATTTTTGCCCTTTAGCCCAAGTATAATTCTGGTAAATGGCTACAATTCTGGTGTGTTAAACTACACTGGCTCTAAAAGCAATAC
This sequence comes from Scyliorhinus canicula, assembly GCF_902713615.1. Taxonomy (NCBI): domain Eukaryota; kingdom Metazoa; phylum Chordata; class Chondrichthyes; order Carcharhiniformes; family Scyliorhinidae; genus Scyliorhinus; species Scyliorhinus canicula. Next base: position 14,809,928 of record NC_052154.1, on the reverse strand, counting down.
AATTGAGACAGAGTTAATGCTTCAAGTTGACGACCTTTCATCATCGGCTAGAACGTTGAAGTCACCCTGTCCCGCCGGGAAACCTATGGGGTGGGGCTGCGTTGCTGGCGGGCACAGTGATTCCCGCCACCAGTGAACGGCTGGAGAATTCCGGCTCATTTCTTTATTCACGCATGCTGCCTGACCTGCTGAGTATCCCCAGCACTTTATGTTTTTTTTTCAGATTTCCAGCATCCATAGTATTTTGCTTTTTGACTGGTGCATCTTTCCTGAGGTTCTGTGCTCAAGAAACGCACCACTCAAAGACATTGTACAACTGATGTCGCACTTTTGAATTCTGACCCCCTAAAGCTAAAAACATAGATCTTTCTTGTGATGTTTTGCACCTTTGCAGTAGCTGTTCGTGATTTAAAAATGGATGCTTTAGTCCAAACAGGAATGACCTCACACTTTTAAAAAATAAATTTAGAGTACCCGATTATTTTTTTCCAATTAAAGGTTAATTTAGCGTGGCCAATCCACCTAACCAGCACATCTTTGGGTTGTGGGGGTGAAATCCACGCAGACACGGGGATAATGTGCAAACTCTATATAGTCAGTGACCCAGGGGATTTGAACCCGGGTCCTCAGTGCCGTAGGCAGTAGTGCAAACAACTGTGCCACTGTGCTGCCCCAAAATATCTCACACTTAGCAGATTGAATTCCCTCTGTTGCATCTACACATTTTGCCATCCTTCCTAACTTAGGGTAGTCTACAAACTTGGATATACAGTATCCTGGTCCTCCTTCCAAATAATGAATACAGATATTGAAAAACAGGGGTTCCTGGGGAACATAACTTGTCACCACATTAATTATCCCTCGTCTGATACTTGCACAAGTGCTCGCCCATTCTAGGTGCAATTTTAGTCCTGCCTGCCCAGTTCTTGGGCTGTGGCAAACATGTAAATAACCCTGAAAAGTCTAGGATAAGCTGCAAAAAGAAAAGGCGCAACTATATAAAAAACTGTCCTTTTTCCCTTCACACTGCCCATTGCAGCAAACTAGCGCATGGATCCAGGTACTTCTGTTCCTCCAATGTTTATGTATACATCTCCGCCATAGAGTCAACTGTGGAACAAACGCATTCGGAAAATTACCCCATGGTGTTGTAAAGCTTTTAAAAACTAGTCACCCAAAGTTTCTGCCTGTGTGAAATGGATTCGGGAGAGGTTTTTGTTGAAATATTGCATAACAGATGAGCAAAAGGAGGAATGATTGACTCCTGACAGGCAAGTAGGTATGTGTGTTTGGAAGCCAAATGAACCACTTAACAATTATCTTAAAAACCAAAAGAACTTGTATTCAAATGCTGCTGAAAATTTGGCTTTGGGTTGAATTTTAGGCCCATTAAATTGAGAAAAACAAATCGACATTAAGCAAGTGTTGTTTATGATCGAGAACGATTGCAAGTGCAAATTTGGCAAAAATAAATGGTTTAGCACTTTAGGCCTCCGTCATTTTGCAAGTGGATGCCGGAGTAAAGATTAAATTTAGTGAGCTTCTTGTAACCTTATTGGAATGAACAGAGCTGACCATTTTCATTGATCCTTTTTAATCGCTGCAGTAAATCGTTTTATTTTTTGCTGCTGCCGTCGGACTGAGAATGGCAGACTTCTGCAAAAATTTGAATTGTTCGGCATAATATTAATAACAATAAAAATCTGAAATTGAAGTCCTACATTTATGTCCGCAAATTAAATGCTTCATTTTGTTCCAGTTGTAAAATTACCATTATGGAAAATAGAGTACTGTTCTTACCAAATGTTCATAAATTTTTAAAGGACCCTTGGGTTGTTAGGATTTCTCAGAGATCCAGATTTTGCGATTTCATGTAGCTACTTTGCAGAAAATTACATTAGAGCAATAATTTTATCTTAAGTGAATAAATTCAGGTTAAAATACTTTTTTTTTTTGCTATGTTGTGCTTGGTTTAGTTTATAAAAATGGAGAGGATGGGTAAATTTATGCCACAACTGGGGATTTAAGAAGAGGAATTGTGGAATAAATTTTGTTCCATGAGTACTGAATAACAGTTGCATCCATCGTGGCGAGATCTATATTGTGAGTTGCTTCTTTCCTCCCCACCCCCTCCCCTCCCCCCTCGGCCTCTCTCTCTCGCATCCCAGTTGTTTACTCACAAACCTCAAGCTGCACCGCACAACCGAGGTGCACGAGCTGCTGAAGAATTGACCGTTGATCTTGCATATTGTATTCTCCACGATGCTTGAACTCCAAGTGAACCACGAAGCTCGCCCAATGCCACAGACTGCCTTCTCCTTCCGGGCTTGGAATGAATGCCTGCGCCCTCTACAGGAGAAAGTCAATGCGACTGATAGCTGCAATACATTTTTAACATACCTTCAAACACTGCAAGGGTGAACGTGTCAGTATTTAACATTTTTGGAATAGCTGCACTTTAGATAGTGTCCAATTATTTTATTTTATGTCTGCATTTTCAAAATTAAGGGTGGGGGGCGGGGTAGAAAGCAAAATTCTTGGTTACTTTTAAACATGAAAAATGACAGAATTCATCCGAAACACCCCTCAAATATTGAAAGGTTTGTTTGGAATGACATTTACATTTTCTCAGTCAATATCCTCACGACTGCACCCTCTGATGGAAGAGAAGAAATACAAAATGTACAGACTTGTACACAATTTAACAACATAACAGTTGTGTTTTCCCCCCATCATTTGTGTGCAGTGCAGGGAAATCTTGATTAATTGCCTGAGTTAGGACTTGCTGAGAAGTAAAGTGATAGCTTGAAATCAAATTCAATATAGCTTACATGTTCAGATCTCAGAACAGCAGCAATGTTTATGCCATTTCTTTCTGGAATGCAATAGTGAAAAATAAACTTTGTACCTTGTAAACGTTACAGTTTTTCTTTAAGAGGGCGTGGGTTCTTTACAAAAGGGTTGAAGTGCCTTGAATGCTCAAGAGTTGCATGGAGATTTCAAACAGGCCGCTCTGTCCAATGTCTTTGGCGCATCCCCTCCACCAGGTGCTTTGTTTATTCCCATGATGCTGCGGATTGTGGTGTTGGCTTGGGTTTTGAGACCGGGGGCGAAGTACAGCCCTTGTTACTGACTTTGAGGAAAACTGGCTTCGAAGACCGTGTGACCTCTGTGACCTTACCCTTGGCCAAGCATGGTATCATGACCGGTACAGGCTCGGAGGGGCTAAGGGCCTGTTCCTGTGCTGTATTGTTCTTTGTATTAATTACACTCCGGCATCAGGTGTATGGGGTCTCCGGCATACACCACTGTAATTTCATCATGGAGGCGAAATGCCCAATTACATTGAAGAATTCTCACGCACAGTGAAAACCAGAAAGCAACAAGCAAACTTTACCGTTCACTTATCATTTCACAGAAAATGAAATAAAGATTGGGACATAAGTTGGAAATATTGTCAGCAAACGCAGGATTTTTTTATTGTGTTAAAAACCTGTGAAATTATCATGACATGGTAAAATTTGTTCAAATATTGAATTAGTTTCTTTCAGGGTCAGAGAGGTTGCTCAGCAGTAATTATGATAGAGTCTGATAATAACATGAGGTATAATTTCTTCAAAGGCTTTTATGGTGATAATTATAAGAGTAAAAAATTGGAAGCTCACATCAATTCTGTGATTTCAAATTGATTAGCAATTGGGAGGATTTCAACAATGCACCTTGTGGAGGAGCAGTATATCACTTCTGGATTTCTGCATTCCGCCCGTATGCAGATATCAGAAGTTGCTGTCAGTTATATCGAGAAATGACGGTGAGTGTTGACAGTTTTTCCAACATTAAAACTGCAAAATCGAGGCTTTCTCTTCATCAGTCTAAAGCCTCATTAAAAACACAAGCGTCCCTCTGCTCTCTTTGAAGATTTAGAATACTTGTGCTCTGTTCTTCTTGCAGACCTCTTCACGTATTGATCTGCAATGCTGGCGTGTTTGGTTCTTCATGGCAAATGACTGAGGATGGCCTCGAGACCACTTTTCAAGTCAACCACTTGGGGCATTTCTACCTGGTACAGCTGCTTCAGGATGTTCTACGCCGATCAATACCTTCAAGAGTGATTATTGTGTCCTCTGAATCACACAGGTTAGTGGTCACCCGTTCACGGTTTTGCAGCACTCTGCCACTTTTTTTTGTCAGATTTTGTTTTTAATTTTACCTGACCTCCCAGAAATGTTCAACTATTTAATCGTGCCTTTATAAGTGAGCTGAGGTGGCATCCCAGTTAGTTTTCATTTTGGAAAGCCTAATCATATTAGCATTGCCCAAATCAGCTTCCACTTCCTGATTTGCAAATTGTTCTGATGTTTGTTGATTTTGCATCATTATCTATGTGTGACGATGCCACAACATTTGGAACCCGTGTGCATGCAACAATTTGTAACATTTATTCAGCAATGTAGAATATCCAATTTGTCACCCTTTTTTGCAACATCCAATATTTCTCATTGAATTCACCTGCTGCAAAGTTACAGAAGACCCTTTGTTGTGTTTGTGGACCTCTGAACATAAATTCAGGAAACCACGTTTACATGTTTGTGATCTGTAGTTTGTCTGTAAAAGTCTCAGTCTCTGTGGGTTTCTCTTCATCAGCTCAAGTACAATCTGCTCTGACAGCTCTAGCAACCGTCTCTGTTTGCAACACCAATTGCCGTACCACAGCAAAATGAGACATCACCTCCTTGTGATGCGAAAATACACTCTAAATATTATTTGTAATTTTAAATGGTTATCCCCAAATGACTCCCATGAAAATTAATTTCTCTTTGTTGTCCCAGGGCGCATGAAGGCTTAATAAAAACTGGAGACTTGTACCGTTATATTATACTTGACTGTGTGTTACACTCAAAGAGAAGGTTTTGTTTTTAAAAAACTGCTTCACATTCTTATTGACGGTTTTACTAAAGTGGTCACCTATTTATGCATTTCGAAAGAAACTTCAGATTTTGAAATAAAATATGCGTCATAAATAATAATCGAAGAACTGGTTCGGTTGCAGTGTCTGCTGGTGTTGGTCAGTGACTGCCAATGCTTTCCATTGCTGGACTTTGGAACTGGTCAGTCTGTTTCCCCAATATTGTTATGGTGCAGAAATAATAATCCAAGAATGCACAAAGGAAACTCACTTTCTTAATGGTTATTAAATAGATAATGCTCTTGTAAACTTAATCAATTGCATTTCAAAAGCATGTCAAACATCAAATTTTCCAATACCACATAAATTTTAATTTTATTGAAAGTGTTAGGGTGCATTGCATCATTAGGTGCCAAAGGATTTAGCCTGTACCCTATAATTTTCATCATTAAATTTGTTGGTTAAACCCTGCTGTGCAATACATCTCTGAGACTCGTCCAGAAGTATCTTTAGCTCGGAAACAGCTTTCTCCTTCAACCTCGGAATCCCAAGACACCTTCCAGCTGGTGGTTCAGAAGTAATGATTGGTTACTGTGTACCACGTAGTCACCGAGTTTTAAACCTTATGATCCTTCTTCAGTCACAACTAAGAAGTCCTCTCTGGTACATTAGGCATTCTGTTAATGGGTGACCTACTATTTCTACCAATCAATCCTCATATCTCTGGGTCACAGCACACTTGACTGTGCACTATATACACATCTCTAGGTAGACATTATAATTGCCAGCCATTCTTCCAGTGCATTCCCTCCAGCTCTGTGTGCTTATTGATCTCGCTTCTAGTGGGCCGGATCACTTGTTTCTTCTTGAGCTTCTATGAACTGCACCATGATGACCTCTTCAGTTTCACTCAACCACTAAATTTGTGCCTGATCTCTGAGTTATGGTAACCACCCTTACCGGGGAGGTGAGGGGGAACCTCTAAATCCACTTTTACCTTCAGTATTGTGATGTTGATGAAATATCTTTATGATATAAGTGGAGCTTGTTAACAAGATATACTTCGGAGTTTTCAATCTTTATTCAGTCCACAGTAGGACAGGGTAGAAGGGGTAGAGTTAACTCAAGTTTATTTTGTACATTTTGGCTGTGAAATACACGTCCTTCGTACCTGTTTTTCCAGCCGTGAGTGCCACTTGGCCTCCCAAAATGGCATCTGCGGTGCTTGCTTGCACTTCTAGTGTGAACCACGCCAGAGGTTATTTTGGTCAAGGTGTTGGATTGCGCACAGGGGTCCAATACCAAAAATATGCAGAGTTGGCAGACTGCGACAGTGCTGCTGTTTTATTGCTTTACTTTTGTGCTCAGTGACGGGTCAGGTAAATGAAATGAAATGAAAATCGCTTATTGTCACAAGTCGGCTTCAAATGAAGTTACTGTGAAAAGCCCCTGGTCGCCACATTCCGGCGCCTGTTCGGGGTATAATGAGTTGGCTGCAGAAGTAGCCCCTTCATCTGAGTGGGCATTGAAATTGAGCATGCCCATTAACTATTTTGATTAAATTTTACGAGGAGGTGACCAGGTGCGTAGGTGAGAGTGGGCAGCACGGTAGCATGGTGGTTAGCATAAATGCTTTACAGCTCCAGGGTCCCAGGTTCGATTCCTGGCTGGGTCACTGTCTGTGCGGAGTCTGCACGTCCTCCCCGTGTGTGCGTGGGTTTCCTCCGGGTGCTCCGGTTTCCTCCCACAGTCCAAAGATGTGCGGGTTAGGTGGATTGGCCATGCTAAATTGCCCGTAGTGTCCTAAAAAGTAAGGTTAAGGGGGGGGTTGTTGGGTTACGGGTATAGGGTGGATACGTGGGTTTGGGTAGGGTGATCATTGCTCGGCACAACATCGAGGGCCAAAGGGCCTGTTCTGTGCTGTACTGTTCTATGTTCTATGTTCTAGTAGTAGTCTACATGGACCTCAGTAAGGCTTTGACAAGGTTTTGCATGGGAGATTGGTCAAGAAGGTAAGAGTCCACGGGGTCCAAGGCAATTTGGCAAATTGGATCCAAAATTGACTTAGTGGCAGGGGGCAGCGGGTGATGGTTGAAGGTTGTTTTTGTGACTGGAAGCCTGTGTCTAGCGGTGTTCCGCAGGGATTGGTACTGGGTTCCTTGCTGTTTGTAGTGTACATTCATGATATGAACCTGGATGTAGGAGATATGACAAATAAGTTTGCAGATGACACAAATTGGTGCTGTGGTAAATAGTGAGGAGGAACGCCTGAGATTGCAGGACAATATGGACAGGCTGGTTAGAGGGGCAGAATGGTAGCAAATGGAATTTCACCCTGAAAAATGTGAGGTGATGTATTTTGGTAGGAGTAACAAGGCAAGGAAATATACAATGAATGGTACGGCAGTAGGAAGTACAGAGGATCAGAGGGACCTTAGTGTGCATGCCCATGGATCCCTGAAGACAGCAGAAGAGATGGATAAGGTAGTTATGAAGGTACATAGAATACTTGTCTTTCTCAGCCGGGGCCTAGAGTTTAAGAGCAGGGAGGTTATGATTAAGCTGTATAAGATGCTGGTTAGGCCACAGCTGGAGTACAGTATGCAGTTCTGGTCACCACACTATAGAAAGGAAGTGATTGCACGAGCAAAGGTGCAAAGGAGATTTACCCGGACGTTGCCTATGCTGGATCAGTTCAGCTTTCAAGAGAGACTGGATGGGCTGGGGTTGTTTTCCTTGGAGCAGAGAAGGTCGAGGGGGAACCTGATTGAGGTGTATAAAATTATGAGGTGCAGAGAGAGGGTGGGTATGAAGGAACTTTTCCCCTTAATGGAGGTGTTAATAACCAGGTGGCATAGATTTAAAGTAAGGGGCAGGAGGTTTATAGGAAATGTGAGGAAAAACGTTTTCACCCAGAGGGTGGTGGAAATCTGGAACTCACTGCCTGATAGGGAGGTAAAGGTGGGAATCCTCACAACATTGAGGAAGCATTTAGATGAATACCTCAAATGTCACAGCATTCAAGGCTCTGGGCCACGTGCTGGAAAATAGGGGGCAGGATTCTCTCACCCCGGGGCCGGGCCGGAGAATTGCCGGGACCGGCGCGAATCGGGCCACGCCGCCCTGACGGCGATTCTCCGGAGAGCGGAGAATCGGCGCCGGTCAGGGGCCGCTCTACGAGGCTCCCCCGGCGATTCTCAGTCCGGGATGGGCTGAGCGGCCACGCTAAAAAAGCCGAGTCCCGCCAGCGCCATCCACACCTGCTCTTACCTGGCGGGACCTTGGCGTGGATGCATCTGGGGGCGGCCTGGTGGGAGGGGTGCGGTGTCCGACACGGGGGGGGTCCTCCGCTGGGGCCTGGTCCGCGATCGGGGCCAACCGATCGGCTGGCCGGCCACTCGGGCTGGGGGCCTTTTTTGTTCCGCTCCGGCTCCTGTAGCCCTACGCCATGTTGCGTTGGGGCCAGCACGGAGAAGGGAGCCACTGCACATGCACGCATTGACGCTGATCCCACTGCGCATGCGCAGACCCGCAGCGCCCATCTGACACCAGGGATCAGCAGCTGGAGCGGCGTGGGTCGCTCCAGTGCTGTGCTGGCCCTCTGTAGGGGTCAGAATCGCTGCTCCTGAGGCCATGTTGATGCCGTCGACACTTAGCCTCAGGATCAGCGAATCCCTCCCAGGATTAGAGTAGATAGGTGTTTGAGGCCGGTGTGTCATGATTGACCGAAGTGCCTCTGTCTGTGCTACAAAAACGCTATGACCCTTGAATAAGATTGAATACATTAAATGCGCGCTGAATATTTCTTAAGTTATAGAAAATGCCTAATCATCCATAAACTGTCATCAACTTCAAGTGGTAGGCCTGCCCACCTTAAAGTAAAAGTTCATATTCCAGGGAGGTCATGGGAAATCATATAGTTCTGATCCCGGGACCTCCATTGTGTTATAACACTGCCCATGCCTTCAGCATGGTCCTTCCGCCTCCAGCAATATTTTTTTTAAAATTTGGAGTACCCAATTCATTTTTTCCACTTAAGGGGCAATTTAGTGTGTTCAATCCACCTCCCCTGCACATCTTTGGGTTGTGGGGGGCGAAACCCACGCAAACACAGGGAGAATGTGCAAACTCCACACGGACAATGACCCAGCCGGGATCGAACCTGGGACCTCGGCGCCGTGAGACTGCAATGTTTTTTTTAAATGTTTTTTATTGAGTTTTCATATTTTATATCCAACAAATTACAAATTATTAGAGAGAAAAAAACACGCAAAAATTAACATGTATATTTACAGGTAAGCATCTTCATAATAACAACTGTGGCCGCCCCCTTTAGCCGGCATACATATTTTACATTCCCCAATATGGCCGAGGCACATGTTTATAGACATTTATTTACAGTTTGGTTTTGGGCCTTAGCTAGCCATAAAACCCCCATAACGAACCCGTAGCAACACCCCCCCCCCCCCCCCCCCCCCCGCTACCTTCCCCCGATTCCCGTCCATTTGCCCCTGATTCTTGGCCACCCGACTATTCTTCCTCTTGTTCGTTGGCCACAAACAGGTCTGGAACAATTGCATGAATGGCTCCCACGTTCTGTGGAAGCCGTCGTCTGACCCTCGGATGGCGAATTTGATTTTCTCCATTTGGAGGGATTCCGAGAGGTCGGACAGCCAGTCTGCAGCTCTGGGCGGTGCTGCTGACCGCCAGCCAAACAGGGTTCTACGGCGGGTGATCAGGGAGGCAAAGGCAAGGGCGTCCGCCCTCCTCCCCAGGAATAGATCTGGCTGGTCTGAAACCCCGAAGACCGCCACTATCGGGCATGGCTCCACCCTCACCCCCACCACTTTGGACATAGCCTCGAAGAAGGCTGTCCAGTACTCCACAAGTCTGGGGCAAGACCAGAACATGTGGGCGTGGTTGGCCGGGCCTCTTTGGCACCGTTCACATCCGTCCTCTACCTCCGGGACGAACCTACTCATACGGTTTCTTGTTAAGTGGGCTCTATGTACCATTTTTAGTTGCGTCAGGCTGAGCCTTGCGCACGTGGAGGTGGAGTTGACCCTATGCAGTGCTTCGCTCCAGAGTCCCCACCCTATCTCAATCCCCAGGTCATCCTCCCATTTCATTCTTGTTGCGTCCAGTACGGTGTCGTCCCTTTCTACCAGTCGGTCATACATGTCGCTACAGTTCCCTTTCTCTAGGATACCTGCGTCCAGTAGGTCTTCCAGTAGTGTCTGTCGTGGCGGTTGTGGGTACATCCGTGTCTCCTTTCGTAAGAAGTTTTTGAGCTGCAGGTACCGTAGCTCGTCCCCCCCCCCCGGCTAGCCGAAATTTCTCTGTCAGTTCGTCCAGTGTTGAGATCCTGTCGTCCGTGTATAGGTCCCTGACTGTCAGTGTCCCCCCGTCCTGCCTCCACCTTTTGAAGGTGGCGTCAGTCAGTGCTGGTGTGAACCTATGGTTGTTGCAGATGGGAGCCTTGTCCGACATTTTGGTCAGGCCAAATTGCTGCCGCAGTTGGTTCCAGGATTGGAGGGTGGCTGTCACCACTGGGCTGCTGGAGTGTTTTTTGGGTGTGGATGGGAGTGCTGCTGTGGCGAGGGCCCGGAGGGAGGTCCCCATGCAGGAGGCCTCCTCCGCACGCACCCACTCGGCTTCTGGCTCCTGGATCCATCCCCTTACTCGCTCGGCTGTTGCCGCCCAGTGGTAGAATTGTAGGTTCGGGAGGGCTAGCCCCCCCCCTGGATTTTGTTTTTTGTAGGACCTTCTTTTGGATCCTAGCATTTTTACCCCCCCATACGAGCGCTATGATAATTTGTCCAGCACTTTGAAAAAGGCCTTGGGGATGTCGATCGGAATGGATCTAAACAGGAAGAGGAACCTGGGCAGTACGTTCATTTTGATCGTCTGGACTCTCCCCGCGAGGGAGAGTGGGAGTGTGTTCCATCTTTGCAGGTCCTTTTTTACTTCCTCTGTCAGGCTGGTGAGGTTCCATTTGTGGATCCCTTTCCAGTCAAGGGCTATTTGGATCCCCAGGTAGCGGAATTTGGGTCGAGCTTGTTTGAACGGCAGCCCCTTTAGTGCTGCCCCCCCCCCCCCCCCCCCCCCCCCGCCCCCGCCCCCCTGCGGGTGTACTGGGAAGATCTCGCTTTTACTCATGTTGAGTTTGTAGCCCGAGAAGGCTCCAAACTCTTTCAGGAGCGCGATGATTCCGTCCATGCTGCTTTGTGGGTCCGAGATGTAGAGGAGCAGATCATCTGCATAGAGTGAAACTCTGTGCTCTCTGCCTCCCCTTCGGATCCCCCTCCAATTGAGACTGCAATGCTAACCACTGAGCCACCGTGCTGCTCTCTCCAGCAATATTGTTGAAAGGGACCCTCATTTATTTTCTGCTGGTTGGTTTGTGTTGGAGGTTGCTCTGATTGTACAAGTGTTACAACTTTCGAGAGTTGTTTAAAGTTGCGGAAGTTCATAGGTAAGTGATATGGCGGGTGCGGGTGTCCCGATCTCAATGATCCTGTGGAAGATGTGTCAGAGCAGACCATTGGAGCACTTAAACAATATTTCCACTCTAGGCTGCTCTGGAGGAGCCCTCAGGTAAGGGGGTGTCGCGATTCTTTGGGGTTTGCCACCGGGCGACCAGTTGAAGAGGAAGAAGAAAGCCAGAAGCTAACACAGCCCCATTTCTGGGCTCAGAACGTTATTTTTATTTCTCCCTGCACAGATGCGGCTAGTCCTGCTGAGCTTTTCCAGCATTTTCGGTTTCCATTCCAGCTCCTTTCTGACCAGGCTGTTCATGACCGAGTCAGCTGACTGCATGTATCAGCAAACACAACCCCGATTCCCCCATTCAGCAAGGATCCCGCGTGTTACCCGCTCTCTGTCACTGACCAACGCGGTGTTGACTCGGTCATATACTGAACTAAAATAATAATTTCAAACCAAATTTGCAATTTAAAAAAAAAATTGTGCGTGTGACGTGGGCATCGCTGGCTGGGTTCAGCATTTATTGCCGATCCCTGAGCGCATTTAAGAGTCGATCACATTTTTTTGTTTTTTAAATTTAGAGTATCCAATTCATTTTTTCCAATTAAGGGGCGATTTAGAGTGGCCAATCCACCTACCCTGCACATCTTTAGGGTTGTGGGGGCGAAACCCACGCAGACACGGGGAGAATGTGCAAACTCCACACGGACAGTGACCCAGAGCCGGGATCGAACCTGGGATGTCGGTGCTGTGAGGCAACCGTGCTAAACACTTGCGCCACCGTGCTGCCCTAAGAGTCAATCACATTGCTGTAGATCTGGAGTCACATGTAGGCCAGACCAGGTGAAGACAGCGGATTTCCTTCTCTAAAGGACATGAGTGCACCAGATGTGTTTTTAACGACAATTGGCAGTGGTTTCAGGATCATAATTAGACTTTTGAGCTTTAAAGATAAGCTTTACAAATCAAATCATTCCATATTGCAAACAAACAACAATTAGCCAACTTTACAAAAACATAAGAAATAGGAGCAGTGGACTATATGGCCCCTCGAGTTTGCGCTGCCGATCAGTATAATCATGTCTGGTGTTGTGCCTCAACATCACTTTTTCATCCAATCCTTTGATTCCTGAGTGGTCAAAAATCTGTCCATCTTTGAATATGCTAATGATGGAGCATCCGCTACCTTCTCAGTTCGTGAATTCCGAAGATTCACAATCCTCCGAGTGAAGAAATGTCTCCTCACCTCAGTCCTTCGTAATGAACCCCTGCAGAAGTTGCTCTCACATGTCTTCGATTCTAATGATGAGTGCTGATAACCTCACCATTATTCTTGGCGCAAACTCTGGGCCATAAATCTTTCCTTCTAAGTGTTGAGGTGTAAGTAAGAAAAAATGATTTAGTATATGGGTTAGGGATAGAGATCTAATTCATACAAGTGTTTTCTGTTAAATAAATCAAAAACAAAGAGCTATTTCCAATTATGTCTCCACATATATGTCTGTTCAGATCTCCCTCCCTTCCCACACCCCCCTCCAGCCCATAGCATATGCATATCTGGGGAAAATTATGTGTCTGGGTGGTCACAATAGTGATTTATCATACTCTCTGCTGGCTGTTCCATCTGCTTTATTCATAGACTAGTTGGGGAGGGATGAAAATTGCCATGATAGTTGCACACAGTGTAATGTACCCCCTCACCACCTGCAATCCAAAATCTGCACTTGTTCTTCAGGATAGGTTGTGCAAAATCATTCTTGGAGATGAACCTCTAACAGACATTGTGAAAAGATGAGAATGTTTTAAAACTAAGAGGCCAGGCATGAATCACTGTCTCCTGGTAAGAAACTGATACTTTCAGTGTAAATATGTATGCAAGTACGCTCCAAGGTCGGAATCATGAACATTTAGGTAGTAGTGCAGTATTGTGCTAAATTACTTTAAATTGTGTAGCGGGGACAAGTTAGTTTCCATATGTAACTGCAACGTGCCTATCTGCACCACTGTGACCGCAATTACACTTTTCTTCCAAGGCTCAGGCCAGCTGGTTCAAAGGTGAGAGATTGATTTTGGCTTTGTACGGAATAAAGATTGATTAAATCAGAATGGCATGACCTTTATTGATTTGTTGTTTGACAATCAGTACAGCTTGCCAAGAACCACTTGAGGTTACTGTAGCATGAGAAAAAAAAATGCAATTAAATACTGCTTTGATGAAAACCAAGCCCGAGAAGTTCAAGCATTGCAATAGAAATATCTCCCGTAGATTAGCTCCGAAAATAATTTTTTAACTGATGTATGACTATTAAGGAAAGTACTTTTCAGAATAAATAATAAAAAGCTAAAGCACTGAGCACAAAAGTGTCATGGGTTACATTGGGTCAAGGAGCCAATGATTGATGAGCAATTTCAAATTCCAACTTATAAATCCGAGGCATTTTACCGAAAATGCATTTGGGTTTAAATTATAGACTGTACTAGAAAACAGTTTCTGCAAGTCTAATATTTCAAAGTCCATTTTCTCAATTTTATTTTGTGTATGTGTGTGATCATTCTGGATGGTATAATTGCACTCACCCATCCAATTTTTGCCCTAAAAAAAAAATCTTTCTTCATAAATTGAACAGAAAGAAATTAAAGTAACGTGTTTGCTGCATTAGGTTCCTATATTTTCATATTTAAAGGAACAGAAACTTTTGGCACCTCTGCACTATTGCAAAAGCCTGGGCAGATTTTGATAGTCATTTGAAGTACGATTGCAGGATTTTTAAAATATGCAGGCACTGTTGATTCCTGTTAGCAACATAGGCGTGAGTTAGCCAAAATAGTTGTCTTCCTTGGTGCATGTTCTTGCATTCTTTTGTTTTATAATTTTACATATATCCTGCTTGCATGAGTCCTGATCAAAGCAGAAAGTTGAAATTTTCAACTTGATGTCCATCGAGCCTGACCGTATAATTGTCCACACTGATATTTGTACCTTTTAAAAGGTGAGGCATTCAGCTGGACGACACGGTAGCACAGTGGGTAGCACTGTTTCTTCACAGAACCCGGGTTCAATCCCCGGCTTGGGTCACTGTCTGTGCGGCGTGTGCACATTCTTCCCGTGTCTACGTGGGTTTCCTCCGGGTGCTCCGGTTTCCTCCCACAAGTCCCGAAAGATGTGCTTGTCCGCTGAATTGGACATTCTGAATTCTCCCTCAGTGTCACCGAACAGGCACCAGAGTGTGGCGACTAGGGGATTTTCGCAGTAACTTCATTGCAGTGTTAATGTAAGCCTACTTGTGACAATAATAAAGATTATTATTATTTTGCACCTGACTTGATAATCCAGTTCGGTTTGTTACAAAGTTTACATAATCACTGACCATCTGTTTCGAATCGATTCTAGAAAAATATGATGCAATTGAATGATGGTTGGGATGCGGGGGCATCTGAAAATTCCATGCCATCATCTTCCAGAAGTTAACCGAAAAATTGCAAATGTAACTTTTCATGAGGCTGTGAATGCCAGGGTAATAACAAAAATAAAGAACCTGGTTCTCTGACGTAACTTTATGTCAGTGCTGTGATTTGTACCATTTACAGATTTTGATGCCCTGCGGAATATGATTTGGAATACTGTAAAAGAAATAATTTATACAAAAGCTAAACAAAGTGACTAACCACACAAGTAAAAAGGTCAATTGGCTCTATTCAAAAACAGCACGATACCTCTATAATGTAATGCGACAACACTACAAATACAGGTGCACAACCCTGGGTAGATTGGAATGAGTGTTGTGCTCTGTAAACTTTCTATGGTTTTTTTGAAAAAGTCACAGTGAACAGTGCTTGTCATGTTCTTGATTACCTCTCCAGTAATTAAAAGGATGGGAAGGAAATAGTCACATTGAAATGGGGAAGATTACCTTGGTAATCAAGGATGAATGAGATCCATGTCTTCAGAATTCTCAGGGGTGTCGGAAAAAGTGACTCGTTTGATTTTTGTTTTCAGAAATCTCTTGGGACGACTTAGAGCTTGAACACTGAATAAATCAAGTAATGAATTAATTTACTTATTCATTGAACTCTGGTTCCAATGTCAATAGATCCCAGCACTCAATATGGTATTGGGTGTTTTAAATAAAGGTATTGAATGTTGAGGCTGGATAGGAAAATGGCAAGATCTACTTATCCGCTTTGATGGTCTGTTCCTGTTGTTCTAAATGTGAGGTTTATGATATCACGGGCCAGAACTTCCGAGAAATGGCAATCACAGTCGGATTGCCACTCCACTCCTATTACCTATACTGCAATACAGCCGCTCCTTCCTTGCCCAACCATCTGACTTGAGCAGGGTGAAAATAATCATAGAATCATAGAATTTACAGTACAGAAGGAGGCCATTCGGCCCATCGATTCTGAACCAGCCTTTAGAAAGAATACTCGACCTAAGCCCACACCTCCCATCCTATCCCCATAACCAAGTAACCCCACCTTTTGGATACTAAGGGCAATTTAGCATGGCCAATCCACCTAACCTGCACATTTTTGGACTGTGGGAGGAAACCGGAGCACCCGGAGGAAACGCATGTAGACACCGGGGGGGGGGGGAGTGCAAACTCCGCACAGACAGTGACCCAAGCCGGGAATCGTACTTGGGACCCTGGAGCTGTGAAGCAACTGTGCTAACCGCTGTGCTACCGTGCCGCCCTAAGTATAAGGCTAACTATAGTGCAGTGCAGCTGTCAGCTGCAGCAGAGTCAGGGGATAGGAAGCCACACACCCTTTTTACTGCACGAACTGCTGTAAAGTAGGTAAGTTTAAAGGTTCAGCCACTTTAAGAAGCCAGAGAGGTTGTGGTGCAGGGTGTCAGGGTTATAGTTACCCAAGAGTTAAAAGTGGTTTCAATTGTTCTAAGTTTTCTTGGTTAACCATTTTGATATGATAGTCGGAACCATCTGTAGTCATTAATTTATATCAAGAGTATCGCATGGTTTCCATTACAGGGTAATTGCCCATTTGAAGTTTCAACTTTCTGGGGAATCCTTGGGCAGTGTTCCGTGGTGTGGGGGTTCCCCGGTGAATCTTCTGGGGTGTCTCCCTCTTGGGATCAGAAGTTATGGGCCCATATTTCAGTGCTGTGTTTTTAATTTCGAGAAAGATTGCGGGGGCCATGTGACCCGTTCTGAGGCCTGTCTGACAACAGGCCTGGGTGACATGGATTTTAAAGATTAAATGGAGGCTGGCTTGTTTTGCTGGAAAATGTAAGATGTTCACACTTGGCTATAAATGGAAAGAGGAGAATATGCAATGAGACCTGGGTGTTCTCGTACACCAGTCGTTGAAGATAAGCATGCAGGTGCAGCAGGCGGGGAAGAAGGTCAATGGTATGATGGCCTTCACAGCGAGAGGATTTGAGTACAGGATCAAGGATGTCTTGATGCAATTGCACAGGGCCTTGGTGAAGCTACACCTGGAATATTGTGTGCAGTTTTGGTCTCCTTATCGGAGGAAGGATTTTCTTACTATAGAGGGAGTGCAGCAAATGTTTATTAGACTGATTCTTGGGATGGCGGGGCTGACATTGAAGGAGTGATTGAGTTGGTTAGGATTATAGTTGTTGGAATTCAGAAGAATGGGCTGGGATCTCCTAGAAACCTACAAACTTCTAACAGGGCTGGACAGGGGAGATGCACAAAGGATATTTCTGATGGTGAGCGAGTCCAGAACTAGGAGTCACAGTCTGATGATATGGGGTAGACCATTTAGGACTAAGATGAAGGAAATGTCTTCACCCAGAGAGTGGTGAGCCTGTGGAATTTGCTACCACAGAAGATAGTTGAGGCCAAAACATTGCATGTTTTCTAGAAGGAGTCAGATATAGATCTTGGGGCAAAAGGAATCAAAGGAAATGGGGGCAGGCAGGAACAGACTGATGAGTTGGATGATCATCCACGATCATATTAATGGCGGAGCAGTCCAAAGGGCCTACTTCTCCTACTTTCCATGTTTCTATGAGACAAAGCATTTGTGTTTACCGTGGTTAGACTGACAGTCTTCAAAGGTCCCCAGAAGATGTTGAGAACATCGGGTTGAGAGCAGTTTTGCTTCAAACTTTCCATTTATTTTGAAGGTAAGAGAGAGTTGGAATCTCTTGAATAATAAATCACTATTTCTACCTGGATACAAGGCCCATGTGATTCACCTTGTGTGGACAAGAGCTTTGAGGGGCAATGCAATTCTAAGATGCCCCTAAACTTAAAGGCATACTTTGTCTGCCATGATCTGGGGGATAGAGGAAAGCTAGATGCCCAAAAGTCTCTATTGTTCACCACGGAGGAATGCAATTCAGAGCTTGCCCTCGATTTGAAAAGACCAAATTTGAGAGATTTTGAGTTGGGGCTGGAAGATTCACCTAGTTTGTGCTCGGGGATGAATCACCAGGAAAGTCCCTCACTGTGAAAGACAATTCTGGGGTAAAAGGTGATCAGCCTGTGAAAGGAAAAGTAGGAAAGGAACGTACGCAAACCCTTGGGAGCTTTGTAAACTTTGGATTGGATCGCGTGAAAATGAAATCACTACTTAAGGGACAAAGTATAGTAAAAACAACAAAGTATGCCTGTGGAGTGTTTTTCTTTGCGTTAGAAATAAAGAGGGGAAAGTTTGTTTCTGTAGTTTAAAGTATAAGTTGCCTACAACAAGTGTTCAGCCTACAGTGAAATCCATCTGTTGGTTACAGTAAAAGCTTTAAAACTTGAAACCTTGTCATGTCATTTTTTAAACTATCAACTGGACATTCACATTTTTTTTCAAGTTAGTGGTATCTATGGGGATCGTAGCATTATTTTCACAACCATGAAAATAATTAATTTACATTTTAAATAGTTTTTTTCTTTAAAAAATGATCATTGCCTAAATGGGACATAATTTATGTCTCAAACGTGAGATGACATGACACAAATAATGTTTGACCTATAGTTAGTGGCCCACTTCTGGATATCAATTATTCTAATTTATCACATTGGAAAAATAAATACAATTAAAATGTGGAAGAAATATCAACTGATTGGATTGCTGGATCACTTCAGAAAGATTTTAAAAGCCGAACATGTTGGTGTGGGACTGCAATTATATGAATGTCAGAGTGAGTAAGCATGACAAGTTTTCTTTTCTGAAAGACATTAAAGAGCCAGTTGAGGTTTTACAACAATCTAATTGTTTTTCATGGTCATGCTTACTACTGTGTCATTTAATGGTTCACAGTGAGAGTGACTGCCCTTGACATCAAGGCAGCATTTGACCGAGTATGGCATCAAGGAGCCCTAGCTCAACTGGAGTCAATGGGAATCAGGGGAAAACTCTCCATTAGTTGGAGTCATACCTGGCACAAAGGAAGATGGTTGTGGTGGTTGCAAGTCAATCATCTCAACTCCAAGAGTTCCTCAGGGTAGTGTCCTGGGCCCAACCATCTTCAGCTGCTTCATCAATGACCTCCCTTCCATCATAAGGACAGAAGTGGGGATGTTTGTGGATGGCTGCATAACATTCAGCACCATTTGTAACTCTTCAGATAATGAAGCAGTCCATGTCCAAATGCAGCAAGATCTGGACAATATCCAGGCTTGGACTAACAAGTGGCAAGTTACATTTGTGCCACACAAGTGTCAGGCCATGGCCATCTCCTACAAGAGACGATCTAAACATTGCCTTTTAACATTCAATGGCATTGCCATCGCTGAATCCCCCACAATCAACATCCTGGGGGTTACCATTGATCAGAAACTGAACTGGACTAGCCACGTGAGTACTGTGGCTACCGGGGCAGGTCAAAGACTAGGAATCCTACGGCGAGTAACTCACCTACTGACCCCCCAAAACCTGTCCACCATCTACAAGGCACAAGTCAGGAATAAGATGGAATACTCTCCACCTGCCTAGATGAGTGCAGCTCCTACAACACTCAAGAATCTCAACATCATCCAGGACAAAGCATCCCGCTTGATTCCTATCCCTTCCACAACCATTCAAACCCTTCACCACCGACAAACAGTGGCAGCCATGTGTACCATCTACAAGATGCACTTCAGTAACTCACCAAGGTTCCTTTGGCAGCACCTTCGAAACCCACGACCGCTACCATCGAGAAGGACAAGAGCGGCAGATACGTGGGAACCCCACCACCTGGAGGTTCCCCTCCAAGTCACTCACCGCCCTCACTTGGAAATATATCACTGCTCCTTCTCAGTTGCTGGAGCAAAGTCCCAGAACTCCCTCCCTAATCGCACAGTGGGTGCACCTACACCTCAAGCACTGCAGCGGTTCAAGAAGACAACTCACCACCACCTTCTGAAGGGCAACTAGGGATGGGCAATAAATGCTGGCCTAACCAGCGACGCCCACATCCCGCAAATGAATTTAAAAATAGAGGTCTCCCTTTTGTGATAGAGAGATGAGGAGAATTTATTTTCCTTTCAAGGGGTCATTTGTCTGTGGAATTCTCTTGCCCAGAAAGTAGCGCCGGCTCAGTCACTGAATGTATTCAGGCTGAATCCGATAGTTATTTTTATGGACAAAGGAGTTAGGGGTTATGGGGAGCAAACTAGAAAGTAAAGTTGTGACCACAACCAGATCAGCCATGAATTTATCGAATGACGGCACAGGACAGGCTTGAAGGGCTGAGTGGCATATCCTCCTCCAATGTCCTTTGTTCCTATGTTTTTGTTTTCCTGTCTGGATTTTGTAAAATATATTCAAGAGTGCAGTTTCTTCAAAGAGACCAGACATGGGTCTGCTATGTTGACCTGACTTGAATGTTTCCAGCATTATTCAAAATGAGTGGCCTTTTAATTGAATTTTAGACGAACGGTCCGAGCTGCAATATAGAATTATTGCACAGCATTCTCCAAAAGTATTGGCATCAGAAGACATGTTATGACTGTGTGAATCTCACGTTAGAAACTCACTCCTCATGAAATTGTAGACAGATTGTGGGGAACGCTGACAGAACGGAGTTAATTTTACAGTGGGCAGGATTTTATTTGGCTTGTCGTGGCCGGAACCTTGGTGACCAGGCCCATTTGATCATATGAGAGGCCCCACATCAATCTCCCAGTGGCGGGAAATCCTCCCGTGATTAAGCTGAAGCGGGGGGGGAGCGTTGAAGCTGGAATCCCGGCCACCGGTGCGAGGATGTCAATTTGACCCATCAGTAAGTCAATTAACCCCATTATTCCTGAGCTCACTGCTATTTAGATGTGGCTCTGGGATTAAATATAGGCCACATGGGATACCCGTGCCCTCAGAAGGCCACCAATAAAAGCTGTTGGCTTTGACAACAGCTTAATAGTGGCAAGGAGGGTCCCTCATTGTCAGGCACTGTCAGGCACTCTCTGCTCAATAGAGGGATCTGGCATGGGTTGGGGGGGGGGGGGGGGGGCGTGCAGGGTGGCATCACTGAAAGTCACCACTCAGCTCTTGCCTTCAACCCACCTCCCCCTGCCCTCCCCGACAGCTTCTAACCCGAGATTCCCATTCTGCTTTAACTCACCTGTGATCTCGGGGCTCCTGTGCAACCTTGGGCCTCGAGTGGGTGCAACGTCACCGCCAATCACCCTTCCCACTCGTGCTGGTAGCAGTGACAAGCTGCCAGTCTCTGATTTACCGCAACTCTTGACTGGTGGGATTTCCATTGTCGGGGGCTCAATCTTGGGGAAGGCCCAACCGTGGCTATTTAAGGGCACCTGATTCTATGTGGCCTGCCCTACGGAACCATTGGGGGTTCCCCAACAGTTGGGGTATGTTGCTCTTTTATAACCGGAGTGTGTGTTTTAATCCATAAGGCGGACAATGATCACACAAGTATTTTAGTACAATCAGAATTTATTTACTGGACACAAGTTTATTTACTTCTGTAATCACACGTTCATGCACACTGGACTATAACTAACACACTTAAACAGCCTTAACTTAACTTCCAGGTGACTGGCAGATATAGGGTCGATAAGCCCTTATCTGGTTCCTGACTTCTGGCGGGGCTGGAGTTCTTGGATGTAGTGTGTGTTCTGTTGTCGTCTTTCATAGAGTTATCATAGAATTTACAGTGCAGAAGGAAGCCATTTGGCCCATCGAGTCTGCACCGGCTCTTGGAAAGAGCACCCTACCCAAGGTCAACACGTCCACCCTATCCCCATAACCCAGTAACCCCACCCAACACTTAGGGCAATTTTGGGCACTAAGGGCAATTTATCATGCCCAATCCACCTAACCTGCACATCTTTGGACTGTGGGAGGAAACCGGAGCACCCGGAGGAAACCCACGCACACACGGGGAGGATGTGCAGACTCCGCACAGACAGTGACCCAAGCCGGAATCGAACCTGGGACCCTGGAGCTGTGAAGCAATTGTGCTATCCACAGTGCTACCGTGCTGCCCAAATGATGGATGATGTGGGTCTTGAAATTGGCTGATGTTGATTTCCCATCACGTTTTGCGTGCGGCCATTTTAGATGGCCACAGGTATTAAGGATATTGATGCCACCCTGGGCACATAGGCCAAGCACAGCAGTAAACTGGCCGCTGAAAACATTATTCAACTGGTTATGGAAATCAGTTTAATTGAGTAAAGCAGTGACATATTCTGACATTTCAAAACCATTATGGTACACGTCACACTTTGACTAATTTTACCACCCCTCTGGATCTAAGCCTATGGTGTTGGATATTTAAAACTACTGGCCCAATTTATAATTCACAATAAAGGTAGTAAGCTTATTGATGCAAGGTAAATACAAAATGAAATGTTATCGAATTTCCTGATGTGTGACAAATTTATTTTTGTATCAGATTAAATTACTGCAGTGTTTTCGACACGGGGGGGGGGGGGGGAAATTGCAGGTTAGGCAGCGTCCCATTACCAGGAAAAGGAGGAAAATGCAGATTTTTAAAATACAGATAAAAAAATATTTCAGTGGATCAATGAAATAATTAAGGGTGAGACCCAGGCGGTCAAAAGCCGTCAGGTTACAGAGCCCCAGAAATGAGGCTGATTGGACAATGTGTTGCAGGAATTCAGCCTTCACGAAATGGGAGGAGAGAATTGGTTTGAAAGAGAAAAGAGGACACTGCGCAACACAATGATTAAAAAATGGAACAGTTTAACAATAACAGTTGAAAATGCACTTTAACGAGTATAAAATGGCCGGGATTTTCCCGCCCCCTGCTGGTAGGTTTTCCAGCGGAGGGTGTGGCCCGCCATTGGCCGGCGGCATGAAGTTCAAGAAGTTCACCATCGTCACCGCAAAGGCAATTAGGAATGGGCAATAAATGCTGGCCGAGTCAGCGACCCCCACATGCCGAGAAAGAACAAAACGCAACACGAAAGATTCGTAGGGGGCTTGAATAGAGTTTGAAAAGATTTTGGAAACACCATACAACTGTTGTGCTTTATATTATTCAGTAATTCCTTTGCCACAAGAGGGAAGCTGTTACATGGGAGGAAATTAGTCAGGTGGAGAAGTCAATGGTGTTTTGACAGTGAAAAGGAAATGGAACATCTATTATTGTAATTAAAGAACAAATAAGAGCAACAAAATTGTCACATAAAACTTGGTATACAGGGAATAGTTTCAAAGTTTGCAGATGACACTAATCTTGGAAATGTAGTAAACAATGAGGATGATACAGGAAGTACTTACTTAGGTCGCCCTACTTAAACGGCATTTTGTTTCGACGTCGTTTATTCTTTAGGGCCTGTTTTTCCGATTTATGTCACGATTTCCAATATTATTTCATGATTATGCACATTGCGCATCGTCATCGCTGTCCTTCTCAGGAGCAGTGTCATCACCCTTGGCATAGCCATTGTGCTGGGATCAACATCATGCATGTTGCATGCCGTCATTGCTGTCAGTGTCATCGGCATTGGCATCATCATTGAACGCGTTGTGCATTGTCATCGCGAGTCGTCAGTGTCAGCACTGCACGTATTACCACTGTCCTCAACATCATCAGTATCACGTGCATTGCGCGTTGTCATCGCGAGTCATTGCCGTCAGTGCCAACATCATGCATTGGCTCATTGCTTCACGTTGAACTGGAGTTGGGTCAATGATGCCATTGACAAGAAAGCGAGCTGTTTCTCTACACTCGAGGGGACTTTGATTTAAAAAATGCTGAAGCAAAGTTCTGAAGAAAGAACATCCAAACGAACGGTGTTTGCTTTTTGGAAGCAAAGGTTTGAAGCATGGGTTGCTCATTTTTTTGAGGAAAGTGCCCATTTTTTGTCTCTGCAAGATGATTTCAATTTTGGAAGACAAGCTGTGTCTGCTATGGGTGAGGATCAGACGCCAATGAAGTCTGCATGAAAGAGAGGCATCATTGTACAGCGGTAAAATTGCTTTCCTTGTCTCGGGGCTTGTTTGGGTGGGTGAATAAAAGGGTGCGCAGTACTCATTCAGGAGGCTGACTCTGCAATCAGCTGATTGATTTTGGAGCTCCCATGACTATCCTTTCTTCAAGACTACAGCAGATGAGGCTGGGGCACCAGCAGTGTCTTCCAAACCCAGTGGCAAACAATGCAGAGCAACAGCAATTTCCCCCCAAGCCATCACGCTGTTGCTCGTTTTACGGAGTGTGCTTTACACTCAATTGGCTCTGTTTTATTCCTTAGCTCTAGAGTCGCCAGTTATCTTTATGATACCGCTACGAGGTTCAAGTTCAAGTTCAGATCAATGACTCAATACACCAGTTAGCAAGGTTCAATCAAACACATTTATTATTACACAGTAAATCGATACTCATGCAACTAATACTAACGGACTAAACTATTCCTACCGCTATAAACCAATACTTATCTTCGATAAGGGAACACACTGGATCAGGGAACAATGGCCTCTTGTTCTGTCCTGAGACTGCAGGTTTCCCAGTTGGTACGGGCTAAGGGGTCAGGAGTGTCTATTCTCGTAGCGTGCGTTGTTTGACACTTATTTGGTGGTGCAGCAATTGGCCAGGCCTCTCCTCACGGTTAAGTTCTTCGAGAGCTGCTAAGGTGTTCTGCTGGGAGGGCCGGCTAAGAGAGAGAGTGAACTTGGGATCTGTCCTTTATAGGTCACAGGGGCTTTGCGCCCATCTGGGCGGACCCTATACCTGCTTGCAATCGATTGGACCTCATACCAATTGATTGGTTTGAATTCCCCAATACTGGGGCTGTTTCCCGATTGCTGGGCGGTTCTTGGGGCTGTTTGTAACTTATTGTCCGGGATTCCTGCTGGTGCCTAAGAGTCTAGCTTGACCTTTGTTATTCTCGATTGTGTCCATTGTGCCCGGGAATCACCGGGAATTGCTCAATTAGTATGCAAACTTGTTAGTTTCAGTGCTGTCTGGTTTCTTCGCAGGCAGAATACACAGAGAGATTCTGCAGCCTGCTTGTCTTTCTGACATTGTCCAATTTCCCTGCATGCATTTCAACTCTCCATTTTATGTCGGGCAGTGACCAACTTCGGTGGCTACAGTGCCTAGCAACGAGGTGCTAAATCACTCAAAACCACCTCCGCTGATACGTTTTCGGGATGTCCCCAAAGCATCCTCAAAAAGCTCAAACATCTCCACCAGCTCAGGTTACCGACCAAAATGGGGGAAGATTCCTTTGGGAAGGCGCTGAACACAGAGATTTTGTTGGGAACATGCATAGGTTCAACCAAGTCAGCGGTGAGAGTGTGCAGTGACTCCCCAAGCTACTCAACGAACTGAGCCTTCCAAACAATTCCTGCCCATATGTGGCAGAGTCCAGGACTGCCGAAGAGAGACTAGTGAGTGTTATCTGATTGAAATCATACAGAATTTATTTTATGTTTAGTGATTTATTTCATTTTTACAATTTATTTCAGCTCGGAATGCATTGTGCTCCATGTGTATGGAATAGTATTTCAACTCACACTAGGTTTTCTGGGCGAGAAATGTCCAAAGGAACCTAACTTTGGCTTTAACATGGATTCCTACGGGAACACATGAGACGTTTATAGTTGTTTCACTTAAAGCCATGATTTTCAGGAACGCAACCACCACTTTAAGTGAGAACTTATTATAGTAACAGACTTCAGGAGGACATGGACAGACTGGTGAAATGGGCAGATGAAATTTATAAGGAAGTCTGAGGTGGAATGAGGCGAGGTAATGTGAAACAATTGTAATAGTATTAAAGGGGGCTGAGTGTGTGTAGAAACAGGAGGACTTGCGCAAATGTTTGAAGTTGGCTGGATAAGTTGAAAGGGGTTTGTTCAACAAAACATATGGGATGCTTTACTAACAGAGAAATAGAGTATAAAGGCACGAAAGCTTTGCTAAACTTTTATAAAACACTGGCTAAGTCTCAGTTGGAATTGGGTCATACCTTACACAGAATGGCAGTCAGCAGCGGATTGCTACTACGCATAATTCTAAAGTGTATGTCTTGTCAAACCTTCTTGACTCAGGCCGGCTGAGATTCAGGCCGGGTGAGATTCAGGCAGCGCAGCGTTTCCCCGGATCCAGCAGTAAAGTGTAAAAGAAATGGAATCGAGGAGAACACAGCCCGTTTAGCTCCCTGAAGTGGGACATTACCGGCTGTCACCTCAAATAGAACCCCTCTGTCGACTCCCTCAGGCTTTACTTAATCTTTGCTAAGTGTAAGAACTCCATTAGATCGCATAACTATGCCGCGGCACTAGGCGGGACTGAAACTTCCATCCAAACAGTAGACACTTTCGAGCTATTAGCGAGGCGAAGGCCAGAGCCATCTGCCTTCACCCCCGTCTGCAGCTCCGATAAATCTGAAACCTCAGAGACAGCCACCAACCCAACCTCGAGAATTCCCGACATAATGCTGACATAGAACATAGAACAGTACAGCACAGAACAGGCCCTTCGGCCCTCGATGTTGTGCCGAGCAATGATCACCCTACAAGCCAACGTATCCATCCTATTCCAGTAACCCAACAACCCCCCCATTAACCTTATTTTTTAGGCCACTAAGGGCAATTTTAGCATGGCCAATCCACCTAACCCGCACATCTTTGGACTGTGGGAGGAAACCGGAGCACCCGGAGGAAACCCACGCAGACACGGGGAGGACGTGCAGACTCCACACAGACAGTGACCCAGCCGGGACTCGAACCTGGGACCCTGGAGCTGTGAAGCATTTATGCTAACCACCATGCTACCGTGCTGCCCCCTTTTTTTTCTTTTTTATAAAAAAAATAAATAAATTGTTTAACTCTGCGCCCTCTTGTTCTTGATCCTTTCATGAATGGGAATACTTTTGCCCCTTCTACTCTGTCCAGAACGCTTATGATTTTAAATACCTCTATCTAATCTCCCCTCAGCCTTCTCTCCTCCAAGGAAAATAGTCACAACTTCTCCAATCTATCAAGTTCCTCACCCCTGGAACCATTCTCATAAGTCCCATCTGCACTCTCTCCAATGCCTTCAAATCTTTTCTGATGGCACCTAGAACTGAGCACAATATTGTAGCTGAGACTGACTAATGCCTTACGCAAAATCACCATAACCTCCTGACGGAGGAGGGCAGCACAGTGGCGCAGTGGGTTAGCCCTGCAGCCTCACGGCGCCGAGGTCCCAGGTTCGATCCCTGCTCTGGGTCACTGTCCATGTGGAGTTTGCACATTCTCCCCGTGTTTGCGTGGGTTTCGCTCCCACAACCCGAAAATGTGCAGGCTAGGTGGATTGGCCACGCTAAATTGCCCCTTAATTGGAAAAAATCAATTGGGTACTCTAAATTTAAAAAAAAATAATGCTGACAAAGGAAATCCAAAAGCTCATAAACTTAGAACAAGACCAGAACATGTGCGTCTGATGTGTCAGACCCTGGAAACACAGCTCTCACCTATTATCTACTTCAGAGAAGAACCCACTCATCAGTGCCCTGGTCAAATGTGGCCCTATGAACCACTTTAAACTGAATCAGGCTGAGACTAGTGCACAAGGAGGTGGAGTTGATTCTGTGTAGAGCCTTGCTCCACCTCCTCACCCCCGTAAACACCTGACACCGCTCCTCCTCACGTTTCCTCTTCACCTCTTCCAGTGGAACCTGCTCCATTGATGTGAGCCGAATATAAATGTCCAACATCTTCCCTTCAGCCTGCATCTACCACCGAAAGAACCCTACCCATCAACGAGGGCGGAGGCGCCGTGGGGAAGGAAAAAATCTCCTTGCGTACAAAGTTGGGTAAAGATAATACTGAAATAGGTTAGCTCTCAGGAGCTGGTACTTGCCCACTCAATCTTCAAAATCAGCAAACCACCCATCTATAAACAAATCTCCAAACCGCTCCAACACCATCGCCCTCCACGCCCCGAACAACAGGTCCAAGGCCACCGGTGGAAATTGATGATTCTCACAGATTGAGGCCAACAATGATATAGTACCCAGCTTAAAGTGCTGCCAATCCATCTAACTTGCACATCTTTGGACTGTGGGCGGAAACCAAAGCACCCGGAGGAAACCCACGTAGCACCTGGAGCACCCGGAGGAAACCCACGTAGACACGGGGAGAACCTGCAGACTCCACACAGACAGTGACCCAAGCCGGTAATTGAACCCGGGCCTTTGGCGCGGTGAAGCACAGTGTTAACCAGTGTACTACCGTGCCATCCATAAAGAACTAGGAGCAGGAGTAGGCCATATGGCCCCTCAAGCCTGCTCCGCCATTCAATAAGATCATGGCTGATCATTTTGTGGATTCAGCTCCGCTTACCTACCCACTCACCATAACCCTTAACTTCTTTACTGTTCAAAAATCTATATATCCTTTGCCTTAAAAACATTCAACGGGGTAGCCTTAACTGCGTCACTGGGCAGGGAATTCCACAGATTCACAACCCTTTGGGTGAAAAAGTTCCTCCTCAACACAGTCCTAAATCTGTTCCCCTTTATTTTGAAGCTGTGCCCCTAGTTCCAGTTTCACCCGCCAGTGGAAACAACCACTGGTTGTTGGTTTAGCACAGTGGGCTAAATAGTTGGCTTGTGATGCAGAACAAGGGAGCAGCGCGGGTTCAAGTCCTGTACCAGCCTCCCCAACAGGCGCCGGAATGTGGCGACTAGGGGCTTTTCACAGTAACTTCATTGAAACCTACTTGTGACAATAAGCGATTATCATTCTTCTTATTATTATTATTAACCTTTGTGCTTCTTTTTTCTATTCCCTTTATAATTTTATATGTTTATATAAACTCCCCACTCATTCTTCTAAATTCCGATGAGTGTAGTCCCAGTCTACTCAGTCTCTCTTCATAAGCCAATCCTCTCAACTCCGGAATCAATCCAGTGAATTTCCTCTACATCCCCTCCAGTGCCAGTACATTCTTTCTCAAGTAGGGAAACTAAAACTGTACACAGTCCAGGTGTGGCCTCACCAGCACTCTATACAGTTGGAACGTAACCTCTCTGTTTTTATACTTTTTCCCCTCGAGCAATGAAGGACAAAATTCCATCTGCCTTCTTAGTTATTTGCAGCATCTTCCAAACCCATAACCATGAACATCTACAAGGACAAGAGCATCTGATACCTGGGAACACCACTGGCTGGATGTTCCCCTCTATCCATTCACCATCCTGACTTGGAAATATATCGCCATTCCATTGCCGTCATTGGATCAAAATCCTGGAACTCCCTCCCTAACAGCACTGTGGGTGTACCTACACCTCAGTGATTGGAGCCATTCAAGAAGGCAGCTCACCACCGCCTTCTGAAGGGCAACTTGGGATGGAAATAAATACTGGCCTAACCAGCAACGCCTACATCCCATCAAATGAATTTTTTTTTAAACTTAGTCTGTGATGGTCTTTGCACTACCAGGTTGAAGTTCATACTCTGCTGAGAAAGTTGAGAATATTTTGTCAATGCATGGCAAACTACTTGAATTCTCTAGTTAATCACTTCTCGTTCCAAACCTTTTGAGAAGTGCATGAAATCTTGTAAATGTGATGATGAGAAGGAAATAAATAATTGCGCGGGTGAAAAATATACTAAATTTGTGGATCGCTGAAGAAATTAGACCTGCTGTTGAAGTTTTTTATCTTGCCCTCACCAGGACAGGTTCGCAAGAATACTAAATGTCAAGGAGAACAACAATTGATACTGCATGAGAAGATTTATTGGCAAGCGGACTCTCCTTGGTTAGACGTGCTGCCACTGAGAATGCAACAGGGAACAGTTAACTGCCAGGCTGTGGTTAAATTCTGACCAGGCAGGTGGACTCTGATTGGTCAAGTTGTTGCCATGGGGAATGAACCATGACCACGCAGTATGAATTGTTGTTCCCTTTGACGTTTGGTTTTTGCTGCGAATCTGTCCTGATGAATGCAGGTCAAAAAGCTTCGACAGCATGTCTCTTTCTTCAGCAATGTTCAAGTGAATAATAATACAGTATGCTAAATATGTTTAATGCATTTGTACAATTTATCACATCATATCTTAAATGTACCAATGTTTTCGCTTTTTGTCCAGAAATGTTTTGGGTTATAGCGACTTCTGTTTTGGTCACATCTAAGGCATGTAGATATTTCTGAGATTGCGACAATGCACGAATGATTGATCTGTACTGCATTTGAATCACATGTTGTATATTCCTCGCTGAAATCAATATATTTGCTGCTTTTGCTGAGTTCAGCATAAAGATGAGACATTTAAAGCTTTCAACATGGAGCACTGTGCCTTCATACATAACTATGTAATTAAGTTTTACATCTGGTGCATGTCCAATGTGTCCGTAGGCCGTGGGAAACTATCCAACAAGTTTGCAGAGTGCGTATTATGTTGATTGGCTCAATTCTTTCCCCAATCAGGGTTGAATGCAACATGCTGAATTTCATTATCTCAAAAAATACCAATCACAGTCTTTTAAAGAAGATTTTTTTTGGTGCGCCACCATGTCACTTTTCCATTCACCCCATTGTTAATTGTTTTTCCTGAAATTTCAATGCTCTCTCCTCACTTTTTATTACTTCCCAAAGACCCCCTTTTCCGTCATTTCATTTTTTTATACCAGCTGATTGCTGCTCTGTGTGCTCATATTTCAGACCATGCTTCTCTTCAGCACCATTTCACCTTTTTGCTTTGCTTCCAGTGTTGCTGTATGCTGCTTGATTGATCGATTGGTATTTATTGTCATATGTACTGAAGTACAGCGAAAAGTATTTTTCTGCGGCCAAGGGAACATACACAGTACGTACATAGTAGACACAAAAAGGATAATGGACAGAGTACATTGACAAATGGTACATCGACGAAACAGTGATTGGTTACAGTGCGGAACAAGAGCCAAACAAAGCAAATGCATGAGCAAGAGCAGCATAGGGCATCGTGAATAGTGTTCTTACAGGGAACAGATCTCCGAGGGAGAGTCGGTGAGGAGTCTTGTAGCTGTGGGGAAGAAGCTCTTCCTATGTCTGGATGTGTGGGTCTTTTGACTTCTGTATCTTCTGCCTGATGGAAGGGTCTGGAAGAGAGCAAAGGCCGGGTGGGAGGGGTCTCTGACAATGCTGTCTGACTTCCTGAGGCAGAGGGACTTGGGGCTTCACTCATGTTTATTCGGACACTTGTTCCTCACCCTGTTGCATACTTGTTCAAGAGAAGAGGCAAAATTGTGCCTCTTCTCTCTGGTTTCCGCCTGCTCATGCTACACCATGCAATTCTGAGCTGTTCTTTCAGTCCCTGGTTATCATGCCTGCTTTTGGGTTTTGACTATTCTCATTTTATTTATTTATAATTTTTTTCCCTTTTTAATTTCCTCGTTTTCGTGTCAGGGAATGGTGGCATACATCTGCTGATACCATCTCAGGTTCCTTAGTGTTTCTTCAGAGCCCTTTCCCAATAGTAGGTCATCACCACGCTCCAGCCTCAGACTTGTGTTTTGTTCCTTTCCTGAAACTCCTGTTGTTGACTCAAACATTCCTTTCTCATGTTTCTTGAGAAATGCACACATGAGATCTTCTGGATCTACACACTTTTCCTCCTGGACTAAAAGATACTACACATTTCTCCCGATTGATTCTTTTGAGTATTTAGGGAGACAAGAAATGAATCAGTATCATCGAGCAAATTAAAATGGAACCAGATGGAGAGAAGAACAAAAACTGACGAGGAAGAAGCTTCTTACCACATTCAGAGAATGGAATTGAAGACTTTAAATGAACTCTTAACGGGAAAGTAATTGGCAAAAGTAAAGGTAGTGATGTCTTGCAAATGACCACTGCAGAACGAACAAAACTCAATTTTTAAAAAGTATTTTTATTCCATAATCTTCAACATTCTTTCATTTTACAACAGTAACAAACCCACCCAACGCACCAAACCCCCCACTCATCCACTCAACAGCCAACGGTAACCACGTCCTGAAAATGCATGATGAACAAACCCCAACAATTGTAGAACCCATCAATCCCCCCCGCCTCTTGATTGTTCAGAAGAATGAGGGGGGATCTCATAAAGACTTATAAAATTCTAACAGGACTAGATAGGGTAGATGCAGGGAAGATGTTACCAATGATGGGTGTGTCCAGAACCAGGGGGTCACAGCCTGAGGATTCAGGGTCAACCATTTTGGACAGAGATAAGGAGACATTTCTTCACACAAAGAGTGGTGAACCTGTGGAATTCATTACCACAGGAAGTAGTTGATGCTAAAACATTGAATATATTCAAGAGAAAGCAGGATTAGGCTATTGAGTTGGATGATCAGCCATGATCGTGATGAATGGCGGAACAGGCTCGGAGGGCCAAAAGGCCTCCTTCCGTTCCTATCTTTTATATATAGAACATAGAACATAGAACAGTACAGCACAGAACAGGCCCTTCGGCCCTCGATGTTGTGCCGAGCCATGATCACCCTACTGAAACCCACGTATCCACCCTATACCCGTAACCCAACAACCCCCCCCCCTTAACCTTACTTTTATTAGGACACTACGGGCAATTTAGCATGGCCAATCCACCTAACCCGCACATCTTTGGACATAGATATATGTATCTATGTATGTAACAGCCCCAGCCTTACACACAAAGTCGAGGCATTCACCCTCCGTAGCACTTCACACCACAGTCCTTGCACAACTCCGAGCTCCTCAGCGCAATGGCCAAGAGCTCTATAGCCAATGCAAACAGAAGGGGGAACATGGGGCACCCCTGCCTTGTTCTCCGGTGCAATGAATATACCCTGAATTCATATCATTCGTGCGCACTTTTGCCATCGGCTCCTTATGCAGCAACTGCACCCATGCCACAAACTTCGGTCCAATCCTGAATTTCTCTAACACCGGAATCAAATAACTCCACTCCATCCGATCAAATGCTTGCAACACATCTACTGTCACCACCACCTCCAACTCCCTTCCTTCTGCCGGAGAAAGCACCACATTAAGCGGCAGCCTCACATTTGATGACAACTGACTGCCCTTAACGAACCCTGTCTGATCCTCCCCAATCACATTCTTGAAGCACACCTCCAACCTTAATGCCAGCACCTTTGCCAATATCTTGTCGTCCATATTCGGCAGAGATAAAGGCCTGTATGACCCACATTCCACCGGGTCCTTAAGCAGCAACGAGATGGAGCCTGGCCCATCATTTTCAGCAAGCCTCCCCTGACCTTTGGGCCCTCGAACAGTTCCACCAATGGTGGCGCCAGCTTGTCTTTAAATGTCTTGCAAAATTCAACCGGGACCCCATCCGCCCCGCCGCCTTCTCCGCCTGCATCTTCCCGATTGCCGCCTTAATTTCTCTGCCTCCATCCTGCAGCCCCGCATTCTCCACTTCACTCAACCACAGGCCCTCCAACCCCCCCCGAAAAACTCCCTCATCTCTGGCTCATCCTCTGGTGGCTCCAACTTACACAAGTCCCTATAAAACTCCTCAAACACCTTGTTAATCCGCTCCGGGGCTGCATCCAACTCCCCCCGTCCTCCTGAACCTAAAGTATCTCACTTGCCGCGGCCTGCCTACGAAGCTGACCTGCCAACATACGACCCACCTTCTTCCCGCACTTATAGACAGCCCCTCTTGCCTTTCTCAGCTGATGCACCGCTTTCCCCGTAAAGAGCAGCTCCAACCTGCAACTCCTTCCTCTTTGCCAGGAGCCCCGGATTCGGGGCTGCCGCATCCCTCCCATCAACGGCGAGACCTCCTCTGTACAATTGAACCCCACATACTCCTCAATCACCTTCCCTATCTCATCACAGAAACTCCAGTCCGCCAACAGCCCCCCCATCCATTCTCCACCCTGGCTTCTGGGCCACCCCCTTCTCCAATACCACGTCCATCCAGCGTGGAGATCACAATAGCCGAATATTCTGCCCTCTGAACTTCTGCCAACAGCGCCTTCTCCATCACAAAAGAGTCAATCCTTGAGAACATTTTGTGCACCGGGGGAAAAAAAGTCAAATACTCTGTAAGGTTCTCCACGGGTCAACCCCCCGCCCCCCCCCCCCCCCCCCCCCCCCACCCGCCCGGCCAATGCCATTGACACCCTCCCCCGATGGGATCAGCGAGAGTGGCTGGGACCTGCCTCGGCTCCAGCGCTGTGTTAAAGTTCTGCCCCCCCCCCACAAGATCAACTCATGGGTCCCAAATCCGGGATTGCAGCGAGCCTTCTCTCCATGAACCCCCGCATCATCCCAATGGGGGGGCGGTGGGGCATATACGCTTACCGATGCCACCAACATTGCACCCGCTGAAAACTGAAAATTCAACAGAAGCACTGAAGAAAAGTAGAAGTGAGCAGCAGACAGGGAATATCAATAAAAGGCTGCAGTCTATTTTGTTACTTTTGCACAAGGAGTTTAAATGCACATTGATGCAAAAGTGTCAGAAAAGCCCTTGATTCAGTTCTTGGTCTACTTCCACAATGGGCTAAAGCCAAGTGGTGTGAAACACCCAGCCAGGAACTTGTAGATTCCACGATTCTCTTGTCTGCAGTGAACATCCATCAAATTTCACCCTTGACTGCTTGCCAGGTTTTTTTGGGTCAGCTTTCCAGGCGACACTCAGAGAAGAGCAGTTTCAGAAGTTTTGAGACTGTGCACTGGGGTTGTAAAATGCCCTTGAAACCCAGATTCCTCATGAGCAACACCACAAAAGTGAATATATTTCACCCAACCTAGCCTGGAAAAAGTGTTGGCAACCTAGTCAGGGCCTTTGTTGGGGTATGAGATAGAATTACGCCACCATGGAAACAATTGCGATTAAATGTAGCATGTAAAGCTCTATGAAAACTTGATCATTTTTGCGATGTAATTTAGTACCATGGAGACTGGTCATTTGACTGTATCTAATTCTGATTGTTCGAGACAGATGGTTGTACAATTTGGCATTAGATCAATGCAAGAGTCAATAAGGGCACACAAGCCAAATGTGAAGATATGACAGAACACAGTGCTGAATCACCACAGTCCACACATTCAACTAGGGTGAGCTGAGGAAATGAGATCCAAAACCTTCAGGCAGACAGTAATCTCAGAAGAGTTCTTGTACACATGGCAGCGTAGAGCACTTTCATATTCATGGCTTGGCAATATTTTCCAAAAGACTTCCTCATTCTGAGTAATTGGTCTTGGAGCTAAATGTGAGCAATTGGATGGGATCATGGCCATTTGGAAGACTTGCATTCCTGTAGAAGTCATGTTTGACCTGCTGTTGCTGCTAAGCTGATTCAAGAAGCCAGATATCAGGACATGCTAACCTGACAACAGCATCTGTTGCCTGAGCCTTGAAATGTGACAGGAATGTTCGGATGATGCCAATTTCTCCAAAGCTGCCAGAACTGAACTTGGAACAAGCAAACTAACAGTCACTGACTTTTGCATAAATGGACAAAGCAATACAAAAATGTATGTGTTTCTGACTTGCAATAAAATGTCAATCTGTGGCCTTATTGAACTTACAGCACAATGTGGTGGGTGGATGTTTGGAAATGGAGGGGTAATTGAAAAGATAGAAATTTGGAACTCAAAAGAAGACATTCCTCATCTTGCTATTATGTAGAATCCAATAGCCCTATAGTGAAATGAAAATTGATGCCATGTGGCATTTGTACAATTATAATTGTACCAAAATAATTCGTGGTTCCTGGAGATTTGATTCTCAAAGTGGCAATATGCAGATTCTCAATGTTCAAAAGCAAATCATATAAAATAGTTACAGCCATTTGACATATGTCCATGGTGGCTCTCTGCAAAAGCAACTCAGCCCGCTCTTCTGCCCTTTTCCTGTCATCCTGCAATTCTTGCCTCTTGTGCTTATTTGATTTCCATTTGAAAGGCATGATTGAATCTGCTTCCGCCACATTCTCAAGCTTCCATTCCAGATCCCAGCCACCAGCCACCATTGCTGGACAGATCGTATTTTCCTCGTGTTGTCATTGGCTCTTTTGCCAATTGCCTTAACTCGGTGTCCTCTGATACAGTTTCTATCCATTCTGTCTCGAGTCCTCATGATTTTGACACCACTATAAAATCTAAGGAGAATAACCCCATGCCCCCAACTTTCAGGGTGCCCAATGTTTTGAAAAGACAGACAGAACGGCAAATGAGGGGTGTTGCGTTGATGGCAAAGGATGACAGAAGGACATTAGTAAGGAAGGACCTTGACTGGAAAGATTATTTGGTAGAATCAGTACGGGGGAGATTAGGAATAGCAAGAGTCGGAAAATGACAGGAGTAGTTTATGGGCCCTCTAACAGTAGTTATACTGTCGGATAGAGAATTAAACAAGAAATCATTGGAGCATGTAACAAAGGCAATGTAATAATTGTGGGGGATTTTAATCTTCATATACACTGGACCAAGCAAATTGGCAATGGTGGTCTGGGAGATGAGTTGGTAGAATGTTTTCATAACAGTTTCCTGGGGCAACATGTTGTGGAATCAATTCGGGAGAGTATTGTGTTATCAGGCAGGGTTAATTAATTTCTGAATGAAAGATCCGCTGGGAAATAGTGATCACCATTAGAATTGATTTGCGTGTTGAGTTCAAAAGTGACATACTCCAAGCGTAAACAAGAATTTTAAACTTAAACAACACCCATTACATAGGTATGGGGGTGGGGGCGGGGTGGGGGGGGGGGGGGGGGGGGGGAGGGACTGTCCAAGACAGACCACAATCTGTCAGGATAGGTAACGGCACCTCCTCCATAATAGTCCTCAACACCGGGGCCCTGCAAGGATGTGTGCTCAGTCCTCTACTGTACCCCCTATACACACACGACTGTGTGGCAAGATTTAACTCCAACTCAATCTGTCAGTTTGCGGATGATGCGACTGTGGTGGTTGTATCTCAAACAGTGGCGAATCAGACTACAGAAGGGAGATAGATCACTTGGTTGCATGGTGTACCGAAAACAACCTCACTCTAAATGTCAGCAAAACCAAGGAACTGATCATCGACTTTAGGAAGCGTAGCACAACGCCCTCCTGTCTACATCAATGGCTGCGAAATGGAATGATTGATAGCTTTAAATTCCTGGGGATCGCCATCACCAGCAGTCTGTCCTGGTCCACTCACGTTGATGCATCAGTTAAGAAAGCCCAACAACGTCTCTACTTCCGATTGAAGCAAAAGAAATTTGACATGTCTGCATTGACTCTCACAAACTTCTACAGATGTGCCATAGAGAGCATCCTATCCGGCTGCATCACAGCTTGGTATGGCAACTGCTCGGCCCAAGATTTCAAGAAACGGCAGAGTGTGATGAACTCAGCCCAACGCATAACACAAGTTTGCTATGCTCCCATTGATTCTGTCTACACCTCCTGCTGCCTCAGGAAGACAGACAGCATTGTCAGAGACCCTCACACCCAGGCTTTGCCTTCTTCCAGACCCTTCCATCAGGCAGAAGATACAGAAGTCTGAAGACCCGCACATTCAGACATAGGAACAGCTTTTTCCCAATAGCTATTAGACTCCTTCACAACTCTCCCTCGGAGATCTGTTCCCTGTAAGAACACTATTCACAACGTCCTATGCTACTCTTGCTCATGTATTTGCTTTGTTTGGCCCTTGTTCCGCACTGTAACCAATCACTATTTGACAATGTACTTTGTTGATTATTCTTTTTCGTCTACTGTACATATTGTGTAAGTTCCTTCGGCCGCAGAAAAATACTTTTCACTATCCTTCGGTACATGTGACAATAAATTAATCAATCAATCAAGCAATCAGATTGATCATTCAATATATTAAACGGTATGGCTGTCAGTAAACAGTTCTAAATTGTCAACAAAGTTAGCCATGCAGTCTATTACTATGTAAGTCTTGATGCTATTCGAAAAGTATAGTATAACTAAAACAAGTCAGTATGGTATTATATCATTTGTTGAACAATTTTTTCAATCCATAAAATTATGGCACAACATCACCCTGAGATAAATTCTCTAAAATTCACACACCTGACTGATTGTCCTGCATGGGTAATTTTTGCATTAAAAGGGTGGCGCTGAGGACCCGGGTTCGAATCCCAGCCCTGGGTCACTGTCCGTGTAGAGTTTGCACATTCTCCCCATATCTGCGTGGGTTTCACCCCCACAATCCAAAGATGTGCAGGTTAGATGGATTGGCTAAATTGCCCCTTAATTGGACAAATATATTGGGTTCTCTAAATTTATTTTAAAAAAGAAAAAATTTTGCATAAAAATTTTCCAGCGAAATTGATGGTACATAGAACATAGAACATAGAACAGTACAGCACAGAACAGGCCCTTCGGCCCTCAATGTTGTGCCGAGCCATGATCACCCTACTCAAACCCACGTATCCACCCTATACCCGTAACCCAACAACCCCCCCCCTTAACCTTACTTTTATTAGGACACTACGGGCAATTTAGCATGGCCAATCCACCTAACCCGCACATCTTTGGACTGTGGGAGGAAACCGGAGCACCCGGAGGAAACCCACGCACACAGGGGGAGGACGTGCAGACTCCACACAGACAGCGACCCAGCCGGGAATCGAACCTGGGACCCTGGAGCTGTGAAGCATTTATGCTAACCACCATGCTACCCTGCTGCCCCCGAACAGATCTGAGCTTTATCTTATCACTTGCCCAAAAATCACCTTCTATTCCTATATAATTAACAATAAAGCCTTAATATTTCCATATAAAAGCAACATCAATGGCAAAAAAACCAAATAGACGGCGTGATTTAAGTAAATAAAGCAGAATCCATTCTGGGTGGGAATCGAGAGGTCGTTCCCGGCATGAGCCCACTATCTAATGGCACTTTCCCAGCGGGGATATTCACTCAGCTGCATGTCCGGCACTGAGGAGCTCCAATGAGCTCCTACAATCACCTGGGAGAACCCCCATTCAAGTGCCATTCTGTCTAGTCCCCATTTGTGGCGATTGGGGTCTCCTTGGCGAGGCCTATAGATGCTGAGTGGCTGTTCGATGCAGCGGCAGCATAGCTAAATGAGCTTTTAAGTCCTTTTCGATATGTGAATCTGGGTGTCACCCATTGTGGGCAGGATCCAGATCACAACATCATGTTAGCGAGATCACGTTAGCACCTCAAGAGCAACAGTCAGAACATGGCGAGAGCCCAGAGCAGCAAACGTAATGGGCCGAAGGCCAAGGAGTGGACAGAAGGGCATGTGGGCCAGGAGGGGTGGACGGAACAACGTGAGAGTTGATAGAGGCAGACAACAATGCGAGGATCGAGAGGGCTGATCAGAAGAGTGTGAGAGCCCAGAGTGCCAGACAGCACAGTGTGAGAGCCGGGAGTGTCATCCCAGGAATCAGCCTTGTAAACCTTCGCTTCAATCCCGCCATGGAAAGAACATCCTTCCTCAGATAAGGACACAATACTCCAGGTGTGACCTCACCAATGCCCTATACAATTGCAGTAAAACATCTCTATTCCTATACTCAAACCCTCTCACTATGAAGACCAACATACCTTCTTTACTGAGGGTAACTACAAAGACATGAGGGAGGAACTGGCCAGAGTTGAGTGGACAAGGAGCCTAGCAGGGAAGAGGTGTCCTCCCAGCTGTACCTGGGAGGACACCTCAGAGGGCAGCGAGGTTATATGGGTAGAGACCAGGAATCAATGTTGGGGGTTTACTACAGACCTCCCAACAGCCAGCAGGAGATAGAGGAGCAGATAGGCAGACAGATTTTGGAAATGAGGAAAAACAACAGGGTTGTTGTGATGGGAGACTTCAACTTCCCCAATATTGACTGGGACTCACTTGTGCTAGGGGCCTGGACAGGGCAGAGTTTGTAAGGAGCATCCAGGAGGGATTCTTAAAACAATATGTAGATAGTCCAATTAGGGAAGGGGCTGTACTGGACCTGGTATTGAGGAATGAGCCCAGCCAGGTGGTAGAAGTTTCAGTAGGGGAGCATTTCGGGAACAGTAACCACAATTCAGTAAGTTTGAAAGTGCTGGTGGACAAGGATAAGAGTGGTCCTAGGGTGAATGTGCTAAATTGGGGGAAGGCTAATTATAACAATATTAGGCGGGAACTGAAGAACCTAGATTGGGGGAGGATGTTTGAGGGTAAATCAACATCTGACATGTGGGAGGCTTTCAAATGTGAGTTGAAAGGAATTCAGGATCGGCATGTTCCTGTGCGGAAGAAGGATAAATACGGCAAATTTCAGGAACCTTGGATAACAAGAGATATTGTAGGCCTCGTCAAAAAGAAAAAGGAGGCATTTGTTAGAGCTAGAAGGCTGGGAACAGACGAAGCCTGTGTGGAATCATCATCATAGAATTTACAGTGCAGAAGGAGGCCATTCGGCCCATCGAGTCTGCACCGGCTCTTGGAAAGAGCACCCTACCCAAGGTCAACAGCTCCACCCTATCCCCATAACCCAGTAACCCTACCCAACACTAAGGGCAATTTAGCATGGCCAATCCACCTAACTTGCACATCTTTGGACTGTGGGAGGAAACCGGAGCACCTGGAGGAAACCCACGCACACAAGGGGAGGATGTGCAGCCTCCGCTCAGACAGTGGCCCAAGCTGGAATCGAACCTGGGACCCTGGAGCTGTGAAGCAATTGTGCTATCCACAATGCTACCGTGCTGCCCTGAAATATAAGGAAAGTAGGAAGGAACTTCAGCAAGGAGTCAGGAGGGCTAGAAGAGGTCACGAAAAGTCATTGGCAAATAGGGTTAAGGAAAATCCCAATGCTTTTTACTCATACATAAAAAGCAAGAGGGTAGCCAGGGAAAGGGTTGGCCCACTGAAGGATAGGCAAGAGAATCTATGTTGGAGCCAGTGGAAATGGGTGAGGTACTAAATGAATACTTTGCATCAGTATTCACCAAAGAGAAGGAATTGGTGGATGTTGAGTCTGGAGAAGGATGTGTAGATAGCCTGGGTCACATTGAGATCCAAAAAGACGAGGTGTTGGGCATCTTGAAAAATATTAAGGTAGATAAGTCCCCAAGGCCTGATGGGATCTACCCCAGAATACTGAAGGAGGCTAGAGAGGAAATTGCTGAGGCCTTGAGAGAAATTTTTGGATCCTCACTGTCTACAGGTGATGTCCCAGAGGACTGGAGAATAGCCAATGTTGTTCCTTTGTTTAAGAAGGGTAGCAAGGACAATCCAGGGAACTACAGGCCGGTGAGCCTTACGTCAGTGGTCGGGAAATTACTGGAGAGAATTCGTCGAGACAGGATCTACTCCCATTTGGAAGCAAATGGACGTATTAGTGAGAGGCAGCATGGTTTTGTGAAGGGGAGGTCGTGTCTCACTAACTTGATAGAGTTTTTCGAAGAGGTCACAAAGATGATTGATGCAGGTTGGGCAGTGGATGTTGTCTATATGGACTTCAGTAAGGCCTTTGACAAGGTCCCTCATGGGAGACTGGTACAAAAGGTGAAGTCACACGAGATCAGGGGTGAGCTGGCAAGGTGGATACAGAACTGGCTAGGTCATGGAAGGCAGAGAGTAGCAATGGCAAGGTAATTGGAGGGCTGTGACTAGTGGTGTTCCGCAGGGATCAGTGCTGGGACCTTTGCTGTTCGTAGTATATATAAATGATTTGAAGGAAAATGTAGCTGGTCTGATTAGTAAGTTTGCAGACGACACAATGGTAGGTGGAATTGCGGATAGCATTGTGGACTGTCAGAGGATACAGCAGGATTTAGATTGTTTGGAGACTTGGGCGGAGAGATGGCAGATGGAGTTTAATCCGGACAAATGTGAGGTAATGCATTGTGGAAGATCTAATACAGGTAGGGAATATACAGTGAATGGTAGAACCCTCAAGAGTATTGAAAGTCAGAGCGATCTAGGTGTACAGGTCCACAGGTCACTGAAAGGGGCAACACAGGTGGAGAAGGTAGTCAAGAAGGCTTACGGTATGCTTGCCTTCATTGGCCGGGGCATTGAAAATAAGAATTGGCAAGTCCTGTTGCAGCTGTATGGAACCTTAGTTAGGTCACACTTGGAGTATAGTGTTCAATTCTGGTCGCCACACTACCAGAAGGATGTGGAGGCTTTAGAGAGGGTGCAGAAGAGATTTGTCAGGATGTTGCCTGGTATGGAGGGCATTAGCTATTAGGAGCGTTTGGATAAACTTGGTTTGTTCTCACTGGAACGACGGAGGTTGAGGGGTGACCTGATAGTGGTCTACAAAATTATGAGGGGCATAGACAGAGTGGATAGTCAGAGGCTTTGCCCCAGGGTAGAGGGGTCAATTACTAGGGGGCATAGGTTTAAGGTGCGAGGGGCAAGGTTTAGAGGAGATGTACGAGGCAAGTTTTTTACACAGAGGGTAGTGAGTGCCTGGAACTCACTGCCGGAGGAGGTGGTGGAAGCAGGGACGATAGTGACATTTAAGGGGCATCTTGACAAATACATGAATAGGATGGGAATAGAGGGATACGGACCCAGGAAGTGTAGAAGATTTTAGTTTAGACGGGCAGTATGGTCGGCACGGGCTTGGAGGGCCGAAGGGCCTGTTCCTGTGCTGTACTTTTCTTTGTTCTTTGTTCTTTGTCGACTACACCACAGGATTATAAAAGAGATCGCTGAGGAGATTGTGGAGCCATTAGTGATGATCTTTCAGGAATGACTGGAGGCAGGAAGGCTCCGAGAGGACTGGAAAGTGGCTAATGTAACACCGCTGTTTAATAAGGGAGGCAGAAGATGGG
Organism: Scyliorhinus canicula; assembly: GCF_902713615.1. Lineage (NCBI taxonomy): Eukaryota > Metazoa > Chordata > Chondrichthyes > Carcharhiniformes > Scyliorhinidae > Scyliorhinus > Scyliorhinus canicula. Next base: position 14,767,393 of record NC_052154.1, on the reverse strand, counting down.
AAATTGTAGGCCGGTTTATAGCCTGACTTTGGCCATTGGTAAGATTTTAGAGTCCATTATTAAAGATGTCATCGCGGAGTACTTGGAAGTGCATGATGAAATCGGACTGAGTCAGCACGGCTTCGTCAAGGGGAGGCCATGTCTCACAAATCTGTTGAGAGTTCTTTGAGGAAGTAACAAGGAAGTTAGACTAAGGAAAACCAGTGGACGTGATTTATTTAGATTTCCAGAAGGCCTTTGACAAGGTGCCGCATAGGAGACTGTTAAATAAGTTAAGAGCCCAGGGTATTAAGGGTAAGATCCTGGCATGGATAGAGGATTGGCTGACTGGCAGAAGGCAGAGAGTGGACTTAAAGGGGTCTTTTTCAGGATGGCAGCCGGCGACCAGTGGTGTGCCTCAGGAGTCGGTGTTGGGGCCAAACTTTTCATAATAATGATCTGGAAGAAGGAACTGAAAGTACTGTTGCTTTTTTTGCAGATGATGCAAAGATCTCTGGAGGGACAGTTAATATTGAGGAAGCAGGTGGGCTGGAGAAGGACTTGGACAGAAGAGGAGAGTGGGCAAAGAAGTGGCAGATGGAATACAATGTGGAAAAGTGTGAGGTTATGCACCTTGGAAGGAGAAATAGAGGCATTATTTTCTAAATGGGGAAATGTTTAAGAAATCAGAAGCACAAAGGGACTTGGGAGTTCTTGTTCACAATTCTCTTAAGGTTAACGTGCAGGTTCAGTTGGCAGTTAGGAAGGCAAATGCAATGTTAGCATTCATGTAGAGAGGGCTAGAATACAAAACCAGGGATGTACTTCTGAGGCTACATAAGGCGCTGGTCAGACCCCATTTGGAGTATTGTGAGCAGTTTTGGGCCCCGTATCGAAGGAAGGATGTGCTGGCCTTGGAAAGGGTCCAGACGAGGTTCACAAGAATGATCCCTGGAATGAAGAGCTTGTTGTATGAGGAAGGGTTGAGGACTTCTGGGTCTATACTCGTTGGAATTTAGAAGGAAGAGGGCGATCTTTTTGAAACTTAGGATACTGCGAGGCCTGGATAGAGTGGACATGGAGAGGAAGTTTCCACTTGTCGGAAAAACTTGAAGCAGAGGACACAATCTCAGACTAAAGGGACTCTCCTTTAAAGCACAGATGAAGTGGAATTTCTTCAGCCAGAGGGTGGTGAATCTGTGGATCTCTTTGCCGCAGAAGGCTGTGGAGGCCAAATCACTGAGTGTTTTTAAGACAGAGATAGATAGGTTCTTGAATAATAAGGGGGTCAGGGGTTATGGGGAGAAGTCAGGAGAATGGGGATGAGAAAAATATCAGCCATGATTGATTGGTGGTGCAGACTCGATGGGCCGAGTGGCCTAATTCTGCTCCTATGTCTTCTGGTGTTATGGTCTTTACTGCCTGCTGTACCTTCGCGCCTACTTTCAGCTCCTGATGCACGTGGATATCAAGGTTTTACTGAGGATCCACCTCTCTCGATTTACACCCATTCAAATCACAATATCCCTTCCTATATTTGCCACGAAAGCAAAAGATAACCTCACATTTATACTGCATCTGCCATGCATATGCCCACTCACTCAGCCAGTCCAATAAACGCTGAACCATCTCTGCATCCTCCTCACAGCTCATCCTCCCTCTCAACTTTATATCATCTGCAAATTTGGAGATAATACATTTAGTTCTCTCATCCAAATCATAATATAATAATCTTGATCAGTGTCACAAGTAGGCTTACATTAACACTGCAATGAAGTTACTGTGAAAAGCCCCTCGTTGCCACACTACGGCGCCTGTTTGGGTACACTGAAGGAGAATTCAGAAAGTCCAATTCACCTAACAAGCACGTCTTTCGGGACTTGTGTGAGGAAATCGGAGCACCCGGAGGAAACCCACGCAGACACGGGGAGAACGTGCAGACTCTGTGACAGTAACCCAAGCAGTGAATCGCACTCAGGTCCCTGGCACTGTGAATATCATGTGAACAGATCACTGCGGTACCCCATTAGTCACTGCCTGCAATCAGAAAAAGACCCATTGATTCCAACTTTCTGCTTCCTGTTTGCGAACTAGCTTTCTAACCATCTCAAGAGTCAAGAGCTTATCTCAAGACCATCTCAAGACATTGTCGAAAGCCTGCTGAAAGTCTAAATAGATCACATCCACCAGTTCTCCCTGGTCAACTCCACTCGTTACATCTTCACAGAATTCGAGTAGATTTGTCAAGCCTGATTTTCCTTTCATAAATCCATGCTGACTTTGTCTCATTACACGACTGCTTTCGAAATGCAGTGCTATGAAATCCTTTATAATGGACTCTAGCAACTTCCCTACTACCAACGTCGTGTTGGGGTCATGATCTTATTGAATTGCAGAGTAAATCCGAGGGGGCGAATGGCCTACTTTTGCTTCTAATTCGCATGTTTGCATGCCCTCGGCCTCAACACAAACTTTACCTTTGAGTGAAATATTCCGGGAAAACAGACACCAAGGTGGCCTCCATTATGTTGTACAAGTGTCTCACTGTATCATTCTGTAACATATTATTTATGAAACATTTATCCTTTGGGTTTCAATTATATGTTAAATTTTACAAAGACGTCCACTTATGCAATAAGAAAGGAAACAGTGGATTTCATGAGATGGCAATACTTCATTGTGGCTGTTTCAAAATTCTAAGTATCCCAATTATCAAGTAGATTTTGAAATAACATTCACAGTTTACATCAGGTGTCCAAGAAACAAAATTAAATCTTTTGAAACTGAGCTTGTCGAAGGAATCTGGAGCTGTGACTGCTAAATGGAGATACAGATCTGCAGTGATCCCCTTGAATGGCAAAGTAGGCTCCAAGGGTGGAACAGGGCCTACATCCGTTTCTATAGTCCTCGAGCAGGTTCATTAATGCAACTTTGATATAGAGCAATGCTACTTTGCTGCTGGGGAAATAAGACGGTAAGATAAAGATAATGGGCTGGATTCTCCGATTTTGAGACGTCCCCACGCCGTCATAAAAACTGGTCTTTCGCGACAGAAAAACTGGCGTGAAAGGGCCACATGTTCATAGCCCTGCAGTGGGCTAGCAGTGACCCATTGGGAAGCTCAAAGCTTTTGCTGCAGATACGGGCTCCTGCACTTCTGGGCCAGAAGCCGTACATAGGCACGGCGGCGGCCTCCAGCAGCCGCGCCGTGCTCCATGGCGGACTCAGACCGCGGAGCTGGACCTCCCAAATAGTGCCCCGATTGGCTGCGCGCCCCACCCGGACCGCCCGCCAAAATTAGCCTGGTGCCGTAAAGCCCCTCCTTCGCCCTCCGATCGGCCCGCCCCCGATCGTGGTGGCCGTGGATTCTCCACCCCGGTGCCGGCCGTGATTTCTGCGTCGGGGTGCGGAGAATCCAGCCTGGATATATCCATTATTCATCCCATTTGTGGTTTCAAGGAGCCCTCACAAAACTGAAGTCAATGGGACTCGAGGGAGGTGAGGGGAAAGGGGAAACTCTCGACTGGTTGAAGTCATACCTGGCAGAAAGAAAGATGGTTGTGATTATTAAATGCTAATCATCTCAGTCCCAGGGTATTACCGCAAAAGTTGCTCAGGGTAATGTCCTAGTTCCAACTATCTTCAGCTGCATCCTTGCAAAACCTTTTCAAGGCAATGTCCAAGGGCCAACCATCTTCAGCTACTTCATCGATGACTTTCTTTCCTTCATAATGTCAGAAGCGCTGATGTTCATAACCATTCACGACTCCTCAGATACTGAAGCAGCCAGTTGTCCATATGCAGAAAGACCTGGACAACTTTTAGGTTTTTGTTGATCAGCGGCAAATAACATTCGTGCCACACAAGTGCCAGGCAACGGCCAGCTCCAACAAGAGAGAGTCTAATGCTCTTGCCTTAACTTTGAGTGGTATTTCCATTGCTGAAACCCCCATTATCAATACACTGGGGGTTACCATTGACCAGAAACTGAACTGAACTAGCCGTAGAGATATTGTGACTACCAGTGCAGGTCAGAGGCGGGGACCTCTGTGGCGAATAACTCACCTCCTGACTTCCGAAAGCCTGTTTCACAAGGCACAAGTCGGAGTGTGATGGAAAACTCTCCACTTGTCTGGGTGAGTGCAACTCCAACAGCACTCAGAAAGCTGAATACCATCCAGGACAAAGCAAACCTGCTTGATTCGGACCCCCCCCCCCAAAAACATTCTCTCCCTCCAACACTGAAGTGCAGTGGCAGCAGTTTGTACCAAAATCTGCCGTCCTTACCTGGTCTGGCCTACATGTGACTCCAGACCCACAGCAATGTGGTTGATTCTCAACTGCCCCCTCAAGGGCAATTAGGGATGGGCAATAAATGCTGATCGAGCCAGCAACGCCAACGTTCCATGAACAAATTTTTAAAAATTAATTAAGCACACTTAAAAATATACCTTCTCCGGAATTCCCCAATGCACGTCCGCCTTGCCACTGCTGCTAGCAGTGACAGAGAATATAGTGCCCAGCCGAATCTCCCAACGGGACCGGAGAATCCCTCTGCCGTGAACGGACGGAGAATCTCACCCCTTATTTCTAATGTATACCAATACAAACATAATCCCTTAAAACTACCTTTATTTTCCTAACGCTGTACTGTGACTGTGCTTCTCCATAGGGATTGCAGCAGTTCAAGGCTCACCCCCACCACTTCGAGGGCAATTAGTCATCGGCAATAAATGCTGGCTTCGCCAGCACACCCACATCCTGTGAAAGAATGAAAAATACCTGGGCAGCAAGGTGGCACAGTGGGTTAGCCCTGCTTCCTCATGGCGCCGACGTCCCAGATTGGTCCTGGCTCTGGATCACTGTCCATGTGGAGTTTGCACATTCTCCCTGTGTTCGCATGGGTTTCGCCCCCACAACCCAAAGATGTGCAGGCTAGGTGGATTGGCCACGTTAAATTGCCCCTTAATTGGAAAAAACGAATTGGATACTCTAAATTTTTTTTTAAAACTAATTCTCCGATTGAGAAGGTACAGAAACTGCCTGACCAATTTTCCTGAAGCAAAGTTTAGACCTGCCTTGCACTACCCTTACACCAGCAGTAATGGCTGCTGTGATACTTGTTAATTAATCCACCTTTTCGGGGTCATACCGCAACTCTTGAGGTGGCATTAAATCATTAGTCAAGTAATTGGCCCATTGGAAAGAGACCAGCTTCAAACATAAAGGCAACATTTTTAATGTGACCATGAGGGGTCCAATTTGCAAGTTTCATTGAAGAAATATAAATATTTCATGATTCTCCAAAGTGCTAAACCTTGTTCTTGTGAGATTAAGTGGATGGGGTACAGTCCATGACAGATTGTACATGCCTGTGAAATTTATTGACCTTGTTAGCTAAATTGGCTTTTTCCCCCCACTATTTCATGCTGTTGTATTCCAGCTTCCCCTAATTTGAAAGGTTTACATTACACCAATACAAAGCAAACAAATTTACTTTGGAGGGAAAAAAGGACACGTAAGATATTTTACGATTGTATATTTTTTGACAGTTGCGCCTTTTGAGGGAAGAGCAGATTATCACTTGAAACAGACGGAAGATAAAGTGCAATTGGGAAAGAGCAGGCCAGTGGGATTAGTTTTTAATTGCTTTGTCGAAGGACTGGCAGGCACAATGGGATGAATTGCTTCCTTCTGTGCTGAAAACTGTGCTTTTAAAAATGCTAAGACGAGAGCAATGTTTCTGATGGTTAAAATTAAGATGTCTACCAACATCAAAGATCCAGGAACGTGATTTCCAGTTCATATACTTTAAAGTACTTTGTTACATTTTGGAATTGACATTATGGTTTTTTTTAAAGTTAAAAGCCTCCAGTGCATCGTTATAATCGAAGTCAAAGTAGTGTTTTTTTCACCAATGTTTCTAAATGAAGAAAAGAATGGTCAGGGTCAATCATTGTTAACCCTTTTTAACAGCTACATTGTGTCTCCTAGACTAATGACACTGAGAATCATTGACATTAGGACCTTCCATGGATTGTTATGTCTTTATGCATGTTTCTGTCCTGTGGGGTGCTTGCAGTTATTTTGCAGAAGTTGTGTCCATGGCTCTGCAAAAAAATTTTGATTCTTTCATTTTGTGGAGTAGTTTGCAGAAAAATAGAATTGTTCTTGTTATCTCCTCCGACACAAAATTGTTTTGGCTGTTTCTATTTTACTGGTACTTGTTCCTAGGTGCGGCAGCATACTTTCCAGAGTTCCACTGCCCTTTGATGACAGCCAGAATGACAACAGATTAAACTGGCTGATTATATTCCGCGTCCCCCAACATTAAAAGGCAGGAAACAGTGTGTCCTTAGAAAGCTTTACTTGTCCCGAAAGAGTGGCGCATGAGATCTGTAAATACTCAAAAATAAAATCTCCGTCCCGCCCACCTGTTTTCTGGTGCCCCCACCCCCCAGCCCCCCACCTCGACAGCAAGATTCTCCGTCCGGGGAGCTGGCCAAAGAACAAAGACAAAGTACAAAGAAAAGTACAGCACAGGAACAGGCCCTTCGGCCCTCCAAGCCCGTGCCGACCATGCTGCCCGTCTAAACTAAAATCTTCTGCACTTCCTGGGTCCGTATCCCTCTATTCCCATCCTATTCATGTATTTGTCAAGATGCCCCTTAAATGTCACTATCGTCCCTGCTTCCACCACCTCCATCGGCAGCGAGTTCCAGGCACCTACTATCCTCAGTGTGAAAAACTTTCCTCGTACATCTCCTCTAAACCTTGCCCCTCGCACCTTAAACCTATGCCCCCTAGTAATTGACCCCTCTACCCAATGTGGTTTTCCATTTTGAGCACCCCTACGCCATCGGGAAATCCACGGGGGTGAGTGCGCTGTGGGTGAAGCGGAGGATTCCGCCGACGGAGAATCCCGCCCAAAATCTTTCGAGCTTTCGCTGCAGTGAGCTTGGATGTATTTTTAGGAAGAAGGCAAAATGCGATTAATTTACATATGACAATTAAGCACATTTTGGAAAGGAGAAATTGAAATATCGTTTAAAATAATCTACAATTCTGTGACATACAACATGAAGCTTATTGCTCTGATTTCCTCTGACATTACTTATGAAAAATGAAAGATTCTTTGGGGCAGCACGGTAGCATAGTGGTTAGCATAAATGCTTCACAGCTCCAGGGTCCCAGGTTCGATTCCCGGCTGGGTCACTGTCTGTGCGGAGTCTGCACGTCCTCCCCGTGTGTGCGTGGGTTTCCTCCGGGTGCTCCGGTTTCCTCCCACATTCCAAAGATGTGCGGGTTAGGTGGATTGGCCATGCTAAAGTGCCCGTAGTGTCCTAAAAAAGTAAGGTTAGGGGGGGGGGGGGGTTGTTGGGTTACGGGTATAGGGTGGATGTGTGGGTTTGAGTAGGGTGATCATGGCTCGGCACAACGTCGAGGGCCGAAGGGCCTGTTCTGTGCTGTACTGTTCTGTTCTGTTCTGTTCTTTGTTGTAGAAAGTGACTGGATTGCAGTGGCTGGGTAGAATTGTTGTCCACTGGAAAGGATTTGTATAGGAATTTGAGTAATGTGTTCAGAGATATCAAAATGTAAGTGTCATTTATTGATTGTGGGGAAATAAATTAATGGTATTTTTCTTGCCCACTGCGGACTAGATGAATAACAAGATGAAATTTTCTCTCACATTAGAGCTAAAAATAGTGCAGCAGAGTAAATAAATCTAATCTGGTATCATGGGAAATTGTGAATGCCAACTGATTCTGAGAGTCACAGTAGGATTTCCTCTGAAAGTTGACTGCGACAGCTCTGCCAAACAGTTTAAGGTGACATCCGAGGCATCTCAGAAAGGCATAGTCCATGTATACTCATCACACTTGACCTCTTGACAGCGTTAAACATGACTATCCTGTCCTCACCTTAAACCTTTCCTTCACCATCCAGTTTCTTTCATGATTCCATTATTACCTGGCAGAATGTCCTTAGCGCGTCACCAGGAATAGATGCGCTTCATTTTTTTGTGCTATGATCTCTGAAGTCCTACAAAAATGTATTCTTTCCAGATGTGCATGCTTCCCTATGGTGGCAGCATCTGCAGATATGTCGCACAGCTTGCATGTTCATGCCGATGACACCCAGTTCTCTCCCCAGCTCTCTCAACCTCTTGACTGCATTCATGCTGTTGGATTGCTTGGCTAACATTTGAAAGACTTAAGTCACCATTTTAGCCCCTCGACCCATCCCATCCTCTGCTGAACAGTTGCCGCAGATTCTATTTCTGTCAGGCTCAACGCAACAGTTTGCAACAGCGACATCCTGAGCTGAATTTCAGCATTCAGACCTCTCCAGCGTAAAGATCATTTACTTCCTTTTCCATAGAATTGTCTGCTTCCATCTCTACCTCAGCACCTATTTTTCTGTAAACCTTATCTCTAAACCCTTATCGCTAGACCTGACTACATCAATCTCCTCCTTGATGGCCTCTCTTCCTTCAATCCTCCTTAAATTCTAACTTGTTCAGAACTCTGCTGCATGCATCCTACCTTTCCCTGAGCTGCACTTCTTAACACCAGTATCCTGATCAACCTATGTGACTGTGCCTGCTCAAATACAAGTCTGAAGGGCTGGATTTTCATGGAGCCGGAAGTCGATGCTGGGAGTTCTGACCCCATTTTCAGTATCCACAATTTGCCCAGTGGCAGTGTGATTTATGGGTGCAGCTGGTTCAGATTTCAAGCCCACACCCTGCGCTCCCAAACTGATCAACTCCATTGCAGGGATAGGCTTTTCCAGCTTCTCTGCAATTTTCATAGAACATAGAACATAGAACATAGAACGATACAGCGCAGTACAGGCCCTTCGGCCCTCGATGTTGCACCGACATGGAAAAAATCTAAAGGCCATCTAACCTACACTATGCCCTTATCATCCATATGCTTATCCAATAAATTTTTTAATGCCCTCAATGTTGGCGTGTTCACTACTGTTGCAGGTAGAGCATTCCACGGCCTCACCACTCTTTGCGTAAAAAACCCACCTCTGACCTCTGTCCTATATCTATTACCCCTCAATTTAAGGCTATGTCCCCTCGTGCTAGCCACCTCCATCCGCGGGAGAAGGCTCTCGCTGTCCACCCTATCTAACCCTCTGATCATTTTATATGCCTCTATTAAGTCACCTCTTAACCTTCTTCTCTCTAACGAAAACAACCTCAAGTCCATCAGCCTTTCCTCATAAGATTTTCCCTCCATACCAGGCAACATCCTGGTAAATCTCCTCTGCACCCGTTCCAAAGCTTCCACGTCCTTCCTATAATGAGGCGACCAGAACTGTACGCAATACTCCAAATGCGGCCGTACTACAGTTTTGTACAACTGCAACATGACCTCATGGCTCCGGAACTCAATCCCTCTACCAATAAAGGCCAACACACCATAGGCCTTCTTCACAACCCTATCAACCTGGGTGGCAACTTTCAGGGATCTATGTACATGGACACCGAGATCCCTCTGCTCATCCACACTACCAAGAATTTTACCATTAGCCAAATATTCCGCATTTCTGTTATTCTTTCCAAAGTGAATCACCTCACACTTCTCCACATTAAACTCCATTTGCCACCTCTCAGCCCAGCTCTGCAGCTTATCTATGTCCCTCTGTAACCTGCAACATCCGTCCGCACTGTCTACAACTCCACCGACTTTAGTGTCGTCTGCAAATTTACTCACCCATCCTTCTGCGCCCTCCTCTAGGTCATTTATAAAAATGACAAACAGCAACGGCCCCAGAACAGATCCTTGTGGTACGCCACTCGTAACTGAACTCCATTCTGAACATTTCCCATCAACTACCACTCTCTGTCTTCTTTCAACTAGCCAATTTCTGATCCACATCTCTAAATCACCCTCAATCCCCAGCCTCCGTATTTTCTGCAATAGCCGACCGTGGGGAACCTTATCAAACGCTTTACTGAAATCCATATACACCACATCAACTGCTCTACCCTCGTCTACCTGTTCAGTCACCTTCTCAAAGAACTCGATAAGGTTTGTGAGGCATGACCTACCCTTCACAAAACCATGCTGACTATCCCTAATATTATTCCTATCTAGATGATTATAAATCGTATCTTTTATAATCCTCTCCAAGACCTTACCCACCACAGACGTTAGGCTCACCGGCCTATAGTTACCGGGGTTATCTCTACTCCCCTTCTTGAACAAAGGGACCACATTTGCTATCCTCCAGTCCTCTGGCACTATTCCTGTAGCCAATGATGACCTAAAAATCAAAGCCAAAGGCTCAGCAATCTCTTCCCTGGCTTCCCAGAGAATCCTAGGATAAATCCCATCCGGCCCCGGGGACTTATCTATTTTCACATTGTCCAGAATTGCCAACACTTCTTCCCTACGCACCTCAATGCCATCTATTCTAATAGCCTGGGTCTCAGCATTCTCCTCCACAATATTATCTTTTTCTTGAGTGAATACTGACGAAAAGTATTCATTTAGTATCTCGCTTATCTCCTCAGCCTCCACACACAACTTCCCACCACTGTCCTTGACTGGCCCTACTCTTACCCTAGTCATTCTTTTATTCCATGTTGTGAACCACAGTCTGCTTGAGGTAACCTTTTGAAAGGTAAGTTCAAAAGATCTTACTCCTGATCCCCTGCCCCTAGGTCAGGCTATGCTCTCCCCCCACCCAATTCCATGGCCCACATACCCTCCATGCCAAGCTATATCACCCACTGTACACTCTGTATTTAACCAACCCTAGAGTGACCATTGGATGTGTTAATAAAGCTTTTAAAAAATCATTCATGACTTTCTACTTTCTTAAAAACAGAATTTACTGCCGCTTAATAAAAGCGTCAATGATCCAGATCCTTCAAAGTATTAACAGCAGAAATTGCAAGCACTTGAATAAACATTGTGCAATTGAGGGAATAGCTCAGAGAGCCAAAGCGGTCAGTCAAGCAGTGTTTTTCCTGAAGCACAGTTGGTTCAACACTCTAGTGGATTCCTTGACTCTTGGCCCAGAATGCATAATAATAATAATAATAATAATCTCTTATTGTCACAAGTAGGCTTCAATGAAGTTACTGTGAAAAGCCCCTAGTCACCACATTCCAGCGTCTGTTCGGGGAGGCCGGTACAGGAATTGAACCCACATTGCTGGCCTTGTTCTGTATTACAAGCCAGCTGTTTAGCCCGCTGTGCTAAACCAGCCCCTTCTAATGAGTCTTGCTTGTGACCCAGATATCCAATAGAGTAGCATGGAGGGTATGAGGGGCCGTGGAGTAGTGGGGTGGCATTGATGGAGCATGTGAGTGTGTCGGGGCTGAGTGGGTGTGAGGGGTGAGGGCGAGAGGACCATTCTTTGCTTTTCTTTGTTTATTATTATTACAACTGGGGCAAAATCCCAAAGCATTGAAGGAGGTCTTTTAACCAGGTTATCTCGGGACCCAGCTGCCCCTGTGGCTGCCTCTGAACTCAATTCCTGGGGCGATAGGCCTGACTTGTGTTAACACCCACCCCGCGGCCACGTAACAAAAATCCTGTCTTCATCAACATGTTCTTCTGAGGCGGGCATACTGAACCAGGAAATCCCGAAGATGAAAGTCCAGCCCAAGCTGGATCAAAGTTTCTCATCCTCATCCTTAAATCCTCAATTTTTTCTCCTTCGCGAGCTGAAAATGTTGACACGTTTTTGCTTTCGCGTGTACTCAATGCTCTCAGTTACAATTTGACACCAATGGTTCTAATTTGGAATAAATTTGATATCAAATTTGATAGTGGACTCGGAGCTATCCCGCACGCTCATTCCTATCCCGCACACTCAAAGTTATTCCTGTGCTCAAAGCTATCCTGCATGCTCAGCAAACATCAAATTACTTAAAGAGTATAGTTATATTTAGAACCTATACACACACACATATATATATAAATAAATCAAGTTTATAACTTCCAAAAACACTCTCCAGTCCTCTGGTGCCAACCTGGGTGTAAATCATCTGCCCTGTATCCCACATTCTCCACACTCTCATCCTTGTTCGGTGAATTTTCCCTCAGTGTTCCCGAACAGGCGGCAGAACGTGGCAACAAGGGGACTTCCATAGTGTTAATATAAGCCTATTTGTGACAATAAAGATTATTGTTATCACAAATCACCACACAAGTCCCCCCCTTCCCAGTCACAACACTTTCATCCCTAGTTTCCAAACACTCCCCCAGCCTTTCTCCACACATTGCCACCCAATCTCCACACTTTCCCTACCGAGTCTCCAGACCCCCTCACCAAATTCTCCCCTTCCACTCTCCACTCTGCACCCTCCCTGCTCCCTCCCTCCAGCCTCTCTCTCTCTCTCCCCCTCCTTCTAGTCTGTTCCTCTGTCCCTTCAGTCTTGCTCTCCCTCTATCCTCCCATCAGCCTTTCGCTTCTTTTCCCTCCTGCCTCTCTCCCCTTTCGCTCCTGCATCTCGTTTTGCCTCCCACCAGCCCATGTCTCTCTCCCCCCCACCTCTGCATCTTCTCATCTCCCCCTCCCTGCAGCCTCCCATAACCCCCTCCCTGCAGCCTCTCACCTCCCCCTCCCTGCAGCCTCTCACCTCCCCCTCCCTGCAGCCTCCCATCTCCCCCTCCCTGCAGCCTCTCACCTCCCCCTCCCTGCAGCCTCTCACCTCCCCCTCCCTGCAGCCTCCCATCTCCCCCTCCCTGCAGCCTCTCACCTCCCCCTTCCTGCAGCCTCTCACCTCCCCCTCCCTGCAGCCTCTCACCTCCCCCTCCCTGCAGCCTCTCACCTCCCCCTCCCTGCAGACTTTCTCTTGACCTCCCCCTTGACCCATTTCTTCCCGATTCCTGGCCAACCCTCTAAATGGAGATCTTCAGTTGAACTTGCCTCACCTTGATTAAACAGGGGGTCACAAAAACCCTCAGAGTTTACTGAGGTTACAATAAATTGATGTTCTAGAATGAACTACATTTTTCTAGTTTCTAATCTATTGGTTTTACATGTGTCTGGGATGCAATTGTTAATCTATTGCAGACCTTGAATGCAAATTGTTGAAACCTGACTTTGGGTGCGATCTTTTCAAAAGGGAACAAAGTCCTCGAGCGAGCGCGTTTAGCTGCGTGTTTTCCAGCGCTCGCAGTGCCGAGAAACACGTGGCTATTCAACGCGACTCGTGTTGAATAAAGGGGCTGAATGGGGAACGCGCAGCCGAGGCCGCATGCAGCTCCGTTTTTTACAATGTTCAGCTCTGCTCACCAGAACTCCCCGTTGTAGCGAGAATCGGGACGGCATTTTTAAATGGCATCCCAATCTCCGAGAATCCCGAAATAATCCCCGACCTCTCACCCAGCCCAAACGAAACATGGGAGGCTCCCCGGGGACCCTCCCCCCCCCCCCCCCCCCAAACACCTACGCCGGGCATTGCCAAGGTGCCAGACTGGCACAGCCAGGGTGCCAAGCTGGTATTGCCAGGGCACCCAGATGGTACCAGTGTAGGGCACAACCCTGCCTAAAGGGAATGCAGCTGGGGGCCTCCAATCCCCTTGGAGACATCGGGCGAGTCCCGTTCCATAAAATGGGGACTAGTATCAACCAACGCTCACCCGAAGTCCCCGAGGCGGAGGGATTGAATCCCAAAGCCTCAGGTACCTCGGGAATCTGCACATCAGAGTGAGGCGTACTGCCTCGATCTAATATGCAGATTGGTTAAAAAGTGAGGCAGCAGGATAGCCCTGCTGCCTCACGGCACCGAGGTCCCAGGTTCGATCCCGGCTCTGGGTCACTGCCCATCTGGAATTTGCACATTCTTCCCGTGTCTGCATGGGTTTCACCCCCACAACCCAAAGATGTGCAGGCTAGGCGGATTGGCCACGCTAAATTGCCCCTTAATTGGAAAAAATTAATTGGGTACTCTAAATTTATAAAATAAAAGTGATCCCGCCCATTGTGGGTGGGATTCTCCTTGCAATTTTTCGCGAGATTGTGTTGAATTTCGCGAGGCGTTGCAAGTTAGATAAATCCCGGGGGGGGGGGGGGGGGGGGGGGGGGGGGGTCTCCCGGTTTTCAATGGCCACGCTGCGCTGTCGCGAGCTGCTTTACCAGCACACTGTGGCCGGTGGATCGCGCCCAATGTTTTATCTTTTAGAACTGGAGGCTGTCGGTCCTGATTCAATTTTCATTTCTGAAATATTTAATGGAAGGAAATTATCGTAAAAAACTGAAAATCAAGCTGGAAAAAGCCATTAACATGCCAGTTTGTGCATGATTAACATATTCAAATGATGGTGTTGCCACAGTATAACACCTCACACCGCTTGATGCTGAAATTCATTTGCTGAGTACATGCCCATTCTGGAAGTTTGTTCACGTTATCTTGTAAATTGTTGCAGCTCCCCTTACAGGAGGGAAGTAAGTGAGAGGGGAGATAGGAAAGGGAGGGAGAAATGGGCGAGGAAAGGGGGAAGGAAAGAAAAAGGACGGTAAGGGGAAAGGTGGGCAGGGGAGGGAGATCGGAGGAGGGAAATGTGGAGAGGGGAAAGAGAGGGGACGGAAGAAGGCGGGGAATAAAGGTTGTGGTGGGAGTGTGGGGGGAGAGGAGGAAAGGATAGAGATTGGGTGGGGATGAGGGAGGGAGTCTGACCCGACACAATACATACGTAATCAGCTGGGACTGAGAAACATTTTGCCTGTATGTATGGTCCATTTTGTTGTGATCGCTGTAGGATGATGAGAATTTTGTCAGTTGATAACGATCATTTGGATTAAATGGGTCTTTTTCGGATTGGCAGGCAGTGATTGGTGGGGCACCACAGGATTCTGTGCTAGGACCCCAACTGTTCATATTATTCATTAATGATTTGGACGAAGGAACTCAATGTATTGGGCGCGATCCACTGGCCACGTTGCACTCTCGCCCGAGCGCAGTGCGGCCAGTGAATCCCAGGAGAGGCGCGGGCTTCCCATCTCGCGGGATCCACCCAAGTCCCACGAGGTGTCGGAATCTGTAGCTCGCCCAAAAAGGTTGGGCCCAAACGGTGCGCACCGAAGTTGGTTTAAAACACGTTATCTACCGGCCTCCCCAGCAAGGTCGCAGCTGGGGGCCGTTCAGCACTGGTCCACACAAACATGGAGCAGGCAGAACGGCACTCGGGAGGTCTCCCGGGCCATCGGAGACTCCTGTGTGGTCAGGGCCAGTGCAGGGTGGCTCCCTGGCCAAGGCTGTGGAACATGGGCACTGCCACAGTGCTGGGTGGCACTGCCAAGCTGGCAGAGGGACTGCCCAGGTGTCAGTGCAAGGGTTCCCGGGTGCCAGCCAGGCACTTCCAAGGCTCAGGGACCGCTGTGGACCATGCCCCTGACAGGAGGGTGGAGGAGGTTACGAAGAGTGGTGGGTATGCATGGCAGGTGAGTAGGGGCCTCTGGGGGGGTGATGGATGCGGTCCTGGAAAGGGGGTGGGTCTATAAGGGAGCATGCAGGGGGCTGAAGAGGCGGGTCCCATAGCGGGCAGGGGTGGGGTACTACCCATGTGTATGGGGGGGGGGGTGACATTACTCATGAGTGGGGATGTGAGGGACCCAGAAGCTCACTTAGAGGTCGGGACACCATTTAAAATGGCTGCCCGATCTCTGAGTTCAGCTCCCTAGTGCTGAGAAAAATTCTGAAGTGTGGCCTAAGCCGGTGAGAAACTCCCCAGGATTCACAAAAATGACAAAGTTTCATTGGATAGCAGATAGACTCACTGAAAAACACGCCAAATGAGCTTCAAAATGTTTCCATTGAATTGCGCCTATTATCTCCAAATTTGCAGATGTTACAAAGTTTGGTGGGAGGGTGAGCTGTGAGGAGGATGCAGATATGCTCCAGCGGGATTTGGACAGGCTGAGTGAGTGGGCACACGCATGGCAAATGCAGTAAAATGTGGATAAATATGAGGTTATCTGCTTCGGTAGCAAAAATAGGAAGGTAGATTGTTATTTGAATGGGTGTAAATTGAGAGGTGGATACTCAGCGAGACATTGTTGTCATTGTGCATCAATCGCTGAAAGTAAGCGCGCAGGTACAGCAGGCAGTAAAAAGGCAAATGGTATTTTGGCCTTCAGAACAAGAGGATTTGAGTATAGGAATAGAGATATTTTGCTGCAGTTGTATTGGGCATTGGTGAGGCCACACCTGGTATATTGTGTGCAATTTTGGTGTCCTTATCTGAGGAAGGATGTTCTTGCTGTGGAGGGAGTGCAGCAAAGGTTTACCAGGCTGATTCCTGGGATGGCAGGACTGTCATATGAGAAGAGACTAAGTTGGGAGGGATTATATTCATTGGAGTTTAGAAGAGTGAAAGGGAATCCCATAGAAACTTAGAAAATTCTGACAGGATTAGACAGGATAGATTGAGAAAGAATGTTCCCGATGGTGGGGGAGTCCAGAACTGGGGGTCATAGTTTGAGGATAAGGGGTAAACCTTTTAGGACTAAAGTGAGGAGAAATTTCTTCACCCAGGGAGTGGTAAATTTGGGTAATTCACTACCACAGAAAGTAGTTGAGGCCAAAACATTGTGGGCGCGATTCTCCGCTCCCCACGCCGGGTGGGGGAATCGCGGGAGGGCCGGGCGACTCACGACACGCCCCCCTGGCACCCCTCGCGATTCTACCACCCCCTGCTCGGATGAATCGCCGCTCGCTGTTCTTCACAGCGACCGGCGATTCTCCGGCCCGAATAGGCCGAGCGGCCAGCCGTTCCCAACCGGTTCACAACGGCGGCAACCACACCTGGTCGCTGCTGTCCTGAACATGGGCGCCAAATGCTCGTTTGTGGCTTTGGGGGCGGAGAGGGGAGTGAGCACCACGGCCGTGCTCGGGAGAGGACTGGCCCGTGATCGGTGCCCACCGATCATCGGGCCGGCGTCTCAAGTGACACACTCTTTCCCCTCCGCCGCCCCGCAAGATCAAGCCGCCACGTCTTGTGGGGCAGCGGAGGGAAAGACGGCAACCGCGCATGCGCGGGTTGGAGCCGTCGTGACGTCAGCCGCGCATACGCGGGTTGGAGCCGGCCAACCTGCGCATGCGCGGCTGATGTCACTTAGGCGCCGCCGTCGCGTCATTCTCGGCGCACCGCCTTGACGCTTGCGACAAGGCCCGGCAGCCGTGAGTTACTCCTAGCCCACCGGGTGGGGGTGAATAAGGTGCGAGGAGCGGTCTCCGAGGCCGTCGTGAAACTCAGCCGAGTTCACGCCAGCCTTCCCGATTCCGCGCGGGAGCGGAGAATTCCGCCCTGTGTAATTTCAAGAAGGAATTAGATATAGCTCTTGGGGCTAAAGGGATAACAGGATATGGGGGGAAGGCGGGATCAGGGTATTAAACATGACGATCAGCCATAATCATACTGAATTGTGGACAGCAGAATATTTCAGGATAATACGAAGAGATTAGGAGAGAAGTCAGGAAAACAATTAGGAAGGCAAAGAGAAAATATGAAACTAAATTACCAAGGAACATAAACCAAATAGTCAATTATTTGCAGACCCATCAATAAAATAAGGAAGGATGTGATGGAAATGGAACGATTAAGGGATAGACAGGATAATACCACAGGTAACATCAGAGACATGGCAGAAATGTTAAATCATTATTTTGCAGGGCAGCACGGTAGCACAGTGGGTAGCACAGTTGCTTCACAGCTCCAGGGTCCCAGGTTCGATTCCCGGCTTGGGTCACTGTCTGTGCGGAGTCTGCACGTTCTCCCCCTGTCTGCGTGGGTTTCCTCCGGGTGCTCCGGTTTCCTCCCACAGTCCAAAGACGTGCAGGTTAGGTGGAATGGCCATGATAAATTGCTCTTAGTGTCCAAAAAAAATCATTATTTTGCTTCAGTACTTTGGTGTGAGTTGGTGATTTTAAAACCCAGGCTTAATATTTATTTTTTATTGAGCACATCTTTACTTCTCTTTCTGACTGCACTATGGGTCTTGACCTTGCACCTGGGATTAGCAATTTAAAAAAAAAATTACAAAGTCACCATCCTACATCGTAAATGTCTTGATAGAATATAGAATATAGAACAGTACAGCACAGAACAGGCCCTTTGGGCCTCGATGTTGTGCCGAGCAATGATCACCCTACTCAAACCCACGTATCCACCTTCTACCCGTAACCCAACAACCCCCCCCCTTAACCTTACTTTTTTTTTAGGACACTACGGGCAATTTAGCATGGCCAATCCACCTAACCCCACACATCTTTGGACTGTGGGAGGAAACCGGAGCACCCGGAGGAAACCCACGCACACACGGGGAGGACGTGCAGACTCCGCACAGACAGTGACCCAGCTGGGAATCGAACCTGGGACCCTGGAGCTGTGAAGCATTTATGCTAACCACCATGCTACCGTATTATAACATGGTTTGGATATTCGTTCAGAGCAACTCCTGTTCTATGGCATTAACTTTGAAATTTGCGATAGAATCCATGACCGCTACTTGTATAAAAGAAAGCCAAATTTGAATCAAACATTCTGATAAAATCTGTATAATACATTGAAAGTCTTGTGTCACATGTTTACTTCCTGTAAGAGTCACAACTAATGCAACACTTTTCCATCACATTCGTTAAAAAAAGCCTTGCATTTATATAGCTCCTTTCATGAGCATTATTACGACCCCAGATCCGACCTCAACAGTGGCTCGTATACTGATCCGAAACCCCAATATTTTAGTTTAATTTCTTTTTTTTAAATAAATTTAGAGTACCCAATTCATTTTTCCAATTAAGGGGCAATTTAGCATGGCCAATCCACCTCGCCCACACATCTTTGGGTTGTGGGGGCAAAACCCACGCAAACACGGGGAGAATGTGCAAACTCCACACTGACAGTGTCCCAGAGCCGGGATCGAACCTGGGACCTCAGCGTCGTGAGGCAGCAGGGATAACCCACTGTGCCACCGTGCTGCCCTTAGTTTAATTTCTGACTGCAGAAAGAATGATTTGTTCAGGAGTGATTGCATGACAAAAATAGGGCTTTGGTATTTCTAAAACAAAACTTCATTATGAATACATTATTAAACTTTTAACTTTACACCTGAAAAGAACAACTTACAATTATCCCTCAACATAACTATGCAATTTCCCATTAATCTGCAGGAAAGAAACATACAGCTCTTAATCCATCTTAAAATTAGCTTTGTAGAACATATTTGGGTCCACTTCAATTCGCTGCTTCAGCTAGGTTGTTTCAGCCTCTCCTTGCCTTCAACTCTGTTTTAAAATATTATTACTCCTTTTAAACTATTTTCCTGGAAAGGATTTGTGGACACAGTGTCAGGCAGATCATAATTCAGCCCCTCTCCCTCAAAGCTCCTCCAAGCTCACTGCCTCTGTCCCTTTCTGGGCAATGACCTAATCCGGCGCCGGGTCGGAGAATCCCGCCCGAAGCCGGCTTCCCAATTCCCCAATTCTCCCCTGGCAATTCTCGGGCGTCCATGGGATTCCGCCGTGCCGGTTGGGGGTCGGTTTAAAGCGCGCGCGCACCCCCCCCCCCCCCCCCCCCCCCCCCCTCCCCCCCCCACATGCATGATCTCGTGCCGTCTGTTCCGAGCTGGCTGGAGCTGCGGGGACCACTCCGCTGCCGACCTAGCCCCCTAGGAAGGGGAGCATTCCCCATTATCGGGAACCGTTGACACCGGAGTGGTTGGCGCCGCTGAAAAAACAGGGACCGCCCCAATTAATTCACATTTCTCTGATTAATTGCACCTCCGATGAGGCCTGGCCCGCGATTGGGGCCCACTGATCGGCGGGCCGGCCTCTCGCTCCCCGGGCCTATTTTCTTCCGCACAGGCCCCTGAACTCCCGCACCATGTTGCGTCGGAGTCGGCGTGTTGAGGGAGGCCACCGCGCATGCACGGCCCAGCGCCGTGCTGGCCCCCTGTCGGGGCCAGAATCGGTACTCCCAGCGGCCCGTTCACGCCATCGTGAAACGTGACACCGTTTCCGACGGCGTGGACACTCTGCCGCTGAATGGGAGTATCCCGCCCACTATATCCCCAGGCTTTTAACTTTTAATTTGTCCCAAGATTTAGAAGCCAATATTCCTAAAATCCTCCAATTGTCACAGGACTCAAAGGTCCTTTGCAGCCAATGGTGTTCTTTTGAAATGTGGGCCAGTGGCTAGGCAACGTCCCGTGTGGGACGGGAAAATTTGGAGAGCAGGCAGAAGTCCATTGACTTTGGATGGGAATGTTTAGTCCCAAAATCCCACCACTGTCACTTTTGCAAAGTAGGAGACTATCACAAACAGCAGTGTGGTAATTTCCAGATAAACTGCTTTTTGTGATGCCAATTTAGGGATAAATATTTGTCAGGGCACCAACGGTAATTCCTCTGCTCTTCTTTGACAGACTGTAATAGGATC
This sequence comes from Scyliorhinus canicula, assembly GCF_902713615.1. NCBI lineage: Eukaryota > Metazoa > Chordata > Chondrichthyes > Carcharhiniformes > Scyliorhinidae > Scyliorhinus > Scyliorhinus canicula. The sequence continues at coordinate 14,747,000 of NC_052154.1, read as the reverse complement.
TTTTACTTCCACCTGAGTGAGTACAGAGGGTCTTGGTATCCTCCAAAAGGCTGCATGTATGACAATTCACCACTCCTCAATACTGCATTGCTGGCATAGATTTTTGTGCTGAGGTCCTGGATTGGGACTTGAACCCAGAATCATGTGATCGCTATTGTTATAAAGCAATGTATCTTTTGATTGAAGTGCTGTGAACAATACAGCATTAAAATGGTAAATACCAAGAATTGACTTCAAGTCTATTACTAATCATGGGGTTCAAATAAGTTAGAACACTTTAGCTCCATACTTTTGATGTACTATGAATCCTTTAATTGGATTACTCAGGCACAATCAGTTGTGTATTCTTTCCTTTATAAATGATCTGAACCCCTCAATTAGATTACTGCCTTGTTATCACTCATGTGCATCCATTAATCCTGGCCTAAAGTGTAGAAAAGAATTATGTAAAGGCAATTTCACTGATGGCAAGTTATGGCACTTCTTTGTTGAGTGCAAGACCCATAACTCACTCATTTTAGATGTTAAGTGAGCGATAGCTTCCCTTCCATTGTTGGTTAGGGATTCCTTTTTTCTTTGTGTGGGTTTGCTCCTCTAAGTGCTTTTTTCACGTGGACTTGGGAACAGGGTAATCAAGTATTTAGTGTTTCACTCATGTAAATGATCAGCCTTGAATTTAACGTGGGTAGAATATCGATCCCCTGAGCAGTGAAATTGGTAATCGTACTATGGACCCTTTGAGACAACCCTACCAAAATTGTATGCAGCTTTTTAAAGGTATGTGGAACAATTAAGTTTTGTTCTGCAAACATTTATATTTCGCCTTGTGCAATATATATGTTCTCATATACGTTTGTGTCATTTTATTTTCCTCTTGCCACAATTGCAGGATCCTTTTATTATTGCTTCAGGAGAAAATAGCACTACTTAGCTTAAACTGTTAATAGGTGTAAGCATCTTTATATCAGTGATATACTGTATCACATTTGCTAAGTTTTGGTTGACAGTATTACAGTTTTAATCACCCATTAACTGGACTTGATGGATGATCTGTCAGCAATGAAAATTAAAAAGCAACCTTATTTGCATGTAATTGCATATAAAGAAAAAATGGTGAAATAAAATAATTTCTCACCAGCATGCGTGAAAGTATGTGTCACCACCAGCTCAAAAATCTTTCATTACAATTTACAAAAAAAGACTATTTCTGGAACAAGGCATTGGTGTCTATATAGATTTTCCTAAACATGTAACATCTACATATTTCGAAGTGTGACTACATTATACCTTTCCTCAGTCAGTGAGATGTATAATACTTGATAAAAAAAATTAAACATCTGGCATTTAACGATTATGTCAGAGACAATTAAACATCACCATGTAGTTTCTTTGTTTCATGCTCCATCAAAGAATTGTTTGGTACCTCGTATGTCACAGTCCTTTTTATAGATGTAGGAACATCAAATCGTGCCGCATTAATTTCTGATTTGTAAGCAGTTATATTTTTAAATTCCCCCTCTCCTCCCCTCCTTTTGACAGGGCCTGGTATTTATTCTAAAGTGCTTCTCTATACTTGTGAAGTTATTGGTTGTGCAAAGTTATAGCTTTGGATTGCAAGGTGACTAAATATGTAAAATCTCACAATTATGAATTACCTGAAGGAAGTAATTTTGCTGTGAAGTTTCTTCAGCCTATAAGACCATAGCCATAGGAGCAGAATTAGGCCATTCGGCCCATCAAGTCTACCCTGCCATTCAATCATGGCTGATATGTTTATTCCCATTCTCCTGCTTTCTCCCCATAACATCTGATCCTCTTATTAATCAAGAACCTATCTGTCTCTGTCTTTTTTTAATAAATATTTTTATTCTCCATTTTCGCATTTTCTTCAGAATTTACACCGCACCAACAAACAGGAAGCGGTGACGAAAACAATGTCAATCCTCTTATCAACAACCACGATCCCATCCTACCACCACCCCCCCAAACAACCTGACAATATAAGCATCAAATAAAACCTCCCAAGATGGAAAAAAAAAGGAAAAAAGAAAAAGGATCAGGAATCGCCTATGGTCACCATTGACATATACAGTCCACCCCCCCAACAACCCCCCTTAACATTCCATGCTACCCAATCCCCGAAAGAGTACCGTGAATGACACCCATGAATTGTAGACATTGGGACGCAACCAGTTCTCAATTCTGCCATAGCCCTTCTGCCTTCGCAAACTCCTCCGCTGCTTCCGCCGTCCCAAAATAACAGTCCTTGGATTTGTAGGTCTCCCTCAACTTAGCTGGATATACTATGCCACACTGCACCTTACTGATGTACAGTGCCTTCTTCACCCGGCTGAAGGCAGCCATCCTCCTCGCCAGCTCCACTGTAAAGTCCTGGTATATGCGTATACCAGCTCCAGCCCACTGCACCTCCCGCTTCTGCTTTGCCCAGCACAGGACTTTCTCCTTCACGCTATACCTATGGAAACACAGAGTTACTACTCGGCGGCTCACTCGCCTTTGGTATAGGCCTCCACGACCGATGAGCCCGATCCAGTTCATATCGGGAGGGATCGTCCCCCTCCCCCAATAGCTTCGCCAAGATCGTGGAAAAATACTTAGTCGCCTCGGTCCTTCCATTCCTTCGGGCGGACCCACAATCCTCAAAGTCTGTTGCCTGGATCTGTTTTCCAGGTCTTCCATTTTGGCTCGCAAACCCTTGTTGGTCTCTATCACCCTCCTCAACTCCTTCCCTATCGAGATGAGTTGATCACTGTGCTGCGATAATGCCTCTTTTACTTCCTTCAGTGTCTCACCTTGCTCCCACACCTCTGCCGCTGCGCTTGATACCGCCACCCTCACCGGGGCAATCACCTCCTCCACCAGCACTTTCAATACCGCCCCCATCTCCATCTTCATCGCTTCCATGTGTTTTGTGAACTGTTTTTCAAGTTCCACAGCTATCACCTTGGTCATTTCTTCTGCTGTGATCTGTCTCTGTCTTAAAGACACTCAGTGACAACGGAATCTCATGAGATAGCACAATCAGGATCTCGCCCTCACTGGACGTGACCCAGATCAGCATATTTAAATAAACCGTATGACTCATTTAAATATATGTTCACCGGATTCGCCTGGAGCCCGGTACTCACCGGCCATACCAGCGAGACCACAAACGTGGATCAGGCGTAGCGGCACTTGAGGGATGGGGGAGGGAGGGGGGGGATGTCGCCAGCCATTAGAAACCCCCAGCTGGTCGGTACCTTGGCTCTACCTCTGGCACCTGGGTGCCTTGGCACTGCCAGCCTGGCACCCTGGCAGGGGCACTGTCTGAGTGCCAGATTGACAATGCCAGGGGGCCTTACCAGGTAGAGGGGTAGTGAGCACAGGCTAGGGGACACAGATTTAAGGTTTTGGGCAAGAGAAGCAGGGAAAATGTGAGGAAGAGCTTTTTACTCAGTGAGTGGAAATGACCTGGAATCCACTACCCATGAGATTAGTGGAAGCGAAAACAATCGATGATTTTAAAAGAAAATTGATTGGACACATGAAGGAAATCAAACCACATGGCTACAGGGATTGAACGGGGTAGTAGTAGTGACTGGATTGCTCCGCAGAATCCAAAACTTAATGGGCTGAATGGCCTTCATCTGTGGCATAAATTACTCTGTGATTTATGACTATTGATTCACTCAGTGCTCAAATATCCAGCGAGCGCAGACTTGAATTTTCTCATCTACCCCCTTCCGAGGTGGAGAATTCCAAACAATCTCTCCTCATTTCAGGCCCTAAATGTCTGACCTCCATAACCTAAGATGGTGACCCTAGTTCTATATTGTCCTGCCTGTTCCTTCTGTGTCTGACCTGTGCTCTGCTCATTCTGTTTGACCAAAGATGCCTTCGCCACCTTTCAATGTGTTTCATAGGGAGTTGGACAACTTCCATATCTGTTTCTTGCCTGTAGAAGGCTGATTAGACTTCAAAAAAGTCAAAGATTAATTACCGGTGGGCAACATTGGTAGCTGCTTTTCCGCTGAGAATGAAGGCAATCTGTCTATTTTATATATTGTCGAAGTTGAAATCATGGTTCAGTCCAAGGAATAGGCTATACTGTCCAATTTGCATTTTTTGACTAAATCCTTATAGTGGAAAAACAAATGGGCATGAGTTTTGCATAACTCACACTCGTATATATGTATAAAACATATATCTACTTCTACGGAAGCCATAATCGTACACAATAAACACTGAAGAGATCTCAATGATCAATCACAAAGTTCCACAGAGCAGCAAGCCACGTAGGGCTTGTATTACACTTCGAAACTCAGTACTTTGTTTATGGCTCATATTAAATCAAAATGGCATCTGTGCATTTAATAAAAATCTTATTTTATAGCGTTTCCCTTGAGCCCTGAGAAGTGTTTTGCCAAACACTCTTCACATCATAAATTTCAGTCTTCGTGACTGTATTTTGTGAGGTTAAGACAAAATTACACACAAATTTCTTTTGATAATGAATAAAAGTAGCAATTACTCTGGATCAATTTAAATGTGTGCAGCCTTTTTAGAATTACTGTAATTAGTAAGGCTCTGCGGTTTCATAAATTTTCAATTCCCTTTATGCAAGACTTGCCTATTATTGAGGTTAACCTAAGGTCTTGATTTATCGGCTCTTGAAATGAAACCACATTGGTCCCGACTGACTGGTGACTACTGGTCAAGACCATACCTAAGCTTGAAACCTCTGCCGACTCTAAGCTTGACGACCAACTTAACCAGAATTTGCTTGATTGTGTTAAAAAGTTTTGGTTTAAAAAATATAAGATTCCGAGTAACGGTCTGAGACTGAACTATCTTGGAGCAATATGTGACCCCAGATGGACATTTGACCATAATAACTTCACCCCACAAGTCCGCCTACTTCTCCTTAACATCTATGATCATCTGACTCTGCCCCTGCCTCAGCTCACCAGCTGCCGAAACTCTTACCCATGCATTAGCTCCCTCCACATTTGACTATTGCAGTGCTGTCCCGGCCAGCCTTCTTTCTTCCACCCTCAAAGAGAACTTCAGCTCATTCGAAACACTGCTGCCCATCCAAAATTCACCTGGTCCCGTTCAGCCTTCACCCCTGCGCTCGCTAATGCCTGCTCCTGCTCCTGCGGCACCTCAATTTTAATGCTCTCATCCTGGTCTTCAAATCTGCCCATAGCCTCACCCCTCGCTCTCTCTGTAACCTCCTCCAGCCCTAACAACCCGCTGAGATCTCTGTGTTAATTCAATTCTGGCCTCTTGTGCATCCACACTTTTAAGTGCTCCACCATTGTCAACCAAGCCTTCAGCTGCCTCAGGCTGAAAAGTATATTTCCTCTGTCCATCTACCTCTCTCCTCCTTTAAGATAGTCTTGAAAATCTTGCACTTTTCTGACCAAATGCCACCTTATGTGGCTCGGTGTCAAATTTTATTTGATAATTGCTCCTCCCAAGTTAGTCGGACATCAGTGTTTGTATGGACTGGTTATTTTTATTGATAGTCATAACATAACAGGTAACGATCAGTAGCATTCAAGGCATTAAGTACCTAAATAGATATGTGTGGCGGCTCCACGGCGTCACAGTGGTTAGCACTGCTGCCTTACAGTGCCAGGGACCTGGCTTCAATTCCGGCCTTGGGTGACTGTGGAGTTTGCACATTCTCCCCCTCCCCTGTCTGTGTGGGTTTCCTCCGGGTGCTCCGGTTTCCTCCCATAATCCAATGGGTTCGGTGGATTGACCATGCTAAATGGCCCCATAGTGTCCAAAGATGTGTAGGTTAGGTGGGGCTACGAGGATGTGGGATAGATTATGGGTCTAGATAGGGTGCTCTGTAAGAATGTTGGTGCAGACCTGATGGGCCGATTAGCCTCCATCTGCATTGTCGGAATTCTATGGTGTACTCTCAGAGAGAGAGAGAGTGAGAGAGAGCCATTGGTGATCCATTGAGGTAACGGGGACTCTGAACAGATGAACAATTACTACACGGAATAAATATTTTTAATTGGGTGGAAAGGTAAATTAAAATGCAGCGTTTTGTTGCTAATGCCACTTGAACTTTGGGGCAGCAGGGTAGCATGGTGGTTAGCATAAATGCTTCACAGCTCCAGGGTCCCAGGTTCGATTCCCGGCTGGGTCACTGTCTGTGTGGAGTCTGCACGTCCTCCCCCTGTGTGCGTGGGTTTCCTCCGGGTGCTCCGGTTTCCTCCCACAGTCCAAAGATGTGCGGGTTAGGTGGATTGGCCATGCTAAATTGCCCGTAGTGTCCTAATAAAAGTAAGGTTAAGGGGGGGTTGTTGGGTTACGGGTATAGGGTGGATACGTGGGTTTGAGTAGGGTGATCATGGCTCGGCACAACATTGAGGGCCGAAGGGCCTGTTCTGTGCTGTACTGTTCTATGTTCTATGTTCTAACTCATGTAATAGCGGGATGATGGTCTGTGCACCGTTAAATATTTAAGATGAATTAGTTTAATTCACATTAAACAATACACGTGTTAATGATACATAACAAATCTGACATTTTGTATGAACATACAGTAGTTAAACAATTTCAGTTTTTAAAGCTAGAAGAATAGGGAATATGGGCCAATTTTATTGTCCTTGCCTCTGCCATCCTTTCCCTGGATAAGTAAGTACACCGTGCACAAATACTTGCGCTCCAGAAATAGGTTCTCCATTGGTTGAGGAGATATAAACTTGTCTGAGCTGAGCAAACTGGGATTCTCTATTTATTTTCGTAAAATCTAAATTTCTACCATTTGCATTAGATGCAAGCGAACCTTTTTTTAAATAGAAAAAAACACCAATTCTGTGGACATCTTGTAATTTGCTTTTCAATCTAAATACTTGCCTTCAACAATGCTGAAGCCATAAACAAAAAATGCGTTTGTTCCTGTTTGGTTTATGATGGCCGAGAGGTTTGTTCTGATTTTCTTTTTACCATTAGTGCAAATGGCTTATTTGTCTGACAGGCTGACTGTGGCTCCTTTGTTTCCAGGTACTCGAGTTGAGTTGGTTGAGGAGGAGGAACGAGAGTGTGTACCAATCTGCATCTTTGGCAACTGAATGAAGGGGAGGGTTTATTTGGATTGGATTGGATTGGATTTGTTTATTGTCACGTGTACCGAGGCACAGTGAAAAGTATTTTTCTGCAAGCAGCTCAACAGATCATTCAGTACATGGAAGAAAAGGGAATTAAACAAAATTCAAGAAAATACATGAGAATACATAATAGGGCAACACAAGATATACAATGTAACTACATAAGCATTGGCATTGGATGAAGCATACAGGGTGTAGTGTTAATGAGGTCAGTCAATAAGAGGGTCATTTAGGAGTCTGGTGACAGTGGGGAAGAAAATGTTTTTGAGTCTGTTCGTGCGTGTTCTCAGACTTCTGTATCTCCTGCCCAATGGAAGAAGTTGGAAAAGTGAGTAAGCCGGGTGGGAGGGATCCTTGATTATGCTGCCCTCTTTCCCCCGGCAGCAGGAGGTGTAGATGGAGTCCATGGATGGGAGGCAGGTTCGTGTGATGGACTGGGCGGTATTCACGACTCTCTGAAGTCCCTTGTGGTCCTGGGCCGAGCAGTTGCCATACCAGGCTGTGACGCAGCCCGATAGGATGCTTTCTATAGTGCATCTGTAAAAGTTGGTAAGGGTTAATGTGGACATGCCGAATTTCCTTAGTTTCCTGAGGAAGTATAGGCGCTGTTGTGCTCTCTTGATGATAGCGTCAACGTGAGTGGACCAGGACAGATTTTTGGTGATGTGCACCCCTAGGAATTTGTAACTGCTAACCATCTCCACCTCGGCTCCGTTGATGGTGGCAGGGGTGTGTACAGTCCTTTGCTTCCTGAAGTCAATGACCAGCTCTTTAGTTTTGCTGGCATTGAGGGAGAGATTGTTGTCGTTACACCATTTGATCTGTATATAAGCCTGGTGGTTAGACGTTCAAAGTTCAGGTACCCCTTCAAACTTCAAATTCAGTGTATTGGTTTGTTCGACACACAAAGACCATGGTTTAGATTTTGTGGACAAGGGCTCATCAGTATCCTCGAAGAACCCTGGCCACAAAGAGCTGACCATCTATGTGGTGTGGCTTGCTGCTTCCCCGACGACAATTGAAATCTGGAGCCAATGCAAAGGGATCTTTGCACAAACATAAAATTAGTTTTCCAGCGCTGGAGAGGTTGTTCAGGTATTATGACCAAGTATGCTGTTTTTTTAAAAGGAATTTAGACTACCCAATTCTTTTTTTCCAAATAAGGAGCAATTTAGTGTAGCCAAATCACCCACCCTGCATATCCTTTTGGGTTGTGGGGGTGAGACCCACGCAGGCATGGGGAAAATGTGAAAACTCTGCACAGATAGCGACCTGGGGTCGGGATCGAACCTGGGTCCTCGGCGCCATGAGGCAGCAGTGCTAACCACTGTGCCACCGTGCCGCCCGAACTAGTACACTGTTTAATTGCACATGTGCACACACGAGATATTGCTGACAGAATTACAAGAATAAACACAACAAATATTGGCAACTTTGCCATTATTGCAATGAAAAGGCTATTTTTTTGTCACAAACCACGCTGGTTATCTGCCAGGGCATCCCAACTTGGAAAACTGGTTCGTGGATGAGTATAATTTTGTGTTTTGGAATGGCGATAGTATATTCAAAATGTTGATAATTGGTGTGAGGAGCCAAGTGAATCCCCAGTTAGAATAAGCAGCCCCAGGGTAGCACGGTGGCGCAGTGGTTAGCATTGCTGCCTCACGGTGCCGAGGTCCCAGATTCGATCCCGGCTCTGGGTCACTGTCCGTGTGGAGTTTGCACATTCTCCCCTTGACTGCGTGGGTTTCGCCCCCACAACCCAAAAGGTGTGCAGGGTAGGTGGATTGGCCACGCCAAATTGCCCCTTAATTGGAAAAAATTAATTGGGTACTCTAAATTTATATTTTAAAAAATAAGCAGCCCAGACATTGTGTAACAATTATTAAAGACTATTTATTAAATTACAGGAAAGACAAATACACACAAAGAGGACTATACTACACCAAGACAAGTATATATATTACTAAACACACACACTTTTTGTAGAATACCCATTGTTATAAAATATATCTACGATCCCTGAACCCCTTAAGACTTCCCCTTTGCCACAAACAATATGCAAATTAAATAGATCTATAAGTTAAAACCAGCTTATAGTTACCACACAATACCGGGAGGATAATCAAGTCTGGGAAACGTCTTGTCCTGGTCTGGCAATGTTATTTAAAAGGCCTTCACAAAGGTTGTCTTCCCTGCCTTGGTTCTCAGACTTCGGGGCTATTAGATGTAAACGTTAGGCTGTTAGCTGGAAACTGGTTTGACTGCTTCCGAGACTGCATGATGTCAACTGGCTTCCCTTGCTTCTGAGGTTCCTGGAAATCAAACCTTTGTTCCACTTCAATTCTGCCTTCAGGATATTTGGCTGTCTGCCCCTGTCAAATGCCTTGACTCTCTATATTAGCATTTGCATACATAGTTGATCTCCCAATCATCTTGGTAAGCTGTTTCTATTAATAAGATATTGACATCAGATTTTATCTAAATGCCTTCTAATCTCATTACTGGGAGAGACGCATCTCGTCTGGCCTTTTCAGCACTGGCTACTGCTGTTGCTGGGCAGATTTCTACCTGATGCTGGCAGGTCGCATCCTATTATGTCTTGTTAAGTTCGTGTCACTGCTGTTACTAGACAAATCCATGACAGATTCTAAAGCAGTCAGTTGAAAGAAAAAGTCTTGTTTCAGAACAGTCTGTTTTCCAGCTGTGCTTCGCAATTATTGTCTTTGCCAGACACTAGAAACATTTGATATTTCTAGTCACATTCATTGAATCGTTTTGAAAAATGACCATTTTTTTCATATGAATTTCAGATTCACTGATATAAAGGATCCCTCAGGGAAGCTGGATTTTAGTCTCCTTTCTCCTGCTAAGAAAGATTACTGGGCCATGCTAGCTTACAACCGGTCGAAGCTGTGCAATGTTCTCTTCTCGAATGAGCTGAACCGCCGCCTGTCAACTCATGGGGTAACATCCAACGCTTTGCATCCAGGAAACATGATGTACTCCTCAATACACCGCAGCTGGTGGCTGTACACCTTACTGTTTGCCTTGGCCCGTCCTTTTACCAAGTCAATGGTAAGTAGACCAGCTCACAAAGCACTTTCAAATGAGTCGGATTGCATGTCGTGGGAGGTGCCTGCCCAAAGTAAAACTCCAGCTGTACATATTTTGTACTGAGATTACATAAGTTAAACTCAGTGTTTCACAGACTCGGATACTTTGATAGGTGTGTAAGGAGCACTTCGGTTTTGGAAAAATAAAATAAGAGTTGGAAAATACAAACTGTATTTGTAAAGGTTATCAAATCCTTGGAGCAGGGGACTTAAACTAGAAGAGCCCACTGTCATGCCTAACATTTTGGCTGACCTAGAATAAGACAGGGCCTGCTGACAGTTTGGGTGCATTATATTCATTTACTTTTCAGTGAGATGTGTTTTGTTTTGGAAGATATGATACAATATTAAGTTATTAGTAATTCCTTGAAGACTACCAAAGAATCAGATAATGTAACAGCACAAAAACCTGCTTTTCATCCCATATTGATGGTATTGCACTATTGCTCCTCTTGTTGTTAGAGAAACCGACATAATATTTTACTGATGCCATTGATACTTTTGAATCACAGACTTTTATATCCAAGAAAGAAGAGCAATGATGTCCCAGCCTGGCTGCAGAGTACTTATTTTAGACACAGCATTAAAGTGTCATTGCCCGTGTTTGCATTTTTTTTAGTCAATCTTGATTACGTGCAGCGCTACAATTGTGTCATATCTTTAAAAAAAGAAGACATCTGCTTCTGCCATAAGGGCTCAATGATGTTTTCTGTTTGAGAGAGCAAGTGACCAGCTGGTTCTGATGTAAAACCCAGGTCTTTGGCCAAGTAAATGTGATTCCAACACAAACCTTAGGTATTTTTCAGATGAAACCATCTATCATCTTCTGCCATGTAGAGCAAGTGCCTTGGAGGCAATTTGTGTCTCACTTCTTAGCTTATTTGTTTACAGCAATGCTTGTGTATTAATTTTAGAGGAGAGGAGCATTTTTCAGATCTAGTACTAATGTAAGAAACTCTTATGGTAATCTTGCTCAAGTGATTATAAAACTGTTTAGTGTATTTGATAGTATATTCAAAATTTTCCTGGTATTTTTAGCCTCATCTTGTGATAATTGCTGTTAACGTTTACTGTGATTGAAGTAAGGAAGAGGAGAAAGGGGATTCTTTTACATTGCTGGAAAAACTAAATGTATGATGGTATTATATCTGTATTTAATAATCCATAAAGTAAATCAGGATCTACCTTTGAAACATGTGGACAAATTGCATTGATTGAAAGGTCATACGGAGGGATCTTGTTTGAGCTGGTCTCTCCGTGATCATATTTGAAATTTGTCGGCAGATTACCATTATCCCACGATTTGCACAATCCTTCATTCAGACAAATATTTTTGTTGGCAGGTTATGATGAGAAGACTAGTATGTGTTTGAGTAGTGAGAGCTTAGCAGATGTTTCGAGCAGACCAATGTGTCGTCCCTCCCCCCCCCCCCCCCCTCAACGTGATGGATCAAAATGCCCAGAGCTTGCAAAAAGTTCTGAGACTATTGGGTTACTTTTCCGGTTTTAGTGGATTGCCATCCATTGTACTGGAGGTTTAACAGATGTGCTTCTCCCCATTAATAGATGGGATGCAGCCCAGCGTCTGCCTCGGTGGTATAAATTAAGTTGAAGTAAAATACACCAATCTGTCACTTTGGTTGTGGGCACCTTCCTTTACGCTTCAGTCAAATTAGGTGATTTTATTTTACAGCGTATTGCTTCACTCAAACTTGGTTTCAAGACGGAAATTCAATACTTTCTTTGGCAGAGCTCATTGTTAGTTTGGTATCTAAGTATCTGAATATTACTGGATCTCAAATTTTCATCTTACATTATCCATCCTCTGGATGCAGAACCGTTAATAAAGCAGCGTGGTTATTATACCGCGATAACTCTCCCATCTTTTGACAGAAGAGATAGTGAAGATGGAACAGACTTACCCCCCCCCCCCCTCCACCCGCCAATTTTACTGTAGTCCATTTTTGCACTGTGAAGGTTAAGAAAAAAATAAAGTTGTGTTACTTTAAAAAGTACTTTTCATTTGCCATATGTGAATTTTAATTACGCCTGTTGAAGAGAGAAAAATTATTTTTCCTTCTCAGACGCTACAGTAATTTAACAAAATGTATAATGTTTATTCAGCTGGATGCCCTACATAATTTATCTGAGGTAGAAGGAAGTCTCTTCTGACTTTGTAAAGGACAATAAACATAAGAATAACCATATAATTCTAACTGGAGAGCTGTACTTTTTAAAACACAGCAATAAAAACTTAGCTGTGAATCCCAAAGAAAATATTTCTCTTAAATGCATCAGTTTATTAAGTTAGCAATATTCTCTTAAAATGTCGTTTTTAATGTGAGCTCTAATTAGAATATATTTTGCGGGTCTATGTAACTGCACCATTGGAGTAATTCCAAGTTTGTATGTTAGCAGGATGAAAACTCATGCAGTTTCCTAACCTTTATACTCTACCACTCATTTTTCAGCAGTAAAGCAAACACTTATATTAAACCATTAACTTACAGTCCCAGTAGATCAGATTGTGCTTTTCTCTGTTATTTGAAACCTTGAATGTTGTGGCACTGTGGGAGCACCTTCACCACATTCAGCGATTCAAGCGGGAAGCGCACCAGCACCTTCTTGAGGGAAACTAGCAATAGGCAATGAATGCTGGCCTTGTTCGAGTCATGTTTATGCTGAAAATGAATTTCAGATAAATCAACATGGACAACAAGAGCGCTAATGTAAGAGATAACTAATTTTAAAAGTCTTGCATTGAGAGCAAAGCGACTGGTAAGATATAAGGCATATCAGAAAAAAGGGTAAAGAAACAGACCACGAATAAATAAGATCACAGGGAATAGATGTATTTGGAGAAAACAGTGGGAACCCTTGGTTTCTCTGTGGGATACGGAGGACGTTACAGATTGCCAAAGAATGGCATCTGTCCTTTATCACTAGTTTGTGCCACTTTTTAGGTGTTTGCCTTTACCATGCAGGACATGAATTTAAAGGACAAGTGGAAAAATAGTAGATTAGGGCTGAATTTCTGTTTTAACTGGAGCAAAGGAAGTAGTCATTAAATTGCTTGCATTCTGATGGATATTTTGAAAGGATTGCTGAATACAGTAGTTGCGTTACAGGTTTGAAAATAAATTATTTTTGTGCCAATCTATAAAAAGGGATAGAAAATGGTAATCCAAGAAACTACAGAGTCAATAACCTGACGTTGGTGGTGGATTAAGTAAGCACCTTGAAACAATGGTGAAGTATTTAGAGAAAGCTAACGAAAGCATCAGGGAAGATCTAATATATGAATAAGTAGTCAACAAGTGATGAATCTTGATTGATACATTTACTTGAGTTCTTTGAAGATTAACTGTGTTTGACTCTGGTAAATGTTATATTTCCAGACTTCAACAAGTCTTTTGATCGAGTGCCACATCAGAGAACAGTATTCAACACATTGTTGGAGAGGCACAGAATAGGGAAGAAGTTTTGAAATGGAGAAGTAACTGATTGAATAAGACAATGCAAAGTTCTGGTAATTAACAGAGTAACATCAACATGGAAATCAGTGCCGAGTGCAGTAATGTAGGGATTGCTTCTGGACCAGTTTGAATGCTTAATTTGCATAAAACAGATTAATGCTGCCATTAAGATTGGACAGAGGAAAGTCATAAGAATGCGTTAAGTGTTTGCTGGCTAATATTGTGAACAATAGGTCAATGTGCATGGGGACTGGGAGACTAATATCATGTAGCTGTTTATGAAGCATCTTCTGTACAGTCACTTTGGGAATATTGCAATTCAACATTTTATTAAAGTAAATTACACTGGTGTCCATAAAAAAGTGCTGAATACAAAAATATAATTTTTACATTCCACAACACTGCACGCAATGTGATCACGAAACTATTCATAAGCACTAACTGTTCCATGCGCCTACTTCTGTGTTGCGTAGAAATTGTAGCTCTTTGAGTTTGCGTGTTGTAGATAATGTTGAAAACATATCTTAGCTCTCATCCATGTATTTCTAAGAGCAATGTTATATTGTGCTAATGGCTCTAGGCTTCCAAATGTGGTTTACACTCAATTAGTCAATTGGCGGTACAGAGCTGAAAAAAGAAACCTGGGGCGCGATTCTCCGAAACGGAGAGAAACAGCCGACACCGGAGTGAAACCCGGAGTGTTTCACTCCGGCGTCGGACGCCGCTCCTCGCCCCCTATTCTCCTCCCCCCCCGTGACATCAGCCGCGCATGCGCAGGTTGGCCGGCTCCAACCCGTGAATGCGCGGTTGCCGTCTTCCCCTCCACTGTCCTGCAAGACATGGCGGCTTGTTCTTGCGGGGTGGTGGAGGAAAAAGAGTGCGTCTCTTAGAGACGCCGGCCCGACGATCGGTGGGTACTGATCGCGGGCCAGTCACCTCATGAGCACGGCCGTGGTGCTCGATCCTCCCTCCGCCCCCCACAGACCCCATACTTACCGGTCGCGCGATGTTCACGCCAGCAGCGACCAAGTGTGGTTGACACCGGCGTGAACCGGTCGGGTTCGTCAGGCCGCTTGGCCCATCCGGGCCGGAGAATCGCCGGTCGGCGTGAAAAACGACGAGCGGCGATTCTCCGAGCGGCGTGTCGCAAAATGCGACACGCCATTTTGGGAGGGGGTGGGAGAATCGCGGGGGTGCCAGGGCGGCTTGTCGTGATTCGCCCGGCCCTCCCGCGATTCTCCCACTCAGCGTGGGGAGCAGAGAATCGCGCTCCTGGTGTCAACGTTTTTTGTCTTGCACTCATCAGTAAAAATTTTGCATTCTTGAGTCTGCCCTAATGAGTAGAAGATAAGATTTGACAGCAGGTCATTTTTTATGCAGAATTATGTAGAATGTGCAGCACCAGAATAGTTCTTTAGTTCTAACTGGTCTACGCTGGTGTTTACTCTCCCACTCAGCTTTGTTTAATCCTATCAGCATAACCTTCTGTTCAGTTCTCCCTTATGTGCTCATCTCACTTCTCCTGAAATGCATCCATGCTACCCACCTCAATTACCCCATGTGGTTGTCATTTCCACAACCTAACCCATCTCTGGGTAAAGAATTTTTCCTGAATTCTCAGTTGAATTTATTTTTTTTATCTATGGTTCCCCCTATTGATTTCCCCCACACATTTGTGGACTGGACAGCCAGCCAAGAGCCAGTTTAAGACTTGCTTCTGCCTGTGGCCTTGAAAGAGTGATTAAAAATGGATATTCTTGATTGCTGATCTTGGAGAGTCCTCGCAATTTTATATTTGAATTGCAGCAATCGACAATGAACCTAGCTCTGTATGAGTGTGGTGTCAGAGCATCTTGCGCCTGGTAAAGCAGTGCATTGACATTGCTCACCATGAGTTTTAAAGCCATTATAAACACAAAAATAATCTCTCAAGGGAGTAAAACCTGAGGAATGGATGGGCAGTGTATCTGCACATTGTCCTTTCAATCCTGACCCGAGTCAAGACTGCTGGAATGTGTTATATCTGTCAATTCAGATAATTCAACCATCTCCTTAATTGAAGTTTACCCAGGTGTGTTTATTTATGAGGAGAACAAAGTACAGACACAGATATAATGCAACACATTTTATTAAATATAGTTAAACTGTAAATTAGCCACATATATGACTATACTACCCTCAAAGGTGGTTTGGTATGCTGTAGATCCGATCCCTGAATTAATTAATTCCTTCCTTCTTTCCTTACTTCCTTCCTTCCTTCCTTCCTTCCTTCCTTCCTTCCTTCCTTGCTTACTTCCTTCCTTCCTTCCTTCCGTCCTTCCTTCCTTCCTTTCTTCCCTTCCTTCCTTCCTTCCTTCCTTCCTCACTCCCTCCCTCCCTCCCTCCCTTTCTTCCTTTCTTCCGTCCTTCCTTCCTTCCTTACTCCCTCCCTCCGTCCTTCCTTCCTTCCTTCCTTCCTTACTCCCTCCCTGCGTCCTTCCGTCCTTCCTTCCTTCCTTCCTTCCATCCTTCCATCCTTCCATCCTTCCTTCCTTCCTTCCGTCCTTCCTTCCCTTCATCCTTCCGTCCTTCCTTCCTTCCTTCCTTCCTTCCTTCCTTCCTTCCTTCCTTTCTTCCTTCCTTCCTTACTCGCTCGCTCGCTCCCTCCCTCCCTTCCTCCCTTCCTTCCTTTCTTCCTTCCTCCCTTCCTTCCGTCCTTCCGTCCTTCCTTCCTTCCTTCCTTCTGTCCTTCCTTCCTTCCGTCCTTCCTTCCTTCTGTCCTTCCTTCCTTCCGTCCTTCCCTCCCCAGACATGTTTGATCCTGGAAATTATAAGGACGTTTTTCATCACTCGTCCTGTAAAATGTGAGCCTTGGTCTGACTCCATGCTGCGTGGAAGACCCCATCTTGTAAAAATGTGCTGGGTGAGGATCTTGGCTGTTGCTTTAGCCGTGTTGGGGGTAGGAATTCTGTCAAACTATTACAGACATATAAACTGTCGGAATATATGTCGGCTGGGGTCGGGAACGAGTCGGGGTGCTCTACAATATAGAATTTACAGTGCAGAAGGAGGCCATTCGGCCCATCGAGTCTGCACCGGCTCTTGGAAAGAGCACCCTACCCAAGGTCCACACCTCCATCCTATCCCCATAACCCAGTAACCCCACCCAACACTAAGGGCAATTTTGGACACTAAGGGCAATTTATCATGGCCAATCCACCTAATCTGCACATCTTTGTGACTGTGGGAGGAAACCGGAGCACCCGGAGGAAACCCACGTACACACGGGGAGGATGCGCAGACTCCGCACCGACAGTGACCCAAACCGGAATCGAACCTGGGACCCTGGAGCTGTGAAGCGATTGTGCTATCCACAATGTTACCGTGCTGCCACAAATACACTACGGCTGCCAGTTCTGCTGCCTGTGAGCCTAAATGTCCTGGCAATTTCAAGGATATCTCCTCCAACACGCGCCCCTGCGCGTCCTCTACATATATACCGCAACACCCCCCCCCCCCCCCCCCCCCCCCCCCCCCCCCGGTAACGTTAAGGCAGACGCCCTAGCAAAGGCAGGTTCCAGACACGGTCACCTTTGGAATCCTCCCGAGAGCGCCCCAGTACACGCAGTTCAGGTCTCACAAACCGACATTCAGGATTTAGCTTAGGCCCAAAAGGAAGGTGTAGATAAGGATAGTTAGAGGTTCCCGTGTTTTTATTTTGTAATGCATGCCTGAATGTCACAGCGCCCCGTAGAATTTTATAATGATGTATGTATACAGTATAACAACCCATTTCTGGTGGGTGTGGCTTCATAGTACTGCTTGACACTCCAGTTGCAACCTCCCTCAGGTGCCATAAAGCTGTTTAGCGTAAGGCATTGAAAATGCAATACAGGTGCACTTGGAAAATTCAGCGTTGAGAAATAATACAGGCAGCTTTCCACTGGATTTGGTCATTCAATACACGGCCTAGGAATTCATAATGCTGACACTGGATGCCAGAAAAACATTTAGTTTCCTCGGATTTATGTCAGCCTTGATCAACAGATTTGAAACTAATTATATTCAGAACAGTTTCTTTTAGCCAACCTGTTTCCCTCCTCCTCCTCCTCGCCGCCCTAAAAACAAAAGGAGAAACTTATGTTCAGGGCCTTTGAATGATTTCCTTTCCTGAAAGGACTTGTGGATTTCAATTCTGGCGGGCAATAATTTCTCCAGTGTTTATGCTTTGCTTTCGTTCCAATAATTTTAGGGAGAGACTGTGCTGCAAATAATGAAATTTGTAAATTGCTGATTTATTTTTTTCCAATTGCGTCAATAAGGGAAAGGAAACTGATATTGAAACATTTGTTCATCTAATTGGAACAATCCTGATTCCTTGTGATCTCTGCTTCAGGTCATACAGATATGTCCCACTGATAAATCACTGTAATGTATTCTACGCTTATCCAAGAAAATTCACTGTTAAATGCTTGCGTGTCCACACTAAACTTTTACAAATCCTCTGTAGTTGCATTAATAGTGTGGTGTCTCATTAATGGCGTGAAATGTGTGACGAAACTAGCCTTGCTAAGCTATATATCAGAGCGTTTCATCCTCAAAGTCATTGGACGCGATCTTCCGGCCACGCTGCGCCGGAAAGGCTTCTCGCCGTGGCACAGCGTGGCGGGTGAAAGCCGGGAGACCCCGCCCCCGGGATCCACTCGGCTCGCAATGCCTCGCGAGATTCGATGCAATCTCACGAGACGTTGCAAGGTGATTCGCACCCACAAAGGGTGGGATCCCATTTTGGCAAATCTGCATATTGGAGCAGGGCAGTAAGCCTTACTCTAATGTGCAGATTCCCAAGGCACCTGAGACTTTGGGATTCAACCCCTTCACCTCTAAGACTTCGGGTACGTGCCGTTTGATGCTGGTCCCCACAAACAGGCACCAGACGGAATGGCATTCGTGAGGGTCTCCAAGGGGAGCGGAGGCCTGCAGCTGCATGCTCTTTGGGCAGGGTGGTACCCTGGCACTCTAGCAGTGCCAGCCTGACAGTCCCAGCCTGGCACTCTGGTGGTGCCACCTGGGTTCCAGCCTGGCAGTTGCCCAGGTGGCACTGCCAGCTGATATGGGCACAGCCAGGGTGCCAGGTTGGCATTGTCAAGGTGCCAAGCTGGCATATTTTACGTGCGCGTGATTGGGCCTGGGTTGTCCAATTTGGATGTTGGGGGGGCTGGGGGATCCTCTCTTGTTGCGTTCGGGCTGGTGGAAGGTCGGGCATTTTTTGTGGACCTCGGAAGTTGGGGCGCCATTTAAAATGATCCCGATCTCTCGCTACAACGGGGAGTTCCAGCGAGCGGAGCTCCACGTTGTAAAAAGCGGGGCTATATGCGGCCTCAGTTGCGCGTTCCAAGTTCAGGCCCCTTATTCAAAGCGATCGCGTAGAATAGCACTGCGAATGCCGGGAAACAGGTGGATAAACCCGCTCGCTCGGGGACTTTGTTCCCTTTTGGGAGGATCGCGTCTGTTATATGTTTAGTTGAAAAAGAACACATGCTTTTATCAAAAACATCTCATCCCATCTCCCCTACCAGGATCATAAATGGTTAACTGCGAAAATAGCTCACAACCTGTCACAAAAATATTGGGCGGGATTCTCTAGTCCGCCAGCTGCATTTTCCAGCGCGGCGTTCCCTCCCCAGCAGCGGGATTCTCCGTTCCCGCAGCTGTGAAATGGGGTTTCCCATTGAGTGCACCCCACGCTGTCTGGAAGCCTGCGGCCACGTGTGCGCTGCCGGTGGACCGGATCCCGCCGACGGAGAATTCTGCTGATTATGTATCAATTTTATTTGCATCCATCTGCAAACCAAACTACAAGAAAGAAAGTGTGGAGATGACCTTGGGTGCGATCTACAGGCCTTGTTGCTTCCCAAGTCAGGAGCCATCATGGCCGCTAAATCTCGCGAGAGGCTGGACTTCCGGTTGCGGCATGTATGAGGAGTTGCTCCCGCCGGGAAACTTGTTTTTCGGACCCTTTTTGCCCAGTTCCCAGGGTTTTCCTGTGGACAATCTCTTCTGATAAGAAAGTAGAGGGGTCCTATGCTAACGAGGGTGCTGTCCATCGAGTTCAAATACAATTTGAGAAGCATTTCAAGAAGCAATGCAGAGTGATGCTCAACACTTTGCATCAGTTGATTGAGGAAGATGCTGGGCCCTGTTGGTGAGAAGGTGGAGAGGATATTGGAGGCTGTAAAGCAACATGGCGAGGTGTTAAAAGGGGTGGAGGAGGCTTTATTGAGGCACAGCGATAAGATTGCCTTGCTGGAGGTTGCGATCTCAATGATGACAGAAAAGAACGAGAACCTCTGAGGGCGAAGGTAGATAACCTGGAGAATTGGCTGAGGAGACAAAACCTCAAGGTGGTTGGGGTGCCGGATGGCACGGAGGGCCTGAATCCAACTGCGCACCTTTTGTAGATCATAGAATCATAGAATTTACAGTGCAGAAGGAGGCCATTCAGCCCATCGAGTCTGCACCGGCCCTTGGAAAGAGCACCGGACCTAAACCCGTTCCTCCACCCTATCCCCGTAACCCAGTAACCCCAACTAAGCAATTTAGTGTGACCAATCCACATAACCTGCACATCTTTGGACTGTGGGAGGAAACCCTCGCAGAAACGGGGAGAACGTACAGGCTCAGCACAGACAGTGACCCAAGCCGGGAATCAAACCTGGGACCCTGGAGCTGTGAAGCAACTGTGCTAACCACTGTGCTACCGTGCTGCCTGTGTTCAGCAAGATGGTTGGGGAGGGGGTACTGGCATCCACCCCAGAATTGGATAGAGCCCATAGCACACTCTGGCAGAAGCTTCGGTCAAACGAGCCATCACAAGTGGTGAGAGCCAGATTCCTCAGCTTCCAGGAGAAGGAGCGGGTCCTGAAGCGGGCCAAGGAGAATCGTCTGCTTAGAAAGGAAGGCAGCCATGTCAGAATATTTCAACAGGTTTGTTTCAAACACGAGCTTTTGGAGCGCAGCTCCTTCCTCAGGTGAATGGAGAGGTATGTTCCAGAAACATTTATATAGACAAAGTCAGAGATGCTGGACAATGCTTGGAATGCGAGCATTTGCAGGTAATCAAATCATTACAGATCCAGGGAGAGGGATAATCACAGGTTAAAGAGGTGTGAATTGTCTCAAGCCAGAACAGTTGGTAGGATTTTGCAAGTCCAGGCCAGATGGTGGGGGGTGGGTGTAATGCGACATGAATCCAAGATCCCTGTTGAGGCCGCACTCATGCGTGCGGAACTTAGCTATAAGTTTTTGCTCGGCAATTCTGCATTGTCGCGTGTCCTGAAGACTGCCTTGGAGAACGCTTACCCGGAGATCAGAGGCTGAATGCCCTTGACTGCTGAAGTGTTCCCCGACTGGAAGGGAACATTCCTGCCTGGTGATTGTCGCACGATGCCCGTTCATTCGTTGTCGCAGTGTCTGCATGGTCTCGCCAATGTACCACGCTTCGGGACATCCTTTCCTGCAGCGTAAGAGGTAGACTACTTTGGTCGAGTTGCACAAGTATGTGCCGCGTACCTGGTGGGTAGTGTTACCACGTGTAATGGTGGTATCCATGTCGATGATCTGGCATGTCTTGCAGAGATTACCCTGGCAGGGTGTGTGGTGTCATGGTCGCTGTTCTGAAGGCTGGGTAATTTGCTGCAAACAATGGTTTGTTTGAGGTTGCGCGGTTGTTTGAAGGCCACGTAGTGGGGGGGTGGGGATGACCTTGGCAAGATGTTCATCTTCATTGATGATGTGTTGAAGGCTGCGAAGAAGATGTCGCAGTTTCTCCGCCCCAGGAAAGTACTGGACGACGAAGGGATACTCTGTCAGTGGTGTCCCGTGTTTGTCTTCTGAGGAGGTTGGTGCGGTTTTTTACTGTGGCGCGTTGGAACTGTCGATCGATGAGTCAGAGCGCCATATCCCGTTCGTACGAGAGCATCTTTCAGCATCTGTAGGTTCCTGTTACGCTCCTCCTCGTCTGAGCAGATCCTGTGTATACGGAGGGCTTGTCCATAGGGGATTGGCTTCTTTAATGTGTTTCGGGTGAAAAGCTGGAGAAGTGGAGCATCGTGAGGTTTATTTCAGAATATTTCAAGACCTCGGTGCGGAGCTGGCGAAGAAGCCAATTAGGCCAAGGTGGTGTCATACAAGGGTGGAGTCAGGTTTGGAGTAGTGTACCCTGCGAGCTTGTGTATTACCTTCTGGTCGAAGGATCAATTACTTCGATACTTCAGAGGAAGCAGAAACTTTTGTTACAGACAATGGTCTGTTGTCGAGTTAAATGGGCTGAGTGTGGACTTGTTATAGTTGCTTATGGGAAGGGTTTTGGTGGAATTTGTATTCTGTATCTTGTATATATTTGTTGTTGTCTCTTTGTTTTCTTTGGGTTGGGATGAAGTTTGCTTTGTACAAGTTGTATGGAGGGGTTGGGAGGATAACTGTAATGTGGGATATCGTTAAGGCAATATTTCTCTTTTATTCGGAATATATGGCTCCCGGTGAGAATGTACTTTTGGAAGGAGTGCTGAATTTTTGTTATATTTTGGTAGCCTAGACGGATGGGCACTTTTTCTCTTTTTTGGCATAGGGGAGGGGCTACCTCACTAGCATTAAAGTAATTAGCTAACAAACGGGAGTGAGATGGGGGATGGGCTGCAGCCTGTTGCACCTGTTTAGAAC
Organism: Scyliorhinus canicula; assembly: GCF_902713615.1. Lineage (NCBI taxonomy): Eukaryota > Metazoa > Chordata > Chondrichthyes > Carcharhiniformes > Scyliorhinidae > Scyliorhinus > Scyliorhinus canicula. The sequence goes on along the minus strand of NC_052154.1, from coordinate 14,724,575 downwards.
ATAGACATAGAACAGTACAGCACAGAACAGGCCCTTCAGCCCTCGATGTTGTGCCGAGCTTTGTCCGAAACCAAGATCAAGCTATCCCACTCCCTGTCATTCTGGTGTGCTTCATGTGCCTATCCAATAACCGCATGAAAGTTCCTAAAGTGTCCGACTCCACTATCACAGCAGGCAGTCCATTCCACACCTGAACCACTCTCTGAGTAAAGAACCTACCTCGGACATCCCTCCTATATCTCCCACCCTGAATCTTATAGTTATGCCCCTTTGTAACAGCTACATCCTTGTGGTTCAATGTTTGGTGGATGGGGTTGGATAGGAGGGGATATTATTCTTTGGGATGTGATCAATATGGATGTTTGGGTGAGGCTTGGTTTAAGCAGGAGGGGAAGGGGATGGCTAGTTTTATGATGCTGACCACGGGACTGTCTTTATTTTATTGCTTGTGTTGATTTGGGGCCATCTTGGGTGGACCTTGGGTCTACATCCCCTGGGCAGGCACTTGATAATCCTTTACGCAGGAAATGTCTGACTCCATATTGATGGGGGTGGGGAGGTGGGAGATCCCCGATTCAGTTGGCCACCTGGAACGTAATGGGATTGGGGGGCACAGTGAAAGGTCAAGAGTGTTCTCTCACCTAAAGAACCTGAAAGCTGATGTGGTCTTTCAGCAGGAGACTCATCTGCTGGTGAGGGATCAAACCAGATTGCGGAAGGGGTGGGTGAGCCACGTCTTTCACTCAGGCTTTGACGTTAGGGCCCGGGAATGTTGGGGGGGGGGGGGGGGGGGGGAGGGGGGGGGTGGGAGGGGGGAGCAATTTAAATCTATTGACGGGTTCATGTTTTGGTTACAGGGTCTTTGGCAGGTAGGTGGGTGATATTAGTTGACATATATGCCCTGAATTGGAAACATACTGCATTTATTAGGAACTTCTGGCTTACATTCCAGATTTGGATACACACCAACTGATTTGATGGGGGGGAGGATTTAAATTCCGTGCTAGATCTGAAGATGGCCCGTTCTAGGCTGAAATCATTGCTGCTTTCGAAGGTGGTGAAGATGTTGTTAATGTTTATAGAACAGGTGGGGGAGGGGGGCAGATCTCTGGAGGTTCCTACACCCAGGCACGAAGGAATTCTTGTTCATCTGTCCAGTACATAAGTTGTACTCAAGGACTGACTTTTTTCTGGTGGGTAGGTTTCTTCACCCTTGGGTGAGGAAGGCAGAATACTCGGCCATTGTCATCTCGGATCATGCTCCTCAATTGGTAGATTTGGTTTGGGAGTCGGGCCCCGTTCAGCACCCATCGTGGAATTTAGATGTAGGATCATTGGTGGATTTGGGATTTTGTGGTCGCATGTCCAAGGCCATTGGAGAGTATGTGGAAGTCAGGAAGAATGATTCGGTCCTCGCTCTCCATGTTTTGGGAGACCGTGAAGGGTGTGTTTAGAGGACAGATTATATTGTACAAGGTCCATATGGAAAGGGAGAAAAGGGCAGAATGGCAAAGTTTGGTCGATGAGACCTTGGAGATGGGCCGCAGGTTGACATTTTGCTTGGCCAGCTGTAGCTTCAGGTAGTTAGGAGTTTGGGTAGCCCATGACTGAGCCCAGTTGCATAAATTGAATTTCACAAGGTAGGTGATAAGGTTAAGTTTGATTTTCAAAATGGGACAACCTTGGCGGGCAGAGACCAATCTTGCAAAATTAATATTCGTCCTGGGTTTTTGGTTTTATTTCAATATCTTCCTATCTTCCACCGTAAGGCTTTATTTTGGGAGGGTTTACAGGTTGATTTAATCTTTTATATGGGTGGGGAAGATTCCGAGGATCCACAGAGTGGTTCTTCAGAGGGATAGGCAGTCAGGGAGCCTGGCTTGCCGAATATGCTTTATTCTTATTGGGTGGCCAATGCAGAGATGGTGTTGAGGTGGTGCAGTGACCCAGAGTCCATATGGCGGCAGAGAGAGGCAAAGTCGTGTCTGGGGACTAGCCTGGGTGCTTTGGTGAGGGCCTTGCTTCTGTTTTCTCGAATCCGGTGATCGTATCTACTTTGAGGACATGGGGCCAAATCAGGCAGCATTTTAAGCTCGGAGCCATGTTGAGCATGGCCACTATCTATGCCAATCATTTATTTGAGCCGTCGAGATTGGACGCAATGTTCGGGCTGCGGAAAGGGAAGAGATTTGGGAATCTGTTTATAGAGGGACGGTTTTCCAGCTTGGAGGAATTGACAGCGAAGTTTGAGTTTGGGGCAAGGGGGGACAAATTCGTTCAGGTACCTTCAGATAAGGAACTTTATGTGGCTGACCTTTCCAACATTCCAAGAGGCACTGTGGACATCCCTGCTGGAAAGAATACTTTCGCTAGCAGGGTCAGAAGAGGGTAGCATGATTTGTGTTTATAGGCGAATTGTGTCTGAGTGTTCGGACTTGAGAGATTGGGAGGTGGGGGGGGGGGGGGGGGCATTTGAAAATGGTGCCCGATTTCTTCCTGCACTGTCGAGCTGAGCAGACTCAGCGGGGCATTCCTCACCGTGGCCCAAAAAAGAAGCAAAGTCCCCTTTAATAGAGGCATTGTTCTCGCCGCTGCAAGGACCCAGGAACACCCTGATAAACGTACCCAAAATGGGACTCTGTTTTTTTTCCATTAAATTGCGTCCCTTCTCTTTCGGACCTCAGTTGTTGCTTTCCCAGTCATGTGGCTTTGCCACTCTTCAGCTGCCTATGATCTTTACTCAGTGGTGCATCCGGTATGAGTGGTATTCTTACTCTGCTGGAACGCGCACTCGCCTTCCTTCTTGAGAACAGCCTGGCATCTGCACAACTGATCTCTGTGATAGCCCTGTAGAGACTGAAAACCTCGGCGTGTGGGGAACCACAGGTGCGAGTGAGCCTACATTCCAGCACTCTGTGGCACAGCAGGTTTGAACACAAAAATGGAATGTCATCAGAAGTCATATTTTATGTTCTGCTTCATGTGATATTTCTGTTCTGTGATTAACAGAATATGCGTAAAAGTTCGCCGATACTAAACGTCCGTGCTGAAATTTATCATCTTTCGCTCTTTAGCTGCGCCCCGTTCTGACACTGCCTGGGGCAGTTGCTCTGAATTTCTTCCAAGCTCTCTTTGTCCTTATATATACTGTTTTTTTTTAACTTGTCCTATAAATCGTGTGATAGAGAAACAGCGTTACACAACATTTTAAAAAAAATTAATTGATTTCAGCAATAATTTATCAGACTGGAAGCGGTGCAAAAATAAAAATTACATCAATGAGGAGTGGACAGTTGGCGTGTTAATGTGGTGAATCAATCAGATAATTATGGGGATGCTGGGAGTGTAGCCAGTACAGGGCGGGGGAACTGTGTATAGACTGAAAAGAAAATGTAATGTTGGCTGTAGGAGCCTAACAAAAGGAAGAGATTGATTTCTCTTCCCCACCCCCACCTTCTTCATATTGTATATCCTTAAATCTACCAAAAAGAAGTGTATTGTATCTGGAACAACTCAAATGAAATGATGTGGGTGATGCCTGGTATGTAAAGTTGTAATAAAGAGGGAAATTATTAAGAAAAAAGTAACGGGTAGTAATTGGCTCAGAATGTCACACTTTTCAAGCGTGATTCACATAATGCAAGCAGCAATTCATCTAAGTGATTTATTAGAATGCCTGCTGGGTTTGATTAGAAGCCAGGGACTGGGGAATTTCACCACCTACTCTTAACTATTTCAGTTAGTGCTCTTCTCATGGTTATACGTTACCCGTGTTTGCATCTCAAATTTTCAAGTTTGTTCTATGAGGCGAAAGCTGATATAAAACATCAAGCAGCTCTAAAAATAACTTATTTATTTTCATTATGCAAAATTTCTTCTTATCAATGAGATTTAAAAAAAAATAAATATAATCCCTTACCAACTTCAACAAATTATTTGAGCACTGCTGCCTCACGGCGCCGAGGACCCGGGTTCGATCATGGTCCCGGGTCGCTGTCCGTGCGGAGTCTACACGTTCTCCCCATTTCTGCGTGTGTTTCCTCCGGGTCCTCCGGTTTACTCCCACAGTCCAAAGATGTGGGAGTTAAGTGAATTGGCCATGATAAATTGCCCCTCGTGTCCAAAAAAAGGTTGGATGGGGGTTGCTGGGTTATGGGGATCGGGTGAAGGCATGGGATTAACTAGGGTGCTCTTTCCAAGGGCCGGTGCAGACTCGATGGGCCGAATGGCCTCCTTTTGCACTGTAAATTGCATGACTCTAGGTGCAGGGTAGGTGGATTGGCCACGCTAAATTGCACCTCAATTGGAAAAAAAACACACAAAAAAAATGATGTTCTTTTTGAAATGAAGCCCCAAATATTTGGGGTAGGTATTTATATTTTTCTTCCATAGTTACCCCACATATTTAACATGGTTTAGATGTTTGGCTTTTGCGTCTTTGTAGGTTGCTGCTGTTTCCTTTACTATGTACAACATGAATGTTGGGTTGACGGTTGAATATTCCTTAATTTGTGGAGCAGTGTGGAATGACCAGGAAAAAAATACCGATTGATCCACCCCCATTAATGTTTGCATTAAATGATGGTTATTAGAAATGCTGTTATAGGGGGCAGCATGGTGGCGCAGTGGGTTGGCCCTGCTGCCTCATGACGCTGAAGTCCCAGGGTCGATCTCGTCTCTGGGTCACTGTCCGTGTGGAGTTTGCACATTCTCCCCGTGTCTGCGTGGGTTTCGCCCCCACAACCCAAAGATATGCAGGGTAGGTGGATTGGCCACGCTAAATTGCCCCTTAATTAGAAAAAATGAATTGGGTACTCTAAATTTATTTAAAAAAAGAAGCAAAGTGAGTTCTAGATGAAGCATGTATTTTTAAAAAACGTAACTGCAGAAAGTATGAATTTCTTTACATTAAACTAAGTATAAAATGTATGAAGGGAAGTTACTTTCCCCACTTTTTGCGGTTTTAGATTAACGTTTGGAATGCAAAGGATGATTGGTGTCCTCTGACAATCCCACTCCTGAGACAGACGCTCGGAGGTGTACGAGAACCATTGGGGTTAATTTTAACAAGTGTCTTTACCCTTTCTCTGGAGAAATACCTGCTGCTGATGAGCTGTCACCAGATGTGGACAGTAGTGTGGGAAAACCTGCAACCTATCCTTGAGTCTTCCTTTCTGCGTGAATTTCTGAAACAAATTACTTCCAGCCAGACTTTAGTTTGGAAACTTTATTTACTTCACTCTGCATTCATCGCCTCTGAAATTATACAGAATTATTGGACTAGCCAGGTAATTTTGAATGTTCAGTGTTAACTTTAAAATAGTCATTCAATAGAGATGATTCATTTCCACTGGTTTGAATGAACTTAGAATTGAAAATCATGTAAAATTTCATTGTAGAACAGTTTTTTTTGGAAGGAAAACACACTGCACCCACTTCCATTTTGTTTGTTAATGTTACCACTTTCCTGAAAAATAATTTTGTCATGATTGGGTGCTACTGACTTGTTCCATAGTCAAGCATTCCATAGAATATTTGGGGTGTTTAATTTATGTACACGCATATCTGAAATTAAATTGAATAGCTTCTGCGATTGTGCTGCATTATCCCTGCTTGATTTTCTTAATGTCTCTGCAGCATTATACATTTTAGACAAGACCATCCTGTAGGGTCCAGCACTGTGGAACTTCCTGAAGCTGGTCCCACTCATTGGCAGTCCTACCACAACCATTGAAACTGTCTCTTTTCCTGTCTTGCAATGTCATCTTCAAGGTGCTATACTAGGTCCCAAATACATTCTTCTTCCCAGTGGCAATGTGCACAAGCATGCAGTCAGCTTAAATATGTCTGTTGCGACACCCAACTTCACCTATCCACATTGTGTCTCATTCCCTCTGCTATTGTCTGCCCGTCTGAACTTGGTAACTGGCAGGTCTGGATTGCCGCTCTTTGAATTCTGAGCTAGGGTTAGGGCAGGTCGAAAGCTTGGCTTGCTGGGCAAAGGGAAGGGAGAGGGGCAAAGGGAAGGGAGAGGTGCAACAGGGACAGTGGAATTAATATTCCCAATGTTAGTGACTGAGATGTATATACACTGCATAGGCTTAACGGGAGAGGGGTTTAAGATGACTGTTACCAGTGAAGAAAAGAATCCAGCGGGTTACCTTTGCATTCCAGCGTGATTCTGGGGTGGAGGTGGTGAGCAGTTTTGGTAAAGTGAAGTGCAGTAAAGTGCTGTCCAGCTTTTGGCTAGCAGGGAAGTGTGGATAGGCTGTGAGAGGGAAGATAGAGGTTGGGGATGTAAAAGTAGGGACTCTGCTCAAAGTGCATCCACACAACACCTCCCTCTCCCCCTCCCGGTCATTCTGAGCCCCGTAGAGCTCTTGCATCTCGCAGCAGGTACAGATGGGCAGTCTTTGTCAGTGCTTTCACAGGTTCCAAGATTCAGAGGACATTAACCAAGCTTGAACAACCAGAACAGGGACACAGCAGCCTGCCTCTGGCTCTGGGAAACTGCATGGGCTGCACCATATGGGAGTAGTAGGAAAAGGAAGAATAAAGTTTATAGCTGCGTAGGGGGATCCATTTGTGTTTGGCACATTGTTGCATGTTTATTTTACATGAATATATCACAAAATTTAATTCATTGCTCCATTGTCTTGCCTATTTTTGCATGTAACCTAAAGGTCTTCTGTCTTGTGAAAAATGCTATTGCGAGCGGTAACAGTGAGCACTGGGTGTCTGTGAGAGAGAGGATGTAGTGATTGTGGGACGGTTTTATGCTGAGGGTTGAGGGAGACATAGTGGGTTCAGAATTCAATGTGCCAGGTGGCTGCATTGTCTCAGTCTAACTGAAAAGTGTCTGAATCAGACCATCCAGGGCATCTTTGACAGCTCTGAGTGGGTACAGGTGCCTTGTCACATTCGGCTCCTCCTCCTCCAGTGTCCTCACCATCTTTCTTCTTCTGGAGCTCCAGTCCTCACTGCTGTGCTGTGTTGTTGAAGATGCAGTAGAGCACTACCAGCTCGTGAAAACTGGCTGTTGCATACTGAAAGGTATCCCCAAAGGCAACCTTCAGTCAGCAGCCCTGGTCTCCAAAGAGCCCATCCGCCGGCTTGACTTTGAGCTACGGAAATCTGTGGGAGATTTGACTGGTGCAGTTCGCCAGCCAACTTATGCATGATCTTCAATTGAATGCAGACTGGTTAAACTTTGGAGTGGAATTCCTTTTATTTGAATATTCCAGCGTGACTTGGAGACATCTTGATTGTCACACGTGTGCAATCTATGGCTTCCTGGAGCTGTGGAAAGCCAACCAGGGCCAACCAAGCCAACAAGTCCAAGTGCCTGCTCATTCTGACTGAACTTATCATTTGAGAAGTGCACATAAGTGGCAGTCCTGGCAAAGGTGACATTTGTCGCCTGTGAGATAAGACTTATGAGCAGCACGTTGCGAGATTTGACAAATATCACCAGCAGATTCACGGAAGGATCTGGAGGCGAAGAAGTTAAGAGCTGGGGTGATCTTGATGGCCACTGGCAATGGGTGTCCACCTGGTCCACTTAGCAGGAGATCACAAGTTTCAGTCACCACCTGAGGGGAAATTCTGAGCCTCCTGAGGCACTGGTACTTGTATATCCTGTGTTGGGTTATCGCCTTCTGCAAGCTTCATCTCTGTTCTCATCCCCTTTCCTCTGGACTGACGGGTGATTGAGGAGAAGACTGCTGCTGGTACTGCCCCTGTCCCACTGATGCTTCCTCTTGTTCCTTATCAGAGATCCACGGTAGAACTGCACAAGTTGACTCCCAAGTTGGTGTCGAGGTTGACAGCTGGGACGTGCAGATCAAAGGCTAGGTTCTCCAAGGGAGTAGAAGTAACCCCAAGTATTGGCAACAACACTCAAAGCAATGAAAACTACAGGTCCAGTGAGCAAAAAGCTTCCACTTAAGCCTGGAAAGAGGTGTGAGGTCTTGGCATTTAAAGTATTTATTGCTTGGCAGGTCCTCAGCACTGTCAAATCCCAGTGTCCTCTCACTTGCAAACCCTGAGAAATATGTGTGCACATCTTTAAATTCAGAATCCTGGACTAAACAGCAGTCAATGAACATTTTACTAAAAGACCTGGCTGTTCAATGGGGTTTCCCGTGCACTGCAGAATGGACTCTGGTTAAAGGCGGAAGTCAGCGACTTCTTGACGGATTACTGACAGTCTAGCCGTTCCAGTTGTTTTAATCCACCATTAATCCACCATCTTGTCAAGTTAAAATTCTCTCATTGTGACTCAAGATTAGACCGTTGTGGATTTAAAAATGGCACCGTAAGTGAATTGAAGGAGAACTTTTTTCCAGGGATAGATGCATTTAGAAGTAAGGTGTGAAGGGAATGTGAATGTCGGGGAGTAGGACGTGGTGATCAGAGATGATCTTGTCTGTGATTGAAACCACTGGGAATAGAGAGGCCACACAAGATGTCAAGGCTGTGGGGATGTTTGAATATGGGTTGGTGAGTTTCAATGGGAAGGAGGGTGTTCAGGCGGAGGGGGAAAGGGGGCAGGAGAGCAGTGAACTCAGAGAAAAGAGGGACAAGTGAATTAAGATGAAGATGGAAATCACTGAAGGTGAGATTGCTCAGTGCAGAGGCTGTACAACAAACTTGCTCCAGTCAAAAATGAAGTGGTTGAAGAGGACAGGAGGCGGGCTAACTGGAAGGAGGAGAAGCTGCCAGAGGGGTAACAGGTCAGTCCAAGATGACATTTTGTGATCTGACACTATTTCTTTTGGTGCATTGATAGAATAGATGTTACATCAATCCCTTCATCTAGAGTTGCGTGTTCTCTTGACTCATTCAGACTTTGAGGAAGATTCCTAGCATTTAACATTAGGGTTTAATTTGATAGAATGTCTAGTGCATAGTTTATTTTTCTGTTCTCCCTCTCTCAAATAATAACATTTCTGCAGTTATTTTAGGGCACTGTTGCCAAGAATATATTACATCGGAATGCTTTTTCACGACCTTCACATTTTGGGAGTTTCCAGCATTTCACTTTTATTTAAATAATGGATTTTGGCTTGAGTCCTGACATTAACCTGTTTCTGACAGACCTTCTCCTCATCCACTCTTGGGCTAACATACTCGAACAAGCCTCCTCAATGGGAAGCCTCAACCCAAATACTCAGTTAACAGCAATGGGTAGAAAGAGAGGTGAGGGTGGGGGCTTTCGGCATTTACAGCGGGCAGGAAGAGAACCTTTTCCCCTTCCTATTTTCATAAAGTGCCAACTTCGGATTTCAGAAAAGTGCACGACTTTTGCCGCTTTCACTCAGGGCTCTTTCCTGTCACTTGAGTCGGTTTCATCATTCTGTCCCTGCTTTAAGGCTTAATGAAACCTCAGGTGCAGATGGAATCATTTATTTTATTTTCCGCAACCCACAAATATCCAACGCGTTTACAGAAGGAACACTATGACACTGTTAACGTGGACGCGTGGCCTTGCAACTTGGATAACCTGAGCCAAAAATGCTATTAAATTAACAAAAGCAGAGGAGAGCAGCTAATTAGATAACCTTTCTGAAGAGCCAGATCAGCCATAATAGGTCAGATCTTCCGGATCTTCACGCCCGTGGATCTCATGGTCCGCCGTTGCCACAACCCTGCCGCGGGGTTTCCCGGTGGCGTGGGGTCGATTCATTGGAAATCTAATTGACAGCGATGGCACCAGAAGATCTTGCCCCCAGCCAATGGCAGACCGCCTCCTGTCACCGAGATGCATGACACGCGGCGAGCCAGAGAATCTTGGCCAATGCGTTGAAAGCAACACAGAGGAGGTTGACTAGAATACCCGGAATAAGCGGGTTGTCTGATGAGGATAGATTGGACAGCCTGGGCTTGTTTCCACTGCAGGTTAGAAGTGTGAGGGGTGACTTGATTGAGGTTGATAAGATCTTGAATGGTGCTGACAACGTCGATGTCGAAAATAAGTTCCCTCTTGTGGGTGAGTCCTGAACTCGGAGGAGCTGTTTTAAAATTAAGGGTCACCTTTATAGGACAGAGATGAGGTGTATTTTTTTCTCTGAGAGAGTTGTGCGACTTTGAAACTCTGCCTCCGAGGGCGGTAGAACCGAGATCACTGAATTTATTTAAGGCAGAGGTAAATAGATTCTTGTTAGGCAAGGAAATCAGAGGTAATCGGGGGTAGATGGAAATGTGGAATTCAAAACAAACAGATCAGCCATGATCTTATTGAAAGGCAGAGCAGGCTCGAGGGGGCGAATGGCCGATTTAATATGTTCATATGATTGAACAAATGGCTTCCTTCCATGATTTCTACAAAGTAAGTACAAATGATTTATTCATTTGATGGAAATCTATAACGACTGGCCAAAAAGCTAAAGCAAATGCATTGACGAATATTTTTAAAGGCCCTTTTAGGCGAATCAATCTGGGTTTTGGTAGTGTCCAAAAGGTTGATTTTTTTTGCCACTGGAGCTGTAGATGAGCTGTCTTGAGTGAGATATGTACTTCATTGGTCCTTTTAAAAAATAATTCTTATTAAAATGTTTCTATTTAAAAGGTGTTATTTCATCGTGTCACCTACACCCAGCTGATCACACCCCTGCTTGAGGCAGAAAGCTGCAGGTTCACTCCCAGGTATGGACGTGAGCACGCGTTTAGTGCCAACACATCAGTGCAGCACTGAGGCTTTGGTGCATTGCTGGATGTGCCGTCAATTGGATTAAATGAGTCTGTGCTCGCCATCCTCATGTGAACATCAATGGTACCTGTCTGAAGAAGAACAAGTTATCCAGCATCCTGGCCAAAAACTGTACCAGCAAACACCACCAGCCTCCCCCCCCCCCCCCCCCCCCCCAACCACCCCTCCTCCCCCAGCCCCCCCAACACATCGCACCTCCACATACAGCACCAGCAAAAGCAGATTATTTGGTTCTCAATTATTTGCTGATTGTCGTGCCTTGCCATTTGTAGATTGTCTACTGAGTTGCACTGCTTAACCTCACAGAGACTATGCTTCGATGGAAGACAACAGTTATAGAGAGCTTTGGGATGTCCTAAGGGCATGACAAGTTCTACATAAATTATTATTATGTGAGTTCCCTTGTAATCCTCCAAAATTGTCGTGAAATTTTTAAAATGACTAGAATGGCAACAGCACTTGTTTTTATTATTTTGCGGCTTTGAGATTGGATCTTTTTTGGACCAGACTCTACTTTGAATCGAAATGTGGTGTGTTTGCGAAACTATTGTCCAATTATGTCTGGGCAAGGTTGGGGGAAAAAAATTACGCTTTGTCAGACGAGAGAATATTTTTATGTGTTGGTTAATGAAAATTTATCTCCATTGCCTGGAGAAATACATTTTGATGAAGTAGTTTGATCCTTTTAGTAATTTATGTAATGTTATAGTTTATTATCTTGCAATCAGGATAGTTAAAGTTCAACAGTGACTTCACGTAAGTAGACTTTTGACGTCCTGGAGGTCTTTTAATGGGTAGATTTTGTTTTGTTGTGCAAAAAATAAGAGATACCTAGTTGTTATCGTAAGGTCATTACCCAATAGAAAAGCTCCAATGACACAATTTCGAAGTATGCTGATTTTCAAATTCTGGTCTTCAGTCTCGTGACATTTGACTCTTTTTTGGATCATTCCCAACGGCTTCCCTATCCGCATATTTTTTGCCAGCATTTGGTTTAATTTTAGCGTGTTTGCATGTTGTCTGTATTTCGCAATCAAATTCTATTTTCAATTTATTTTTTGCAAAGTAATGGCTTCCATGACTATGTAAATGTGTTGGCTCAATTTTGATAAAGTTTCCAGTTTAACTACTTCATGTCAGGTCCACACGAGTGTACAACCGATACCCAGTTCTGTCAGATTCATAAAGAGCTGCATTCAATATGCCGAATAAGAATTTGCTGTGACTGTTGAAAGGTTACAACACATCCCAGGCTGTTGATGACTTACACACTTGCCAGAATGCAGGGATTGTGCTGCAGTTGTAAAGCATTTTGCAGCTGACTTTTGCTTAATGTAATATGAGAGAGTGAATAATTCTGCATTTCACAGTTGACTGGGCCATCAGTTCTGCCGCTGAGTTCCTACATGTGAATTGTGTTGTTTAGGTTTAAATCAGGTGACATGAAGAAATGGGACAAAACGTTGCGACAAAATGCCTCCACTACTTTGTGCTCACACGATGAAAGAATAGGATCGTCTCATCGCATTTTTATATAATAGTTGTCTTGTGTAAGTCACATTATTAATATACAGAAGGCTGCTCTTCTCTTGATTAACTGAACACAAAAGTAGTGTTTTATTCTGGTCAAGCATCCATTTTCCTACTGTACTGTTTTCACATTTCTTCTATGCATTCGCTGCAAAGCTGCATGTCAACACTTGACAATATGTGGAAAATTACTTACAATAGTGAACAATAGAAACTCCTGACAGTTAAGCAAGGAATAGAAACGGTTAGGAAATAATATATTGTCAGTGGGTTCAGTTCTGAGTTTCAAATGACATTTCAAAATTGTGTGCTTTTAATTTATAGTGCAACTTGGGGCCCCTCGAGTGCTTTTCAGTTGCCTGGCCAGTTGGAATTTGTCGGGATAAACTGCAGTGTTGTGAGATATGCTGATTTTTTTGTTTAAAAGATAGGTCGATGTTGTAAAGAACTTCTAAAATCTTTATTTGGTAATTACCCAGGTCTGAAGGGCTAAGCAGGATGCACCGCAGCAAGCAATTGTAAATAAATGCAAATACTGAAGCTCTGTAGAGGCCACTGTGGACTCTTGCTATAGAACTGCTACAGAAACTGAAACATGTTGCTGGAATCCAATTGAGCCAAAACGTTTGTATCCACCTATCCCAGTGGTGCTTGCTTTGGCGGGGCCTCTGTAGAGCACTTTCAGCATTTTGCTGCAATTATTTTCCTCTGTTTTGGGCCCTTAGACAATCCAGTATCTTTTTACATATGCACATTATGATCTTTTGACCAAGACCAAATAGTCATATATTAGGCAACACTGCTCACAGCCAGATTTAACAAGTTCCACTGAGTATTTTTTCATACCGATTGAAGTTTGATGTGGGGTGGTATTTTGTTTAAGTGCCTTACATTAAGGCCACTATAGACTCTAATGATGGCCTTTTTTTTCCTCCACTGTTTTTCTGGAAGACAGCAGAGAGAGTGCGTCTCCCGGTATGTGATTGATCTTTACTCACCAACTAACAAGGCCACTGATTCTATTAGTGCTGTACAAGAAGAAAGAGCAGCAATTTAATGAAGTGTCTAGTGGGTAGATCTCAGATATATTGTGTTGCCTTTAATTTGCTCAGTGTTCTATCTGAAGGAAGCTCCTTGCTGCAGTTAGGCAGGTATTTTTCCCTCTAAATTGTCAGAAGGTCAGGTGTAGTTATGTGAAACAAGCGCTGTCCTGGCTTATCCCTGTCTACCGATGACAGCAGCTGTGCTGTGCTCATCGAAGCAGAAACGCAAGGACCAGAGGTTCCACTCCTAGTCCCCTTCAACTGCTGCAAGAGCAAATGAGCTGCCAAGTAGGGCTAATAGAGTCATAATTGGCGATTAGGATTGGAAGGGTGCAGTAACATCTTAATACAAACTGGCGTATATTAAATCTGCTGGCAGAGGCAGTAAAGTTGTAGGGCAGAGCAAAAGGACTGCATTTTGCTGCTAATAATTCTGTGAAACGAAGCAATCCATTTTTACTGCAGGTTTGTACAAGTGCAGTAAAGTTCAAATGATTATTATTTTAAGGTGACATTATTGCAGCATCTGTACAGTACTTAACAGAAAATGGTTGTAAGGGGACACCTGTAAAACTCTGAATTAATTCTGACCTTCGGAGCCCTTGAGGCGAGTTAGGTTTTTAAAGAACACGTTAAAACATTAATAGTGATGTTCTGCAGTGGAGCTTGGTAAGGTTTTAGCTATTGTGCACTTGCATAGAAACTTTACTGTGTGACAAAAGTGTTTTAATGTAAAGTCTGTACTGGGGACTGCTGAATGGTAGCTTTGCCTGTTAGCGGAAATGATCCTTGCTACACCCTTGCCTTAGCCTGCCTCTTTCGGCTTTACTCTTGGCTGTAGCCGGTTCTGGCACTCGTGGAAGTGTCTGTAAACCGTAGTTTTACTCAGGCTGGATAATGTTGTTTGTATGGCTAATGCTGATTTTGCTGAACATTGGCAAATTGATCATAGAATTTACAGTGCAGAAGGAGGCCATTCGGCCCATCGAGTCTGCACCAGCCCATGAAAAGAGCACCCTACCCAAGCCCACAGCTCCCCGTAACCCAATAACCGTACCTAACCTTTTTGGACTCTAAGGGCACTTTAGCATGGCCAATCCACCTAATCTGCACTGCAAGTCTTCGGACTGTGGGAGGAAAACGGAGCACCCGGTTTGGGGGCAGCACGGTAGCACAAGTGGATAGCACTGTGGCTTCACAGCGCCAGGGTCCCAGGTTCGATTCCCCGCTGGGTCACTGTCTGTGCGGAGTCTGCACGTTCTCCCCGTGTCTGCGTGGGTTTCCTCCGGGTGCTCCGGTTTCCTCCCACAGTCCAAAGACGTGCAGGTTAGGTGGATTGGCCATGCTAAATTGCCCTTAGTGACCAAAAAAGTTAGGAAGGGGTTATTGGGTTACAGGGATAGGGTGGAAGTGAGGGCTTAAGTGGGTCGGTGCAGACTCGATGGGCCGAACGGCCTTCTTCTGCACTGTATGTTCTATGTACTATGTAAACCCGGAGGAAGCCCACGCAGACACAGGGAGAACGTGCAGACTCTGCACAGACATTGGCCCAAGCCGGGAATCGAACCTGGGACCCTGGAGCTGTGAAGCAACAGTGCTACTGTGCCATCCCAAATAGATACTGATGATCAATGAACTACACAATACTGTACAGAGCAAAGGCAATCAGCCCATTGTGCCTTTGACAACTCTTGGAAAGCCATCCAGTTAGTCCCATTTGCCCGCTCTTTCCCCACAGCTCTGCAGCTTTCCCTTTTCTAAAATGTATTTCCATTTCCCTTCTGAAAGTTACTGTTGAATCTGCTCCCAGCACCTTTTCAAACCACGCTTTCCAAATGATAATCATAAGAATGAAATTAAATGAAAATCGCTTATTGTCACAAGTAGGCTTCAAATGAAGTTACTGTGAAAAGCCCCGAGTCGCCACATTCCAGCGCCTGTCGGGGAGGCTGGTACGGGAATTGAACCCGCGCTGCTGGCATTGTTCTGCTTTACAAGTCAGCTGTTTAGCCCACTGTGATAAACCAGCCCTGTGCTGAGGAGCTTCTTACTGCTGGAACCACGGCAATTGTCTTTTCACAGCAGATGCGGCAGTGCACAGCTGGCTGTTGAATTTGGAATAAAGATTTTTTCCTGACATTTGAGTGTGCTTTATTTACCGTTTTCTTGCAGTGGGAGTATTTTTTGCCTCAGTTCATGTTTCTCTCTGCGTAATTTCCAGCATTATATTTTTAAAAGCTGTTTTGTTTTCCTTTCTGAATATTTAGCACGACTGCTGCAAATTGACTAGATACACAGAATCCAAAACATAAACAGCTGTGATTTTTTTTATTTGGTAATGTTTCTTCAGGCTGCACTTACATGTAGCATCTGAAGCGTATCACCTGAGTACATATACTGCTTGGTACGTAGGAGCTCTGGACCTCGCCTTCCGGGTTTGGAACTCTTACTGTGAATCAAATTCTCAGGAATTGCTCTCGGCTGAATTTTCGGTTGGAGGCATAGAATCATAGAATTTACAGAGCAGAAGGAGGCCATTCGGCCCATTGAGTTTGCACCGGCCCTTGGAAAGAGCACACTACTTAAGCCCACAGCTCCATTCTATCCCCATAACCCAGTAACCCCACCCAACCTTTTTGGACACGAAGGGGATTTTAGCATGGCCAATCCACCTAACCTGCACATCCTTGGACTGTGGGAGGAAACCGGAGCCCCCGGAGGAAACCCACGCAGACCACGGGGAGAACGTGCAGACTCTGCACAGACAGGGAACCAAGCCGGGAATCGAACCTGGGACCCTGGAGCTGTGAAGCAACAGTGCTACCCACTATGCTACCGTGCTGCCCATTTGGGATGCAGGCATGCTAGAATTATCTTATACATTTAACAATCTGGTGAATGGCAGGAACTTCATTCAGATTCTATGAAAGGAATCCACTCTTCGCAGAATGGGCTGTGTTTTCAGTTGTATAAATAGAAGGTTGGTGAAATATTGGTGTTATGCCATGAATTGCCATCAGGACATTTAGTCCAATGCTGAATTGTTTGTCAATGCTGAATTGTTTCTTTAAAGAATGTTAAAGGGCAGCACGGGGGCGCAGTGGGTTAGCCCTGCTGCCTCACGGTGCCGAGGTCCCGGGTTCGATCCCGGCTCTGGGTTAATTGCCGTGTGGAGTTTGCACATTCTCCCCGTGTTTGCGTGGGTTTCGCCCCCACAACCCAAAAGACGTGCAGGTTAGGTGGATTAGGCACGCTTAATTGCCCCTTAATTGGAGAAATGAATTGGGTACACTAAATTTAAAAGAAAAATTAAAGAATGTTAATAGCCTTGAGGATCATAAATAGCCTCCACCACCCAGCTGTTATCACCTTATGTGTATATAGGGGTTCAGAGGGCGGAATTGATTTTTAGGCTCCTTTCTAAATGTGGGCATAAGTATACCGCGCTTGACACTTGTACTCAAAGAGTCGTCTCTCTCAGCCAACATCTAGCTTTATTCAAAGAAACTAAGCAAAGGAATAGGCCACTCGGTCCCATCTCCACTTTTGGATATATCTTGCCCCTCTGATGGAATGAACACTTCGGTGATAGATGCATCGTGGTTTGTAGTTGGGTTGGAGTAGTCCTGAGAAGTCGTAACATTAATCCTGGCTCAGACATCTCGGGGCTTCAGGTCAGTCAATGCCCAGGACACCTTCTGCTGTTTACTTCTAGCATCCTCTCAAAAACAGATGGGGCAGTATTCGACGATGTTGAAGGAAGATCTGAAGGAATAAATAACATTGGAAGGTAGGGGATGTCAGTTTGCACCACCAAAATTGACTCGGTAGTGTCAGCACTGATTGAGCCTGGCTAGTCTTGAAGGATATGTTTGCCCTATTGTGCCTGTCGGGTGTTGAGAAAACCTAGGAAGGAAGTAACATACTTGAATTTGTCCACAGTAACATCGCAATAATTCTATCCATGGTAGAATTAGAGGAGTGACAACCACACAGTCTTTATAAAGACCCCTGTCTCCCCCACCCTACATCATGTAGTGTGGCACTATCAAACGGATAAGTGTAACCTGGCTAAATACTAATCTACAGGCCTGCTCTCAATCAGTAAAGTAAGACAACAAGTCATCAGTATTATTATCGATGATAGTTAGTTACCAATAGCCACTCAGCAACATTTAGTTTGATATACATCAGATCCTCATGTCTATAAACGTCTTCACAGAATTGAATGCGAGCGGAAAGGAAATTGCAACTTGCCTCAACATTAAGACGATATTCAACCAAATACATCATGAAGGAATCTTAGCAAAACTTCAAAGAGAAAATCCTCCTTTGGCAGGAGTCATAATTGGCACCGAGGAGGAAGATTTCATTTGGCAGATAATTCAGCACCAGGGCATCATAGAAGGAGTGCCTCAGGCAAATGTCCTTGGCCTAATGATCTTCAGCTGTTTCATCAATGACCTTTCCTTCATTATAAGTTGAGGAGTGGCATTGTTTGCTGACTGTTCTGTAATCTTGCAATGCATCCAAAACTGCTCTGCTATTGAAGCAACCTGTTCCCTGTACAGCAGGATCTGGAAAGTATCCAGGTTTGGGTTCGCAAGTGTCACGTTACATTCACATCAAACAAGTGACAGGTTATGATCATTTGAAATGAGAGAAAGTCTAGTCCGTTACTTCTGACCTTCAGTTCAACAACATTGGCATGTTCCCCACCGCATGAAGCCTGCCAAGCACATCTTTAAATTAAAGCTTTAGACAGCAGTTTAGGGAATGGGTCTTTCACTTAGAAGGGGTTGAAGAATCATCTAAGTTTGCATTTGAGATGACATTTCTATGGGAACATAAGACCACAACACAGGAAGACAAATGCGCTGTTTAAAAGGAACTTCTTTATATAAATAAATAACAAAGTTTAACAATCACAGTAACACAGCAAAACAATAGTGTCGTGTTAGGTACACTGGTCTAACACTGGCTGCAACTGGATGCAGCTTAGATCAGAAAGATACTCGAGACCTTGATGTTAGTTCAGTCAGGTTTATTGAACTGATAGCAGTTAGCACAGTGTGAGTTTGACTCTCTGCTAACTTAAGTGTGGTTACTCTGTCTGACTGAAACAGACTAGCTCTTAGCCACGTGGTGGAGGTGTGAGATTGTAACAACACCCTTGACTGACTCTCTAGATGTTCATCAGTGGAAAGAGGCGGAGTGTGATTGCCTCGTGTTTTTTATGGTCAGATCCCACCCCTGAGTGTCCTGTCTGCTTATTGCTCATGTCCTGTTCTCTGTGTCCATTAGCTGCTTGTCTGTATATCATATTGTGTGTGTCTGCATATCATGACAAGTAGTAACAATAACAACTATGAAAATAGGAGCGCTAATGAAACAGGTCTTGCTTATACGTCACCCTCTTGCCGACTGAAAAGCCTGCACATGCTCAGAACTCTCAGCAGATTCTGGAAAAACAATTGCATCGGAGAATTACAAATGACACTAAGACGAGTGGTCGAGAAAAGTGTGCAGAGGACACTGAAAGTCTGCAGCGGGATGTAGATAGTTTATGTGAGGGGGCTAGGGTCTGGCAGATGGAGTACAATGTTGGTAAATGTGAGGTCATCCATTTTGGAAGGAATAACAGCAAAAGTGGACTATTATCTAAATGGTAAAAAATTGCAGCATGATGCTCCAGAGGGAACTGGATGCCCGTGTGCATGGATTGCAAAATGTTGGTTTACAGGTGCAGCAGGTAATTAAGAAGGCAAATGGAATTTTGTTCTTTATTGCTTATAAGAACACTCAAAATGACTGTGTAACAGTTTCCAAGAGTTTTGCGCAGATAGTGTATAGAGCCGAGATATCTTCTTTTAAAATCCTGTGTAAACTTTTCAAACATATTTCCCCGTCTGGATTCTGAAACATTACTGCATGCGCTGCTAATATCGTAATCATCTCCAAAAGAAATTAAATATGAGGTAACAAACACAAGAATAATAATCTTTATTAGAATCACAAGCAGGCTTACATTAACACTGCAATGAAGTTACTGTGAAAATCCCCGAGTCACCACACTCCGGCACCTGTTTGGCTACACAGAGGGAGAATTCAGAATGCCCAATCTACCTAACAAGCACGTCTTTCGGGACTTTTGGGACTTGTGGGAGGAAACCGGAACACCCGGAGGAAACCCAAGCAGACCCGGGGAGAGCTTGCAGACTCCGCACAGACAGTGACCCAAGCCGGGAATCAAACCTGGGTCCCTGGCGCTGTGAAGTAACAGTGCTAACCACTGTGCTACCGTGCTGCCCATACATGAATTAACTTAAATGCTTAGATTCATGACTACTATGTTTTATACAGCACAAGAGTGTTTGCATCTATATAGGCACCATAAATTAACTTTGCGACTAAGATTTATCAAACACAGGCATTGAAATGTTTGGAATCACATTTCTGAGTCTAAAGAATAGTTTGTTTCTTAATAGTGGTGAATAAATTTCACTCAGCCAAATTGCTGCCATCTCGATTTTGGTGCAGTTGTGGTTTATAAGATGTTTTGGACTGTGTCTTTAAAATTGTGTTAAAGTGGTAACGTGAATTATAAACCTTGCCTGACCAAAAAACCTGGCTATTCAAGGGACCTGCTGAGCAAGGTGCACAGTTCTCACACCCAAGAAGAGAAGGCAAGATCAACTGTGCTGACAGTAAATAGACTGCCGGCTCCAAGCTTTTGGGCAGAGGAGAAAAGAGCGAGAGGAAAATAACAGCAGTCGATGTGGTCAGCAGAGAACAGAGGCTGCAGGTTTTGTGTAAGCTGCCAAAGCTGGATGCAGGAGGGAGATGGTCTTGAGTCAAAGAAATGCATTCTACAGCCATCTAAGTAATCCAGGACGCTGGCCTGGCATGACTAGTCAGGAAGCTGGCTTTACTGCTGGTAGTGAATTAGGAAATCCTCCAAAAGCTATCACCCTGCAAAACCAGAAAACCTGAACTCATTTGAAGCAGTAAGCGACTTTGGATTGTTTTGATAAGGTTTGTAATGGAGAGGGTGATTTGTGACAAATGTAAAAGGGGAATGTTCATTTTTGTAATTTAAAGCATAAGTTGCCATAAAAATGGTGTTTAGCTATTTGAATGTTTATTTGTTACAATAAAAATCTTAAAACGTTATTTCTTGTGTCACCCTTTATAGCCATTAATTGCAAGTATAATCAGTCTCCACAGGGATTGTAACAACTTTTACTGTGGATATAGACAGTCTTGATGCTATGATCACGTTTTTTTATACTCTTGTGCATTAAGACGAGAAACATGTTGGCAGTAGGGGGATGTGGGGGGAGGGGAAGCATGGTCATTAAAAGTTGGAAGTTATGATGATCAGTCAGCTAAAGTTGAGTGATATCTCCTAGGCTAAGCCAGCTACTGCAGTTGAAATCCAGAACCAAATTTCTATGACTGTTATGGCCACGGGGAAAAGAATTGAGGAGAAGAACTGTATCTTCAGGTATAAAAGAAGATCCAGGAGCCAATTCAACCATCAGCTACAGGAAGGTGCAAGGGCTTTTGTTTCTGTGCAGTAAAGAACATGTTGAATTTTAAATCCCAATGAAAGATGAATTCCAGATTTAAAAAAAAGAAAGATTTGATCTAACTGTCTAAATGATCTGTAGTTGCAAGGTTGAATTTGAACAATAATTTGTGTGATGTGTAAAATTAAGAGTTTAAAGAAAATAAACTGTTATAAGTAAAATTTGCCACATATTTGGCTGCTGGTATTAGTGCACAATGGTTGGCACTGTTGCTTCACAGCGTCAGGGTCCCAGGTTCGATTCACTGCTGGGTCACCTTCCGTGCGGAGTCTGCACATTCTCCCAGTGTCTGTCTGGGTTTCCTCCAGGTGCTCTGGTTTCCTCCCACAAGTCCTAAAAGATGTGCAGTTAGGTAATTTGGACATTCTGAATCTTCCCTCAATGTACCCGAACAGGCGCTGGAATGTGGCGACTAGGGGCTTTTCACAGGAACTTCATTGCAGTGTTAATGTAAGCCTACTTGTGACAATAAAGATTTTTACTATTATTATTAGTGTCAGATCCCTATAGTGCAGAAGAAGGCCATTTGACCCATCGAGTCTTCACCCGCCCTTGGAAAGAGCACCCTACCCAAACCCAAGTCCTCACCTATCACAGTAACACCACATAACCTTTTTGACACTAAGGGGCAATGGCCAATCCACCTAACCTGCACATCTTTGGACTTTGGGATGAAATTGGAGCACCCGGAGGAAACACACAGAGACACAGGGAGAAAGTACAAACTCCACACAGACAGCCATCCGCGGCGGGAATTGAACGCGGGTCCCTGGAGCTGTGAGGCAGTAGTGCTAACGACTGTGGCTCTATTCCCATCATATCTTGCACCATCCACACACCCCCAATAAAATAGCTTTTTGAGGCCCATTGCTGTCATCTGATCATCATATGGAGAATATTACTACAACTTGTTGTGCATTACCAGATCTGGGATTCTGCTGCTGGAAAGTGAGATAGCAGATTGTGTTTCCCAGTACAGGCTTCAGTCATCTCATGAAAATCCCATGGAGATTCTATAATAGAGGCTGCTGGAATAGCATAGAAGCTGCACTCTGCCATCTTCACATAGAATAATCTTTTGGCAATTGGACATGATTTTGAAATGTTCAATAAGATTACTTGTTGGGAAAAGAAATGAGTTTTACGGGATTTATATTTGTATTGGTAAACATTAGTTTTAAGTGGGCTTAATTTAATGTTTCTCTGCCTGGAAGGGTGAAACCTTTAGTTAGATTCATGCTGGTCAAAGGTGTCTGTGTGGGGGTTGGTTCAATTACAATGTTGATTCTATTGTGCTTAGAGAGGGTTACGACGTAAAGAATAAATAGAAGCATCAGCGGTTGCTTAGCAACTGGAGACCCTTGGAAGGATTTTTTAAAAAGCTTTCAAGTTTTAGCTGAATTTGTAGGCAATTGTCTTAATCCTGCCAGAAGAAAGACTGGACAAGACGGGAGCTGCAAAGAGGCAGGCTTCCGAAAACAGAATTTACAGTCCAGATAACCAGGGAATTGGGACAGAAAGAATGTTTATGACAGCTGGAGTTAAGTGAACAGAGACCAAGATATTGTTCAGAAGAATTCAAGGAAAAGTACGCGAAGCGTTCTGAGTTAAAGAGACAATTGTAGTAACCAGATTTAATGTGGGATAGCAGCCTTCAAAGTCAAATGAAAAGTCTGATGCAATTTTAAATCTTGGAATAGAGGGTTAAAGAAATTGTGAGCAGTTTGCACAGCAGTCAACACAAAGAAATCCTAAGTGGGTTGGTGTAAATTCCTGGACTGGACTTCCTGTTGAAAGTGGAGCGAAAGCTTTGTTTATAAGTGTTATTTGGAAGACCTGGTCTGGATTCCAGAATGCAAACTGCTAAGGGAAAGCATTATTATGAGAGAAGATTTTAAAGCGTGTTTTTGGGAGCGAAGTTTGAAAACTCTCATGTGACAGTCATCTGCGGGGATTTTGAGGAGACATCCAGAAACATTCAATTGGGGTTCAGAGTGGAGAGTCCATTTTCCTAGTCATCTTGTGTGCTTAAGAGGGACTTTGTGTTAATGAGACCATTGTAGATTAAGATGCACATTGTAATCCGTGTTAATCCTAGAACCTGTGTGTAACTACGATAAGGGGGAGTAAAGGAGTATTATATAATAATCCAACTTTTTCTGTTTAATAAATGTTTTTTTCTTGTGATTAAAACTAATTAATGATCTTGTGACTCTGTTCCTGCATGTTTTATTTTTAAAAGAGTTACGGTCTTTTGAACCATGGTTCCATTCTGGGATCTTCCTGTTTAGTTATAACACCAACCGGGACCACTTTAATTTAAAATTGCATCACTTACATGTTAGCGCTGTTGCAGGATGCTGCCTACATATTAGGGAGTTAAAATTTGTCTGTCATTTCTATTTCAAATTAAAAGAAACTCACATGTTGGACAGCCAGATGCAGGCATTTCAATGCTTAAAACGTCAACCCAAGATCCTTAAATCTTCGACTACGTGGAGTCGGTGGTGTAGTGGTCATGTCACTGGGCTCGTACGTTCAGGCTAATGCAATGATGAGATGGGTTCAAATCCACTGTGGCAGCTCGTGGAAAACATCTGGAATATAAAATTAGTCTCAGTAATGGTGACCATGCATCTATCATCAATTGTCATATCCTTTAGAGAAGGAAAGGTTATGTGTTCTCGGGAGGAGATGCTCTGGCTGATTTCACAATCCAGCTCTTGGTCTGTAACATTGTACAGTAAGAAGTCTTACAACACTAGGTTAAAGTCCAACAGGTTTGTTTCGAATCACTAGCTTTCGGAGCACAGCTACTTCCTCAGGTCCTGAGGCAGGAGCAGTGCTCTGAAAGTTAGTGATTTAAAACAAACCTGTTGGACTTTAACCTGGTTTTAAGACTTCTTACTGTGCTCACCCCAGTCCAACGCCGGCATCCCCACATCATGTAACATTATAGGTAGCAGATGAGGAACATATCAACCATGCTAGAATGGCGGAGCAAACTTGATGGGCTGAATGGCCTAATTCTGCTCTTTTATCTTATAAATGTACTGCCCTGACCTGGCCTGGCCGACATGTAACTTCATTCCCACCACGGTGTGCTCTCTGAAATATCCCAGCAAGCCACTCAGTTCAACGCCAATTAGGAATGGGCAACGAAGGCTGTCCTTGCCAGCGATGCCCACATCTTGTGAAAGAATATTTAAATAATTAACCCTTGGTAGATTGCGGACATCTCCAGTCTCCCTGGGCTGATGTTTTTTCTCTCTCAAGTTTATAGCTTAAGCATATCAAGCTGAAACTGGTCCGAACATCACAGTAATGAAGCTGCACTAGAAAAGTAAACTTAAGGATGGGTTGAAAATGAAACTGTGGCAAATGCGGCATAGATATTGGGGAAAATGGAAGATGATACATTTTTCTTCATTTATTTCTACTATTCACTATTATGAGATCTGCAGCACAGGTACATTTTAAACCTTGCTGTTTCAGCCACGCAATACCTATGCAGTAAATAGTTATTTGTTTTAATTTGTTGCACTTTTCGGCCAAGGATAAGGTGGATCGTTAACTGGCTAGATTGAGTTTGGTGCTTCAGAAAATGAATCACTGGTGCAAGTGAGCTGTGCTTGTATTGTCCATTTAACTCGCAGTCTTTCAACTGCACTAAAAGCAGTAGTGACCGTTTCGTTTTTAGCATGTGTAACCATTCAGCCAGGCTTGATGGCATATTCATTCAATCTGCATTGGAAAGTTGCATGGCATTAAATAGCTCTGCCAGAATTAACTGAATTAATGCCCAATGGAAGATGAGTGGAGGTTGCAATCTTTTATTACGTCCTGTATATTCTGGGAGAAACAGAAGCAATATAGGTGCTATCAACTTCAGTCTTGTTTCTTTCTAAGGTGGTAGACTTCATGCTTAATGAGTTACACAATTGGGCTTTACGCAATCTTTACATGAGCTGACTTAGCTCAGTGGGCTAGACAGCTGGTTTGTAATGCAGAACAAGGCCAGCAGTGCGGGTTCAATTCCCGTACCAGCTCATTACCCGAACAGGCGCTGGAATGTGGCGACTAAGGTCTTTTCACAGTAACTTCATGGCAGTGTTAATGTAAGCCTACTTGTGACAACAAAAGATTATTGTTTTTTTCTCTCTTGCTTTATTGGACCCTCTGTTTCAGTCCACGCTGTCTTGCACATTGCCAGTAACAAAACTGCCATTTCTGCAAATGGCCAGTATTCCCCATGCATTAAACCTGCTCCTTACACATGTCGTGATAAGCTAGTTTGCTGCAGGAATATCAATTGCTGCAATATTGCAGCAGAGATCACATGGGATTCCCAATGCAATTGCACGTAATTCTCTTAAATGCAAAGCCTGTTGAACAGTTCAACCAATAACAACGTAATGCTTGTGTATTCTATCAATTGCACCTATCCCTATGCCGAGGTGATAATCGTCTAGAATCTACAACTTGTCCATCAAATGTCTAATAATAAACTTCTGCACCTTGGCTCATCTGCAGACCTAACATCATGCAGAATGTCTCTGGGCTCCGTTCTGATCTGAACTCTGTTTCTAAAACACATTTGCTTTGTACATTCTCAGTCACAGGACAAAAAAGTGGAATACGGAGATCTTCCAAATTGTCACATCAATAAAGAATCTAAATTTGGGTTTCCAAATACCATGAAAATCCCTAATTGGGTAACCACATGATTCCTTTAATACTTATCATACGTTATTAGGTACAAATGAATGGTTTGATCGAAACAGCATTAGATAAATGTTTGTTCTCACTGCCTGGACGGTAATCTTGAATGAAAATCGGACTAGTTCTATCAGCTGATGGGCAATCTGCATTGTCAGGCAATGAACCAAACAGCCGCAGCTATGTTTTACTTGGTAATCATGCAGAAAGGAAGTTGGAGATGTGTTGCCAAATTACTGACGTAGATATGCTCGCACGGATTGAAGCTTATTTTTTGAAAGTCTTATTTGCAGCAGCCGTAGATAAGCTGGTTATTAAAATCTAATACTTCAAGCAGATTTTCTTATCAGTAACAGACGAAAAGGCAGGATATTCCGATTCACTTGGTGCATTGGGAGAGGAATAGATAGAAGTTTATGAGCAATTCTTCCTGTGAAGTACAAAATAAATTAGATATAGTTAATATTGGGCGGGATTCTTCCTAAAGGGAACAAGGTTACCGAGCGAGCACATTTAGCCGGCCCTCGCAGTGCGAAACACATTGAAGCCGCGTATAGCCCCATTTTGTACAGTGGGGAGTTTCACTCACCGGTATCCCTAGCCTGATCGCACGCTCACCAAAAATGCCAGCTTGGCAGTGCCAACATGGCAGTGCCCAAGCCAGCTGGAAGTGCCACCTGGGCAATGCCAGGCTGGCACCCAGGTGGCAATGCCAGGTTGACACTGCCAGGATGCCTAGATGGCACCACCCTGCAAAAGGCATGCAGCTGGAGGTCTCCAGTCCGTTGGGAGACCCCCCACCAGTGCTGATCTGTCTGGTCCCCGAGCGAGCACGTTTAGCCACGTGTTCCCCGGCCCTCGCTTTCCAGTATTGAACAGCACTCACCCAAGTTCTCTGAGTTAAAGGAGTTGAATCCCAAAGCCTCAGGTATTTCGGGAATCTGCACATTACAGTGAAGCTTACTGCATGGTTCTAATGTGCAAATTTGGCGGGATTCACATCGCAACGTCTCGTGAGATTGCGCTGGAGCTCATGAGGCAAGCTGGGTAACTCCCGGGAGCGGGGTCTCCCGGCTCTCAATGGCCACGCTGCTCCGCGGCGAGCTGCTTTTCGGGCGCAGCATGGCCATTGACTCGCGCCCATTGTCCTGATTTATTGTTGTTTGTGTTAAGTAACATAGTTTTAAGCTATTTCAAGTCTTTGTTGATGTGGCAACGTGATTTCTGTCTTGCTACATTGTTACTTTTTCTGGGTCATAAGAATGTCAAGCCATTGGAGTCTGCAGTATAAATGGCTTCAAAAGTCAAGTTAATGCTTTTCTAAAGAGGTGAGACATTGAGGGATATGCTGAAAACGTGAATGAGTGGGTTAGTCTATAAAAAAAATTGACTTGTCTGTCCTTGATGGTCCTTTCTTGTTCCTAATACAGTCTTATCTTATGAAGGACTGTGCAAGAGCTTTCCCTATATTTCTATAGACAGACTGACAATAGATGCTACTGTCCTTGCTATTATGCAAACCCCATTCTCCCGCCAGCTCTTCTTTCAGCTGCAGGTATGATTCATTAAGGGCAGTTTCTCATCATCTAACCAGTTATCCTCTTATATCAGAATGCTTCCTCCTCTGTATTAAAGAAGTATTTGTCTACTGTTGGATCCCTGAGGGATCTCAAAACTAATGGGGCGCACCAGACTTGTGGAGAAGATTTCACACGAAAGGGCTTTAGTTCACTTAACAGAGCTCAGAATTAACACTTCATTTGACGTACTCCCTCAATCCACTGACACACAAATGGCATCATAAATGCATCGTTAAAGAGCGGTTGAATCCAAAGATCTTATATTGTACTTAACATGACCAATTAACATAAACTCCTGTCATAAATAAATGTATTTCCCCAACGTTGCCTTTTAGGCATAGGTTACTTTAGCTCAGCTGGCAGTGTAATGATATGTATGTATGCATAGAAGTAAAGGGTTAATGATTACATTTCAATGTAACACAACCATTAGAGGGCACCACTAGTTTCCACTATAAATATAAGAACTTAGGAGATCTTGGGTATTATTCTTCTGGACAGAAGAGTGTAAACAGAGCGAGATAGATCACAACGTAGTTAAGATTAGATAGAAGCAGTATGTGTAGTTTAAACTGGTTATTACTTAAATATAGATTACTTGATTACTAGTTATAGTTCTGTGGAGTGTGAGAACTCAATATTAATCAATCGTTATTCACTAAATCAGTTTTGCTTTAAGTTAGAGATTGGTGGTTAGTTTATAATCGCACCATTAGACCATTCTGGATTACGAAGCAAAGAGTAACTATATATTACCAAAGAGTAATATGACACACAGGACCGCGTTGCAGAGCCAAGTCAACAGCGTGGGTCATTCCCGTACCGGCTGAGGTTATTCATGGAGGCCCCACCTTCTCAATCTCACTACTCGCCTGGAGTATGGTGATCCTCAGATTAAATCACCACCAGTTAAAGAGAAAGCAAACCTATGGTCAACTGAGACTATGGTGACTTTACTCCAAATATCCACACAGAGTAGCAGTGAGACTAAGCTCATGGTGATAGAAAGGCTCAATTAAAAATATCGTGGCAGTAGGTCTATCTTACTGATACAATCCAAAGGGAGATGAGCTCTCCAACTTCTGGTCCATCATCCCCACTGTCCCTTCAGAAAGTCAACAATCCAGCCACCATTAACTTTGTGATGCATAATACTACACTCCTGCATGCTTCACCCGATGCCGGTGGCTATGTATTTATGTTGCGTTGCCCTATTATGTATTTTCTTTTCTTTTCATGTACTAAATGATCTCTTTGAGCTGTTCACAGAAAAATATTTTTCGCTGTAACTCGGTACACGTGACAATAAACAAATCCAATGTAATCCATGAGGCAACTTTGAAAATTGTGATAAAGGGGGAAGTGGTTCTTTGAAGCGGTAAGTGACGGAAGTCACGACAATCAAATCTGGTGTGGGACAGAATGGCCATTTTTTTTGCCCCGATTTTGTACAGCAACATACAACATGGGTCAGCACTTTTTGTAGCCTTATCAATTCTATCATCTTAAATCTTAAGGTGAATTTGCTGTACTGTTTTTTTTTAAATGATTAAAATGGTCACATCTCTGGCGAACACTTGAAACCACCATCGCTAAAGCATTCTCTCTGACCATGTGCCACATTGATGTTTGTGAGCTTTTGCTGTTCGCAAACTGGCTGCCGTGCTTTTGGAACTCCCTCCCTAACAGCACAGTGGGTGTACCTACACCTCAGAGAACGCAGCAGTTCAAAAAGGCAGCTCATTGTCACCTTCTGAAGGGCAACTAGGGATGGTAAAGCCAGTGAAGCCCACATCCCGCTAAATGAAGAATAATAAAGAAAAGATGGTCGAATACCATTTCACTTTCTCCTCACTAAAGTGTTTTTTCCCATTGGCCCAATTGCTCCAGGTGAGAACAACGGGAATTTCCTTCCACGTTGCGGCGGGACCCGCTGCGGGATATTGGGTGGCCCAGTGTAAAGCTCATTGACTTTCGGCGGGGCAGGGTAGAAAAATCCCACCGTTAGTTTATAAAACATCTATAGCACAATGAAATGTTCCAAGGTTCACCATAGGGACACTATAAGATTAAGCATGACACCGAACTATCTGCTTAAATATTGGATCGAGTGAGCAGAATCCCGATTAGAGTGAATTTTTAAGGTGAGTTTTAAAGGAGGAAAGTGGCGTAGAGAAGGCGAGAGGTTTGGCGAGGATGGTCCACCGTTTGAGGCCTCGGCCACTGAAGTTCTGACCGCCACCAATAGTGAATCAAGTAAACTTGGGAAAGCACAAGAGGCCAGATTTAGAGGTGCACAGATATCTTGGAGGAACATGCCTTTCAGGTGAAAAATAATAAAATCCGTAAATAAAATTATTTTTAATTGTTATAAAAGGTGTGCAATGTAGTTAAAATCAGTTAATTATATATAATACTCGGTGTGACTGTGTATTTTCCCATAGACTTTCCTTCCCTTTCACCTGCATCCCGCTAGGGTATGGCTTCACAAATGGTGATCACCACATTTGTCATTCAGACTCCCCTCAGAGTCGGTATCCAACCGAGTTCTGTTACACTGCCAGGTACACATACATTAACCACCAAAGCAGCTTTAAACTCGAGGTATATTCACAGCACAATTATAAACGAGGCTAAAAGTAAATCCTGCCCTCTGCAAATTGCATAACTGCATGAGGAAACGATAACTCGGGTTGTTAAGATGGTGAGCTTTGGAATTTGAAATTCCCTCGATTGAAATTTACTATTCACGTTTTGCTAACGCAAACAAATGAAGTTGGCCATTTAAAAGAATAGCTGAAAAGTTGTTCAATTTATGTTCACGTAAGTGGAGTTGACTGGAAAACTGACATAGTACACCTGTCTCTCTGGCACCGGCATTGAAAGAGCATTAAACCAAATTAACTTGTGCTGGCTGTCTGGAAACTGATTCTTTTCTTAGTGGGAAATGGTAGTTTGTCAGGAAATTTGCTTTCCGATTGCTTGATAGTATGCTAAGGAGCGTGAAAGTGGCTCCCTTAATTAGCTTTCCCATCTCAACAAATTTGGTGTCAAGTTTCATTTCAACAAGTGTTGTCAGATATTTCAGAATGATTTCCATTTATTCAGCCTTGTTTTGTCTAGCAGACCCTGCAATTGCCATGAGAACCACATACGAGTTAAACTTTTAATTCCTGCCTTGCTGACCTCCTGAAGTAACAGCAGTTATTTTTCAATCGCAAGGTTTTAGTACTTCGACACGCTGATAACTGGGGACACTTTTGGACTTCTGAAATATATTATGTACATTGCTAGCCGTGAAAATATTGTGACTGTTCGCAATAATTTATCTGTAACACAAGTACGGAAAACAGATGTTAGAACTATCTCTTCTCGGCTTTAGAACCTCCTGCCATATTTTTTTGACATATAAGAGAGATGAGTTAATTTGAAGCAATATGCACATAACAATATCAATCAATGGGCTTTTATTGTCCTCATGGAAATTTGCTGTGGATACAATTTTTTTCATGCATAATCAAATTAAACAGTTACAATTACATCAGCAATACCACAACCTGTGTCACTGCAACATTGCAGCAGAAACATAGAGTAGGAAAATGAGGAAAGAGATTTAAGTCATCATGCTCCCTCCCAACACAGATACAACCAATGGATATGAATGTGGCTATGTCCTCCAAAATGTCTCCTATCTCAAGCGTTGGGGGTGTATAGGGAATCGAGATCAGGCAAAACACGGAGTTTTTGGAAGCTCTCTGGTCTTGGCAAGACACAGTCTGTTGGCATATATTCGGCCAACTTTGAAATCCTGTTGTTCCTCTGCTCCAAGTCACATCAGGTCCTCCTTTTGTGCAGAGCTATACCGCCCCAATGATCCCCTGTTGAGGAGCACTATCTCCAGCGCAGCGGTGCTCATCTCCCAGCCCATTTGTACCGGTGTCCAGTGCTGACCGAAGAACTCATCCATAGGAGGTGGTGATGACAAGGGGTGGGGGGAGGGGGAGATGACAAATGCACTTGACACCCCCAAGTTACAACTGGTATACACAAGCTGCACCAGGCCACTCCTACATGACCAATCACTGTTCCAGAGGCTTCATCTCCCTGTCCACGCAGAGCCCTCAAGGGTGGCATGGTAGCCCCGTGGTTAGCACTGCTGCCTCACACTACCAGGGACCCGGGTTCGATTCTAACCTTGGATGGCTGTCTGAGTGGTGTCTGCCCTTCTCCTTGTGTCTGCGTGGGTTTCTCTCCGGGTGCTCCGGTTTCCTCCCACAGTCCAAAGATGTTCGGGTCAGGTGGATTGGCCATGATCAATGCCCAGGGTTACGGGGATAGGGCAGAGAAGGTTGCAAAAATTGCAAAAATATAATGTCAATGAGGCTGTAGTTTAGTGACTTAAAACCAGAGTAGCTAACCACCACGTGTGTTTTGTTTTCCAGCAGGCTGTGCTATACTCTGAAGGTTTGAAATATTTTCTATGTTGCATTCCTTAGATAAGGGATGATGCCACAGATTGTAGTGCATAGAATTATATAAAAATTACAAAATTGAAACAGGCTATTTGGCTGGCCTCACATTAGTGTTTATTCTCCAAATCGGCAGTTGCCCTAATCCAGTGTGCCCCAGGCTGTTCCTTTATTGCCTTATTCCCCTCTCCTTCAGCCACCTAATTTTAAAAAGGTACATTGAACATACCGGCCTTAACTGACCTATGCTGGCATTTCTGTTCCCATCATGCTTCATCTAACCGTCACATCACAACCTCCTCTTCCTCTCTACCATATGCTTATCTAGCTTCCCCTAAAATGTATCTGTTATTTGCCTCACATATGTATACATGGAGCGGGAATTACCGACCATCATGCTGTGTGTTTTACGGCGGATCTACCGGCCCCGCCATTGTCAACGGGAGTTCCTGCTGACAGCACCTCTCGTCGCCGGGAAGTCCGTGCGCCGGTGTGGGACCAGCATTTCCCGCCAGCGTGAATGGCTGGTAAATCCTGCCCATGGTGTGCTTTGATCACCATAGTCTGCAGCCTCACAAATCTCTCAGAAAACTTTTCTTGCTCACTGGATAATAATAACAAAATAATAATAATTTTTAATTAATAATTATTAATAATAATAATCACATAATAACAAAAATTTATGTTAAATCAATGCCTCTTCATTCTAGATCTCTCAATCACTGATTGAAAACCATGTAGCGCATTGGTGAGGAAGTTGCGCCTGAATTCCATGCTGAATTTATTTGTGACTATGTTACATTTTATGCCTTTTAGGTTGAAATTGCATGTGGACTCTTTCTTTTTTAAAATAAATTTAAAGTACCCAATTCAGTTTTTTCTAATTAAGGGGCAATTTAGCGTGGCCAATCCACCTACCCTGCACATTTTTGGGTTGTGGGAGCGAAACCCAAGCAGACATGGGGGGAATGTGCAAATTCCACACAAATTTGCTTTGTTTGGCCCCTTGTTCTGCACTGTAACCAATCACTGTTTGTCGATGTACCATTTGTCAATGTTCTCTGTTGATTATTCTTTTGTCTACTGTGTACGTACTGTGTATGTTCCCTCGGCCACAGAAAAATACTTTTCACTGTACTTCGATACATGTGACAATAAATCAAGACAGTGACCCAGAGCCGGAATAGAACCTGGGACCTCGGTGCCATGAGGCAGCAATGCTAACCACTGAACCACCGTGCTGCCCCGCATATGAACTCTTTCTGATGAGCTCATACTTGTACAAATGCTCAGTCATCAATGCCCCCTGTAATTGCTCTTTGATGTGCACTTCTTAAAGGAATGTTGCTTGTGTACAGCCTAAATGTTACACTGGGCGGTGTCATGAGAATGTCACTTTAAGAAATGGCAGTCTGCTAAAGTTACTGTAGTGATGTCAGTGTGTGGGTGGAGCTGAGCTCTGGTTCTGCTTTTTAGTTTCACTTTGAGAAAAGCTTGTGTCTGTGTTCTTTTGGTTTTGTTTCAGTGTTGGAGCTGCAGTCAGCCAGAGAAGGTGTAATGTTGTTCTCTCTGCCATGTAAAACTATCTCTTGACCATTTGGTGAATTCAGAGTGATAACTGTTCTCAGTAGTGAATTTAAACCTGATATGCATCTTGTAGTAATCCACGGGAGGCAGGGGTTCCGTCACCACACCAATATTTATTTACAATAACGATATTACAGGAGCAGCTACAAACAGTGCTGCTAGCAGTCCAGTCAACTTAAGACTGCTCACCAAGCCTACACAGGTGATTATATGGGCCCCCTCAATGAGCTATCATTGAGGGAGCTCATACTCCAATTGGCCAACCAATAAAGCCAATTGGAGTTCATTACACATCTGTTAAAAGGTTCTTTTTTATGTCTTATGGATGTTAAAAGGAAAGTAAGGGTTACTTAGTATTGTATTTTTGGGGGGGTTGTATTTGAATTGATGGTTGCTAAGATGTTCACCGTATGTTTTAAAAAGGTCAATTTGAGTTCATAGGATAAACATTGTTTGGCTTTTTAAAATATTTTTCCATTTCTGCTGTACCACACCTGTAGAGTGGGCCATGTGCTCCCCATACCACAATCTATTAAAAGTCGTGGTTCAGATGAACTCTATGATACACTTTGGGGTTATCTAAACCCTGGACATAACAGCGGCATGTTCTGGATTACTGCAGGTGTGTGCAGTTTAAAGGGAAGATTGTCGGTCACTTTGTCCCCAACTTAAAAATAAATTCTAGTAACTTCCCCGGCAGGAATATAATTTTCTGGTTTCTCTCTCTTGCCTGAAATAATGAATGAAGTTTACAACTTTCCAATCCAAAGGGACAATTCCTGAATCTAGGCATGTTCCCTGCTTTGATTGTTTGCGCATTCTGCACCCTCTCAACTATCTGTAATAAAACACTCAATTGCTGTCTGTATTAAATCTGTTATATTTAAGTTTAAAACCATGCCCCTTTATATCTAACCTCCCACATTCCTTCATGAGTTGAAACACCTCAATCAAATCTCCCCAGAACATCCTCACCCGCGACAAAATTAGCTCTGAATTTTCAAGCCTTTTGTTGTATTTTGCATTCTGTCGCATCAGGCACTTCATGAAGTTGGAACGTGGACTCTTTATGACCTGGACATCCTTCAATTCATGTGGAGCCTAAAGCTGCACATACTGCTCCAACTGTGGTCTTAATTATGATTTCATAAAGATTCATCACTGAATCCCAACCTCTCTGCTCTATACTTTTTGCCTTAAAACATTGTGGAGTAGGGCGGCATGTGGCGCCGCGGTTAGCACTGGGACTGCGGCGCTGAGGACCCGGGTTCAGATCCCGGCCCTGGGTCACTGTCTGTGTGGAGTTTGCACACCCCATGACTGTGTGGGTTTCACTCCCACAACCCAAAAGATGTGCAGGTTAGGTGGATTGGCAAAGAGAAATTGCCCCTTAATTGGAAAAAAAATAATTGGGTACTCTAAATTTATTTTTTAAAAACATTGTGGAGTGGAAATTGCTTTAATTTCCCAAGGAACATGCATTTCACTCATTGACCCCATTAACATGAACATTATCTGGGTGAAGTGCCGGTACCTGTTGCAACTAAACACACAGCATGCCCGTTTCAAAATGAAGAATCCCACTCGGCTTCCTCGCTGCTAATATCCTGTACGTAAGCCCCAGTAATGGGCAGGAATGATTGGGACATGCGATTCAATTCACTTTCACTTCATTGTCCATACTGTGGCGCTTCTGACACCTCAGCAAAGATTCTTCAAAGATTTATAATTGACCACTACTGAATGTGTGGCCGACTCCTGCCCCTTCTGCTTTGCGATACAGAGACTGAAACAGGCTTTCAGACTTCTTCAGTTACATAGGATAAAGTTGTTTGCTTTCTGTGCACAAGGTGAGAGTATTGGCTGCAAACAAAATTCCTTTTCTTTTCTACCCATTTCCTTCGATCCAGCTGGGCCACCTTCTGCATCCTTACTCTTTCCAACTCACTCCCTGAATTCTCACCAGAGTCCTGACAGCAGCTGTCCTAGCTATGGCCTTCCTTTTGGATCATTTGTCTACTCCAATCCTGCCTCAGCACATCCTCAATCCAGTACTCGCATGAACAGAATGCCACTTTTGTCTGAGAAATTAATGTCCCTGAAAGAGCAATATCATCTCTCTTGTGTTTGCCTGCGATGATGTCTGTCTGCTTGTGTGTGCATGCATGTTTGCCTATCTGTATATGTCTGTGTGCATGTGTGTGCCTGCCTGGCTGTATATGTCTGCCTGTGTGCATGTGTGTGCCTGTCTGTCTGTATATATATATGTGGCAGTCTGCCTGTATATATCTGTCTGCGTACATGTGTGTGCTTGCCTGTCTGTATATGTCTGCCTGTGTGCATGTGTGTATCTGTCTGTGTGCCTGTCTGTATATATCTGTCTGTGTACATGTGTGTGCCTGCCTGTCTGTATATGTCTGCGTGTGTGCATGTCTGTAAATATCTGTTTGTGTACACGTATGTGCCTGTCTGGCTGTGTGCATCTGTGTACCTGTCTATGTGCCTGTGGAAAAAAGATAGAGAAACCAGGGGCAAGAAACATTTCAAAGTGTCAGCCATGACTCGGTTGGTGGTGTACTAAACTCTGAATCAGAAGGTCTTGATTTCAAATTCTGGCCCAAAGATATGAGGACAGACACTCCATTTTGCAGTGTTGAGAAAATGCTGCACTGCGAGAGGTGCCATATTTCCAATGCAACATTGGACTGGATTTCCATCCTCAAGGCCTCAAGTGGGAGTCGGGAAAATCCCTTGCTCGGCTCGCCTGGCTGGGGTAAAGTTCCAGGAAAGGGATTTTCATTGTGTGGTGCAGCGGTGGCAGGAGGTGTGGGCTGCAGTCGGGCCTGGTGACCGGGAAGACTTTGGAGGCCGTCACAGGGACTGCGGGTGCCATGGCAGCCTGTTCAAAAGGCCCGCCTCGGTGCTTTGTAACTGTGGTGAATGTAACTCTGTAATTCACACTGTGATATATATATGAGACCGTACGATTGTAAGCGCAGTTGCGTTGCCCGACCACTAGGGGGAGTAGCTCTGGGAATGCTTAGGAGTTTGTACAGGGCTCCACCCTTGGCTCTGCCCATGGCTTCTCCCCCTGGACTGCTGTATAAATATCGATGCCCAGAGCCAGCCGACCAGTTCATCGAGAGTTCAACGTGTAACAGGCTGGCTCTGTAGTAAGTAGATTAAAACCGCTGTTCATATCTCAAAGCACGTGTCTAGTGAATTGATGGTCTCATCAGTAACTTTGTCCCAGGTGTAATGCAATAAGTAAGACCCGCTTTCTCTCACACATCCTCCCTCCACCTCCTCTTCTCCACCCCCCCCCCCCCCCCCCCCCCAATACTCCATGCATGTCACCTCATTCCCTGCACCCACCCTTATGGCCCCTCATGCCCCTAATGCGAAGGTAAATTCGCACCCATATTCTATGGGCTGTCTGGCATCCCATGCTGAGCGATGGCATCCCATGCCAAATCATCCACTAAACACTGCATAGAATGAATGAAACCTCTAGTGAGTGACAGGGTGTGTTTAAAAAATGCTTTCGAAAAATAGTAATTCATTGACATCTCTCCACTTGCTTTTGAAAAACGTTTTACTGCAGGGCAATAGAA
Source organism: Scyliorhinus canicula (assembly GCF_902713615.1). Classification (NCBI taxonomy): domain Eukaryota; kingdom Metazoa; phylum Chordata; class Chondrichthyes; order Carcharhiniformes; family Scyliorhinidae; genus Scyliorhinus; species Scyliorhinus canicula. The sequence goes on along the minus strand of NC_052154.1, from coordinate 14,687,730 downwards.
ATGTTAAACATCCATTTTCTTGGGGATTTCTGGTGCTGGCCATGAGCTAAGTGGCTGCACAAAAGGTGGCTCCCAGCTGGAAACCTGTTTTTGGACCTTTTGAACTCGATGAATGGGCACCAAAATTGAAAAGAAAAGCAGACAAACCTGATCCTCATCAATAGGTCTGCCAGTTGGAAATGTAGGTGGGCTGCCCAAACAAGGCACAAAGGCAATAAAAATAAACTGAGTCAAACCTCCGTGTCGAAGTCAGTGGACCTGCGTGGCAGTGCGAAGTTGAACATGGCGGACCCTGCAGAGTCGTCGACGCCATCCCAGTCCTCGACGGAGAGGCTGATGGAGTTCATTGCAGTAGAACTCCAAATACATAGAAAAGCAGTGAAGGAGGACCCAATGTTGGCAATGGAAACAGCCATCGACGTAGCGGTGGTCCCCTTTCCGTGGGCCGCTGGACAGGTTGGAGCAGCGGCTGGAGTCTCGGAGCTATGCTCGAGGAAATGGAGAAGATGATCACAGAGCAGGACGGATGAATCACCTTGTTAGAGGCCAAAATGACGATGTTGCTGGTGACTCAAAAAAAACACAAGTCCAGAGTTGACATCTAGGGGAACCGGTCTCAACGCCAAAACCTCCGGATCCTTGGGCTACTAGAGGGTACAGAAGGTATGAGCCCAACTGAGTACATCTCAAAGATGCTTGGGAAGTTGGGCGGGGAGGGGGTTTTCACTAAACCCCAGAGGTAGACCGGGCCCACAGGCCGCTTCGCCAGAAGCCATGATCTGGGGAATCACCGCGGGCTGTAATCGTCAGACTCCATGGCCGGGATTCTCTGCCCTCCTGTGCCACATTTCAACCCTGACCTGCCGGCGGGATTCTCTGTCATGCCAGCTGGTTAATAGTGTTTCCCATTGTGGGGCAGCCCCACGCCGTCGGGAAACCCCCGGGTGCCGGCATAACGCAGAATCATGCCGGCGGAGAATCCCGGCCCATAGATTCCAGGAGAAGGAACGTATCATAAGATGGCAAAGACCACGCAGACCTGCAACTGGGAGGGGCACTCCATTCGTATATACCAAGACATTGGGGTCGATCTGTCTAAACACAGGGGAATTTAATGAGGCCAAAGCAGCGCTATTCAGATGTAAATTCAGAGTTGGCATGTTGTACCCCGCAAAACTTTGGGGCACTTTCAAGGACAGGGACCATTTCTTTAACACACCTGAGGAGGCAATTGACTTTGTATAAAAGAATGGACTGGGAAAGAGCTGAACGTGGCGCGATGTCTTGGATGTACCTGTTCGGGAATTTCTATATGTGCTTGCTTTGTTATTTCTCTTATAGAGTGGGGTACTTTCTCGTATCTTAGCCAATATTTAGCCATCAATAAACATTACCGAAAAAACTGATTATCAGGTCATTGTCACATTGTTATTTATGAAACATGATATGCACAAATTGTCTGCTATGTTTCTTATACAGCAGTGGCAACTACACTTTACAGGCACCTCATTAACTGTAAAGCGCTTCGAAATTCATAGGGTTCCTACAGTGCAGAAGGAGGCATTTCGGCCCATTGAGTCTCCTTCGACCTACCCGAGCCCATTCTTCCACCCTATCCCTGCAACCCCACCCAACCCTTGAATACGAAGGGGAAATTTAGCACGGCTAATCCATCTTACCTGCACCTCTTTGGACTGTGGAAGAAAACCGAGGCATCCGGAGGAAACCCACGCAGACACGGGGAGAACGTGCAAACTCCACACAGTCACCCAAGGCTGGAATTGAACCCGGGCCCCTGGCACTGAGAGGCAGCAGTGCTAACCACCGTGCCACCACTGCGGGACATCCTGAGGTCACGAATGGTGCTGAACGAATGCAAGTCTTTTCAAAAAGTTTCAGTTTGCAAAAGCCCATGCACAGAGGAAAAAACAACCTTTCGGTGAACTCGGTGTGGTGATTTCCCAGTGCACAACAGAATACTTCTCCGTAGAGCGAGAGCTCTGCCTATGCGCTGGAATTGCTTTTCGCTTTGAATTCAAGCAGCAGTCTGGGGTTCTGCTTCATTTTAGTTCCACTCCACCTGCTGCAATTAAAAACTACAGCACTGCGCTCTGCGTAACTTCCATCAAGCCAGCCATAATTAATGACTACGGGGGTTTATAAATATGTTATACTTCTGAGACAACATTACCTCTCCACAAAAAAAAGGCAAAATTAGTGAAAGGCCTTACAAAACTTTGTAAAATTATTTTATTCCCACAGCACGCTTTCCCCTCTGTGCAAAATAACAATGCGAGAATATAGACTTAGATTTCAACACAGTGCAGCGAACTGAAACAGGTCCATCATGGGGTACATTCTAACATATTAACTTCACTTGATTCTGCAGGGAATTGATTAATTCATTTCAATTAGTTTTAAGTGTGATATTTCATTTGAGAAGCGATGCGTGTTTTTATGCACTTGGAGTCAGTAACTTAAGTTAATACGTACATGCTGAAGGGTTGGAATTCTAATTCTTGCCATTAGAACTGGAAAATTTCCTGATGTTCCAGCTCTTTTATCACGGGAATTGAAATGTCATACAAGTTGGAAATGGATCAAATTTAATTTCATATCTAATAAAAAGAAACCTAAAAGGAAGAAAAAAAAATCCCTTCTGGTGGGGAGAGCAACTGTGCTTTGTCGCACACAGCCTTGAATTGTGTGTGGGTCGCTGCTTGTTCGAGGTTACACTGTGCTGTACTTAAAGTTTGCAGCTAGGTTTTAAAGGTTATGGAGAAAGTCTCAATGCACAGATCCTTTTTTAAAAATACCATTCACTGTACTTTTGGGGTTTCCCTTAAGTCCGTGAACTTTCTGGGCAGCACGGTAGCATTGTGGTTAGCACAATTACTTCACAGCGCCAGGGTCCCAGGTTCGATTCCCGGCTTGGGTCACTGTGCGGAGTCTGCACATCCTCCCTGTGTCTGCGTGGGTTTCTTCCAGGTGCTCCGGTTTCCTCCCACAGTCCAAAAATGTGCAGGTTAGGTGGATTGGCCATGATAAATTGCCCTTAGTGTCCAAAATTGCCCTTCGTGTTGGGTGGGGTTACTGGGTTATGGGGATAGGGTGGAGGTGTGGGCTTGGGTAGGGTGCTCTTTCAAAGAGCCGATGCAGACCTGATGGGCCGAATGGCCTCCTTCTGCACTGTAAATTCTATGAAAACTTACTTTCTTGGAAGTTTTTATTTTAGAAATGAGTACAGCTGACACCCAGGGACGAGAGGGTGGTGGGAGGGGAAAAGGAGGGGAACAAGTTGACTTAATAATAATAATTAATAATAATCTTTATTGTCACAAGTAGGCTTACATTAACACTGCAATGAAGTTACTGTGAAAATCCCCCAGTCGCCACACTCCTGCCCCTGTTCGGGTACACAAAGGGGGAATTCAGAATGTCCAATCCACCTGACAGCACATCTTTCAGGACTTGTGGGAGGAAACAGGAGCACCCGGAGGAAACCCACGCAGACACGGGGAGAGCGTGCAGACTCCGCGCTGACACTGACCCAAACCGGGAATTGAACCCGGGTCCCCGGCGCTGTGGAGCCATAGTGCTAACCACTATGCTACCGTGCTGACTTGGACGATTCACCCGACCTGACAGATTTTTAAGAGTCTTAATTGTCATTTGCACAGTGGAAATGAATGAGGATGGGTGGAACACCTCTGGCTAAGTGACTCTTCTGCTGCCAATAGTTCAGGTCCCCAATTCTGTCGTGTTTGGTAAAGTAATTCATTTGACGTCACCTCCACTTACTGGTTGACCAAAACTTTCAGGAAATGGGCACAAAGAATACATAGAAATATTGGTGATTGTTTTTTTTTCCTAACGATTATTATCTTCAAATCTAAGATGTACTCTTAAACCAGTTAACTGGCTAAAGTTGTCAACCAGAATGTAACCCAAATTGTTTCATGTCGGTTGTTACTGGGAATAATGTAACCTTTCACTTGCTGCTTAATTTTGATTGGGATATGTGGCCCCTTTAATGTCAAAGAATCCCGAAGCACCACATAGTTGTAACAAACTAGAGACTTTACAGAAACTGGGGCAAATGTAAGAATGCAGGAATTTCCTGGAACGTAAACGTGCTGTTTTATGGTTATACAAATATAGTCACTCATTTCTTTTTGGGTAGAATTGTGTTAATATAGTTCTAACCCAGCCCAGTGTTATAAGGCTTATGTGGTAGTAACAAATGGGATTCATCTAACAGGAACATATGTCAATTAATTGGAATATTTCAGAGGTTTAAACTATGTGTGCTGATTGTATGGCATTTACGGTATGCGTAATGTAACAAAGTTCCCAAAATTCCACCAAGAAAGTAATTCTAGCTGGATGTAATTGCATGAAGTTATGGTACTGTCAGATAAATTCAAAGTAATTAAATAAATGCTGAACATTTGGTTGTTAATTAGGGTGGCCGCTGTACATTGTTATTCAATGTATAACCTTGAAAGAACACATAAGGAATATTCTCGACCTGGCATTGATCATGATCACAATGTTTACTTTCTCATCAACGGATCATGTCAAATTGCAGAGGGTGAGCCTCAGCACCTTCCAGCTGAATGATATTTGAATGATATTCCCGTACCAGCCTCCTCGGACAGGTGCCGGAATGTGGCGACTAGGGGCTTTTCACAGTAACTTCATTGAAGCCTACTCGTGACAATAAGCTATTTTCATTTCATTTCATTTCATTTCATTTGTGCAATGCCATGTGTTCAATGAGCACAAGAGACCGAATTTGCGTTTTTTATTGGAGCTGTGTTATTTAATTTGATGATTCCACGTTTTCAGTGGAAAAGGCCAGACCCTCGGCTGCAGGCTGTACTGCAGCAGAGGCAACTCGCTATTGGCCGCTGGCAGGACCTTCCAGGGTCTCTGAAGTCACTGGCATTTTGCATGGATCACCCATTCCCCACCAGGAAACCCGTGGTGGGGGTTGACTTCAACGGGACCAGAAGATTTCGCCAGCAGGAAGGGCTGGAAAATCCACCCCCCGCCCTCTCCTCCTCTCCCCAAGTTACTCCTGAAGGCTTGTGCCTTTTGAGGTTGAGTACCATGAGTGTGAGCTTCTTTACAATGCACTACCCTTTCTTCAAGTGACCAAGATGGTCCGAGGCATGAGTGCTTATGGTCAGGTTCTCACCGGAAGTACATTTTCTACCAAAGACCCACTTTAACCTTTCCTTTACCCTCCCGAACTTGGCTCTTCAAAACCAACAGTAATTCCTCAAACCCTGCATCAGTTGAGACTCAGCTAACTTAGGGCAGGGATGGAACCTGGCATCTTTTGGCTTGTATAACTTAGCATCAAACCATGTAGTGCTTTTCAGACATCAAGCCAATTGTTGCAAGCAAGCTTTTCCTTTCCTTTATTTGTTCCACATGCTCTGCTGAAAGCAAAAGTGACAACCGTAAAACCCTGGCTACCAGATGTAGAGTAACCTTTCATTGTTATATGGAAAATAATTACACTGCATATCATTGTACCAAGAAATATAATAAAGAAGGGTACATAAGTAAAAGGGAAATGACAGAAAGAGTGTGCTTTATTGAATAATATTCATTGACTGTTAGTGACCTGAAAAATTTGACCTTGTCCTATTCCTTGAAGTAGTGCCACAATACAAAAGCAAAGTGATTAACCTTCCATAAGAGTGAGAGTAAATGAAAACACTGTACTTTGTGATACCAATGTTACCTTACAAAAGTGTTGGATGGTGTCTCCTTGGTTGAACCTGCATTTTTAAAATTGATTTTAAAATGTTCTAAAGGAATCATCTTCTGTCCCAGATTGCCTATTGATTTTATATATGAAGATCTCATTACATAGGCGGTAACTTAAAAAAAAACAACTACTGAACCTTTGCATAAGTCCTTTAATTGAATTTACAAAGCCTGTGGCTCTACATTTTTTAATTAAATCCATTTCTTTCAAGTGTTGGTTTTAATTTGCACATTCTGAAGTAGCTGTGTCCCAGATAAACTGCCATTGATCCTTATTAAACCTAACCTCTGGGCTTTCTGTGAAAATAAAAGGGAACATGGAAGCATTCATGTTGTGCTGCACATGCTCCCTGAAAGATGACATTCCAAAACGTAGAAGTGATTTCAAGAAATTACCGGTAATTGTTAGCTTTATGTGGGCATGGTTTTCCTCTACATAATTGATTGCTTAGTTAACTATTAATTTGGTGAATCAGTGCAGTGAAAGACACTTTGCAGATTCCGACAGTCCCTGTGTCTAGCCCAGTATTTGATACATTTTGTGTGCGTGTGTTTTTGTCAGATCACAATGGGCAGTATTGTTATCAAGTGATTTGAACACATGGGAAGGAGAGATGTTTGGTAAGATAAACGTAGGATTCACGATCAACGCGAGTGATAGATTTCAAATCTATTTAAATATGTGGAATGCTGTTTATCTTCAAGCGTGCATATTAATGTGGATAATATTTTAATTAAAAATCGAGCGAGTGTTGCTCTGAATTAGTAAATCCTGGAAGATTTCCTTGCAGCAAGTAACAGCAGGCAATTTGGTTTCAGGATTTTGTCAGAGACTTTTGATCTGACCACTAGAAGGTGTGAAAGAGCAATGCAAGGTAATTTGGCCACCTTATTTATTTGTCTATTTCCTTGCCTGCCTGTAGGGGAGAGTCCTGCACTACCCCCTATTAACCCATGGCTGTATGGCTGAAATTAAAATGTAGTGTGTGATAAATTGCCAGTGGGAACCTGTACTGATCAACTTTGTAATATAGCGCCATGTACAAAGAACCAGCTAAATTGGAACTAAGATTTGGGTAAACACTTAGATTTTATTAATAATAATAATCACTTATTGTCCTGTGAAAAGACCCAAGTCGCCACATTCCGGCGCCTGTTCGGGGAGGCCGGTACGGGAATTTAACCCGCACCGCTGGCATTGTTCTGCATTACAAGCCAGTTGTTTAACCTACTGTGCTGAACCAGACTTTGTGATTTTTCAAATTGAGCTTCTTCATTTTCCTTACAAATGTCAAATTAAGGTTACCTTTGAAGGGAGTAGTCGGAAGCAAGTATTTGATTTGAACACAAAATGCTGGGGAAACTGAGCAGGCTAAAGCCAATTGGCTGCAGAGGGAGAAACAACGTAAACGTTTCTAGTCCAGTGTGACACTCCGGAACTGTTAAGACGAATCATATTGGACTCGAAATGTTAACTCTGTTTCTCCCTCCACAGATGCTGCCAGACCTGCTGATTTTATTCCGCATTTTCTGTCTTTATTTCAAATTTCCAGCATCCGCAGTATTTTGCGTTTATTTAAGCCTTTAACTTGTCCCTGTTGCATTATCTGAAGTGTTTTTCCTCAGACTGTGCTCACAGACAACAGCCATTGGAAACAAATGCAGAGACGGTATATAAATGGTGGGGAAGTCCCATTTTAGCTGAGAGCAACAACATCCCAGATGAGTCCCAGTTTGGAGCGAAGTTTCCCTCGGTTTCAATTTTCGTGTTACTTAAGTGATAATGAGCACGGCAGCAAAAGGGAAAATTGAGATCCCCAGATAGATTGTTGTCCTCCCACTTTTGATGGATTGTTGCCATTGATCAAGATAAGAGTTTCCGTTTTATTTGCAATGGCCAAGAAGTATCAAAATATGCCCTTATTTTGGCCAATTATTAGTGTGGCTTATCGCTGTGAGTGAACTTGGAGGTACAGGGCTCTGATGAAAGTGTGTAAAATACCATCTGAGGTACCATTAGCAGTTTTGAATAATTTGTATAGTCCTGCGACTTTGAATTACCATGAATATTCTTGTATCAGAGGCAGATATAGAATCAGATAGGTGATGTTTTTCAAGATCGAAGTATGGTAAAATAAAATTCTGATTGATAACATGAGGCTAATCCACTTTAATTTGTAAAATGATGATATCTGTCTGGAGACATGATCATCTTTTTATTCTTTCACAGGGTATGGGCATCGCTAGCTAGGCCAGCATTTATTGCCCATTCCTAAGTGTCCTTGAGACGATGATGGTGAGCTACCTCTCTTGAGCCTTTTGCAGTCCACGTGTTATAGAAACACCCACATTATCATTAGGGAGGGAGTTCTCGGACTTTGACCCAGCCACGGTGAAGGAACGATATAGTTCCAAGGCAGGATGGTGCTCAGTTTTGGATTCCACATTAGAGGGGGGGTGTGATAGTACTGGAAAGGCTGCAGAGGAGATTTACCAGGATGTTGGTAAGTTATGAAGAAGGATTGAAAGACTGGGGTTTTCCTTCAAGCAGAGGAAGACTGGGGGCGGGGGGTACATGATAGAGATGTGTAAACTTATGAGGGACATAGATAAAGCAGACAGGAAGAAACCTTTCCCCTTGTTGGAGGGATCAAGATCAGGGAGCAAAGATTTAAGGTAAGGGGCCGGTGGTTAAAAGGGGATGTGAGGAAAATCCAACAGGTGGTGAAGTCTGGAACTGCCTGAAAGGATGGTGGAGGCAGAGGCCTGCGTAACATTTCAGAATGATTGAGATGTGCACTTGCGGTGCCAAGGCATACAAGGCTATGGGCCAAGTGCTGGAAAATGGGATCAGAATAATTAGATGGCTATTTTTCTGCTGGCGCAGACACGGTGGGCTGACTGGCCTTTTCTGTTCTGTCGACCTCTATGATTCTATACGTGATTTGCCCACAGATTCTTGCACTGCTGCATCACAGCTCCAGGGACCAGGGTTCAATTCCAGCCTTGGGTGACTGTGTAGAACTTCCACATTCTCCCCGTGTCTGCGTGGGTTTCCTCCGGGTGCTCTGGTTCCCTCCCACAGTCCAAAGATGTGCAGCGTAGGTGGATTGGCCGTGCTAAATTGCCCCTTTAGTGTCCAAAAGGTTAGGTTGGGTTGCTGGGTTAAGGGGATAGGGTGGAGGCGTGGGCTTAAGTAGGGAAGTCTTTCCAAGGGCAGGTGCAGACTCGAGGGTCGAATAACCTCTTTCTCACGGGCTTCACATGAAAACCCTGACCATTGATCCTCACAATTACACGATATGATCAGGTTAGAAATGTTATGCTAAGGTGAGTTTCGGCTGAAGTCTTTGTGGGATAACAAAGCTGAGGGAGACCATTTGGCCTAGCGAGCACATCCTTCCAAAGAAACTTGGAATCCTCTTCGTGTTCTCAGGTATGTGTCAAATTAACACTTTGAAGAGTATTTTAGAAATTTGGTCTCAATTTGTTATTTTTAACGTTTGCACATTCATGAGGGCCTTAGACTTTCACGGATAGGGGGTGGGATTCTCCAATAGTGGGGCTATGTCCCCACTCCTGCATGAAAACGTGGGCACATCACTCTGGACTTTCCTGAAGAAAGTCTAGAGTGATTCTCCTACCTGGAGGGGCCAGTAAGGCCCTGGAGTAGTCCTCGCAGCTCTGTCTGCCGATACGGGGCCCTGCACTTCCAGTCGGGGGTCCACACGGCGGCGGCCAGAGTCAGCTGACCTGCATGACATGACGGACCCACACCGCGGACCGGCACCAAAAAGATAGCCCCCCCCCCACCCCCACCCCCACACCCCCCGGCCAGTAACTCGGCCAGTTACACTTGTGTGACTAGATATAAACCACTGCCGTGTGACGGATATCTGCTTGTAAGTGAGTGACTGTGCTTTTGATTTTTGCAGCACCTTCCCGTTGATACTGGCTCTCGCTGAAAGTAACAGATTGTTGTTGTCCTGTTTTTTTTTAGGGTTCCATGACCCAGCATGTGTTCTGTACATTGTTGAAGGCAAATTCACTTATATTCTGGGCTCAGTGCAATTATTTGGCAGCTTTATTCAGGATGTCAGTGTGGATTAGTTTTCAAAGAGAAAGGCGGTATGAGATCAACAAGATAAATTATTCAAGGTATTTTAATTATCGGTGAACCAGTTTATTAAACTTCACTGCTACTGTATATAATAAGCTTTGAATTTAAAAGTGGAGGTGAAATTAAGTACTACAGCCCTCGGTATTGTTTTCCAGCTCCTAATTCACCGCATTGCCAGTTTTAGGACATATTATTCTGGGACAGCCGTTTGAAAAATAAGAAAAAGAAGAAAATTTGAGTCTCATTTTAACAAATATTAATTGAATATAATGCCGTAAGAACAGTACAATACTGCTCTCTGGCAGCAAATTTCACAAAAGATGTTGAATGTCGTGAGTTCTCCCCCCCCCCCACCACCACCCTGTTCCTCTTTGTGACATGTTGACTTGATGGAATTAAATACTGAACACATTATAGTTCTACTCAGTGATTCCCTCAGTAATGTAAATTTTTATCGTTTATTAGAACTGCTTCTGGTTTCAAATTGTGGAAGCTGAAATTGGTTTCAGTCCAGGCCACTTGACAAGATCATTACTCAGATCTCCCGTTTGAATTATCTGCTGTGGGACTTCTTCCTAGTGACCACTAATCTGTTGAGACATATCAAAAATTAAAATGGTGCAGAACTCAAAAGCTTTATGTTTAAAATGGTTCGGTGCCCGGAACATCTGCAAGTCAAAACTTTAGTGTTTCGTTGTTTATTGTGGCCTGCACTAGGTTACACTGTGTACCACAATCCACTTTAAACCCTTTGCTTTTGTTTTGGTTTTGAATATCGTAATTCACAGAGTAATGAACTTGAGGCAGCCATGCATATTTTCTACCATGTGTAAACAAAGTTTTCCTGTAAAGTCGTCCACGACTCATGTTTGTTGAGACTCTTTAGGAGCTCTCTACCTGTTGGCCCAGCACCTGACGGTTACTTGTCCTTTAACTTTTCTTTGTCCCTTTCCCTCATCTGTTCTTTTGTTTTTTTGCTGTTTGTGCCTATAAATCGTTCACTCTATTCTCCCATTCTCAGTGTTCCCTTTCATGCGCTTCCTTCCTGTGCACTCTACTCTAGTTACATTTCGTAGAGCTGTACGACATGGGAGGGAGCACAGTGGCACAGTGGTTAGCACTGCTGCATCGCGGCTCCAGGGACCCGGGTTCAATTCCGGCCTCGGGTGACGTTGGCGTGGAGTTTGCACTTTCTCCCCGTGCCTGCGTGGGTTTCATCCGAGTGCTCCGGTGTCCTCCCACAGTCCATAAATGTGCGGGTTAGGTGGATTGGCTGTGCTAAATTGCCCTTTAGTGTCCAAAAGGTTAGATTGGGTTACATGGATGGGGTGGCTCTAGGTAGGGTGTTCTTTGAGAGGGTCGGTGCAGACTCAATGGGCCGAATGGCCTCCTTCTGCACTGATTCTGTGATTCTATTCAATGACATGGATGGAAGATTCCAAATTCCCAGGCTGAGCTTATGATGGGACTGGCCTCTGACATCACCAGCCCACCAGCGATCCAACACACTGCAACATATAAGACGGAAATTTCTTTTTTTTAGGTCCGCTGATACCTTTAAAACAAAAGCAGAACAACTTGTATTTATATAAGCCAATAAACCTTGTTCATGAAACATGAGAGACTCTTGACAGGTTTAACACACTCAGCCACACCCTGATGGCTCGAGAGTTTGATGCCGTCGGCTTATTTTCTTTAAAAGATGACAACGTTCAATCTGCTGTACAAAGCAACTATGTGACAATGACATCATCAGTCTAAACTCAAAGGTAGTTTGGTTCTGAAAGTTTCTCAGTCAAAAACTGCTCTTTTGTTTATTGATACCCACTTTAAGGGCAGCACGGTGGGGCAGAGATTAGCATTGCTGCCTCATGACGCTGAGGTCCCAGGTTTGATCCCGGCTCTGGGTCACTGTCTGTGTGGAGTTTGCACATTCTCCCCGTGTTTGCGTGGGTTTCGCCCCCACAACCCAAACATGTGCAGGGTAGGTGGATTGACCAGGCTAAATTGCCCCTTAATTTGAAAAAATCAATTGGGTACCCTAAATTTTTTTTTTAATTGATACCCACTTTGTACAAAACTTAAAATGGTAAATTTTATTCCAGGGCGTGGACAGTTTCCTTCAAAACTGCATCAGGTTCGGCCTTGTTAACTGAGCAATCTGTCAGAGTACTCTCGTGCTTTTGAAATGATTATCTTAAAATGTTCCACCAGTATCAGCAAAAGGAAGCAACGTAGAATGGACCTGGACTCAGTCAGTAAGTGGGGTGGCCATGTCCTCAGCCCTTCCTGTCACTACAATCTCCTCCAGCCCTGAAGAAATCCACAAGATCTGTGTTTCTCCAATTCTGGCATCATGTGCATCCGCAAATTGAATTTGATGAGGAAGTGAGATTGATCACTGATTCGATGACTGCAAACTTCAGTTTTAAACTCGTGAAGATAATAGTAGGGAGTGAAAACCAAACTATAGTTTGGCGATCCTGGCCTGCAATGAGGTCTTGTTGGTAAGTGCGCTTGTAATGAATTACACTTGATGCTGGTTTCTGTACTTGCTCAGTCACCATCATAAGAACATGGAACATACAGTGCAGAAGGAGGCCATTTGGCCCATCGAGTCTGCACCGACCCACTTAAGCCCTCACTTCCACCCTATCCCTGTAACCCAATAACCCCTTCCTAACTTTTTTGGTCACTAAGGGCAATTTATCATGGCCAATCCACCTAACCTGCACATCTTTGGACTGTGGGAAGAAACCGGAGCACCCGGAGGAAACCCACGCAGACACGGGGAGAACGTGCAGACTCCTCACAGGCAGTGACCCAGTGGGAAATCGAACCTGGGACCCTGGAGCTGTGAAGCCACAGTGCTATCCACTTGTGCTACCGTGCTGCCCAAATATAAGGCTTGATTACTTCTATTTCAGTGTAAAAGGCAGGAGCTTTTTAAATTCATGTGTTTTTAAATGTATATATTTCTAAAAAGAATTATATTTTTCCACATAATTACGTAAGTGACCTTTACGGGAATCCCTCAAATCATCATTAGTGTTAGTTTGCGATTATTCACCTCCTCGGAAGTTACAATTGGGACGTGTCACATGATGTGATCAATTTTAGCTGAACTGGTCCTTGGGCCTTGCAGCACAAAGAGGCCTCAGCGGCACATTGAATGAAGTAGCTTTGAAGGAACCTGGTAAAAATCAGTCTGAATCCTCCCTCCTTCTCCTGGTATTGGAAAATAATGACTGGGTCAGAGGTTCTGCTCCTGTCAGAGGAGAGTGCATGGACACGTTCTCTATGTATTGTTTGCACACTAGCTCTGGTCTTTTATTCATTCATGGCATGATAATTTGCAATTGGATCAAGTCTCCTATGTGCCCTCAGTGTCCTATGATCATACAAATGATTTGGTCACTAGAACGCTGCATCAATTGAGTGTCACAATTGGGAGAAATGATACATTTGTATTTGTGGTTCACATTACGCTGCTAAATCCCTCATTGTTTCGTCACGCCAGTCTGTGCTGGCATTTAGGCGTGCAAAGCAGATTTAAGAGCCCATTAAGTGATCATCATTAAAAAAAAATCTTCTTTGTGGATACCTGCGCTGCTGAAACAGGGAAGGATCCTGTTCCGAAAAGAGTTAAAATAAAACTGTTCAACCTTCTGAAACGATTTGCAGCGGAAGCCAAAATTTGATTAAGGAGGGACTGTCCTCGGCAGCTGTTTCTTGGGGTATTTTCAGGGAAGAAGCTGAATAAGGCTTATTTTACCTTTGGGTGGAAAGCCATGCTTTTGTTGTCGGTTTCTTTCTTGTCAGAGGACATTAACAGAAATGGCCACTAGGAGGTGCAATGGTTTTAATTGTCCCAAAAGTTTTTTTTCCCTGTTCAGAGAGGCTCCTCCTTTCAACAGCGGTCGTGTATCATCAGATCACTACAAGAAGATATTATACAAACCGCTCAAAGAAAAGTGGAAAGATTTGAAGGTGGTCAGAGTGGGAGGGGGGTAGCGATGGCCCGCTGGGGTGGAAATCTATCTTCCAAATGGCACCTAATTACATACATTTTTTATGCTCTTTGGCAGAGGCTGCTGCCCATTAATCTGACAGAATAGATGAGCAAAAAAAAAAAACACACAAAAAATGAGCTGCTTCAACACACCCAGCAAGATTTGGATGTTTTATTTGTGAAAGATTAAATATTCTTGATAAAGAAAAGCTGCCACGTCTGCAATTTAAGCGGGGGGGGGGGGGGGGGGGGGGGGGGGGGAATCCAGGAGAATGGTATAAATTTGCAACACTAATGATCTGCTCGCTGCATGTAGCCTTCCCCATTTCTCTTTATTCAGCTTCAGTACTGCAATCAGACACAAGTTGCCAATAAAGTTTTTTGTACAAAGCTCACTGTCAATATCTTCAGTAACACCTGCCCAGAGTGACTTCAATTAAAATTCCACCAATAGCCTGGAATTAAGGGTCAAAATTTGATGGCTAATTGATTTTGGGTTCATCTGGACAGTTGTCCTCGACTATTTTTGACCCTTACAACAGACGGTGGACGGTAATGACTTGAACCGATATGGGACGCCATTCCAGAATTGTAATGAATTTTCTTTCTTTTTATTTAAATCTGTATGGACTAGAGGCTTTTCACAGTAACTTCATTTGAAGCCTTCTTGTGACAATAAGACATTTTCATTTCATTGCTACTGTTCTTTTCTATACTGCAGTGAAATTGAAACCACCTATTCACAAGACTACATTATCTCCCAATTGCTGGCTGGTCTAGTCCTGTTTAACCCTGAAACCCAAGCAACAACCACAGGATAAAGTTGCTTGAACCAGCTTCCTTTCTGTCATGAGAAAAGTTGGTTACAAACAGGCAAGGCTAAGATTTCACCTTCGAAAATGTCTCTTGAGCCACCAAGTGTATATAGGGTATGACACAATACCTAGCTTTTGAGGCTTCATGATTTGGATGTATATTTTTCATCCTTCTAAGAAGATGCTTTTAGTGAGATTTTCATCAGTTGCTGTATGGAATTCTCTGTTCTGCCAGCTAGCATTAATGTTCTTAGCATCGGTTAAGATATGAGCTGTGCTTTTTAAACATGCAAGCTAACCTACGCATGCAGCATGGTTGCGCTCACCTCGGAGAAAATGGAAGAAGCCTTCCACTCGGAGAGTGGGACAGCTGGGAGATCTCTGTTGGAATCTGTTCTGCTGATAGGTGTCGTACACGGTCCAGTCCAAAAACACACCGTTGACATACAGGACAGATGTGATATCATCTATAAGGCCTGCCATGCTCTCAGTATGTTGCTGTTTGACCCTGTTATCTATCTATGTGTTTCCATGTGTGGCTACACATTTGTTTTCATTCAGCTTAATAACAAGAATTGGGAAGTTTGATGGTTTTTTAAAAGAATTTCACTTGAGCTCACTTTGTTGACTAATGGACAACTGCTCGCGCTGTACTCAGGAAGTAAGAATAGGTAAGTCAATTGGTGTTACTTTTCAGCTGGCCCACTGACCTCCATGGAATAAGAATACGTGCAATGATATTGTAGGTGTGTTCAAGTGTGTGAAAGGGCTAGGATCTACTGTAATTTAAGCTAGTGATTTGCTTTTGTGGCTCAGACGCCTGCTGCAATGCGAAGCTACATTGCTGCTGACGTACAGGGAGGGATGATTGGTTGACATCTTATTATGGGTCTGAGTATATTTTAAGAGTGTACTCAATTGAGCTTACTAACTCTGCCAGAAAATTTGTACTTTCAAGCACTGATGGCTCTCAGTTGCATCACGTATTGAGTAATTCTTCAGTTTTCCAACATAGCTGTTGTACTATTGACGCATATTAATTGACGCATATTAATGAAAAAAGATGTGATTAAGATATTTGAGGAAGTGTCTCAAAGTTCCTTTATTACTGTGCGCACCATTCGTGAGTTCTCGTAACCATTCAGATACTGAGTATTATCAGCTCACTCTGTATTGTGGTGTGGTTTGAAATGAGTGATGGCATTCAAGTCGGTGGAGAATTTGGTTTGACACCTGCTATCTGCGGAACTTCACACAGGCTAAGTTTTGAAGAGGTTGGCAGCAGAGATATTACCCTTTTTGTACCTGAGACTAAGGGATTCCTTTCAAAGCATTTAAAGCAGTGGTGCTAAAATCAATGGGGAGTTACTGTGGGCGCGATTTGCCTAAATGGGCACAAAGTCCCATAGCGAGTGCATTTAACCACATGCTTCCCGGCGTTCGCAGCGCTGAGAAACACAACATTGCCAAACATCACTCGGGTTAGATAGGGGGCCTCAGTGGGAAATGCGCGGCCAAGGCATTGAGGAACTCCTCTTGTCGAGCCCGCGTCACGACCCCTGACCATTCCCCAAGTTCCAACTCTCTCTCAGGGGGTCCCGTGCCTCACCACACCCACGCAGGACATCCCTGGCCCAATCGCCACTGCGGGTAAAATACCCACTTGGCACCTTGGCAGTGCCAACCTGGTACTCTGACGGTGCTCCTTCCGGATAGTGCCACCTTGGCAGTCCTAGGCAGGCCCCCAGGTGGCACTTCCAGGGTGCCAGGTCGGCACTGCCAGGGTGCCAGGTCAGCACTGCCAGGGTGCTGAGCTGACAGTTCCAGGATGCCTGAGTAGCACCAGCAGTGCCAGGGTACCACCCTGCTCAAAGGGCATGCGCCTGGGGGCCCTCCGATCCCCTGGGAGACCCCCACAAGCGCCGTATCGTCTGGCCTCTGTTTGTGGAGACCACTTTTGAACAACGCTCAGCCAAAGTCTCTGGGCCGAAGGGAATAGCATGGTAGCATAGTGGTTAGCACTGTGGCTTCACAGCACCAGGGTCTGAGGTTTGATTCCCGGCTTGGGTCACTGTCTGTGCGGAGTCTGCATGTTCTCCCTGTGTCTGCGTGTGCTCCCTCCGGATGCTCCGGTTTCCTCCCACAAGTCCCAAAAGACGTGCTTTTAGGTGAATTGGACATTCTGAATTCTCCCTCTGTGTACCCGAACAGAGGCCGGAATTTGGCGACTCGGGGCTTTTCACAGTAAGTTCATTGCAGTATTAACGTATGCCTACTTGTGACAATAAAGATTATTATTATAGATCCGAACATCTCGGAAAACTGCATATTAAAGTTTGACTAGCTGTCTCACTCTAACATGCAGATTTGTCAAAAAGTGATCCGGTCCACAAAGGGCGGGTTCACATCATTGCATCTCGCAAGATCACGTTAAATCTCATGAGGCGTTGTGAGACAGGTAGATCCCGGGAGCTTTTTTTCACCACATTGGGCGGCAGCGCACTGCTTTTTGGGTGTAGCGCGCACGTTCAATTGGGCCCAATGTCTTTATCTTTAAAGTTACTTTTCTCATCCCATTTGCTTACCATCTGTAGCTGGAAAGGAGCGTGGGCTAACCTTTCATGCTGTTAAAAAACTAGCCTCCAGGAGCGGTGTGAGAGCAGACCGACTGCCTTCAATTTTACTCCCATCACTGGCCTCCAGTTAGCTACCTAATGGTGATATGGCAAAGATCAATAACTTAGCATTCGAGGCTGAAGATTGCCAATACTCCCACCCCCATGTAGCTTGCAAAGTAATTTACTAAACTGCAACCTTCAGGACAGAACGGCTGTTAGCTTTTAACATACTGAGAAAAATAAGTAGGAAAGAGTTACAAGACAATAATCCAATGGAGGTGTTCCATTAATGTCATCAGTCAAGAGATAGGGAAGGTCAGCACAATCTATGGGAAGTATCTAAACTCGAAGGACGTTCTTTTGTCTATCCTCTACATATTGGGAATTTTAAATTTGGTTTTGCTGGTGGACATTTATGAGGTTCTGCTGAATTTCTCTGGTGTGATATCATTGCACGTTGAAAAAAATGTGATACTGACAGATATAAAATTTGTAAGTCACTTTACATGCTCAGGTAATATAGTTTGAATCAGTAATTTAATGAATGTGACATAACAAGGGCAACGCGGCAGCACAGTGGTTAGCACAGTTGCTTCGCAGCTCCAGGGTCCCAGGTTCGATTCCTGGCTTGGGTCGTTGGCTGTGTGGAGTCTGCATGTTCTCCCCGTGTCTGCGTGAGTTTCCTCCGGGTGCTCCGGTTTCCTCCCACAGTCTAAAGATGGATTGGCTATGCTAAATTGCCCTTAGTGTCCAAAAATCATTAGGTGGGGTTATGGGGATAGGGTCGAGGTGTGGGCTTAGGTAGAATGCTCTTTCCAAGGGCTAGTGGAGACTCGATGGGCCTAATGGCCTCTTTCTGCACTGTAAATTCTAGGATTCTATGAGTAGAATGACCTTCAAGAATGGCACTGATGAAAAATTGTAAAACTTAACTATACAGATGGTGACAAAAAGGGACCATTTATTTGCATAAACACAATTTTTAAAAAATAATCTTTATTGTCACAAGTAGGCTTACATTAACACTGCAAAAGAAGTTACTGTGAAAAGCCTCGAGTCGCCACATTCCAGCACCTGTTCGGGTACACAGAGGGAGAATTCAGAATGTCGGAATTACCTAACAGCATATCTTTCGGGACTTGTGGGAGGAAACTGGAGCACCCGGAGAAAACCCACGCAGGCACAGGGAGAACGTGCAGACTCCACACAGACAGTGACCCAAGCCGGGAATGGAACTCGGGACCCTGGTGCTGTGAAGCAACAGTGCTAACCACTGTGCTGCCGTGCTGCCCCAATTATGTTTAGACGTGAAAATACAAACCCAGCACAATTATTTAAAGATAAATCTGAGATTGAGGCTGAATTTGAAAAAAGAGTTTACAAATTTCATGAGAGTTGTTTGCAGATCTTACATGCATTAACATTGTTTGTTGTGGCCAGGCACTACATACTGTCTGAAGGCAGTGATTTTAGGTCAAGTCAAACTAGTTCAAATAGTCCAACTTTTGGGAAGCAGGACAATCGATTCCTACCTGGATATGAGCATGTGGCACTCAATCAGACTGCAGCTAATCAAGGAAATGTTCATCTTTCGACCCCTCCCATCCTTCAGAAGCTATTATCTGACCCTCAGATCTTTCAGCGAGTCTGTGTAATACCATTGAAAGACAGCCAGATTGGGAAAGTGCAATATTCCTGTTTTTATTAATATTTTATCAGCTGTGAGAGGTAATGGGATTCTTTTGCAACACAAATAAGTAATTGAGCAGATGATATGTCTTGGTTGCAAGAAGATCGGGCGGAACTGGAGGTTAGCGAGCAGACTTTATTGAGAAAGTGATGAATGAATGAGCGTTCAGTGGTTTAAAAAAAAAAGGAAGCCAGGTAGTTTTTTTTTAAATCGTGTTCTCTGCTGCTTGTCGGCTCCCATGATATGAAAATAGCTAATGTTACTTCCCCTTTCCATCAGACCTGTTCGACCATGCACTCAAATGTGTTAGGAAGAGAGACCTGTCATCCCTTTTCTCACAGGGTGCCTGAATTATTGATGAACAACACTGTATTGAGATCAAGGTGGAAAGCTCTGATTTCTTCATCCTGAATTCGCTTACATCTTTCACATCTGGTTTGAAAGTAAATGGTTTGAGGGAAGTCTCACTGCAGGGATTATTGAGGTTTATGTTAGAGATCTGTCTGAAAAAGGTGAATCTTGTCGGCTGTGTGTATCTCACAAGGTGTATGTGTGTGCGGAGAATTCACGCACTGCCTTTCCCATGGTTCAAGTGCTGTGCCAATTGCTTTGAATTACAATCCTGCAATTAATTAGACTGTCACGTTGTGTGACTGTCTTGATACACTTATGTGCAGTAAATGCTGATATAAAAACATTCGATGATATAAGCTGCATTGTCAAAAGAATGTCTTTGCAATGATAAAGACCCAAACAGGACTGAAATGCAAGTCATTGCTACATAAGCACCGAGTTCTCTCACCAAGGATGTCACGGTGCTCGAATGTTCAATACATTTAAAGCTGAGATAGACAGATTTTGGTGCCCCATGGAATCATGGGATTTGGAGAGCAGGCGGGAAAATTGAGTTGAAGCTCAAGAACAGTCATGATTGTAGTGAATGAGGGCAGCACGGTGGCCTAGTCGTTAGCACACTGCCTCACGGCGCTGAGGTCCCAGGTTCGATCCCGGCTCTGGGTCACTGTCCGTGTGGAGTTTGCACATTCTCCCCGTGTCTGCGTGGGTTTCGCCCCTACAACTCAAAAATGTGCAGAGTAGGTGGATTGGCCACACTAAATTGCCCCTTAATTAGAAAAAATAATTGGGTACTCTAAATTTATTTTTTTTAAAATGATTGTAGTGAATGGTGGATCAGGCTCGGCAGGCTGTATGGTCTACAACTGCTCCTAATTTCTCATGGTCGTGAGTTCTTGTGGGTGTTTGCTGAATGCTGGCAGGGCCTACCTTCCTCCGTTCTCTTCCCCTCCTTTCCTCAGCCCCAGCCTTCCCTCCCCCGTTCTGCTTTCCTTTCCTCTCCTCCCCTCTCTCCTCTCCTCTCTGGGCCCTTCCTCTCTCCTTCCCTCCCTTTGTCCCTGTCCCTCCCATCGTATACCATTCCCTCATGTTCCATACCGTGCCCTCCTCTCCTGTCCCATTCTTACTCTACCACTTGGTTCTCATTCTACCATCCCGTGCCCCACCCTGCACACCCACTCTCTCTTCCCCTTCCTCCCTCTTCATGAAATTAGACCTGCATTCAGCACAGTAATACATTCTGTATAGTCATCATGACCAAAGGGATTAAAACAAATTGCAGTAGACATAAATTTCAGGGAGGCACGGTAGCATAGTGGTTAGCACTGTTGCTTCGCAGCGCCAGGGTCCCAGGTTTGATTCCCGGCTTGGGCCACTGTCTGTGCGGAGTCTGCACGTCCTCCCTCTGTCTGCGTGGGCTTGCTCCGGGTGCTCCAGTTTCCTCCCGCAAGTTCCGAAAGACGTGCTGTTAGGTAATTTGGACATTCTGAATTCTCCGTCCGTGTACCGGAACAGGCGCCGGAATGTGGCGACTAGGGTCTTTTCACAGTAACTTCATTGCAGTGTTAATGTAAGCCTACTTGTGACAATAAAGATTATTATGGTTATTATTGCACAAACACGAAAGAAGATTTTCAGATAAGCTGAATGAAAAATGGCTAGATATTTAGGATCTGAGTTTGTGAATTATAGGAATGAAATCATTTTGCATAAAGTTAGTTGCTCTTATCCCTCCCTTCTCTGCTCATCGCCACATCTCCCTGAGCTACTTCCTACATTCTTTCCTTCATGCCGTGTTCTGACCAGATGGCAGAGTGCTGCCATAAAGCTTTGGTATTGCAGCGAACTGTATGTAGTGGAATTTTTGTTTTCATCAATGAATGCTAGATGCTTGAGGCTCTGTTTTCTCAAACAGGAAACTTCCAAGTAAATCAAGTGGGTGGAGAAATAGTGTTTTTCGCTCTGTTGGGGTTCCTCCATGTCTATGTCATCCCCTGAATTTGAATGCAGCTGGAAATTTGTCTGCCCCCCTATGCAGCTCTGAAACCATCCAATAGGATTCAAGGTTGAAACTAGTTAAGGGGTAAATTTGTGGAAATACTCAGCAGGTCAGGCAGCCTCTGTGGAGAGAAACACAGTTAATGGCTGCAATTTCATGCCAGCATTTGCCACGCAAACGGCGAGGTGGGCGCAAACTATCATGAGAGTCAAAAAGCGAGAATCTCCTCGGCGGGATTTCACTTTCTTATTTTCCTCACCCCCTCGCTGGTGACAGAACCAGTTTTCCACCCAGAAACATCACCAGGCATTTCCCCTTATGCGTGTTGGGGGGGGGGGGGGGGGGGGGGTTTGCCCTGTCTCCTTGGGGTGAGGAGAGAGGGGATGTGCCCAGTGTTCGCGGTGTCGAGGAAGGGGGACGGCTAGTTCTTTGTTTCCTATCAGCGATATTGCCAGCTGTTTACTGGCCCGCCCCGGCAGCGTGGCAGCATGGGCAACACCTGCAGATTTCTTCGACACAGAGTGCCACACAACGTAGCTAGAAAAGCCAGCTGTGCAGGCGGCGAGCTATGCGCCGGTTTTTCCATCTCAGCCGGCACTCTGTGCCAAAACATTAGGGAAAATCCCGCCAATTATTTCAGGTCGGTGATGATGTGTTGGGCAGGCTGGGTCGATGTGGACTGCACTTGATGCAGTGCAGCGACAGATAGACCTCCAACACTTGATAAGATGCAACACGATTTTATTTAACGTCTTAACTATTATACATGTTCAACTGTGGGTTGACACTATGCTGACTTGACTGGAGACCTGGTACTAACCTGACCAGACTAACTGACTGCCACATGGTGTTTGCACTGCCTAGCTCACGAGCTCTGACTGTCTCAGAGGCTGGATCCCGAGAGCGGGAAACCTGGTGCCCTCTGGCTTTATAGTGGTAGTGTCCTGTCTGGTGATTGGCTGCTGTGTTCTGTGTGCTCACTGGTCATCCTGTGTGTCAATCACTGCCTGTCTGCACTCCATTATATACATAGATGTATATTATGACAGGTGACCTTTCATCAGAACTGTTCTGGTGGAAGGTCATCAACCTGAAACATTAATCCCGTTTCTCTCCACCGATGCTGCCTGACCTGCTGAGTATTTCCAGCACTTTTTTTGTTTTATTTCAGATTCCCAGCATCTGCAGTATTTTGCTTTTGTGGTTTATTTTGGTGGTTAAATTTCTCTCTGTCTTTTTAGTTTCAGTGGACTTTGTGAGCGAGGCAGTTTGTTCCTCCATCTCCAAAAGCCAATCTGTAGTCAGAAGTCTTAAACATGTGAGGGAATTGGGCAGTGCCATACAATGAAAGTAAGATAACTAGGGAGTTATTATCCTTTCTTATGTCCCTAATTATTCCTCAATATTACATATACCACCCAGTTTTGAAAACCAACATATTCTGAGTTAAGAAACATTTTGCTGAATGTTTTATAACTAGTTGGCTTACAAAGTCTACGACAAATAATGTTTGTGATCGAGGCATATTTATTCAACAGGGCATGCTGTAACACCAACTACAGCATACTATATCTGTGAGTTTGAAGTGGGCAAATTAGTGTTCAGTTGTGCAGTTTTCTGTTCCAAACATCGTGGGATGAGGTGTTCCACCATTGCCTGAACTAGCCAGCAAAGTCACACTGTGGCTATGTGCTTCAGGCCTGTAACTTTTTGCCATACCAACGCATGATGCCAACAGCACAATTGAAGAGGAGCTGACAGTTCTGCTGACCTTAAACTGCCTTTGCCTGGCTTATGCCCTTCTGTTAAACCAAATAAATGTGTCCCAAACGCTAAAATTGTTTGAACTTTCACCTCGGTTTAATGCAGAATCTGCACTTCACCCATGTGTCACTCGGGGAAGAATTTCACACCTTAACCCTTCGAGCAACATCAGCCCATTGATTTCACAGCGTGGGGTTCATTACAGTGTAAACTTTGACATATTTTCTGGTAATCGGCTGAAGGTTAACACTCCATAAACCACAGTGATTGTGTTGCAGCCATCAATCCCTCAGTGGGGTTGTCATCACACATCAAACTGCATGGATTGTTTTGGGCATTGATGACTTCGATGACATCTACCACTGCTTTTTAAAAAAACACAGTGCTGCAAATGGAATGAAATTACTCTATTGACTGCTTTTTAAAAAGAATTTTAATGATTTCAATGCTGTAATTTCATCTTGAGCGTTAGATGGTTATAAACAGCTTGATTTTCTCATTGCGATTATGGCCATGTAATCACTCCTGGGTATTGATAATTTTTTCTGTGTGTGTGTGTGCATGTGAACAAAAATTAATATATAAAATTCATTATAATCAATAGTAACACTGAAACCTTGATAAAGATGATCATAAAATGAATTACTTCTGTAGGTTCCCAGGAGTTTATAATAATTAGGTTTGATTGGACATGCAAATGCATTTTAATAAACACCTTAACAGATTTATTTTGAAGAGTGGAAGTGAATTTGGTATCTAAATTAAAGAGACGGGTGTTGCTATGATGACACTTTACTAAGTAAGACACTTAACTGTGTGTTTACAGAAGAGTGTGGAATAATGTGCAGCTAAATGGTACAGCAATTAATTACTCCTCTCCCCATTCATAGTGCACAAGCTGCAGGTTTATTTCAGCAGATTCCATCACGTGCAAGTCACTGCCGCTGCAGCAGCCAATGTGGCAGCTTTTTCGTAGTTTCAGAGCGGAGAAGGCCATGCTAGCAACTGAATCTGGCCAAGGACACCTCACAAACATTAACCCTGCAGGAGTTGCAGCAATCCCTAATTGCCTTTGAGCTGAGTGGCTCCCCTCAGCCATTTTCGAGGGGCAGTTAAAAGTCAACCACATTGCTGTGGGTCTGGAGTCACATGTAGGCCAGACCGGGTAAGGACAACCGATTTCCTTCCCTAAAGGACACGAGTGAACCAGATGGGGTTTTACAATGATCACTGATAGTCATCATGATCACCATAGTCGAGGCTAGCTTTCAATTCCAGAATTAATCATTGATTTTTACGGGCAGCACGGAGGCACAATTGTTCGCACTGCTGCCTCACGGCTCCGAGGTCTCGGGTCCGATCCCGGCTCTGGGTCACTGTTTGTGAGGAGTTTGCACATTCTCCCTGTGTTTGTGTGGGTTTCACCCCACAACCCAAAGATGTGCAAGGGTAGGTGCATTGGCCACGTTAAATCGCCCCTTAATTGGAAAAAATGAATTGGGTACTCTAAATTTTAAAAAAAGTTATTGATTTTAAATTCCACCAGCTGTCATGGTGGGATTAGAGCCCATCCCCCATAGAGCTTTAGGTCAGATCAGACCTGCTGAGATTGTCCAGCATGTTCTGTTTTTGTCACCAGGGGATGGATTCTCCGCCCCACCGTGCCACATTTCTGCCCCGACCCGCCGGCGGGATTCTCCGTTACACCGGACGGTCAGTGGGGTTTCCCATTGTGGGGCAGCCCCACGCCGTCGGGAAACCCCCAGCCTGCCGGCAAAACGGAGGATCACCCCGCGGAGAATCCCGCCCCAGAGCTTTATCCTGGCCTCTGCATTGCCAGTGGAGTGACATTACTACTGCCCCACCACCTCTGCGAAGTTTAAAATGATGTTTGCCACCAATTGTAAACTACTGTTTTTTGAAAAGTCACATATTATTTCCAAATATGCAAATTTTATTCCACATTTGACCTCACTTCGCTCATTGATTCTTCTGAACTGTTTAGATTTCTGAAAATTGGTTTTATCATTTATACATTCATCATATTCACCCCAATTCAGAGAAAGGGCATATATATTTCTAGGCCTTAATTTCCCTTTGAATATTGTCCAGCCATTCGGATACTGGGGATGGAAAATGGATCAAAGACCTCTCCATAATCGAGCCACAATTGTACCTTATTTTTTCTGTCGTTCTTTTTTTTTTGAGGGATGAATTATCAGGCAAACCGTGGTTGACCACATTACACTACAGATTAAATACCAGACACAAGCAATACAGATGCCACAGATTTCTGAGCAACCCGCCCAGACTTCACTGGCCACTGTGAGTCGCAAAATCTTCTTAAAACTCTGTCTCCATGACTCTGGATTTAAATTCTTCCCTTTCAAAGAATTTCCTCATAAACCATCGTGACACCGATTGCTTCATTGACTGCTTACCTCCATAGTTGCCAATTATCCAGTTCCACAGAGTTTGTGTCAGCAAGAGAGAAGGTGCAGTACTGTATCAAGAGCATCAATAGCATTGAACAAGATGAGGTGGCAGAAATAGTCAGCTGTAGCCTGAAACATAGCTTCACAGCCTTCCAGGTATGCTGCAATGCTAATCTATGGGGATGGAGCGGTGGAATTCTGAATGGAGCAACTTGCCTCTCACTTGCCTATGGCAGCACCACAGGATGCTGGATTGCTGTGGTCCGTACAGAGAATGGAAGCCATTCAACCCAACCAGGCTATATTGTGTTTGTCCTCTCAGCGAATAAAAGGTTCTGATCACATTTAGCCATCCTGTCTACATACCCATTCATTCCTTTTTCTTTATTCACCCATGCAAAACAAAACTGAATGTATCTATCCCAAGCATTGATTCTGAAAGTGAATTCCACAGCCTCTTTGTAAAGAAGTTTCTAATATTCACTGTTCTAAATCTGTTACATTTCACCCGTATCTGTGGTTCTTATTCTAGACCCCTTAACCGTTGAAAACAGTCTGCTTTTATTTTATTTCGTTCTTGGGATGTGGACATCGTTGGCTGGGCCAGCATTTGTTGCTCATCCCTACTTGCCCTTGAACTGAGTGG
Organism: Scyliorhinus canicula; assembly: GCF_902713615.1. Classification (NCBI taxonomy): domain Eukaryota; kingdom Metazoa; phylum Chordata; class Chondrichthyes; order Carcharhiniformes; family Scyliorhinidae; genus Scyliorhinus; species Scyliorhinus canicula. Next base: position 14,661,493 of record NC_052154.1, on the reverse strand, counting down.
CTTGCTGGGCCATTTCAGTGTTGGGGGGGGGGGGGGGGGGGGAGTGGGGGGCAGTTAACAGTTCACCACATAGCTGTGTGAATCTGGACTCACATGTAGGTCAGACCGGGTAAGGACGGCAGATTTCCTTCCCTGAAGGACATTACTGAACCAGATGGGTTTTTATGACAATCGGCAATGGTTTCATGGTCAACATTAATTCGACTTTTAATTTCAGATTTTTATTGAAATCAAATTTCACCATCTTGCCGTGGTGGGATTCAAACCCAGGACCCCAGCGCATTACTCTGAGTCTCTGGATTACTAGCCCATTGACAATACCACTACGCCACTGCCTCCCTTTTCCTATCCGTGCATCACTTTAAATATTTATATCATATTGCACTGCTAACTAAAGAAAGAAAACTTAAGTTTTCGAGCTTTTCTTCTAATAGTTGTTTTTTTGTGCGAGAGGAAGATTTTTTGCGGAGTTCCCCAGGGGTCGGTATTGGGACCGGTGCTTTTCCTGATAAATGTTATTGACCTAGGTCTTAGTGGGCAGGGAACAATTTTAAAGTTTGTGGATGGCACATACCTTGAAAGCTTTGTAAACTGTGAGAAGGACAGAAGTTCAAAAGGACATGGACAAATTGGTGTTATGGGCGGATAGGTGGCTGATGAAATTCAATACGGAGAATTGTGAAGTGATTATTTTGGTCGGAAGAGTCTGGGGAATCAAAACAAAATAAGGGGTACTGCTCTGAATGGTGTGCAGGAGCAGGGTGTATATGTGCAGAGGTTATTGAAGGTGGCAGTGCCAGTGGAGAGAGAAGTTCATAAAACATACAGTATCTAAGACTTTATTAATGGTGGCATTGAATACAAGGAGGTGATGCTGAACTTGTATCAGACACAATTTAGACCTCGGGGACTGGACAGAGTAAATAGGGAGAAGTTGTTCCTGCTCGTAAAAGGATCGAGAATGACAGGGCACAGATTTAAAGTGATTTGCGAAAGGAGCAAATGCGAAGAATGAAATGTATTTCAGACAGCAGTGGTTCAGGTCTGGAGTGCACTGTCTGGAAGCGTGGTGAAGGCAGGTTCAATTGAGGTATTCAAAAGGGCATGAGATAATTGTTTGAATAGAAACAATGTGCAGGGTTACGGGGAAAAGGCAGGAGAATGGCACTATGTCATAATGCTCATTTTGAGAGTCGGTGCAGACATGATGGACTAACTGAATGGCTTTCTATTTGTATTTCCTCAAATCAGCCAGCACCTTTGTGAATCTGCATTGTACCCTCTCCAGAGTTCAAGATTTTCCTATAGAGGGGAGCACAGACTGCATACTATCCTCTAACTGAGGTCTGATTAAGGTATACAGTAACGGTATACTGTATACTGTCTAAGGTACACTGCATGATGAGTGTATTCAAAAATCCTTTGTACTTGTTTTGTCATAGGTTTGAACCTGAAATTCCACAGACGAATTGCAATTTAAAACTCCTACTCATTTGTGTGCATGTGAATCTGACACAACAGACTTGTAGACAGACTCATACCTTAATTTTTGCCAGCCTCTCTTTCGTTCCCTTTCCCTTCAGCCTTTGCTCCAGTTCGTGAAAAGAATTGGCTGGCAATCAATTATTGCACAACTGGGTTCAAAAGCCAAGAGTTTATCATAGATCATAGAATTTACAGTGCAGAAGGAGGCCATTCGGCCCTTCGTGTCTGCACCGGCTCTTGGAAAGAGCACCCTACCCAAGCCCAAACCCCCACCCTTTCCCCATGACTCAGTAACCCCACCCAACACAAAGGGTAATTTTGGTCACTAAGGACAATTTAGCATGGCCAATCCACCTAACCTGCACATCTTTAGACTGTGGGAGGAAACCGGAGCACCCGGAGGAAATCCACGCAGACACGGGGAGAACGTGCAGACTCCGCACAGACAGTGACCCAAGCCGGGAATTGAACCTGGGACCCTGGAGCTGTGAAGCAATTGTGCTAACCACTATGCTACCGTGCTGCCCATAGTTTGAGCTGCAACTTGCTGTGGCTTAGCAGACACCTCTCTGAGACAATATGGCAGTCAGACTGATGTGGCAGCTCAATTTCCTCCACCCAGCAAAGTGGGTATGAAAAGCACCAGAACTGGAGTGTGAGTGATACATCTGCTGGGAATACTGCTGTTGCCGGTCATAGCAGCGGTAACAATTAAGCTGTGCCGCATCTAGGCACAGTCCCTCCTCAGCAGCTCCCCGATGAACAGGGACTCAGGCTCAAGTGAAGGTGATGTGATGTGCACAGCTCTCCAAGGGAGGACTCCTTCCCGGTGATGGGTGGAAGCCCCGCCTTCTGCCAATCACTGGCAGTGGCCTGCTTGAATCAGTAAGGATGCGTTCCCTGCTATCCTGAAAATTCTCTCTTTTAAGCAATATTCACATTTCTCTTGCAGCCTGAGTCCTAACACCTTCAGTGCAGCTGCAAGTATGTACTGTTTCTGACTTGATGTCGGCGTCGCTGGCTTTGTTGCCAGGATTTGTTGCCTATACCACAATTGCCCTTGAACTGAGGGCAGTTAAGAGTCACCAACATTGCTATGTGGCCTGGAGTCACTTGTAGGCCAGACCAGGTAAGGGCAGCATATTTCCTTCCCTGCAGGGCCTTCGTGAACCAGATGGATTTTTGCCACAATCAATAATGGTTTTACCGTCATCTTTAGACTTTCAATTCCAGATTTTCTTTTTGTAGAATCTGTGTTCCACCATTTGCTGTGGTGGGATTCGAACCCGGGTCGCTCGTCCAGTCCAGCGACAATACCATTGCGTCATCGCCTCCCCACCTGGTGTCTCCAGCAATTTATTTAGCAGTTGCAGCACCGATTTATTGAACAACTCCGAGTCTGTGTAGAATTTGTTTATCAACAAAAAGATCCATTCTTCGTGCCAGATAGGCCAAGTCATATTAGCGATTGTTTTATTTATAATGGGAATTTTATTTCCTCCCACGCACAGTCACCGCCACCCGCCCACCAGGAATTTAATTAAAATTGAATCATGGTGTGTGCATTTAAGGTCAGCTTTCTAATCAGCCTGACTGCTCCAGAACTTTCTTTGCAGCATCTGGAATAAAGCAGAATTTGGTTTGTAATAAATGCCAAAGTGATTTTCTCCAACTCTCTACAGTGCTGCTGCTTGCAAACCTCAGATAATTGTGAAATGTTTATTCTTAATTTAATGGCGATATGCTGTATTCAAACAATATTTTGATTCTTTTTATTCAAAATTCTTCAGGAAAAGTGCAAACACAAGCAAATTGAAAGCACGTTCTGTGTGCAGAATTCCACCATTTTGAAAGGTAGATTAATGTACTCTGCTAAAGGCTCTGTAGACTTCAGCCTGCACAGTGCCTGCTTGTGAAATGCTGGTGTTATGCACTAAAATTTCCTTATGTGGTGCATACATATATATGCTGCAGAGCTCAGTGCAATAATTTTTGTCATATATTTGATTTCCTTCGTCTTTGAATGGTATTAGTTCTTATCCCACATCTTTTGTCCAGCGCAGATCCAACTTCAGAAGCCTCATATTATAAAGGATTCATGCCCTGTGAATAGGTCATATCTTATTGTCGGGCAACAGTAATGCCTGAGCATGCCCGCCGCTTAGTAATATCTTCAAAAGTGCGATACTGTCACTTCCCATCAGTAGATATTGGTGTATTATTGGTCATAAAGTAGGATGTTTTGTTTTGAAACAGGATCTCCCACGCAGAGGCCAGTATGTGCAAGTACACTGGCGTTCCTTCTGAAAGCACAGAGGCTGGCACCTACTCTCAGGATGAGTCTGACTGACGTCATGATGAATCATTTGCTAAAAGCTACTTTCAATCTGCTTACCACAGTAACATTACAAAAACTATTGCTCATCCTATTCAGCTGACTATTTTTGATCTTTCTGCGCCACTCACTAACATCATAAAGTGTGCCCTTTTTTTGACTCTGGAAGGTGAAAATGTTCACTAAAACATATTGACATTGAAAGAATTGTGACTTGATGTAACACATGCCAAATTCACGTGTTTTTTAATAAAGAAAAGGCCTCAGTTGTCCGTGTTCTTACTAGCTTTATACAGCCATAGTAATACTTCTTCTATACATTTTCTTTTAAGTTCTGCACATTTAAAAAAAAATTCCTTCATGGGAATATGGGCATCGCTGACGAGGCCCAGTATTATTGTTATATTCGTTGCCCATCCAAAATTACCCTTGAGAATGTGATGGCGAGCGGCCTTCTTGAACTGCTGTCCATGTGGTATGGGTACACCCACAGTGCTATTCAGAAGGTAATTCCAGGATTGTGACCCATTGGCAGTGAAGGAATGACGATATAGCTCCAAATCAGGATGGTGTATGGCTTGGAGGGGAACTTGCAGGTGTTCCCATACATCTGCTGTCCTTGTCCGCCTTGGTTGTAGAGGTTGCGGGTTTGGATGGTGCGGTTGAAAAAGCCTTGGTGAGTTGATGTTGAGCATTTTGCATATGGTACACATTGCTGCCATTGTGTGTGGGAGTGAATGTTTAAGGTGGTGAATGGTGTGCCAATCTAGTGGGCATGATGTCCAGCTTCTTGAATGTTGTTAGACTGCACTCATCCAGGCAAGTGAAGAGTATTCCATCACACTACTAACCTCGCCTTGTAGATGGTAGACAGACTTTGGAGGTGAGTTACTCCCTGCAGAATTCCCAACCCCCGACCTGTTCTTGTCGCCGCAGTATCTATATGGCTATTCCAGTTCAGTTACTGGAAAATGGTAACCTGCAGGATTTTGATGATACGGGATTCAGCGATAGGAATGCCGTTAAATGTCAACATCTAGACTTCTGACTTTATGTTGGAAGGAAGATGTTTGACGAAGCAGCTGAAGATGGCTGGGTCTCAGACACGATCCTGTGAAACTTATGCAGTGATATCCCGAGATAAGGTGGTTCACCTCCAACAACCACAACTAATCTTCCTTTGTGCTCTGTATGGCTCCAACTGGTGGAGAGTTTACCCCCCTTCCCCCCCCCCCCCCCACCCAGTTCCCAACGACCTGCATAAGACTGTGTTTTATAGTGTTGAACAAGAGTCACATTTGGCCTGAACTCTGAATGCAAATTGTGATGTGCAGTATGAACTGGTCTGAGTTTGTGGGCACAGAACATAATATGTCTCATGCCTTTGCTGAATTCAAAGGTGTCCAAATTAAACTAGCAATGCATCTTTAATGTGGATCCATGATCTGGACTCTGCTTACATATATATGCATGCAGCAGGCCAAGGGATGCGTGGAGAAGAAAGCCCATACGTTGTATAAAACAAAATGTATACAGCGGATATACACAGTACTACAAAAAAAACATTTTGTGAGCCTGCGCAGATTGGTTGCTGAATCTGACTTGTATCTCTGGATTTCAGGGCATCAATAAAATACAATATCAGTGTTTCAGCACTTAAATCATAAGTGTTTGTGTAAATGTACGGTTTTACTGAAAAATACACGTGAAAGGGCAGCACGGTGGCGCAGTGGGTTAGCCCTGCTGCCTCATGGCTCCGAGGTCCCAGGTTCGATCCCGGCTCTGGGTCACTGTCCGTGTGGAGTTTGCACATTCTCCCCATGTTTGCGTGGGTTTCGCCCTCACAACTCAAAGATGTGCAGGGGAGGAGGATTGAGCACACTAAATTGCCCCTTAATTGGAAAAAAATTTAATTGGGTACACTAAATTTATGTTTTTAAAAAAAACACGTGAAGACTTTGTTGTTATTCCACTGTACGGGCCTTTTTGTGTCTGTAAAAAGCTGACTTTGAAGAAGCTGCATTTAGAACCTTGCTTAATTTTGTCGTAAAGTAATAGTTTTACCCATTTACATATTAATCAATGACTGTTTACTTCGTCTTATGCGTCCGTGCTAAATTTAGGAAGCTGAGTCACTCAATATGTGGTTCTTGGGAAATCCTGAGAACTTAAGGATTTTAGGTGATCCTTGCTAGGTCCACGTCAAATATGATATTTCTACCCCGAAAATTAGTGATGTACCAGAACATATTATAGAAAGTTTGCGCTTTGTCTGGGAACTCTGAGGTGAATCTGTACTGGACTGAAGACCTTTCAGACCAGTGGTTAGTGCACTTCTTTAATTTTAATTGTGCCGGAGGGAGTTTGTTTTTTTGCTGGGTCTAGGCAAATCTCTAATAAAATAAGTCAGTTACCCAAGCTGTTAGCAGTAAATTAATGTATCAAGAAACACTTCAGCAATTGTACTTTGACATGATTTAATGACATAAATTAGTAGTTATTTTATTGATAGATTGAATGAAACATTCAAATCGTTTCACGACAGGATTGTATTTTGACAAGAAAGTTAAAGTTGAGGTGTGTTTGATTAATTGTTAATTTTTTTTGTGCACTGAGATGATTTTGTCATTCAGAAGGCTCTTCTCCAATATGAACCTAGGGGACACCATAACCTCTGTGGTAAGACAGACTGAGCAGAAATCTGCATGTTAATAGGTTTAGTGTGAGTCATAAATGCATTCACATTTCATGTTTCAAATGTGCGCTTATTTTAATATAAATTCTGGATCACATTCAAATTGATTGAATGTAGCTCGCAATGTTAATGTATTTGTTCAAGTTACTTGCACTCTAAAGCTTTTAGATAAGAACCAATGAAGGCAAGCTTTCTTATTCACTGTAGTAATGTAATTTTTTCCCCTTCCTAATCTCTTCATCAAGGCTTTTCTGAAACTCGTGATACATAGTTCACTGGTATTCATACCGTTCATTAATCACTACATCTTGCTTCAGCATACCTACTTTTTATCCATCTTTTAAATCAGTCACTCAATATTGGCAGAAATCTGGGAGCTTTCCAAGGAAATGATTGAAGTGGCATTGTTTGGTAGACAAGCCTTTCTTAATCAATAGGAAGTCTTACCAAATTACACTACACATGAATAATGAAGCCTTCACCAAGCCTACTCTGGACCAATAACTGCGTGCAATTTATTGCAGAACTGCATGCAATTTGTTGCAGAACTGCATAGAGGCACCGTAGAATGTACCAATGGAAAATGGAAACAAGTCTGATATTTTTGATATTATTGCAATTGGGAGCACTGGTAGTTAATCATTTTCTAACAGCAATTTCCATTCGCAGAGTCCCTTAAACGTAGCGAAATGTCCCAGGAGAATTATCAGATAAATTTGACACCAAACCATATCAAGAGATATTAGGACAAACACTGGCTTGCTCAATTTGGTAGTGGTGCCTTAAAGAAGTAGATAAAGGAGTTAATTCCATAGCTTAGACAGTTGGATAGCTGAAGAGATGGCTGACAATGGTATAGTAATGGACATTGGGGATATAGAGAGGCCAGAATTGGAGGAACACGGAGATCTTGGAGGGTTGTCGGGCTGGAGGAAGTTAAAGAGATGGGGAGGGGGCGAGGCCATGGAGGAATTTGAACACAAGGATGAAAATGTTTAATTCATAATGTTGCACGCCCAACAGTGCACAAATATAAGTCAGCGATTAGAGTGGTGAAATAGGTTAGGTTATGGAAAGCAGAGTTTTGGATGAGGTTACGTCTACAGAGGGTAGAAGGAAGGATGCTGACCAACAGGGCATTGGAATAGTCAGGTTTAGAGGGAAGAGATGCACGGGTGAAGGTTTCAGGAGAAGGGATGGTTGGTGATGCTGAGATAAAAGTAGACCATAAGACATAGGAGCAGAATTAGGCCACTCGGTCCATCAAGTCTACTCCGCCGTTCAATCATGGCTGATACCTTTCTCATCCCCATTCTCTTGCCTTCTCCCCATAACTCCTGATCTCCTTATTAATCAAGAACCTATTTATCTCTGGCTTAAAGACACTCGGTGATTTGGCCTCCACAACCTTTTTCAGCAAAGAATTCCACAGATTCGCCACCCTCTGGCTGAAGAAATTCCTCCTCATCTCTGTTTTAAAGGATCGTCTCTTTAGTTTGAGATTGTGTCCTCTGTTCTAGTTTTTCCTACAAGTGAAACATCCTCTCCATGTCCACTCTATCCAGGCCTCGCAGTATCCTGTCAGTTTCAATAAGATCCCCCCTCATCCTTCTAAATTCCAACGAGTACCGACCCAGAGCCCTCAACCAATCCTCAAACGACAAGCTCTTCATTCCAGGTCTTGTGAACCTCCTCTGGACCCTTTCCAAGGTCTTGGTGATGGAGATGAAATGAGGGCTAAAAAAAGGTCAAATTGGAGGTCAAGGTTCCCAGAAGTGTTGAATTTTTTTTTAACATTAATTTCAAAATGGTGGAGAGCAGGCACCTCCATGTTGGAATATCTTTTTTTTTAAAATAATTTTTATTCAAATTTTCACATTTTCACAAAAAAGAAAACAATAACAGAAAATTCTAAGAACAAAATGAACAGAATCCCCCCCCCACCCCCTCGTGGATACAAGAGAAACAATAAATTAACGCCCGTCGTTGGCAAAAAACAGATATTCAACCCTGGGCTGGTTTAGCTCACTCAGCTAAATCGCTGGCTTTGAAAGCAGACCAAGCAGGCCAGCAGCACGGTTCGATTCCCGTACCAGCCTCCCCGGACAGGCGCCGGAATGTGGCGACTAGGGGCTTTTCACAGTAACTTAATTGAAGCCTACTCGTGACAATAAGCGATTTTCATTTCATTTCATTCAAATAAAAACAAAGAGACAACCCCCCCTCCCCAGGGTTGCTGCTGCTGCTGACCTTTTGCTTTTATCGTTCTGCCAGGAGATCTAGGAATGGTTGCCATCTCCTGAAAAACCCCTGCACTGACCCCCTTAGGGCAAATTTCACCCTCTCCAATTTAATAAACCCCGCCATATCGTTGACCCAGGCCTCCACGCTTGGGGGCCTCGCATCCTTCCACTGAAGAAGAATCCTCCGCCGGGCTACTAGGGATGCAAAGGCCAGAACACCGGCCTCTTTCGCCTCCTGCACTCCCGGCTCCACTGCAACCCCAGATATTGCGAGTCCCCAGCCTGGATTGACCCTGGATCCTACCACCCTCAATACCGTCCTTGCTACACCCTTCCAAAATTCCCCCAGCGCTGGGCCTGCCCAGAACATGTGGACATGGTTTGCTGGGCTCCCTGACCACCTAATACACCTGTCCTCGGTCCCAAAAAACCGGCTCATCCTTGTCCCGGTCACATGAGCCCTATGCAGCACCTTTAACTGTATGAGGCTAAGCCTCGCACACAAAGAGGAGGAGTTCACCCTTTCTAGGGCATCCGTCCACGTCCCCTCCTCAATCTCCTCACCCAGCTCCTCCTCCCATTTATCTTTCAGCTCCTCCACCGAGGACTCGTCTACCTCCTGCATCACCTGGTACACTTCCGAGATCCTCCCCTCTCCAACCCATAGAGCACCCTGTCCTGAACCCCACGCGGCGGCAGCAGAGGGAACCCCGCCACCTGCCGCTTGACAAACGCCCTTACTCGCATGTACCTAAAGGTGCTCCCCGGGGGGGAGCCCAAGCTTCCCCTCCAGCTCACCCAGGCTCGCAAATCTCCCGTCTATGAACAGGCATGTTGGAATATCTTGATGACATCCTGCTGCTGCTTCTGAGCTGGAGGGCCTCTTACTGGCCCTCCTATTCACAGAAAACCACTACAGGACTGACTGCTTTCCACACAGCGTGGCCTTCTGATCTACATTTGAGCCTGACACCGGTATCCTGATGCCCACAGGCAAAATCCTTCTCATTACGTTTAAGGTAATTGGCGAAAGAAGAAGAAGTGAGGTGAGGAGAATTTCTTTATGCAGCGAGTTATTATGACTTGCACGGTCTGAAAATATGGTGGAAGCAACTTCAGTAGTGACGTTCGAAAGGATAAATACTTGAAGAAGTAAATTATTCAGGGCTGGGAGGAAAGTGTGGGTGAGCAGGATTAATTGGCTTGCTGTTACAAACAACTGGCACAGTTTGAATACAACCTTCTTCCATGCTGTATTTTTCTGTATCACTAGCCTTACTAAAAGAGTAGGAGGGAAGATAATGAGTGGCCCCCACCCCCTGCCCCCCCAAGCCTCTGGAGCACCGAGGTGGCTGTAGGCAGGAATGTGATGGAATACTGACAGCGTGCCAGGATGCATGCAACTCTGAAGAAACTCATCACTACCCAGAGGACTGTTTTAATTTTGTTTTCCAACAATACTACTGAGCACAATATTATCCTTCACCACCACCCAAGCTCCATGGCAGCAGTATACACTGTCTATGTATCACCTTGTTGCAGAGGAAAACTGCAGCTATTTAGTGTACTTCACTCTCCCACTCACGATGAACCCGACAAAGAAGTCGGGAATTACAAACAATACCATTCTTGCAATGCTACAGCACAGGCTTATGACGTTCCAAGTTGACACATCAGAGAGCACTGATCCAAAGGTTACACAGACTGTTATAGAACATAGCACAGTACAGGCCCTTCAGCCCACGATATTGTGCTGACTATTTATCCTAATGTAAGATCAACCTAACCTACACCCTTTCAATTTATTGCTGTCCATGTGCCTGTCTAAGAGTCACTTAAATGTCCCTAATGACTCTGACTCCATCACCTCTACTGGCAGTGCATTCCACACACACCACTCTTTGTGTAAAGAACCTATCTCTGACATCTCCCCTTTACCTTCCTCCAATCACCTTAAAATTATGTTCCCTTGTGACAGCCATTTCTTCCCTGGGGAAAGGTCTCTGGCTATCCACTCTATCCATGCCTCTCATCATCCTGTACACCTCTATCAAGTCACCTCTCTGCCTTCTTCGCTCCAGTGAGAAAAGCCCCAGCTCCCTCAACCTTTCTTCATAAGACATGCCCTCCAGTCCAGGCAGCATCCTGGTAAATCTCCTCGGTACCCTCTCCAAAGCATCCACATCCTTCCTATAATGAGGCGACCAGAACTGGACACAATATTCCAAGTGTGGTCTAACTAGGTTTTTGTAAAGCTGCAGCAATACCTCGCGGCTCTTAAACTCAATCCACCTGTTAATGAAAGCCAACACACTATACTTCTTGTTTTTTTTAAAAATAATTTTTATTCAAGTTTTTCAACAACAAATTTTCTCCCCACAGTTAAAGTAGACAAGGTGTGGTTCTACACCGAAACAAGAAAAGAGCCCCCCCCCCCAAAAACAGAATAATAAATAATAACAAACAACGATACAAGAAAGAAGAAAATAACAAGCCCACCGTCGCAAGAACAAACCCTATTAACCAGGTTGCTGCTGAGACTGACCACCCTCTACCCCTTCACCAGGAAATCAAGAAAGGGCTGCCACCGCCGAAAGAACCCTTGTACCGACCCCCTCAGGGCAAACTTAACCTTCTCCAGCTTGATAAACCCAGCCATGTCGTTGACCCAGGTCTCCGAACTCGGGGGCCGCGTGTCCCTCCACTGGAACAGAATCCTGCGCCGGGCTACTAGAGACGCAAAGCTATACTTCTTGTTAACAACCCTATCAACCTGGGTGGCAACTTTGAGGGATCTTTGTACGTGGACCCCAAGATCCCTCTGTTCCTCCACACTTACGAGAATCCTGCCTTTAACCCTGTATTCAGCATTCAGATTCGACCTTCCAAAATGAATCACCTCATATTTATCAAGATTGGACTACATCTGTCACTTCTCAGCCCAGCTCTACATCCTGTCAATGTCCTGTTGTAACCTGCAATAATCCTCAACACTATCTACAACTCCCCCAACCTTTGTGTCATCGGCAAACTTACTAACCCACCCTTCCACTTCCTCATCCAAGTCATTTATAAAAACTACAAAGAGCAGAGGTCCCAGAACAGGGGCGGGTTTCTTCCGTAATCGGCGGGGCAGGCATCTTCCGTAATCGGCAGGGCGGGCAACTCCGGTGGGATGGAGTGGCGTAAACCACTCCAGCGTCGGGCCACCCCAAAGGTGCGGGATCCGCCGCACCTTCAGGGTCTAGGCCCGCCCCGGAGTGGTTTGCGCCCCGTCGGCCGGCGGGAAAGGGGTTTGGTGCCACACTAACCGGCGAGTCGGCGCATGCGCGGGAGCGCCAGCATGTGCTGGCGTCATCCTCGCGCATGCACAGAGGGCATCGTTTCCGCACCGGGAATGGCAGTCCGGTGCAGAAAGATAGAGTGCCCCCACGGCACAGGCCCGCCCGCGGATCGGTGGGTCCCGATCGTGGGCCAGGCCACCATGGGGGCACCTCCCGGGGCCAGATCCACCCACGCCCCCCCAAGAACCCCGGAGGCTGCCCACGCCGCCAGGTCCCGCCGGTAAGGACCTACACAAATTTACGCCAGCGGGACTGGCGAAAGACAGGCGGGTCTTTGGCCCATCGCGGGCCTGAGAATTCGGGCACCCCCAGGGTCCATTGAATCGCGCCGGACCCCGCCATTCTCCGAGGCGGATAGCGCGACTCACGCCGGACCGATTTCTGGGGGGCTGGAGAATTTGGAGGATGGCGGGGGCGGGATTCATGCCGACCCCTGGCGATTTTCCAACCCGGTGGGGGGTCGGAGAATCCTGCCCCAGATCCTTGCGGGACATCACTGGTCACCGACCTCCAGGCACAAAACTTTCCATCCACTACTACTCGTTGTCTTCTTTTGGCCAGCCAATTCTGTATCCAGACAGCCAAATTTCCCTGCATCTAATGCCCCCTAACTCTCTGAATGAGCCTAACATGGGGAATCTTATCAAATGCCTTACTGAAATTCAGTTATACTCAAGATTTGATTAAAATAAATGAGCATATACAAATAAATTGTCACTAGTTACCCATGCCCAATCATGACGATTGATTAGGTTTATACCATGCACAGTATAGGAGAACAGTTAACCAATTACAACAAGTACACGCTTACTTAATTATAATATCCAATCAGTGCAAAGACAGGTATATACCGTCTCATAATATTTATCACTGGTTCCCCATTATCAAGCATGTGGGTATCACTCACCTCCCCTGCTTAAGTACCATGGCCTTCCCAAGGTCAAGATGCCCATTGCATATCTGTATGATTATGTCTCCCCTCCCAGTCAAACTGGCACCAGTACAAATGGTGAAAAGATCCCACATTGTTCATTACCATCCTTGATAATGGCCATCTGTTGCTTGTCTTCCCTGGGGCCCCATCATCAGTGTCCATGAGGTAGTTTCCTGCACCTAACATCTTCAGTACGAATCGGCACAGAAGAATTTTAACCCCTTCAGCACTTAGTTGATAACGAGTTTTAAGACTAATTCTGATATTATGTCAAAAACTCCACCCTTTCAACCTTGACAACATTACTGCACCAGCTCCTGAACCAGCAACCATAAGGTCATTTCAAGAAAATAGTCAAGTCATTCACCTTGGTCAGAAACAAATTATCTTGTATATCAATTAGTAAGGCAGCAAGAGGGACTTGAAACTAGCAATTCCTGTCGGAAACCTAGATTCATTTTTTTAGCTGGGCAGATAATTTGGCATCAGCACCATCCAGAAATGTTTTCCATTGCAGAGACTAGAGTTGGAGATTTGTAGACCATATTTAGGTTGTTTCCAAGTAGTCCTTCATAGGCCAGACAAGAATAGCTAAACTTTGACTGTTCTTCTGGAGAGCTCATAAGTTTTGGTTGTGAGGAATATCTCGTGTGTAGCCTGGTACTTCTTCCCTTCACCCCCTGAGTTTCACTGCGTTCTCCTCAAGAATTGTTTTTTTACAATCTTACTGCCATTCATAATCACAATTAAATGGTTTGAAAGGCAACTTTTCAACCCTTGAGGCTTTGGTGCATCAGGATTGCATGCCAGCTGCAGCACGAGGCTTTCCTCAGCACCTTGAGACAAATAATGTCAGAGGAGAAATTTGGTGCCACCTTGTAAATTCCTCTCAACTAAAGAGGTTGGAATCTCCTTTGTGCAAAGAGCGATTGACATTTCTCTCGCCTCGTACGATGAGATTTAGGCAGTCGAAGAAATCCCACCTTGTGAAGAAGAAAGATAACTTTTCAAAGGGGCTATTTCGGCGTGGCTTTGTTCATGTATATCTGAAGAATCCAGATCATTGAATCAATACATTTCACAGTGAAGATTATGAATAGCATCCAGGTTCTAACCAAGAAAATCTAATGGAAAGCCCTGAGAGACTCAGGAGGCGATCATGGATTATTTCCACAGAATCACAATAACTTCTTACACAGAAGGATCTGAATTTTCTTTGTGAAATGTCTGAATGGGTCTGAATTCATACGGCTGTTAAATAAATATGCATCACAACGTTTGCAAAGATTGCTGTATCGTCTTGTTCTTGCACATAGATTATCCTCCCTGTATTTCTGTAGCAAAGGTTTGTAGTTCCTTGTCATGTAAAAAGGTAAAAAAGTAAAGAGAACATGGTTGATCGTAACCTCATAGAAACTAGGTAGGTGGGCAATTAAAATTAGCAGGTTTCTTATCCACAATTGAATTGCTTTAACATTGGTTGTTGCACTTTAGACACGCACAAACACCAGTGCTCCTACTCCTATACATTACTAATGAATTGGTGTTAAGATGTAGTAAAGCTTCTAGGTGTTGACATCTATGTGAGAGATTGAATCAAGTTCAGTAAAAATTAAGATCGAAGTGCGAAATGATGCATTTCTGAAGGAAAATGAAGAGAGGACATGCAAACCAAATGATGACATTTGAAAAGATTGCAGGAACCCGAGGGTCCCGGGCGCCTGATATTCAAATCTTTGAAGACTGCAGAAAAAGCTGACAAATTTGCTATATTAGAAAATAAAGCTTCCTTGGCTTTACAAAGAGAGGCTGAGAATGAAAAAAACAAGAAAGTTATGGTAAACCTCAGGAGATCACTGGTTAGGACTGGGTGGAATGATCTGTCTGATTTGAAAGCCATGCTTTAAGAAGGTTGTCAAGACCTTGGAGAGGGCACAGAGGAGATTTGCCAAAATGGCACCCAGGAGGATAAACTTCAATATATGGCGTGTATAAAAGCTGTGAATGCTCTCTTTAGGAGAGACAGGAGATTTGATGGAAGTGTTCTAAAAGATATATGCTTTGATAGACAAGAGAAGGAGAGATGGGTTTGTACTGGGAGGAAAGTTGGTACCCAGAAATCAGAGAATACAGATTTAGGATTATTGGCAAAACAGGCATTGAAGATTTTTTTTGTCACACAGTGAGTTATTACCAACTGCCTGAAAGGATCTTCGAAGTAGAGTCAATGGTAACTTTCAAAAGGAAATTGGGGGCAGGATTCTCTGGCGTCCGAGCCGTGTGTTTCTCTGCAGCGAGAAGAGCCTGTCATAGAACATAGAACATAGAACAGTACAGCACAGAACAGGCCCTTTGGCCCTCAATGTTGTGCCGAGCCATGATCACCCCACTCAAACCCACGTATCCACCCTGTACCCGTAACCCAACAACCCCCCCTTAACCTTACTTTTATTAGGACACTACGGGCAATTTAGCATGGCCAATCCACCTAACCTGCACATCTTTGGACTGTGGGAGGAAACCGGAGCACCCGGAGGAAACCCACGCAAACAGGGGGAGGACGTGCAGACTCCACACAGACAGTGTCCCAGCCGGGAATCGAACCTGGGACCCTGGAGCTGTGAAGCATTTATGCTAACCACCATGCTACCGTGCTGCCCCTGTCAATGGGAATTTCCATTGAAGCCACCCCACGTGTTGAGGAAACCCACGGGCGGGGGTGCACTGCCAGCAGGGCTGGAGAATCCCGCCACCAGGAAACATCCCAGCCTGGATCTCTACTTTGGAAGGAAAAAGAGATGATAGCACTATGGGGAAAGAGCAGGCGAGTGGGAGTAATTTTGGAAAGCAGTTTCAAAGAACTGGGACAGGCTTCATGGCCCGAATGGCCTGCCCCTGTGCTCTAACATGCTATGGAAATTCTTATTGAAGCTGCCGCAACGTTCGTGTTTAATTATACAAAGTGTTAGGGGACAGTGCGGATAGAAGCACAACACATTGAATAATTGCGATCAAAAGATTTGTTATGCAGTAGATGTTGTATCCATTTTCAGGTAAGAGTTTCTATTATTTTTAAATAAAACGTGCTGATTTTAGCCCTATGCATCTGATGAAAAAGGTGGTGGGGTAAAGGTTGTCGGGATTAAACGGTGCCATCGCTGCACTCTCACCAGCTATAATGTTTAATGCTGGATTTCTTGATGTCAGTTCCTCGCATCCCCTTCACTGCTATGCAGCCTCCAACAGCTAATGGCTGCCACCATTGGGTAATTCCCAATGGCTTTGGGTTGGAGTCTTCTTAGAAAAATTAATATGAAGCACGAGAGTTAAACCTCACACCTCCACCAACCAAGCTCCCCTCGTCCTGCAACTAACCCCGAGCCTATTGCGATGTGGAAGATTTCTTAATAATTCTTCCATGGGATGTGGACGTCGCTGGCAAGGCCAGCATTTGTTGCCCATCCCTAATTTCCCTTGAACTGAGTGACTTGCTAGAGAGCAATTAAAAGTCAACTACGTTGCTGTGGGTCTGGAGTCACCTGTCGGCCAGACCAGCTAAAAACGGCAAATTTCCTCAGTGAGCCAGACGGACTTTTGTGATCATCGATTATAGTTTCACCGTCACCCTTACTGAGACTAACTTTATCGTCCAGATTTATTAATTCAAATCAAATTCTACCAGCTCCTGTGGTGGGATTTGAACCCATTTCCTCAGACCTTAAGCCGGGTCTCTGGATTACTAGAATAGTAATATTGCCAGTATGCCATAGTTTTCCCCCTATAATTTGTTGTTTTCCGGTGGGGCTGAACGTGTGGAGGCATTAGCTTCTGTTCTTGTTCAGCTTGGTTGTTGACAATTGCACTGGCTTGACATACTAGTTAAAATCCAGGGAATAGAGTTATGCCTGAGAACAAAAAAAAACATTGGAATACCTGGCGCCACTGGCCTGCCCTAATCCGAGCTATTAATCATACAAGTACTTTATTTACTGAGGTTCATTCATTGTTCCATCGAGGTACCTAGAGGGTCAATTAGAGACTACTGACAAGATTTTTCAAAGACACAAGAGGGTCAATTAGACTCTCCGTAATTTTTTTTTGTGGAAGTGGTGATCAGGGCTATTGCGCAACAGATGCTGTGAAGTTTGGAATTAAACAAAGTGGCCATTCAGTGTTGTCAGTTTGCAGAGCGTAACATCTGGCTTCCTGTCAGCCACTGGTCAAGAACAGGTAGAGCGTTTTCATCATTGTGACGTGAATGGAGCAAAGTTCTTTTTGGGTCAGGGCTTACTGTGCAAGTAGGGAATTTTAATGATGGAATATTCTGTTCCCCCTTACTGAGGGGCATCATCTATCTCTGGGAGTGGCCTCATTGCTCCTGTGTTGGTCCCATCTGCTTTACCTCTGTCAATTACTTACATCTGGTTTTCTGAGGCTCGAAGCTCAAGATAAATTCCAGATTTTTTTTTTCAAAACAAGAGAAACACGAGCAGCATTTTTTTTTTAAAGTCAAGTGCATTTTTCATTTTCTTTTAAAAATAAAATCTTTGTACACATTTTGCAGGGTTCGGGTGAGCAATTTAACTTGTCAGTAATGTACCGTCATGAACCCTTTTCACCAGCTGAAATGCACTGTGGGTTGGAAGAAAGTGCCTTCAGGATAGTATTATCCTATATTAAGTCTGAGCTACTATTTTTATCCTTGAATGATCAATAAAATGCCTCCTGTGTATTCCAGTCTGTGAAGGAACAACGTTGTACTGGTAGTGTTGAATAGATACTTTAATAACGTCTTTTTCAATCTCAAGCAGAAGTTGAAAATAGGAAAATAAAATGCGGTTTGGTCGACATTAACCTGAATTAATTTCCTCCTCTTTAAGTACCATTATACCCATCTGTAAAGTATTGCATACTTTTGGGAAAGTATATTGTAGAGTATGACAATTTTGAGATGATCCCCATGTCTGTAACCCTGATGGTCAATTTAACACTTAGCTAGTTAAATGACGTCTTAACGACTTGACATTGCTTCAGGTGCAGTTCAATTCCAGTTGGTCACAGCCATCAGTGGCAACTTTTTGTGTAGATGAGGCATTGAAGCTCTTACAACATTTGAGATTGAGATTGCATTACAGCCATTTGTGAACCAGGTTTTCAGCATTGGCAACAAGTTTTTCCATAATGCATCCCTCCTGGTCGATGTCCTTATTGTGTTGTGTGGTGAAAAGTGTTTAGAAGGTTGCTGTATTTTCTTTACAGTGTGACGCTTATCATTTCTTCTGATTTCACCCGTGCATTGTTGGACTTGGGCTGCGAACATTTTCGGTGGGCCACCAAATGCAGTAAATTAATCGGCAATCAAAATAATTGAATTTCTAATCCATTGTCAACTTTGAATTAATTTGGTTGCACGATCTGCATTGCATGCTGTTCAGATTTGATCTGAATCAGTAGTTCTGGTACCAACAGAGGTTTTTATGTATTTATTTGGCTATGCTGAAAACGTCACAAGTGATTAGCACCACCTTGTTTTCATTTTAAGAGACGAAACAGTGTTTCTTAATTACTTTTGTATCCTGATCAGCCTTCTGGAGCTCACAAACAGCTGTATTTATTTTTATGAATATGCTGCTTGAAGTGTTAAATAGATCTGTTCTTCTTCAGTGCTGTATATAACTTAGTAATGAACCATAGAAAGCAAAACAATATTAAAGCATTCCGCACAAAGAGAGTGATGATTTATTGTGGAGCTAACTGCCATATTACAGAGTGAAAAAAGGTTTAATTGCAATGCAAATTACTACTTGATGTGAATTTGTTAAGAAAATTACTTCCTGCTTTGAAAGAATGCAGCACAACTCAACGTTATTTCATGACTTCCACATCTTAAAGGCCTCTGCAATAGTTTTTAGATCCAAGTAATAGTTTCAGTCAGCTGCCCTGGAATTTATTTCAACTTTTTTTTTCCCGCTGTGAAATTCAGCCCTTCCTTCCCTTAGAATGTCACGTGACAAAGATCGTTTGGAACGGTCCAGGAGCTGTGGAAGCTCGTGACAGATTCACTTTCACGATATTGAGTGTTGATAAACATAAAGATTTGGCAAACACCTTTTGTGAAGCTCTAATTAGGACAATCTAGTCTTTTAAAAATGTCACAAAGCACACTGATGTTATCCGCGAGGGCATCCCGACTTGGAACACCGGGTCGTGGGCATGTATCGTTTTGTTTTTTTATAATAATCTTTACGCGTGCCACAAGTTGGCTTACATTAACACTGCAGTGACGTTACTGTGAAAAGCCCCTAGTTGCCACACTCCGACGCCTGTTGGGATACACAGAGGGAGAATTCAGAATGACCAATTCACGGAACGAGCATGTCTTTCGGGGCTTGTGAGAGGAAACCGGAGCACCCGGAGGAAGCCCACGCAGACATGGGGAGAACATGCAGACTCCACACAGACAGGGACCCTGGCGCTGTAAAGCAACAGTGCTAACCACTGTGCTACACTGCCGTGGAATGGTGTGAGGAGTCAAGTGAAACCCCAGTGAGAATAAGCTGCCCAATTATTGTGGAACACTTATTAAAGACTTTATTGAGGTAAAGAAAAGACACATACGAACAGGACTACTCGACTCTAAGGCAATTAAGGCATATGAATCACTAAACACGCACACAGTTTTTGCAGAACTTACCCCTTGCTCCAGAATATATTTACGATCCCTGAACTCCTTTCCGGAATTCCGGTGTGAGGGAAAGACGTGCACGAAGTGACTCCCTTTTTATCGCGCCACGTGTCACTAACCTCTTGGAAAAATCCTGAAATTTGTCTGTTAGAATCCTCTCGTCACTGAAATGCCCAAGAGAGGCAAAACCATAAATGATTTGGTCTGAATCTCGTCTGCAGAATCTGAAGCCACTCGGGGATCAGCTGATGGTAAGAGGCGGAGGTAGCTTCTTCTCCAGCCACTCCACTGACTGCCAAAGCTCTTTCCAAAAGCTTGGCGATGGAGATTGAGAAGCACCGACAAAGCTCGTCGGTGGATGTAAAAGATCACTTGTGGAGGCCTCGGACCCCATTCATTTAATTCTTAAAGCCACCAGCTGGACCGTCAAAGCTCATGGAGCTATGATTGAGGGCATGGAGACGGCATTGCCAGTCCACAATGATAGGATCACCTCCTTAGAGTCCAGCCTTGCTTCTGTGGTCGAAGCCAACAGAACATTTAACAGCGAAGCTGAGCGATCTGGAAACTAGATACAGGAGACCAAATAATCGTACAGTGGGATCATCGGAGGGAGTCGAGGACTGGACCCTCCCTGAGTATTTCTCGGGCATGTTCAACAAGATGGTGGGTGAAGATGTACTTTCACCACCCTCCCCCGCAGTATTATACCGGGCCCATCGCTCACTTCGAACTAAGCCTCGCGTGGGAGATTCTCCTTGTGATTGGTTCTTCGATGGGCAAGGTAACACCGAAACATTGTGTTGGAAGGGTACTCTATTAGGCTGTACCAGGAAATGAGCGTGGACTTAGCTAAGAAAAGAGCCGCTTTTAATAGAGTGAAATTCACCCTGTACGAGAGTGGAGTCAAGTTTGGAATCATTCATACAGCTTGCCCTCGAGGAAAATTACTACTTTTTTGACTTGCCAGACGATGCTGACTCCTTTGTCCAAAAGCACAAGTTGTGCTCTGTTTGATCTGGTATTTGCCTCTGTGAATGGGCAGTTCGTATTTAGTTTCTTTTCACGTTCATTGTTTTGAGGGTACTCGTGATGCCTTTTGTTATTTTGATACAGAAAAATAAGGATCTTTGGGATTGAGTAAAGCAGAGCATTATTTTCTGGTATTCAAAAAAACACCTAAAACATACAAAGCCTTAGTTGGGCCTGCCAGTAATGCACGTTATTGGGGAGCTCTTTGAAACTTGCAGGTCTGTTCAAAGGATGACTAAATAAACCCACGCGAAAGATGGCACTTGGCTTGGCGGGTCAAAGGTACTTTTCACTTAAAATGCGTCTTCATGTCATGACGAATCTGAATCTACAGTTAAAGTTGTGAATCTAAATTCCTGATATTTTTCATTCATCTGTCAAAAAACCTAGCATCCCAGATGATGAACATCTTGCCTCGAAGGATGAACAAGAGGTTCACGACAATTGCTGTCCTTTTGGGTTGTTTCTCCAAGGAACCACCTCCGGAATGGGAGTTGTATGTTTAAAGGCATATGTCCTTTGGATAACGTAGCGAAGGTCTTGCACACTTTTCTCTCCGATATTTTAAAAAATAAATTTAGAGTACCCAATTATTTTTTTCCAATTAAGGGGCAATTTAGCGTGGCCAATCCACCTACCCTGCACATCTTTGGGGTGTGGGGGTGAAACCCACGCAGACACGGGGAGAATGTGCAAACTCCATACGGGCAGTGACCAGGGCTAGGATTCTAACCCGGGTCCTCAGCGCGTAGGCTGCAGTGCTAACCACTATGCCACGTGCTGCCCTTTCTTTCCGATTTTTTGGCGTCTTCGTTTCATGGTTTGGTTTGCTTTGGTTTTTTTGTAGTGCAGTAATAAAACTGCGTTAACTTGAGAATTCTGTAAAAAAAAAACATGGAAGTCAATGAAGATGTTTTCTCCATCGACCAGCTTTATTACAGCTCAGTAGGAATGTCTTCCGCTGCAGAAACCAGTGGGAGTAAGGGGTGATGTCAACGCAGGTTTTTTTCAAAAAACTGAGGAGGTGCCCAGCTTTTATTGTGCGGATTGTTTACGGTCTTCAGTGAGGAAAGGCTTGTGTGTTCTATTCCCTTTTCACCACCAAGGTTTTGCCCTTTGTACTCCTGAGCACCCTGACCTACACATATCCTACACGGAACACTGACGAATGACACTGCATCTGTGAATACAGTACAAATGGCCAAATGCGAACACAGAACATCCATCTTGTTGACCCCAAGTGTACAAATGCCAAGGTACCACCAGTCCCTGCCTCCTCCTGGTTAATTATACCACATCTTTTGAATTATTTTTGAAAATTGGTCTGTCCTTGTTGCAGGCCTTTTAAAATCTGTTATCTTAGTTTTTTTGTCCTGAAGCTTTTCTCTGATGAGCAAGAACAGACTAACGCAACATTGGGAGATGGTGTTGTGGGTATTGGGAGCAAAAAGATTTACAGCTATTTTGACAAAATTTATTTGTTCTCGTGGTGGGTAAATGTGCACAAGTTTCATTGGATGAACTGAAAACAATACTTTGCAGTCATATAATTTGTTACAACATCACTCGGATATAACTTGAAGGGAGCAGGTAAAACACCAGCAAACTACTGTTACAATCTTAAAATCTGGACTTTAGTTTAGTATAATCAGACAGAACTGTAAGACATTTGACAGCGGTCCCCTCAGTAGCAGAAAGTATTGCATGGATTCCCTTTCCCCATATTTATACTGGTGGAAAATCTAACCCTGATAATCTATATGGACTTGCATGTAGGTCTGCATGTATCATAAGCTTCATAGTTCATTAAAGTGGGAAATACCTTGTCCTTTTAAAAAAATTTATTTTTAAAATACATTTAGAGTACCCAATTTTTTCGAATTAAGGGGCAATTTAGCGTGGCCAATTCACCTACCCTGCACATCTTTGGATTGTGGGGGCGAAACCAACGGGGAGAATGTGCAAACTCCACACGGACAGTGACCCAGAGCCGGGATCGAACCTGGGACCTCGGCGCCGTGAGGCAGCAGGGCTAACCCACTGTGCCACCGTGCTGCCCCTGAAATACCTTGTTCTTATGTAGCAGAAGACCTGAACTGATGCTGCCTCTGTTCCAATTGGAGCTACAATCTTTATCACAAGGCACATATTTTCAAAGTGTGACATTCAAATGTACCAGCACAGTAGAAAATGGGAAAACGATGTTTGTACATTAAATATTCAGATTCACCCTGTTGTTTTCAACTTTTACATTTAAAAAAAAATCAGGTCAATAATTTCTCCACCTCAGAAAGGTACATTTGCACTCACTCAAAGCACATTGGATAGCACGACCAGCAGCATGATAACATATCTCAATGTATTATTCCACTGCTGAGGGGATCTGTGTCTTTTTAAGACTTAACAATATGATTAAATAGCGGCTTAGGTCAAAGTTTAATTATTGTTTAGTTAGCGAACATTGTAGATTGAATAGTCAGGAAAAGTATCAGACTTCAGATCAATGAATTTCTACTTTATAAGCTAGTTTTATATCATTAACAAAGTACGGCATCAGTTGTGTGATAAGCATTTGCCAAGTTTATGTGTAAAAAAATACCTGGCCATTACATTAAAAGTATTGTGTGTTCACAGACTTAGTGTACCATGTAATTAACTTCCTATTTCGATAACCCCTATGCTTTGGGAAAAGCATGTATTTTATTTTCATGCAAGACCAAAGTGAAACTGGGGAATATTCTTAATTGGCTTCTGGTTACAACATCATTATTTGCTTATTTAGACTTTGTCCCATATGGGATTGGAGGAACTATGGGCAGCAGGACTTCGCCACCAGCCCTGGTCCATTACAAACTCTTTCACTCAGCTCAGATGGTGCCCAGCTCTTGAAGGTCCTCCTTAAATGTACCTGACAGGTCTTCTTTGGCCAGCCGCATCATCTTCTTCCACCTGGTGGGGCCAATTCTACTGCCACTCTGGCAAAGACATATGTTTGGGAGGCAAAGTACATGTCCTGCCAGCCTTAGTCGTCTCTCCGTCACAATGTCCTGCAGGCACCTCTGACCGGTCCTCTGTTACATTTTGTTATTTTCGATGCTGTCGCTTGATGCGATGGTAAAAAGGAACAATGGATAGCTCCGCCATTTGGACTGTTCTGACCTGAGTGAGAAAGGATTGGCAGACTGTGTGCTTTGTCGGATTGATTAATCCTGTCTGGGTACTTCGGATGGTATGCAGCTGCTGTTCAATGTGATGTAAGGGCCAAAACGATTGAGCAGGTGAGAGACCCGAGAGAACGGAGGACGAGTTGGAAAAACTATGGGATTGCACCTGGTTCCACCTTTGTTCAGAATGTGATGCAAGTGCTTGAACAACGTGAGACGTATCGACTGTTTAATGTGAAATTCACCTTTTTTATTTGGAACATACTTCATCTGTTAATTAATATTTGAGTAAGGTTGATTTTAGTTGGTTTGTTACGGTAAAACGTTTAAAAAGTAAAATCTTGCCCATTGGATTTCTGTTGGCATTGTGTGAGGAACCTTTTCTTTTAAAATAATTATTGGCCTCTATGGGGATTGTGACACAATGCCGCGATTTTTGATTGGTGCTAGTATTTGAAGTTAAATATTATGCGACATTTGAAGAGGAAATATATATTGGAAATTTCTTATTTACCCCACGTAAACAATGGGCTGTTACCATTCAGACACAACCATGAAAGTGTACAGGTTGAGTTTTCCCAAGCCCAGAAGAAGATTCGGTTCATTGTCTCTACATCTTAGCTGCTGGATGATTTCAGCATTTTGGGTAGAATTGCATTGAATTTTACAGCACAGAAACAATTTGGCTCAACTTGTCTACACTGGTGTTTGTAATCCATATGTCACTTCTCTCACCATTTTAGCATGAAGCTCTACGCCTTTCTCTCTCATTTACTTATCCAGCTTTCCCTTACTTAAGTTTTCTGTTTTTGGGTCAGATTTCAGGTATCTGTTTAGTTTATACAGTAACACTGGATGTAGGCCTGTAACTTCCTGGCTCCCCTCGACATTGGATTTTGAGTGGGTTCCCCAAAGATGCACTAGAGAATCACTATCGGAAGGTGCCAGGTAAGGGTTAGAAATCCATATATTCCCTACAGTGCAGAAGAAGGCTATTCGGCCCATTCGCGTCCACACGATGCTTTGAAACAGCACCCTACCTAGGCCCACTCCCCGCCCTATCCCTATCTAACTTGCACATCTTTGGACTGTGGGAGGAAAGCGGAGCACCCAGATGAAACCCACGCAGACACGGGGAGAACATGCAAACTCCACACAGTCACCCAAGGCTGGAATGGAACCTGGGCCCCTGACGCTGTGAGGCAGTAGTGCTAACCACTGTGTCATTATGCCGTATATTTTTATTGTTCTTCTTTGTACCCAGTCCCCTTTGAAACAGGGGGACTATAATGCATGCCATCGGGCAGCACAGTGGTTAGCACAGTTGCTTCACAACTCCAGGATCCCAGGTTCGATTCCCGCTTGGGTCACTGTGTAGAGTCTGCACGTTCTCTCCATGTCTGCGTGGGTTTCCTCCGGGTGCTCCGGTTTCCTCCCACAGCCCAAAGATCTGCAGGTTAGGTGGACTGGCCATGCTAAATTGCCCTTAGTGTCCAAAAAGGTTAGGTGGGGTTACTGGGTTACAGGGATAGGGTGGAGGGCCGGTGCAGACTCGATGGGCCAAATGGCCTCCTGCCGCACTGTAAATTCTATGATCTATATGCACCAACCCACAACCTGACCCCGTGACCCGGCTTTCGCTGCAATTCTTTTGGAATCTGACGCTGGACCCAGGGACCTGCTGCGCTAGCTAATATCACCCAGCCTGACTCAGGAAGGTCGGGTGAGACTGACACTTAAGACATTTAGCACAGATAAGTGGGTACTGGGTTACAATCCAACACTGATTGTCACTTCAAGGAGGTTAAGATCCATTGTGTGGAATCAGTTGAAAACCTGAGCATGGCTTGGTTTAAATGACTTAATCTCACAGAATGAAAAAGTTTACTGATCAATGTTTTCTCGGTTGGCATTTATAAATGGTAAGACGCCCAGGGTAGGTTTTTATGTAATCAAACTGGCTGACTGATGCATTTAAGTCTTTTAAATGTAAGGAAAAGTTTTTATGTGTGAATTATAGAGGAATTGTTCAAGGAGAGGACAGAGGCACCTTGTGTTCCAAAGCTCTATGTGGTTACTTCCTACAAAGAATCAAAACAGTGACCCTGGATAAAGCCATAAATAGAACAATAATATGTTTAGTGCACAGTCTGTGAAAGTGTGGTAACTCAATCAACCTATCTCCTGGTGAATGGGGGAAAGAAATGCCAATCTGTTGTTACTTGTTTGTTGTATTCTGACAGTCTTAATATTTTCATATTGTCACGCAATAAAAGTGGGTTGTTGTGCTATGGGGTGGAATGATTGCTCTGTGATAATGTTTGATTGTTTGTGAATTCCATTTGTATTTCATTGTGTTTGGTAACACAAATCACCGTTTAAGCAAAAATATGAAACCTTCGCCATTGAAAATAATTTCCTGGAAAATGGGATTTGTGGAATCAGAACATTGCTGACCGGTGTGTGCATGATGGGCGGAATGGATTCATCTGGTGTAAACGTCTATGAATTTTTAAATCTCAAATCACTATTAATACCATCACAAATTCCACTAAACAGGTTACAAGGTTCCTATGTGGCTTTTCAAGCCAGTTTCACTCTGTGTGTTAACAGCTACTTGTGTTGTTTCAAGTCATTGAGATTTCAGTTTTACGGATAGTTTGTCCAAGAAAAATCCAAACTGTTTTCAGAAATGAACTAATCTCGTGCCTAAAAGAGATGTAGACAAATTCTGATTTCCTACATACAGAATGAATTTATCAAACTCCCCTCGAATTTAAATAAAATTGAAGGTATTTCAAAAGCTCCCTGATGTTTCTGCATATGACATGCTGTCATTTTAAAAAATGTAACTTTCCATCGCTTAACGTCTCCCTGGGTAATGTCATGTTGCTGTTTTATTCATTCATGGGATATGAGTGTCGCTGGCTGGGCCAGTATGTACTGCCCTAATTACCCCTGAGAAGTTGGTGGCGAGCCACTTTCTTCAGCCGAAGCAGTTCAGGTCTCGTAGGAACGCCCACAGGACTGTTAGGGAGAGTATTCTGGAATTTTAATCCTGTGACTGAGAAGTAATGACGATATCATTCCAAGTCAACTTGCTGTGTGGCTTGGTGGGGAACGTGCAGGTCATGGTGTTCCAGTGCATCTGTTGCCCTTGTTCGTCTAGATGGTAGAAGTAATGGATTTTGAAGGTGCTGTCAAAGTAGCTTTGGTGAGATACTGCTGTGCATCTTGTGGATGGCGCTTACTGCTGCCACTGTGCGCCAGTGGTGAAGGGAGTAACTGTTTAAGGTGATGAATGGTGAGCGGGTTAGAATGGTGCTGAGCTTCTTGTGTGTCACTGAAACTGCACTCGCAGGCAGTTGCAAAATATCCCATCATAACCTGACTTGTTCCTTGTACATGTTGCTCAGGCTTTGGGTGAGTTACTTGTCCCTGACTTGTTCTTGTTGCCGCGGTGTTTATATGATTAGTCCAGTTAAGATCAGTCCAGTCTGATCAGTACTAATCTCTGGGATGTGGACAGGACATATGTGAGCAAATTTGCACATTTACGGGTAGATGCCAATCATAGAATCCCTACAACGCAGAAGGAGGCCATTTGGCCCATTGAGTCTGCACTGACCCTCTGAAAAAGCACCCTACCTGCCCCACCAGTGGCAACCCTGTAACCCAACTAACCTTTAGACACTAAAGGCAATTTAGCATGGCCAATCGACCTAACCACATCTTTCGACTGTGGGAGGGAATCTGAGCACCCGGAGGAAACTCGCGCAGACATGGGGCGAACGTGCAAACTCCACACAGACAGTCACCACGGTGGGAATCGAACCGGGGCCCCTTGCGCTGTCAGTGAGCAGTGCTAACCACTGTGCCACCGTGCTGCTGTGTATCTGTACCGGGATAGCTGGCAAGAATGCAACATGCTTTGGAGCAAGTCTCCAGCTGGGGTGTTGTCAGTGCCTATAGCCGTTTCTGTATCCAGTTACTTGTTTTTAGTGGTGTTGATTGAGGGGTAGATGTTGGCCAGGATCCTGGGTGATTTCCACAGCTGTGATTTGAAAAATGCAGTGAGATCTTTTACATCGCCTGAACTGGCAGATGTGACCTTGGCGTTTGTATAGACATCACTTTCTGAAGCTTGAATGTTTGCTCATGGCCTAGAATGCATCCAGCAATGAGAGTAGTACTGTCAGAAAGGCAGAA
This sequence comes from Scyliorhinus canicula, assembly GCF_902713615.1. Taxonomy (NCBI): domain Eukaryota; kingdom Metazoa; phylum Chordata; class Chondrichthyes; order Carcharhiniformes; family Scyliorhinidae; genus Scyliorhinus; species Scyliorhinus canicula. Next base: position 14,633,367 of record NC_052154.1, on the reverse strand, counting down.
ATGGATAGACCAGTGAAAGATAAAATAACACAGCATCAAGCACTGTAAATACGACAAGTAATACATGGACACCGTGAATGGTGTTGAAATGGTTCATGATTAAATTGACCAAGCTGGAGGCGTCAGTGCTTTGCTGTCACTCGTGCTCTATTTAGTTTGGCACCAATCATATCAATCAGCTTGTCTTCAATACTTTTCTACTTTTTTTTTCCTCCTCATTTTAGCTAAAGTATTCCTCCTCATCCGCTGCTCTTTTTGACCCAAACCAGTCCAGCTGGAGTAACTCTTCTCTGCAAAGGCAAAATACCCCAGATTCTGGAACTCTGAAATCAGAACATAAAAATGCTGCAAGTACTCATTGGGTCAGGCAGCATCCATGGAGAGGAAAACTGAGTTAACATTTCACTTTTTTCTTTGTCTGTGCATAACTCTGACAGAGCCACTGTGCAAATAATCCTTGGTATCATAAATTTTCCTTTGTCTATTTTGTGTCTGAATATCAGCAGATAATGATATGTTGCCGGACTTTGTGTGCTCAGAAAATGGCAGCTCAGCGTTCCAAATTCAATTCCTTCGTAGCACTTTGGAAATGGGATTGCTTATTTAAAAGCACCATTTGGTCTAGCTCCCAGTTACTGACAATGCATGTTGCAGAGTTTATTAGAGTAATTGGATAAATGGATGTTTTGCACATTGTGATGCCTTCTAATAAAGCGGCAAATAGTGTAATAATTGTTTAATAGAGAATGTGATGTCCTTATCTACCTTCTACTATTAACCTTTGGTCCTCTTGAATTTTGATTGACCCTTGCAAAAGAAGTTATCCATTTATGAGTAACCACTTTTCCATGAAGCTGTCCTGGCTGATTCTCATTGTTTTTGCTCCTGGCAATGAAATCAAGCCATGATATGCCATAAACTTGAAATGGATAATAAAACGAGCTTTAGCTATGTGAGCGATGCTGCACAATAAAAAAATAAATAGATATAATAAAACTGTCTTAAGCACTCTGTTGGTTGCCTCTGCGGCTTTAAGGCCATCTGCGGATAAGGCTAATGACACGAAGGCTGTCACACATGAGGGCTTGTTATTTTTCCAGCTATGTAAGCAGATGGATAACCCAAGTGAGTGCTACAGGCTTCGTGCCTTGAAGTAGCAAATATACAATAAGATTGTCAGGTTGTTTGTCAGGGTTTATGGTTCATTACGACCAGCAAAACCTCTATATAGACTTCACCAGGATCAAGCAAGTTACCACTGGACAGAAGCCTATGTGTGTGTTACTGTTATCACCTGGGTTCCACATGGTATTATAGGATTATGAAAGACAACTCTCCTCTGATCTTTTTTTTAGCTGAAGTACTATGCATGGCAGAGTAGTAGGCACCATATAATTGACCACAACATTCATCCGAAATGGGCTTAGAAGGAAAACCATCCTTCAGGTTCCCACGTACTGTCCTTCCAATTCGTGAGCTAACAAGTTTGTCACATAATGGCCGGATTGGAAGGAAATAAAAGTTGAGACAAAAAGGTTCCTGGGTCTCTCCAGTGTTCTGGTTTAAGGAACTAGCTTCATTAGTCTAAGACGAATTTGGTTTCATTAAACAGGTGTACGCTTAGTTGAGCATGATTGGACATTTGTGCCCACTCTAGAATTCAATGCAGGAGTAAAACTTAGAGATTCTCTTCAATGGATCACTGATAACCTTTAGCTGCAACAACTTTGCCGTCCATGCAATGTACTTTACTTGTGCTAGATGTTTAGAAATTAATATGAAGTAGATTTTGAGAAATTAGAAAGTAGTAATTTTGGGACAAAACGGAGAAGAAAATCTAGTTTTTTTTGTAATTGACCCATTATTGTAATCCCAGATATTTAGTTGGAAGGCAGGTGAGATGATTTGAATCCAACCTAAAGTAGTTCTTCCAACATGTACACTAATGAATCAAATGAAGAGAGACTTCAGGGCATGATTAAGAAAACAGGAATGGAAGGGATTTAGAATTAATTGAGAAATTACGATTGTGTGCAATATAGCAGATTTAAGAGTAACAGAGAAAACAGATGGGCTGTTTCATTGCAGGTGAAAAAAATATGTATTGTGTATAGAATGTTTCACTGTCTGCAGAGGGTGTTGGATGTGGATGGCGGTTCGACATGTAATACCACTAGTTAAATGTTTCATGATAATTTTTGATTGTCCCAACCTTTGTGTTAAAATACTGAACTGGTGTCATCAATTTTCTCCTAACAAAAGTCACAGTTTATTTCATTACAATGCACTGTAAACATGTTTCGGTCATACTTATTGAGATGAAAAATATTTTTCATCTCAACGTTTAAGAGCAATATTAAAGTGGATTCTGCATGTGAGACGTAATTTTGTGCAATGGCATATTTATGAGAATTTCCAGATTATATGGAAGTTCTCTGTTGCAGGGATCATATAAAATTGAATCAATGAAAATCTTTTGACAGATTTATTCGTGATGTTGCATATAGTGATACAATGAATTGTTGAAACTTGCCTTAATGTTTGCTAGACTCTCACAGGGTACGCTGAAGCATATGTATAAAACATGACAACGATCGGCTTAGTTTTGCATTTTGAATTCGGAAGTCCCTTGTGCAAAACTGATGCTCCAGTGCACTCCTGAGGGAGTCCTGCGTTATTTGGATTTTTTTTCCTTTGGGTGAGAAGTTAAATGGAGACCCCGGCCGGGGTTCTCCAACCCTGCGGCGGATCGTAGAATCCTCAGGGGGAGGCATGAATCGGGCCCCGACGCTGGCTGCCCTATTCTCCGGCGGCGTTTTTCGGGGGCCGGCCGGATTCCCGCCATGCCGGTCGGGGGCCGTTGACAGCAGCCCCCCCCAGCAATTCTCCCGACCCCGATGGGCTGAGTGGCCATAAAGTTTTGCCCAGTCCCTCCGGCGTGAATTACTCATCTCACGCACGACGGGACCTGGCAGGTAAGTGTGCGGGGGCGGTTGTGGGGGTGGTGGTGGGGGGCACGCGGGGGGATCCGACCCCATGGTGGCCTGGCCCGCGATCGGGGTCTACCGATCTGCGGGCAGGCTGGTTCCTTGGAGGGGCCTTCTTTCCTCCGTGCCGGGCCCCTGTAGGGGTCCACCATATTGCCCGGGGGCTGGCGCGGAGAAGGGAACCCCCGCGCATGCACGGAAATACGCCGGCCAGTCCGCGCATGAGGGAGATCACACTGGTTGTTCCGCCCATGCGCGAACTCGCGCCGGCCCTGTGGCGCCAGCTGGAGCAGCACCAGCCACCCTGCCGTCAACTTAGCCCCCAAGAAATTGGAGAATTCCTCACTTTCGGGGGCTGTTGACGCCGGAGTGGTTGGCGCCGGTTTTCCCGCCGGCGTGGGGGACATAGCCCCATTTTAAGAGAATCCCGCCCCCCCATATCTGTCCTGGCAGAAAAGATTCCATGTCACTATTTTGAAGAAGGGCAAAGATATTGTCTGAGGTGTCCTGGCAAATATTCATCCCTCAACCAACATGACAAAGAAAATTGCCATTTTCATATATATGTTAGTGAGAGCTTGCTGCGTTCAAATTGGCTGTCATGTTTCCTACATTGCAACAGTGATGGCATTTCAAAAGTCGTGCTTATGGGAAGCCCTGAGGTCATGACGGGTGCTATGTAAAGCAATCCGGACTTTCTTTTCAGTCCGATGAAAAGTAGATTCATTTCTTTAGCTATTATTGGCAGGATTAGATTAGCACGGTGAACAAACCGAAGAGTCTTACAGATGTCAACCAAAAATACAAGCAACCAGCTAGACAAATAAAATCACTTTAAAGAAACTGCTTTCAAAACTGTTATTGATTTGAAGTTCTATTTGAATTAGGGATGTGGTTGGACCAGAATAAGCAAGAAAACTGTGGAAACAATGACTGCAGATTTTTGCTGGATGGAGTCAACGCGGGAAGTGCTAACCACAGAGGACAAACAGTGTCTTTCTGTCTCCTTTGCTCTGTGCTCCAAAACAACTTTTCTTTCCCTTGTGTCTGTATCTATGAAGTGGTCTGTGAAAGTATTCATTTTCTTCTACAGAACTCTGCATTCATTTTTAACGAGGGCATTTTAAAAGTTTACTATACATCCTTAAGAATTGGATTTATTTTTCTTTTGATAATCTCAATGATTTGCTGAATGCTTCATATAAAACTGCACACCGTAAAATACATATTTTGCGGGATTCTCCGTCGACGGGATCCTCCGCATCGCCGGCAGCGCACCCGCGCCTGCTGGTTTCCCGACAGCGTGGTGTGACCACGATGGGAAGCCCCATTGGCCGGCTGCAGGAGCGGAGAATCTCGCTGCGGGGGCGGGGGGGGGGGGGGGGGGCACCACGTCGGAAAACAGGGCGGATAATCCCGCCCAAAACTTACTCAATTATTCTTCAAAGTGATAAGTTATTGCCTCCCATTCAGGTGCCCTCATGCTGCACATTCTCTGACCAAAGTTGTCAGACATTTGTCCTGCTACCAGCATTTTGCTATTGTAGTGTAATCGGTTTCTACTATCTGCACAGACGCAACCAAGGAGAATCGCTTTCATTTATTCTCTCATTCTTTGTGAGCAAATGTATGACCTTTAGTTTGAACTTTGCCTGAATAAAGATTTGATTGAGACTCGGTGGAGTCAGCAACCCATTAGTTTATATTAAGATCGCAGTAGTTAGAATATTGGATTAAATAAATATCAAGGCCATTTTTAAAACCTTTTAGAGAATGCACAAAGAAAAAGGCTGCAATCCAAATTACCACAAAAGTATTCGAAAGTTTTGAACTTGTTTGTTAAAATACCTTCCTTATTAAGGTACTGGCCCGTCACTTTATTTTAATTCTCACACACTTGCCCGGAATGTTAACAAAAATGTAATTCCTTGCTCAATCGACACGCCTACACTATCACACACACACACACACACACACGGACAATTAGTTACAGGTGAAGATAAAACGGTAAATATAAAAATGGAATTTAACTTGATCTGTATATCGATGCATTCTTGATGTTTCTCCAATGAGTTGTACCTGGATTTCAGGCATTAAAGACAAAGCATAAAGTGCATCATCCGGTGCCACTATTTATCAAATCTCACTGTTTCTCGGGTGGTTTAAAAAAAAATTGATTTCCTTAAAGACAGAAAAGTCGTGAAATTATTGCAAATCATAATGTGAAAATCACAAAACAAGTTGCAAGACATGTACTTGAGTTTCCCTGCCGGATCTAAGAGCTCAGTGTGAAAGAAGCAGTTTCAACACATTCTCTAAAGAATACAAATCTGATCATAATCCAGCACAAATAGAAAACATTTCTCCAGTTGGCAGCCCACACAAGTGTCATAAAAGCACAGCAGTCAGTAATTCCTATTGAAACTTTTGTTTATTGTTATTGCCCTTTCTAAACCTTAATTTCCAATAATTTATGTGTTCAATTCATAATTGCCCTTTAAAGTTGACAATTCAATCTCCTGTTTCGGATTGCTTCTGCCTTGCTTCCCTCATGCTTTTTAAAAAAATCTTCCCAATTTTGCTCTTCAAAGCAGCAAGTCCCAGCTATCTTCCTGTACCTCGGCCAAGTAAGCCTAGACATTTGAGTGTTGGCTGACTTTTCAGTCATGGGGGTAACTGAGCGCACTCTCATCCAGACCTGATGTCCACATGCACATTTCCCAGCAGTGGATATTGGATAGCAATCAAGGCTAGAAGTCCTTGGCTGTTGTTACCCCCTCCCCTCCCCCCACACTGCTACCACAACCCATGAGTATTAAAGCCAATTGTGGCAACCTACTGTTTACCCCAACTGAGATCACACAAATGCTTTATTTGAATGTGCCGTGTTAATAAAGGAAACTTGGATTTCAGAAATCTTGAGTATTACTGGAATCTCCACTGCATGAATGCATTTTGTTCACAGTAACCCTCTCATTCATTGAACTGTACAAAGAACTGCAAAGGTCTTTTGGAAACAGAAAGGACTCTACTCAGTTAATTTGCACAGTGGAAAGATTTGTGTCTATATGGTGCCTAATCAGAAGCAGCTCAAAACACCTCAAGCAAATAATGCTCTGCAGACAAATGTAGCTGCTGTTTTCTACATGGCAAGATTCCACAAATTGTCACTAGATTAAGGAGCAGTTGTCTGTTATTTTAGTAGTCTCAGTTGTTGGAAGAATATTAACCAGGACACCAAGAGAGCTGTCAGTCTTGGCTCAGTAAAGTATCGCATCTCTGAATCAGAACATTGTGGGTCCCACTCCAAGCCTACACGTTTGAGGCAAAATGCTAATGTGGGCATTGCACAGAATATTTTTTATTGAAAATGTTGTTCATAGTTCATAGAATGTACAGTGCAGAATGAGGCCATTCGACCCATTGAGTCTTCACCGGCCCTTGGAAAGAGCACCCTACACAAGCCCACACCTCCACCCTGTCACCGTTTCCCAGTAACTCCACCCAACCTTTTTTGGACGCTAAGGGCAATTTAGCATGGCCAATCCACCTAACCTGCACATCTTTGGACTGTAGGAGGAAACTGGAGCACCCTGAGGAAACCCATGCAAACACGGGGAGAACATGCAGACTCCGCACAGACAGTGACCCAAGCCGGGAATCGATCCTGGGACTCTGGAGCTGTGAAGCAACTGTGCTTGCCACTGTGCTACCGTGCTGTCCGTTAATAATGTTATTAAAGTTTTAACATTTTATTCAAAAATACAAACAATATCCTTAACCAAATGCGAAACCCCCAAAATGACCCATCAGTTCAAGGAACAAAAGTCCCCCTTACTCACTCATTCCCCCCCCCCCCCCTCCCCCCCCCCCCCCCCCCAGCTAACAGTAACCAACTCTCTGAAATACAATGGGCGGAATTCTCCGCTCCCGGGAAAAATCGGGAAGGCCGTCGTGAACTCAGCCGAGTTTCACGACGGCCTCGGAGGCCGCTCCTCTCACCATATTCACACCCACCCGGGGGGCTAGGAGCGGCGCTCCGTTATTCTCGGCGGCCTGGGGACCCTGGAGCTGTGAAGCATTTATGCTAACCACTATGCTACCCTGCTGCCCTAAAACTTGCATTATCCCCACTGCTACCTGTCACACACCTTGACATTACTCCTCTGATAGATGCTTGTTGTCAATATTTAGGATCGCCGATATGGTGCTAAAAAATGGACCTCCAAAAACCCACCAACTTGGGACAGGACCCGAACATGTCTGTGTGGTGTGCTGGCCCTCGCGAACAGCATCACACCTATCTCTCACCCCCTCAAAAACCGACTCATCCTCTCCTTAATGAGGTGCGCTCGAAACACTATCTTAAGCTGGATCAAGCTGAGTATCGCACACGATGACGTGGCGTTCACCCTCTGCATCATCCCACTCCATACCCCCTCCTCTAGTATTGGCCCCAATTCCTCCACCCATTTAGCCTTTACCTCTTCAACCTAACTTAATTTTTCCTCTTGCACAGAATATTAACTTAAGCTTTTAATATTTTCTAAGTTGATGCTCTGAAAAAGCTGTTGTTGCTGCGATGGTGCAATGATTTCCCCTAAAATGCTGACTGAGTTACTGATATTTGCATACATATGACTAAGTTACTGAAAATACCAAAATATTTTTTATCTGCTTAGTTTTCAATATGATTGAATGTGCTACGGTTGCAACAATGAAGGAGAGCTATTCATGAATAATGTCCAATCATGAGGGGTTTTGCCTCCTGTCCTTTCCTCCATCTCTTTTCACTATAAGTACCGAGAGGTGGAGAGCGGAGATTTATGGAGAGAATTTCAGAGCTTAGGGCCTTGGCAGCAGAAAGCACGACCACCAGTGGTAGAGTGATAAAAATCAGGGATGCGGAAGAGACCAAAATCGGAGACGCGCAAATCCACGTTTGTAGGACTGGATTCTTCCCTGTAAGTAAATAGTTTTGCAGAATTAGAAATGCTATCTTATTTTCATCCTGAAGTGGATACAGTTGTTACTTGCTATACAACAATGCATGACTTGTATTCATTCTACATATTCACCGAAGTTAAAAGAAATGACTGCATTGGATAATATGCCTTTTGGAAAAAAGTCTTCTCTTCCAATTAAATGTTTACTGAAGATTGTGATCATTGATTATTGTTCAGCACCAATCGCGACTCCTCAAATACTGAAGCAGTCCACATGCAAATGAAATGAAAAAAAATGAAAATCGCTTATTGTCACGAGTAGGCTTCAATTAAGTTACTGTGAAAAGCCCCTAGTCGCCACATTCCGGCGCCTGTCCGGGGAGGCTGGTACGGGAATCGAACCGTGCTGCTGGCCTGCTTGGTCTGCTTTATAAGCCAGCGATTTAGCCTTGTGAGCTAAACCAGCCCCTGTAACAAGACCCGGACAATGTCCTGGCTTGAGCTCACAAGTGGCAAGTAACATTCGCGCCACACAAGTGCCAGGCAATTACCATCTCCAATCAGAGAGAATCAAATTATTGCCCCTTGACAATCAATGGCATTACCATCATTGAATACCCCCATTATCAACATCCAGGGGGTGTTACCATTGACCAGAGAAAAGAACTGGACTAGCCAAATAAATACCGTGACTACAAAGGCAGGTCAGTAACTGCGGTGAGTAACTCACCTCCTGACACCCCAAAGCCTGCCCACAATCTGTAAGGCACAAGTCGGAGTGTAATGGCATTCTCCCCACTTGGATGAGTGCAGCTCCAACAACATTCAAGAAGATTGTTACCATCCAGGACAAAGCAGCCCGCTTGATTGCTACCCCTTCCACAAACATTCACTCTCTCCACCACTGATGCCCAGTGGCAGCAGTGTGTACCATCTACACGATGCACCGGCCAGTCACCAAGGCTCCTTAAGCAGCACCTCCAAACACATAAACATTACTATCATAGAATTTACAATGCAGAAGGAGGCCATTCAGCCCATCGAGTCTGCACCGGCTCTTGGAAAGAACACCCTACCCAAGGTCCACACCTCCAACCTAGCCCCGTAACCCCACCCAACACTAAGGGCAATTTTGGACACTAAGGGCAACTTAGCATGGCCAATACACCTAACCTGCACATCTTGGGACTGTGGGAGGAAACCGGAGCACCCGGAGGAAACCCACGCACACACGGGGAGAACGTGCAGACTCCGCACAGACAGTGACCCAAGCCAGGAATCGAATCTGGGATCCTGGAGCTGTGAAGCAATTGTGCTAACTACAATGCTACCGTGCTGCCCTATATAGAAGGATAAGGCCAGCAGATACATTGGAGCACCACCACTTGAAAGTTCCACTCCAAATCACTCACTATCCTCACTTGGAACTATATCGCTGTTCCTTCACTGTCGCTGGGTCAAGATTCTGGGACTCCCTCCCTAACAGCACTGTGGGTGTACCTACACCACATGGACTGCAGAGGTTCAAGAAGACAGCTCACCACCACCTTCTCAAGGGTAATTAGGGATGGGCAACAAATGCTGACGTAGCCAGCGAAGCCCACATCCCCCCCAAAAAAATGAATGAAACAAACAGCGTTTCACTTTGGGTAGCTGATTGCATAATCTGTTTGAGATAAATGTATCATTCACCTCCAGCAATTGGAGCTAATGCAGAATGTTGCTGAATGCCTATAGCTGATTAGATTGATGGGAGAAATAGCCGTGCTTATGTCGAAGTGGTTATTTAATAAAGAACATGCTGTTTTTATTGCATGCTGTATTGGTGGATAGGAACACTTTTTATTCATGGCACCGAAGTATGAGACATTATTGTTGTCAACAACCTGTAAGCAAAAGGAAATTAGACCTCTGGAGCTCTACAATTTCATCAACGCAAAATATGCTGGTCGAATGGTTTGACAAACAATGACCTTTAATTAAATCTAGTCAATAGTTCAGGACAAATTGTTGGTGAGATATCAATTTAATAGAAATGTGTGATCACAGTTAAGTACTGTAAATTTAATTGTGCACTTTTATGTAAAGATTAGGAGAATTTATTGTGTTAATTTATATGGAAATTGCCGTTCACATAGATTTGGAGTGTACATGTCATTTGTTTTAATGTTGTATAAGGCTTTGGAAACAGCCCTGTGGATAAGAGAAGTGTGCTTCTGTTGGCACATTCACAAACCTGTTGAATTCACTCTCTTGATTGTATTTCATTGTCAAGAACTAACGCTTACTAATTTGGCAGCTTTTAGCTAGCTATCCTGTGGTGACACAGGCAGTAATTGGGCTTTTTTTTGCACTAATAGGAGATTCAGCTGGAAAAAAAAACAAGAATGAAAGAGAGAGGAGAGAAATTTCCAGACTGTGGGCTATTGATTCTGTTGATTGTGAACACGGGGGAAAGCTGACATTCAGTGCACCTAATTGTGATTTTATTGACTATCATTTCTGCCTTGTTTATACTGCCATGACTCGTAGCTCACCATGACTGATGGCTCTCGTTCAGATGGAACGTTGTGATTCAATCCACGCATATCCCATCTATTCAGCTTTCTGAATGCAGTGGTCATGCCTATACAGGTCTCGTGTGGGCCAAGAGGAAAGTAGAGAATAATAACCCTGGGGCATGGCTGCAGGCATCGAGGTCATTACCTCTGCTGCTAGGCTAGGCTGTGCTTCACAGATTAGTGCAATCAGTCCCAGAACGGGTAACTGCTATGATTGCAGAAAGAGCAAAAGACTTGTTTGAACAGTTGATTATATACCGCTTATGGTTTTATAAACAGGATTGTATTATCTGCTTCCCTTTTCTTCCCTTCTGCACTCCTCGAGTGAGCACATATTTGCAATACTGAAGACAATTTCTCTATTAAGCTTTTAGAAGAAAGCGACAGAACACAGCCGACACATATCCAGCTACAGTCCAGTAATCTCCAAGCTATGGTTCATGAATTAGCCATGAAGATTTTAGTCAATGAGATTTAAAAGATCCGTCTTCAGCCTGTCATAGATTTTTTTTAGCCACTGAATCAGCTCTGTAATAGAGCGTTTTGATTTTATTAATGGCCTATTCAGTGTATTAGTCACTTTATTCTGGCTCCTGAGTGATATATTTGTATATCTAAGTACGATTCTTAAGAACACACTGGCCAGGAAGTTGCTCGGGGTCTCTCATGCATCATTGGCAGAAATACCATTTGTGTGAATAAATGACTTCCACTGAACTATGGTGGCGCAGTGGGATAAGGGAATTCCCAGCAAATGAAAAATTGGAATAACTTGGTCATTTTAATTTGTTTAAATTCCCATTCACTTTAAAGGTCGTAATCAACTGCATTCTTTCTGTTCAATGACAGACAACACAAAACTCTTTGAAAACTCAGTTTAAGCTTACAAAGCTGATTTTCTGAGTCTTCACTGATACGATGTGGAGATGCCGGCGTTGGATTGGGGTGAGCACAGCAAGGAATCTTACAACACCAGGTTAAAGTCCAACAGGTTTGTTTCAAATACTAGCTTTCGGAGCATTGCTCCTTCCTCAGGTGAAGGAAGGAGCCTGAGGAAGGAGCAGTGCTCCGAAAGCTAGTGTTTGAAACAAACCTGTTGGACTTTAACCTGGTGTTGTAAGACTTCTTACTGTGTTCACTGATGCGAGCACTGCTGATGGATCAGGATATCGCTGGAAAGTTGCTTATGATTTGGTGCAGACAGTGGACGAGACTTCTTACCAGTCGTGCAAATTCAAGGTTATACAGATGTCCTTCCTCATGTAGTTTGGTCATCTGATTTAGCTGGCTCTCCTCCCTCTGCTGTCTTCAACTCACCTTGACCTGACTCTTTGGGACTCCTGTCTATCCACCTTCTTCCACTGTGTCAAAAACCATTTCTTCAACAAAGCCTTTGCCGAGTTCTTGCAATTCTATCACGGTGTACGCACAGTTTAAATACCGGTTCCTAATTTCTGACATGGTGGTGCAGTGCTTAGCACGGGTGCCTCACAGCACCAGGAACCCAGGTTCAATTCTGGCCTCAGGTGACTGTCTGTGTGGAGTTTGCACATTCTCCTGTTTCTGCGTGCAGGTTAGGTGGATTGACCATGCTAAATTGTCCTTAGTGTCCAAAGGCGTGCAGGTTAGGTGGTGTAACGGGGATAGGGTGGACGTGAGTAGGATATTCTTTTAGAGAATCAGTGCAGACTTGTGGCCCAAATGGCCTCCTTCTGCACTATGGGAGTTCTATGGACATTAGTCTGTATTTATGAAGTTCAGTAGAAGAGACATCAAGTTTTGTACTAAAACACCTTACTGGCATCAGAAGTTATCAGCTACTTCAGGAGAACACTTTTTTTCTCTCCAAAGCCAAGATAATACGAGGAATAGGAGGAAAAAGTGATGGTATACAGTTTGTAGCATCTGAATACCAGTCAGATGTCAGATACAATATTGTATGAGGCACAAACTACCATTAAGATAAAGTTGAAGTAGTGTGTGTAATTTTGGGCTGTACATTCCTCACTCTCTCTAGATGTTCGTTTCTCATTATTTCATGGAACCGTAGAATCCCCACAGCGGAGAAGGAGGCCATTCGGTCCATTGAGTCTGCACCAACCCTCCAAAAGAGCACAATCATTCTCTCCATCCCTGTAACAATTAGGATAAATTTAGCATGGCCATTCCGCCTAACCTGGACATCTTTGGACGGCGGGAGGAAGCCGGAGCACTCGGAGGAAACCCACGCAAACACGGGGAGAACGTGCAACTGCCAGGGAATCGAACCTGGTTCCCTGGCGCTGAGAGGCAGCAGCGCCACCCACTGTTTGAGAAAATACACATGCAAAGAATAAACCTTTTTATTTTAAGAGAATACAGGGTGATTTTCACAACGTGTTTATAATTATGAGGTGTTTAATATTATGAAGGGCTGGCACAGAGTAAATAAAAACACTGTTGCCAGCAATTGAAGGCTCGAGAATGAGGCGATCAGACATGAGATTAAATATAATAGGACTGAGAGCAGGAGAAACCTATTTATACAGAGGGTTGCGAGGTTGTGAATGCACTGCTGGAGTTAGCGATTGAAGCAGTGACCATGTTGACATCTGAGAATTGGTTGGATAAGTGTTTGAAGATAATGGGGTATCGGAACACAGCAGACACAGGGGGATTAAGACGACTGCTGTTGTGGAGGATCAATACCAACACAAACTGGTTGGGACTGAACGGTGTGTTCAGTGTTGTAATTTCTCCGTAAGGCTATGAAAAAAGATACATGACTGGTTTGGTGAGAATTAACACCCCTTTTTTGGTTGTATCGTTACTGGAAGTTTACTCATTTTGATGCGCACATTGTGTAAGATCCAAATTGTGTAGCGAAGAGGATATGGTGTGAGGGATAGAAATTGTGAATGAATGACCTGCGCCTGGTCCCATGTTCCTATTGAGAAGGGGATGATTAAGGGCAGCTATGGAGCTGGTATTCAGTGAATATTTACTTGCTCATCATACAAATGTGTTTCCCAGCAGGTTAGGTGAGGAATATTGTTGATAACAATTGTGGAGATGTGAACAGGCTGGATTACTTTCGGTTTCTAACCGGACACTATGGCCAATTGTAGTCCATCTTTTGTTGCTAAATCCGCGATCTGAGCACACAGGTGAGATGCAACCCAGGGCCTTCCAAGTCTTTTATGTTTAAGACAAATCAGATTAACTCATGAAGCCATCAGATTCCTACAATGCAATATTACACTTCAAAAGTTCCGAATTGGATGTAAAGCTCAAAATCTGAACCAGGAGTTAACAAAGCACTTCATTTTATAGATTAATTATTTGTTAACTTGAGAAGTGAATCCCCTTGTTGACCGTTAATATACACCTCAAAGTTTTACGTGTCAAAAATTTTTGGAGTCAAAATTCTGATTGGATGAACTCAGTTTCCTGAATATTCGGCTGCAGTGTTTGGATCTGAGTGACAGTCGATCTAAATGAACTGAATGGCTTTTCAACATTTCATGCTTCAGATTGATCACGCAGAGAGTTATTACTGTTTGAGCTCTGTTTTTTGCCTCACAGCAAGCAGCTCTCCTCACAGGGGAGACTCAACCTATCGTGGTGTTGGGTGGGAGTGTGGATCAGTTTTATCCACTCACATGATTGAAGAAGAGTCTAGTCGGCCTGGGTTATGCTATGGAGAGGACCAATTTATTATCATGCATCCAAGATTTGCATTCCTGAATCAAAATATCTTTCAACTATGACCATAATAATAATAATAATAATCGCTTATTGTCACAAGTAGGCTTCAATGAAATGACTGTGAAAAGCCCCTAATCGGCACATTTGGCCTGTTTGGGGAGGACGGTGCGGGAATTGAACCCGCACTGTTGGCATTTTTCTGCATTACAAGCTAGCTGTTTAGCTCACTGTGCTAAACCAGCCCACTGTGCTAAACCAGCTCATCATGCCTCAGGCTTCACAGGGTTATGGGGAGGTGGTAGAGCAATGGTGCTGTCACTGGATTAATAATCCAGAGACCGAGGGCAAAACCTGGGGACCTGTGTTCAAATCCCACCATGAAATTTGAATTCAATTAAAAGATCTGGAATTAAGGGTCTAATGGTGACCATGAAACCATTGTCGATTGTTGTAAAAACTCATCTGGTTCACCAATGTCCTTTAGGGAAATAAATCTGCCGTCCTTACCCGGTCTGGCCTACATGTGACTCCAGACCCACAGCCATGTGGTTGACTCTCAAATGCCCGCTGATATGGAAGACAGCTAGGGATGGGCAACAAATGCTGGCCTGACCAACGACCCCACATTCCGTAAATGAATAAAAAGTAAAGAAATAAATTTATAATTCACATTGAAAAGGCAAATATAAAAAGGCGATAGAAACACCAGTCTACAGAGACATTTCCCCAGCAACAGAGAAGTACCCTATTTATCTAAGAAATCTCATTGAACTCAAATTTAGTGGGATTATCACGATATGTGAGTCGAATTGATATCACAGCACTGATTTCTGAAAAAGTGGGAATACAAGATCTGAAAATGCCAGAAAATACCTGATCACCCTAAACGGCTTTTGCTGTACCAGGTAAATTTCTAATATTTTGCCAGTTTGAATGCATGGGGGACTCGGGTATTGGTGATTGCAGAGACATCCACGTGCACTGTAGTACTGCAGACACTGGTAATCTGAAATGAAACCAGAAAGTGCCAGAAAGTACTCAACAGATCTGACAGCATCGGTGGAGAGCGAAACAGTGTTAAAATTTCGGGTTGACAACCTTTGTATCAGAGGGGCTGAAAAATGTTTCCGCCGTTAGGTCATCGATCCGAAATATTACGTGTGTTTCTCCTCCGCCGCAGCTGCAACCAAACCTGTTTGCATTTCGGGCATTGTAGTCTTGCAAAATTAATAATTAATGTTTCTTGATTTGCCACTCGCAGAAGAAAAGCACAACGCAAAATGGATGGGGTGCTCTCCTGAGCAATGTCACCGAGTCCTTCTGCTTGTGCACTGGAAATGCTGTGACTGCATGAAAAGATTGTACTGTGGGGTTACCGCTGAAACTACATGGAGGATAGATCAAGTGCTGGCTATGGGATATGTATTTCTGTTTGATACTTCCTCTGTTTCCCCATTGGGTGCCTGACTATAGAATGGCAAAATAATGTAACAGCTGCTACTGTTCTTTTCTTTTTCATGTTCAAGTGTTATCAGATGCCAACAATATACAGGAATCTCAGTGTGATGCGCCTTTTGGGAGAAGCTTTGTATCTCCATTGTTAAAGGGACAGCCTTCTTGTTTTACTTGCAGCTGGACTCCAAAAGAATACAGAAACGTGCAGGGCATCTTTCATCTTCTCTGAGGTTTGAAGCATTTGAAATTAATGTTATCGACCGACTAGAAAAATCAAACTCTGGCATAGTGTCCTTGGCTCCTGTTACCTGCACCAGAGCAAAGAAGTGACAGGTAACCAAGGTAGAAGCTGGGACTGGGTAGCATATTGTCCAATGAAGTAGACGGTATTGGTGGGACTAAAATTCTGGGGGCTGGACAGATGGATCGTGATGCAGAATGTGGCCAACTGCGCCGGTTTGATTCCCGTAGCGGCTGAGGTTATTCATGAAGGTCCACCATGGCCCTTGCCTGAGGTGTGGTGATGCTCAGGTTAAATCACCGTCAGTCAGCTCTCCCTCAGAAAGGGTAAAGCAGCCAATGGGGGTCATCTGGGTCTATCCAGGAGGGGAGTAGTGCAAGGATAGGGGGAAACTGTCGAGTGACGTGGCCCAGGGTTTATTTTGGGGAAGTTTTTAATATATGTCAATGACTTGATTTTAAAAACTCAATCAAACTGATCAATTTTGCAGGTGGTAGAGATCTTGAAATTAGGGAAATTGCAATGACCTGTAGAGTAAGTAAGTGGGCAGAACAGAGGCAGGTAAAATTAAGCACAAGCGAGTGCAAAGCACCGCTCATGGGGAGAAATAAATAGGAGTTGTAAGACCCATATAAATTGTATTAAAATACTACTTGAAGTTGATGAATGTTTAAGGATAGGCCATGCTAAATTGCCCCTTCGTGTCCAAAGATGTGTACGTTAGGCTACGGGGTTTTGGGGATGGGCGGGGGTGTGGGCCTAGGTACAGTGCTCTTTCAGGGGGTTGCCACAGACTCGAGGGGCCGAATGGCCTCCTTCTGCACTGTAGAAATTCTATGATTTTAGTCAGTTCAGCACTCGTCTAATTGGCAATAAATCTGCGTACTGTGGGCCTGCCGGAGGGTGTGAAAAGAATAGGTGCTACGGGCAGATGAAATACAAAGCCACACCAGTAGAATCCAAGACAAATAAAGTTATCCATAATCAGTTCATTGCTCTTTAAACACTATGCCATGAGCAGTACGTTAAGTTTTGTTGTGGAGACATGTGGGATATTTCCAAGCTCCAGAAATGATGCACAGAATGCCAATACACTGAACGTTAATGTCAGAGGACTGGGTAATGAAGAAAGACTGGACCAACTTTGACTGTTCACCTTTGAAATAGAGAGTCTATCTTTCAGTTAATAGTATCATCAAGATAAATCTGGAACATTACTTCATGTTAAACTGTTGGATAAGAGAGCACAGAGTTAACCCTGCGAAAGACAAAATTAGACTGATGTTTGCCGTTTCTTTGCACAGTCTAACGAGTGTGTGTAATAGACCTCTGGTAAGGTGTTGGAGGCAAAATCCCTTGAATCTTTTCAGAAGTAACCAGAGACTCTGCTGCCTTTTTCTAGTTGGAAGAGCTAGCTGAGCCCCTCATCTATATCTATCTTATAAAGTTGTGAAAGTGTAGTGAGTTCAATACAGCTCGATATCACATTCAATATCAAGAAAGTAAGGGCCCGTTTGGGGCACCAATAGCGAGGTGTTTCTCGGAGCCTACAGTGGGATGCTGTTTTTTTTTCTCAACGGGCGGTGGTTAGATCCTCTCTTGTAGGAGATGGTCATTGTCTGACACTTGTGTGGTGCGAATGGAACTTGCCACTTGTCAGCCCAAGACTGGGTATTGTCCAGGTCTTGCTGCACTAAGACCCGCCATCATCACCCACCTCAGAACCCCCCCAAACCTCCATTCCCTCACTAAACCGGCCCATCCAATATGGCCACCCACCTCCACCATCATCCGCCCTCAGCCCACATACCAACTGCTTCGCCAACCCCCGTCCCCACCTTCCTATCCCTCCCTCCTTCTCCCCCACCGCCCCCCAACCAAACTTTGCACCATGAAAGCACTGCCTTATTAAACCCTGCCCGTCTCGACACCAATCTCCTGGTAGATCCAAACCCAAATCCCTTCCCATGGTTTGCCTTGGCCCACCTCAAGATCTTTTCTTTGCCCTGGAACTTGTGCATACACACCATCACCGTCCGCGCAGCTCCCCAGCTCTCGGCTTTTGCCTCAATGACCTGTGGACATGGTGCACCTTCGGGGCCTTGTCACAGACCCTGTCCTCCACGAACTCTGCAAACATCTTCACAACGTAGCCCGTAGCACCTATTCTTTTCACACCCTCCGGCAGGCCCACAGTATGCAGATTTTTCCTCCGCTACTGATTCTCTTGGTCATCCTCCCTCGCACGCAGCACCTTACAGACATCACCCTGGATCGCCACCTCTGACTCCAATGACAGTCTGATCACTCTGACCGGACACCACCTTGTCCACCTCCGGGATCATCACTCCTTCTGCCTCCAAGCGCTTCTCCGCTTGATCCAGGGTCCTGCGAAGAGCTGCAATGCCCCCTCAATCGCACTCGACCAGTCTCCCTGCATCTCCTTTCGTTGCTGCCGAAACTCCTCCTTAATAAAGCTCATTAATTGCTCCGTCGGCAATTTAACTGACGACGACGACCCTTCCCCCTCCACCATCTTCCCATCTTGTGCTGCGCCATGAGTCTCCTCCAATTGCTGTGCCAGGGCTCTCACCCTCTAAACCTCTTGCCTCTTACTGCATGACTTGAACCAGGTTTGATACCAATCCAGGGAAGAAACAATCACCCTCCACTCTCCTCACAGCATGGTGAACATCCCAGCCGTTACTGGGTTAATAGAGCCGTAGAGTTTTACAATACAAAAGGAGGCCCTTCAGCCCACTGTGTCTGTGCCGGCCTTCAAGCGCCTATCTATCTAATCCCATTTTCTAGCACTTGATCCGTACCTTTGTATGCTATGGCATTTCAAGTTTCGTCTAAATACTTCTTAAATATTGTGGGGGTTCCCGCCTCCACCACCCTTTCAGGCAGCAAGTTTCAGATTCCCACCACTCTCTGGCTGAAAAAGATTTTCCTCAAATCCCCTCTAAACCTCTTGCCTCTTACTGCATGACACCATAAATTGGTCACTTTTAAGGGCCTCATTTAGTCGTTTGGGGGACAGACTTAGTCAAGGTGGAGGGGGGAGGCAGCGGGGTCTCCACGTGCCACCCTCCCGTTCAATTAAAGGCCCACACCACCAAACTTGCCATGGGGCACAGGGAGCAAGGTTTCACCCATGGTGACCAGAATTTTCGATATGCCAGCCATTCCTATTATTCTGTGATTGTTATAAAATGAGTGAGACTAAGTTCCGTCAATACCCTTCTAACACTGATTCACCATGTCACGATGTTTAATTTACCAGAATTTGAAAAAGCTTTGTTCATTAGGTTGAATATGAATATGAGCTTTGTGTTGCCTGTTCTTAGGAAGCTCCCCCATCACCTTGTGCCAATCAGGCACTTGACAGGGCAGCGGCTGACCTTCCCCAGGGTCAAGGACCCCAGGGGCGGAAATCCCGCTGGCCGCCCTGAGAGCAGCAGTTCTTTTGACTGGCAACACCACCTGTGAAGCAGTGGTTGCTGCCGATACGATACCCACCCGAGGTTTAGCACACTGGGCTAAATAGCTGGCTTTTAAAGCAGACCAAGGCAGGCCAGCAGCACGGTTCAATTCCCAAACCAGCCTCCCCGAACAGGCACCGGAATGTGGCGACTAGGGGCTTTTCACAGTAACTTCATTTGAAGCCTACTTGTGACAATAAGCGATTTTCATTTCATTTCTTCAACTGAAGCTGCTGACGGTTAATCTCATGGCATTGCTGATTGTGGAATTTTGATGTACGCCAAAATTGCTTCTACTTTCACCTGTATAAGAACAGTCACTGGACCATGTGAGACACTTTGAGACATTTTTAAGAGATCTGATTAGGCATATTAATTGAAAGCTGTTTGCATTTGTTTACCTTCAGAACTTAGTGTGTGGGGATGACGGTTTACAATTTTTCAGTCTGTGGTCCCAGTCACATGCATGATGACGGTTCAGAAAATGCATATGAATTCGGAACAGGAGGAGGCCACTCGGCCCCTCCAGCCTGCTCTCCCACGCAATAAGATCATGGTTGCTCTGATTGTAACCTGAACAGCACATTCCTGCCTCCCCCAATAACCTTTTATCCCCTTGTTAGTTGGGAACCTAACTAGCTTTGACTTCCTTTTGAGGAAGCCTTTCAAAGACTCTTGAGAGAATAACATTCTCCTCATCTCAGAATGAGTCTGCACAACTTTCCAGTTATTAGACCTGAGTAATGGAAGGCAATTGGAAATTGATTCATTTTGTTAGACTTTGATTATTTTCAGAAGTACGAGAGAATTATGTTTTTTTTAAAAAGAGCAATCTTACAGATCTAAATTGTTCTTTTGTGTTTTGCAACTCTCTACATATTTCTGTTATTGAGGCAGGTGTTCTACTTAATACATGCGGATTTTGATTCAAGAAGTGACAGTGTTTGAATGCATAGACCAGATGCTGGAGAAAAATTGCAACATTGAGAAATATCCATTTGAAATGACTTTGCATTGAGGCAAATTCCAGGTTTATTTGGTGTGCATCCAGTGAAATTTCAGAATATCACTGATGTGCCAGAAAGACCCAATAGGGAATCTTGCAAGAAACTGCATTGTTGGGCATTTTCCTTGTCCTATGTCTGGAACCATTTCCTTCCACACAGCACTGCATCTATCAGCTAGCCCAAGAAGTGATCACATTTACTGGAGCAGGTGGATTAAAGTGACTGCTTTACATAAGGCACAAACCACAACCAAGTGTTCTGGGTGTGAAGCAGATGCTCTATCAGTAATGTTACTTGGCAATGCATTGTCATGTTGAGATTATACTTCTCTCCAAAAATCAGAAAAATGGACTAAGAAATGGACTAAGTTGTCAGTTTCTGGGATGATATACATCGGTACACTCTGAATAATACCTGAATATTATCATGATACAATGCATCATTTTAACTGTTTCTTATTCAGCATATTTGTAAATATCATTTGCAATAAGAATCAAGATACTTCTCTTCCCAACTTGCAGATGGGGTGGATTAATAGTGCATTTGCAGTAGCCATTAAATTAGATAGAAGAAGCAACCTTTCCTCCAAAACCACTTATTCCAACTTGTCATAATCTCATTTGAGCTAATTGCTTTTCAGTAAATCCTCCCCTTCCACAAAAAAGGAAATGGAAGACAGCAGCTGTTTAGAGAACAAATTAGTTTCAAGTTCACCATTAGTTATTTTCATTGACTAGCTGCCGATTGCCAATTTTTTTTCACTTGCACGCAACTGGTCGCATTTAATCAGGTAATAATGGTTTCATCTGCTACTTAATCATTGGTTTGCTGAGATGTTACGGTCATCACATTATGACAAAAGCACTTTGAACTTAAGACGGATGCAGCTACCGAAAAGTATTACGACCACCTCAATCAGTCTATAGCTGAGACAAAAAAGATAATTCCACGCTTGATTAATACATTCTTGTAAATGTGGATACTGACCAAAAATGAAAGAAAAAGTGTATATAAATGAAATGTATTTTAGAAGCCTTTCAGATTTGCACTTCAGTAGTTCTTGTTAAGAATTAGGTGATTTTGGAGAACAAACAATTATTGTCCCGATAATCTTGTTATTTTTGCATATTACGTTTCAGTTAAAAACAATACAAGACAGATTAAGCTGATAATAGGACAGTAAAACTAAGCTGTAAATGTCTGCCATGGTGGAGAAACAGTTCAACTGATGAGGAAGATTTATTGAAGGTACATGGCACTCTTTCATTACACTATAAAAACAGAAGAGCTTCTGAAGGGTTATAAATGCAAAGAAATAAAAGTAGTGCAAGAGAGCGACCCAGTGTATCCCGGACCCAAGATTAACATTCCTGTCACGCGCTAGTTACAATTGCGAAGTGCTGCTGACGATAGTTTTTTCTCTTTCTATAATGTGGAATGAAATACCAGTCTGTTTCAGGGACAACTATACAAAGATAGGATGTCACTGGCTCCAGACTTAATCTTCTGTTTAATCCTGATAGATCAACTGCGGTGTAGTTGTAAATGTTTCATCGCATTAAACGCCCTGGAACATTGTGATTGTGTGAATACACAAATAGCACAACACAGGCATGAGGTCACCCATGTTGTTGATGAGGGAGAAGGAGATCTTTTCCGTGGTATTCTCCTGCGTTTAATAGGCCCTGTATTGTTCTAGTCTGTAAAGACCTGGTTCAGTTCGGAGGAATAGAGGAACCAAAATCAATAGTCCACTTGTTGGGGACAGATGAGTTATTCTTATGTGACTGTAATGCAGCACTTCCACAGCCCAGTGAGCAGCTTTGTGAAGGAGATGAACTGTGGAAAATCATCTTCAGCGCACAGTGATAACACATTGTGCAAGTTAATTTTTATTTCATATAATAGGACAAGGCACTGTCCTTGTGTAGTAACAGTGTATAAAAAGAAACACTTCCATTGCAATGGAACAAAATACATGGAGGAGAAAAACAATTCACATTTGAAAGTTTAACCCTCATTACTGTATTTTGCAACAGCACCTCATTATAGTTTATGTCTCTCTGCAGGTCTGTGCTAAGTGAAATGCAGGGACGAACTGGGAGAATAAAGTGTCGATTGCATTTCAATTAAATGTGAAACACATTCCTGCAGGAGGGCCAAAACTATTCTAATATTAGGGTACATTTTGATCCATGCGTAAAATTTTAAAATAGGTTATTTTACTAAACTGGCATCAAATGGCAGCTGAGTAAAATTGTTTATCTTAAACTTCACACAGAAAAATATTACCCCCTTGACACTTGGCCAAAGGACAGTTCATGAATTCATAACAGTGGTGTTCAACTTTTTGTCTTGGTGACTTTGCTTTGAGCTATAGGTTATTGAGGGTCCTCTCCAAACAGTGGCAGTACAAATATTGAAAGCCAGCAGTATTTTATGACTGAAAGCTTTAAGTCATTAATAAGCTAAATTTTAACAAATTCTGTGAACATTTTTACTAAATGTTTCTTTCACCCTGGTAGAGGGTGAATCCTGGTGATTTATCGTGGCAACCTTTTGATTATATTTGTATATTAAAGTACATTAATAAAATAGGCTATGGGTTTTCTTTTCCGCTATCTTTCCCAAATCATCGTAGCCTTCTAATTTGCATTATCAGAGGAAGTGGGAGCAGGAGTAAGCTATTCAGCCATCGAGCCTGCATCAGTAAGATCATGGTCGATCTGATCATGGCTTTAAATCCACATTCCTGTTTATCCCCCATAACCTTTGAAAATATTAATTGTCATACGTTGTATTGTATTTGGGCACATTTAATAGCATTCATTAAATGTGCCTAGTGGTTTTGTTTCGAGTAATGTATTTGTTTGTATTGGCCTGTGACATTTTAGCGGTTTCTAAAGCGTAAGGTCCCGCAATTATCTACCAGTGACTCCCAAGATGGCAGACGTTGTGTCATGTGGCAAAAGGACAGGTTATAATGACTGGAAACAGTCATGTGACAGTGTGGGGTATTGATTTGGGAGCATTATGCTGCTGTAATACTGGGAAAGTGCAGACCCTTTGTAGCTATTATGCAAATCCAAAGTGGTGGAGAGTACATTACTGGGGCTCCTGTTTAAAAAAAAATTCTATTCCATGAATCATTCACTCAAATGACCTTTATTTAGTAAAGGCATATCTCTAAACTGGTTGAATGTATGATTGCAATCTGTATAAAGAATGCTTATTCAGCAAGGCTCACTTCTGATGTGATACAAGGTCCACTTTATTTCAAGGTGTCCTCTATTGTTGCTTTTGAACCTTTTTTCCAATGCATTTGATTGCTTTATTGTGCATTTGAAATATATTTTAAAGAGGAAAAACAAATTAATCCAGCTAACTCTCCCTTCACCCTTTTAAAAAAAAATTGCACTTGATTTCAACGCGACCCCGGTTAAAACTGTTGCCGCCGTGTGTTCACTATTAGAGCAGGGGTTTGCAATCTGAGGAGAAAAGCAATCAAACATTTTAGGATGAACAGAATTACCTTAGCACAGATTCGACTTGTAAATTGAGCATTGTGGCTGTCATTCATAGATTCGGGACAGCAGTGTTCAATAAAGTTATCAAGTTCCTGCATGCGTTGCGAAAGCTGAAGTTTCTAATATTGCCGTTGGTGCTATCGTCCCGAGGATAGATTTGAATAGACTCTGAAGGAAATCATTGAACTCTTGTTTCTTTTATCAGAAAACAAACTTTGAGGGGGTAACTTGTTTTCCTTGCATCTTGTTCAGAGAGTATTTTTTTATTCCAATCCTACAACAACTTATTCCTCTAACATCTCTAACACAATAAAATGACCTGAGGCACTTCTTGGGAATGGTGTAAAGCAAAATTAAACCCCCCAAGACTCATAAGGTAGTGTCAGGGCAGACGGCCAAAAGCTTGGTCAAGGGGGTATGTTTTAAAAGGAAGATGGAGAGGTACAACGTGGGAGAGGTTGAAGGATTGAATTTCAGAGCTTGGGGATTAGCCAGCTGAAGGCATGACCATGGAAGATGGACCAGTTAAAATTGGGAATGATCAGGCGGCACAGTGGCTCAGTGGTCAGTACGGCACTAAGGACCTGGGTTCGATCCCAGCCCCGGATCACTGTCTGTGTGGAACTAATAATAATAATCTTTATTATTATCACAAGTAGGCTGACATTAACACTGCAATGAAGTTACTGTGAAAAGCCCCTAGTCTCCACACTCCTGCGCCTGTTCAGGTACACAGAGGGAGAATTCAGAATGCCCAATTCACCGAACAAGCACGTCTTTTGGGACTTCTGGGAGGAAACCAGAGCACCCGGAGGAAACCCACGTGGACACGGGGCGAAGGTGCAGACTTCGCACAGACAGTGACCCAAGCCGGGAATCGAACCTGGGACCCCGGAGCTGTGAACTAACAGTGCTAACCACTGAGCTACCGTGCCGCCCCTTGCACATTCTCCCCGTGTTTACGTGGGTCTCACCCCCACATCCCAAAAAGATGTGCAGATAGGTAGATTGGCCATGCACAATTGCCCCTTAATTGGAAAAAGAAAAGAATTCTGCACTCTAAATTTAAAAAGAAAATGGAATTCTCAAAAGGCCAGGATTAGATGAGCTTGGACATCTCAGAGGGTTGTGGTGAAGGAAAGGATTACGGAGTTAGTGAGGGATGAGGCAATGGATTGACTTAAAAACAAGGATGAAAGTTTTGAAATCAAGGCACTGCTTGACTGACAGCCAAGAGAGGTCAGGGTTGATCGGTGAGCAGGACTTGGTGCGATCACATTAGTAACACCAAACAGTTTTTATGATGCTAGATGATGGTTGAGTGGCATAAGAGATTATTAATAATTAGTTCTGAAGCTGTTACATTTTGAGCTGTGCAGTGTACCCCCACAGAATGTAATATTCATCAGTATTATTCTTCTTCACCGTAACTGACCCGACTCTTGGTTTTCTATCTGATTCAGAGCACAAGCTTCCCAATGATTTAGGATTAATTTGTTTGTAAAATACATGTCAAAATATTTTTAAAAAAATACATTTTCAAGATTGAGCATTTGGAACAGTGCAGTGACCAGGGGGCGGGATTCTCCCAGCCCAGCATGGACTGGAGAATCCCCGGAACCGCACCATGCCTCCCCGACCCCGGCACGCCCGTGAAGAATCGGCGCCAATTGGTGCCGGCGCGGCGCTGGTCGCAGGCCGCTCTACGCCGCCGGGCTGCCGATTCTCCGGCCCGGATGAGCCGAGCGGCCGCTCTAAAAAGGCAGAGTCCCACCGGCGCCATCCACACCTGGTCATAGTCGGCAGGAACTCGGCGCACAGGTTCGGCGGGTGGCCTGTGGGGGGGGGGGGGGGGGGGCTCCGATTTCGGTGGGTCCCCGATGGGGCCTGGCCCACGATCGGGGCCCACCGATCGGCGCGTCGGCCTCTCGCTCCCTGAGCCTATTTTCTTATACTCTGGCCCCTGAACTCCCGTGCCATGTTGCGTTGGGACCGGCACATTGAGGGAGGCCACCGCGCATGCGCGGGATGGCGCCAGCGCCACTGTGCATGTCCTCGTTGATGCCGGTGCCACTGCGCATGCGCGGGTTGACGCGACGCACAATTCGCGCTGGGATGAGAGGCTGGAGTGGCGTGAACCGCTCCAGCGTAGTGCTGGCTCCCTGTCGGGGCCAGAATCGGTACTCCCAGCGGCTCGTGGCGTTTCCGACAACGTGAACACTCTGCTGCCAAATGGGAGAATCCCTCCCCAGATTCTTGAGTTTTAACTGCATTTCTGAGAGTTTTTAAATGGTAAAGTAATTCCAAAGAGATTTAAGTGCCCACCAACAAATTACTGAAGCTGTGCTCCACTCTGAATCACAATCTGTGTTTCTGAGGTTTGATACAAAGCATGCCGGCCTCACCAAAGCCTTGAGCTGGGAGATGCCTTACAGGAAGCCAGCACTCTCTGTATGCAGTATAACTGCAGCCGAAGAAACTTGTTTAGTGAAAGGTTGGAACTACGGCCGAGCCCTGTCTGCTTTTCTGATGGCACGGGCAAGATTGATCTTGTTAAATGTCAATCTGTATGCCTAAGGCTTTATCTGGGGGCAGATATTTTGTGCAGAATATCTCAAGATGTGGCATCAAGAGGTTCCAGTCCAGTGACAAGATGCCTCAGGACATTGGCACAACTTTGCATTCAGAAGCTTTCTGCAGTGGAACATTGTGATGTCACATTTGGCACACGCAACTGCGTGTTCTTGAAGCAAAGTCGGCTTGGAGCCAAGATGCTCCACCCCAGCCCACCCCACAGCCATAACGCGCTGCAGGACGGACTAAGCTGCTTGGCAGTGGGACTTCCACCCCTCACTGGCGAGGAAGTTCCACCCTTGGGGCCAAGGTCTCCAGTCAGATTGACCAGCAGCTCCAGCAGCCCTGGCAGTGCCAACAGTTCATCAATGGCGCAGTTGGGACTGCAGCCACTTCCAAAAAGAAGGTTCAATGGATCCTGCAGTAATGTAGGTCAGGGGTATTGAGCGTGGAGGGCTTGGTCAGCTTGGAGAGAGGGGCAGGGCTGTTGTGTTTTGGACAGCAGGCGGGTTGGAAGAAAGGGTGGCTACTTCCTTCGCGGAATGCCCATATGTACAAAGGTAACCCCAAAAAATAATATCCTCCTTCGTTCCTGCCCTTTTAAATCCTTGATTATTTATTTAAACATGTTGTGTGGGCAGCTGATTTTGGAAATTCCCCACCCACCATGTTATGGGGGTGAGCTCGGGCTGGGGTCGAGTGGGCACCCACCTTATCCACACGCTCCGCGACTCTTGTCGAGAACACGGCTGGCGGAGGCAAGTAAAATCCAGGCCAATAAGTCGCCATTGATTATTTCAAACTGTTTACTTCAAATCATATAATAAGGGATAACTGAGAGACACTAAGCTCCTTATAATATTTAAGAGTTATGAGGCATTTCAATAGAACATACTTTCCTGTGAAGAACTGGATTGAAAACCTATCCCTGAATAATGCTGAATTTAATCTTTATTTCCAGAAAATTTCTGACATGGTTACAGCCTTCTTCAGGATTGTTCCTCTTGATGAAAATTGGAATATTGCACCAGTCTTGCTACTGTAGGCAATAACGTTTTTGAACTAGGTTTCACTGCTAACTCTGAGGTGATACTCAGTAAGGTATCAATTTTAGCCAAGGTGATTGGCCACAAGTCCACATCATCAGGATGTGTCATCCACCTTGCTGGTGTCTACCTTTGGAGCCATTGTCCTCTTGCAAGGAACACTTGCCTAGTCTAGGCTTCATGCATTTAAAACATAGAAAACTACAGCACAGAACAGGCCCTTCGGCCTACGATGTTGTGCCGAACCTTTGTCCGAGATTAATCACAGATTATCATAGAATTTACAGTGCAGAATGAGGCCATTCGGGCCATCGAGTCTGCACTGGCTCTTGGAAAGAGCACCCTACCCAAGGTCAACACCTCCACCCTATCCCCATAACCCAGTAACCCCACCCAACACTAAGGGCAATTTATCATGGCCAATCCATCTAACCTGCACATCTTTGGACTGTGGGAGGAAACTGGAGCACCCGGAGGAAACCCACGCACACACGGGGAGAACGTGCAGAGTCCGCACAGACAGTGACCCAGCGGGGAATCGAACCTGGGACCCTGGAGCTGTGAAGCATTTAGAGGGGTGACATTCCCCATCCACACAAGTCTAAGCTAATGATACCCTCACGTAGTTCAGCTCGTCGGCCAAGGCAAGTTACTAGCATGTGCTCGCTCATGTTTGGAAGTTTAAATGAGAATGGAGGACACTGGGACAAAAATGAGTCATACCCACAATCTGAACTGAGTGTATGGCTGGCGAATGACTCCGAGGTACCCGCCCTGTCACAGAAATCCCCCTAATATACGCTAAAATTAAAACAAAATAAGTTTAAATGTCGAAGTGACAGTGGGAGAAGCAGTGGCACATTGGGCAGGCAGGAATGAGGGGTTGAGGCTACAATCAGATTAGATATGTTCTTATTGAATGGCGGAGCAGGCTCAAGGGGCCTCCTCCTGCTCCTGGTTCGTATGGTGTCTGAGCTAAAAGGCCGACAAAATAAAACAAAGAGGCCGACAAAATAAAGCAAGGAATTAGAAAAATAAAGCAACACAGAAGATGTACAAATGATTATGTTGAAGGAACAGCGAATGGGAAAGCAAGACAAAAGTTGCTTTACATCAGGCAAGGAATTGGGAAAACAAAAATAACCAAGAATGAGATTAATGAAGGGGAATGGAGTAAAAAAACGACAGAGAAAACAAATTAAGGAAAGTGTTTTTAATTTTATTAATTACAGAGAGTGATAAATTGAGTAATTGGAACTCAGGGAGACTGGTCTCATTATGCACGTGTTCTGCCCCAGCTTCTGAAAGATTGTACTCCTGCAAACACTTACATTCTTAGTATAATGCACCATCTATAACGGGGTGTTATCTGCCACTTTGTGATGCAATTGTGCAAGGCTGACCTGTGAGAGGGAGCAACATATAACTAACTGTAAATGGATTAACAACACTGAACTTTCTGATGCTTCACCACCCGGCATTAAAAGGGTAATTAACCAGCACAGATTTGGTTGTGGACTCCCAGTTACCTATATTAGCAAAGCATCAGAACTTTTAGATCTCAACTCCCACAAACTTCTACAGGTGTGCCATAGAGAATATCCTATCCAGCTTGGTATGGCAACTGCTTGGCCCAAGATCGCAAGAAACTGCAGTGTGGTGAACTCAGCCCAACTCATCACACAAGCTTGCCATCCTCCCATTGATTCTGCCTACACCTCCCACTGCCTGATGAAGGCAGACAGCATTATCAGAGACCCCTCCCACCCAGGCTTTGCCTTCTTCTCGACCGCTCCATCAGGCAGAAGATACAGAAGTTTAAAGACCCGCACATCCAGATAAAGGAGCAGCTTCTTCCCCACAGCTACTAGACTCCTCAACGATTCTCCCTCGGACTGATCTGTTCCCTATAAGAGCACTATTCACGACGCTCAATGCTGCTCTTGCTCATATATTTACTTTGTTTTGCCGTTGTTCTGCACTGTAACCAATCACTATTTGTCAATGTACTATTTGTCAATGTGCTTTGTTGATTATTCTTTATGTCTATTGTGTACGTTCCCTTGGACGGCCGCAGAAAAATACTTTTCACTGTACTTCGGTACATGTGACGATAAATCAATCAAGCCATCCCTGCCCAATGCACTGGGTGCCACCAAAATTGGCTGCTGTAGGATTCCACAGAAAGTGTGTTTTTCTCCAAAAGTATTTGAGGTGAAATTGCTTTGTTTCAAAAGCAGTTGGACACTCCAAATAAAATGTGGTGATATATTCATTCATAAAACAAAGTTTGTGGAACTTATTCCAACTCCATTGTGTTTTTTACTGCGGTGCTGCTTCCAATCTACTGCCTCAGTTGCAAGCACAGCAGCAGAGTCATGTGATATGTTCGCCTGTTCTGGAAATAATGGGCCGGATTCTCCATGGGTCAACGTTGAAATCGGGATCCGCGATCGGGTGGAGAATGGCTTTCGACACCACATCCGGGGCAGGCACTGGTTTGCTGCCGGTCCGCGATGCTCCGACCCCTCTAAATCAGTGTCATTGGGGCGTGCGTTGCGCACAGTCGCAACGATGTTGGCACATCATCAGCTGGCCCACCCGCAATGCTCCACCCTCGATGGTCCGAGATCCCGACGGCACATGTGTGGTCCCAGCGGTCGGAACCTGGCGTGCAGACTGCGGACAGTGACCAGCGCGACCACACACATCCGGGATCCATGCCACTGGCCGGGAGGCTTCTGCTAGGGCTGGGGGTAGTAGTGGGGGTGGGCTCTGGGGTCGGGGTGGGCAGGTTAGGGTACCAGCATGGCAGGCGCCATGTTTTCCAGCACGAATGGTGATGTTTGTCAGGCCTGCGCATGCGCAGCCCGGGACCTGGCCATTTCCCGTGCGATCCGCAGGCGTTTCACATGGCGCCAATGATAGCCCCTCACCGCTACCAGAATTGGTGAGCGGTTCGCCCCAATTTTCCCATTGTGAAACTCTCGCAGATTCTCCGTTCGCGCCAGCACTCAGCCTCAGGAACGAAGAATTCTGCCCAGTGTATTTGTACAAAGAATTGAGTTTGTGACCATCCAGATGGGTCATTGATAGCAAGCGGACCTCTGTCAACGATTAATATCAGAAGCACACAGTACGAGTTGAAATGAATATTTTTCATGGCAGCGATTATTAGATTTGGGGGAAAAGAACTATAATTGAAAAATGACTTTTAAACATTACTATCAAAGTCAGTCCAATCACAACATTTGAGAGGATGACTGAAAAACTTGGAAATAAAAAGGGTGCAGATCGAGAGTAGATATCGTTGATGTGAAGCAGGCAGTGGAAAAGGCATGATTGATCAAAATACCCTGCTTCTTACATATCTGCCACTCTTGTCTTTCTTTTTCTTCTTTTTTTATAAATTTAGAGTACCCAATTATTTTTTCAAATTAAGGGGCAATTTAGTGTGGCCAATCCACCTATCCTGCACATCTTTTTTGGGTTGTGGGGGAGAAACCCACGCAGACACGGGGAGAATGTGCAAACTCCACACGGACAGTGACCCAGGGCCGGGATTCGAACCCGGGTCCTCAGCGCCGTAGGCAACAATGCTAACCACTGTGCCATCGTGGTGCCCTGACTCTTGTCTTTTGATCAATAAAGCAAACTTTCAATTCTGTCCACCTTCCAACAGGTACTGCACACAATGACCAATATGTATAATTTACTCTATTTATTAAAGAGCATGTGCAGAGCATTAACTGCCTCTGTTCCAGCACGATATTCTTTGTAACAGGGCAGAAAATATTGGATATACTCGGGTCTGATGGCATCTGTGGAGAGGGAAGCAGAATTAACATTCCAGTCACATGAATGAACAACCACTTAGCTATGAACTGAACCAGAAACAGAAAATGCTGGACAACCTCAGCAGGTCTGGCAGCATCTGTAGAGAGAGAACAGAGCTAATGTTTCGAGTCTGGATGACTCTTTGTCAAAGCTGGAGAGAACTGAGATTTATACTGTTGGAGGGGGGTGGTGGGAATGCAGTGTGAAGTATTGGGTCTGGATAGAGGGACAGCTATAGAGGAAGATTGACATAGATGTTGTGGACAAAAAGACAGGGGTGCGGGATTCTCCGACTACACCCCACCTCCCGCCGAGCCGCAGAATCGCCAGAGGGTGGCGTGTATCCCGTCCCACCGCCCCAACACCGGCTGCCAAATTCTCCGGTGCCATTTTTTGGAGGGGGCAGGAATCATGCCGCGACGGTCAGGGGCCGTTGGTAGCTCCCCCACCCTTGCCGATTCTCCCTCCGCCCGTTTTCGGCCAGTCCCGCCAGCGTAAATTACGGGGGGGGGATCTGGCCCCGGGGGGACTCCCACGGTGGCCTGGCCCGCGATCGGGGCCCACTGATCTGCGGGCGGGCCTGTGCCTTGGGGGGCACTCTTTCCCTCTGCACCGGCCGCTGTAAAGCTCCGCCATGGCCAGCGTGGAGAAGAAACCCCCTGTGCATGCGCAGGAATCACGCCAGTGGTTCTGGGAACACGCTGGCACTCCTGCGCATGTGCCAACATGCGTTAGCCGGTGGAGGTCCTTAGGCACCGGTTGGCGCGGCGCCAATCACTCCAGCGCCAGCCTAGCCCCTTCCGGGCGGCCTGACGCCGGAGTGGTTCACGCCACTCTTTTGTGCCAATACGGCCCGCCTGCCGGATACCGGAGAATCCCGGCCAAGGAATGTAAATGGTGGTGATAATGACTAAGAAGGGTGCTGATAGTGGCACATAAAGAGATCAGAATGGGTTAATGGCAGAACAGTGTGTCAAAGGACAGCTTGTCCGTTTTCCCCTCACCACTGACTCCGCTCCCCCCACCCCATCCTACAGGGCCATCTGTTCCCTGTTCCAAGTTGTCTTTTGACACATGTAATAATTTATAAAACATAAAAAGGAAGATTTACAGCATTTAAAGCGCATTGTGTCCTTGCCATCTGAAGAAGAGGTAACCTGCCTAATCCCACTTTCCCGCGATTGGTCTGTTGCTCTGTAGGTTATGACACTTCAAGTGCACATTGATGTGTTCTTTTTGAACGCAGTGAGGGTTTCTGACTTGACTACCCTTTCAGGAAGTGAGCTCTAGAGCCCTTCCAGCCTCTGGGTGAAAAAATATTTTTCCTCCACTTCCCTCTGATACTTCTACCAATTATTTTACATCTAACCCCCCTCCCCTGGTCATTGACCTCACTGACAATGGAAACAGGTCCTTCCTAGCCACTCTGTCCAGGCCTCATAATTGTGCTCACTGTGTTCGAAACTAACAACCCCAGCCTATCCAATCTTTCTTCATAGCTATGTTTTTAATTCCCTGTACACTTTATCGTACGATCACCTCCTTCCTTTAACAAAGTGACCGCAAATGTACGTACATGTCTCGCTCAGCTGATCTATTGTTTTATTCAACAAGCATAACTTCCTGACTGTATATTCTGGGCCCCTCCTTGGTTCATCCATAAGCCATCGACATTCAATTTCATTTTCTGTTTTGCACCCTTCTCTTCCAAAGGTAAGAGCTGCCCCGTCATGATAATAGCTGAGTGCGGTTGTGGACTCCAGTATTTGATACGGTGTGGTCCAAATGGGGTCACCTGACCTGGAAGTTAAAGGCCAGATTGCACATGTTACAGACGGTCAGGATAAAGCTTCAGAGTCGCGTTCATGTTAGCGAAATGTGTTATCATTAAAGTTAGTTCAACAGCAAAAGCGCAAATCGGTTGGCATCATTAAAACATAGAAGATAGGAGCAGGAGGAGGCCATTTGGCCCTTCGAGCCTGCTCCACCAGTCATCACGATCATGGCTGATCGTCCAACTCAATAGCCTAATCCTGCTGTCTCCCCGTAACCCTTGATCCCATTCCCCTCAAGTGCCATATCTAGCCATCTCTTGAATGTATTCAGTGTCTTAGCCTCAACTACTTCCTGTGGTAATGAATTCCACAAGCTCACCACTCTTTGGGTGAAGAAATGTCTCCCCATCTCTGTCCTAAATGGTCTACCCATAATCCTTGGACTGTGACGCCTGGTTCTGGACACACCCACCATCGGGAACATCCTCCTTGCATCCACCCTAGCTAGTCCTTCTAGAATTTTATAAGTCTCTATTAGATCCCCCCCTCTTTCGTCTGAACTCCAGTGAAAACAATCCTAATCTACATGGTGTCAGCAGTAAACTAAATGCAACAATAGGGGCACCATGGTGGTGCAGTGGTTAGCACTGTCACCTCACGGTGCTGAGGACCTGGGTTCGATCACAGCCCCGGGTCACCGTCCATGTGGAGTTTGCACATTCTCCCTGTGTCTGCGTGGGTCTCACCCCCACAGCTCAAAGATGTGCAGGGTAGGTGGATTGGCCACACTAAATTGCCCCTCAATTGGATAAAGAAAGAATTGGGTACTTTTATTTTTAAAATGCAACAATGAAGGTTCCGACAGAGCTCAGTTTGGGGGCAATCTCACCGAAAACTGGAGGCAGTGATGAGAAAGATCCAAAGGTAAAGTCTTCCAACTTTCTTCACGTAGCATAGGTAGAAGCCCTAGAAGTCTATAACGCATTCACTATTGAAAGTGATGAGAAACAAAATGACTTGAAAGAAATAATGGGAATTTTTTTAATGTATTACAGCCCTATGTAAAACATCACTCAGGAATGATACAAATTTTGTATGTGCATCAAAGGAAATGATAACATTAGTTTGTTTGTGACTAGGCTGAGAAGACAAGCTAAATCATGTGAACTTTGAGAGCTTGGAAAAGCACTAATCTGAGATGGAACAATTTGCTGGATCACAAATGATTCTCTGAGGGAAAGGAGTTTGAGAGAAGTTGATCTCCTGCTGAATAAAGCAAAAACTATGTGAAGAGTGGCAAAGACATCGAAATGCCAGATTTAACAGATGGCAGAAGATGATAGCCACATACGGTCAAGCAGCTAGGTACAGTTAAGTAGAAACAGTGGCGGGGAAAGCAATAGACAGCCTGAAGGTAAAAAGAGCAAAACTGCTATTAAACATTAAAGTGCAGTTGATGTGGAACAGAGCACTTACCACACAGTTGTCCAGCCTACGGAAAGTATGAACTGTGATAAACTAAATCATTTTTACTAAGATTTGTAAATCGAAGAAAGTGCGCACAACTGCAGATGGTGACACTGTAAGGAACCTCTTTTAAATCCTTGTCTGACCCTTCTGTCCCTTTTAAATGCTGTTTTGCTGGCTGCTGCAACATTGCAGATTTTGGGTTTAAACTACAGACCTTTGAAACCCTCCGCTGCAAGCTGCTATTTGAACTGGCTCAGGCACACCCCTCAATCCGGTGTGCTATGTGGCAGGGTCCCGTGATGTTATTTTGATGGACTTGGCTAGCAACTAATCAGCTCTTTTGAAATTCGGGCGTTTGGCATGCTCCTGATTCTGATTGGTATGGGCTGTTCCAGAAAGATCTGCAAGAAAGGCAGGCTGGCTCTCACTTTTTAGTTTTGTTTTGGGACAGAGCTGAAGAAGACTTTCTCTCTCCCTGAAGGTGGTGGATCTCTCAAAAACTGCCAGTTGGAGGCTCTGTTTTCTCCTCAGCTGAGCTGGTAGGCATTCTCTGTGTGACCTTTTTCCAAGTTAGTTTTCAGTTGGATTAAAAGGCTGGAGAATAGAAACCCTGATCACTCTGATCTGATGGGTCAGATGCTGGCAAGGCAAGTGATTTAAAGAACCCTTGAGAACCGTAGATCTAGCTCAGTGGGGCTGATGGTCCATCTGGTGGATGCAGGCTAGAATTGCATGGACAGAAAGGGAATCTTATCTGTGAAAGCCCAAGTCAGTGGAAGTGAAGGTAACTTTCCAGAGGAAGCCTTACAGCCTGAGACAAACATTAGAAGATCCAAACCAATCGATGGTTTTCAGTACCTCGCATTCTGAGAAGATCATCGCCTACAAAGACCACTACCTCAGCAGCGAAGATTCTCATCTCTTGTCCTGTTTAATCCCATTAATTTTATCTTTCCCCTTCCCCACTGTGTGTCTGTCCTGTGTGCATGTGGGTAGAGGGTGGGACGGTGTTAGGGGAGTAATTAGATCAGCAGACTAATGTTCTAATCTCACCATTACATGTTTAATTGTGTAAATAAACAGTTCTTCTTTGTTCGACTTACAAATTTGGTGCCTGTAAATCATTGATCTCTGTAAACCAAAGATCTCAGGAAAACATGCAAATTATTGGTGAATTCGCTCATGTTGAGTCTCCGGGGCCTGTGGGGCTGCAATTGACCGCGCACTAGCCGAGGGTGTCGTAACAACACAGATATTGAAGCTGAACTTTCCATTGGTGCAGCACCAACAAATTCCAAAGAGGATGAATGGAAGGTCGGTTGGGATAAAGCTTCAGATGCATTACAGATGTATGTTCATGTTAGGAAAATGTGTTATCAATAAATTCATTCAACAGTAACAGTGTCAGTCGGCATTCATCATAAAAACAAGACGCCGCCTGTTATCTGAGTAAAATGGTCATTCTTCACGCATAAGTCGAGCCAATAAGGCTATTCAGTTTTCCGGGTGGGGGAGGAGCATTAGTGCACAGCTGGATCACATCAGTGGTCACCTTCGAGTGATCAGGAGCAACAACCCTGTTTGACCTTTTGATTCCACCTGTTCCCTAGTGTAGGGTCACTAAGCCAGTGACAGCTTCCTCACTGCTGTCCAGCTAGGATCAGCCCACACAGCGCATCCTGCTGAAATCAATCAGTTTAAAGAGAAAGACTTGTATTTATGTATATATATTGTGGGACCTCAGGGCTTCCAATGAAATCGGAAAATTCCAGCAGATAAGTAGTAGTGCCAACCGTTAGTATCTCTTTTAAAGTAATGAATGCAATGTGTTAGTTCTGATTATATGTCATGCTTGATTTGTATATTTTGTAGAGGGATACCTGGTGTAAAGGATTCTTATTTTTTTTTAGTAAATGCTGAAGTGCATAGATCCAGTGCTGAAATAACAGCTACAGTATATGTGGTACTTTATGGAAGCTCGGACCTTACTTTAGTAATGTTATAAGCAGTGCAATAAACTCAGTATAGATAAAATCAAGATTGCTCCATCAATGTAGAGAGCAACTTAATGTAATTTTCAGCTTCACTGCAGACCTACGCATGCACCATGTGCAAATAATTGAGTGAGACTTCCTCTGCAATTTAGTGGCAATGTCTCTATATTCCAGCCAGCATGGGGAAAACAGTTGCTAACACATTCACCCACTTTCCTTTTTTGTACCTCAAAGTTTACCAATATTGTGGATTTTAAACCAGCCCTTGGGAGCAAACTTTTTGTTTCATTGTTACCTATCTTTATTCATGAAATATCACAGCCACACCTGCACTGTGATCACTTCTTGGTCCAGATTAAAGTAATCTGCCCAGTTTTTTCTTTTTGAAAAACAATGAATGGAAGAGGAATTTGGTGTTCTGCCCTCATTGATTTATTTGAAGCATGGTATTTGGAGACAGTCTCTGAAGCGGCATTAAAGGTGCTGGGTGATTAGGCCATGAGTACTGGCAAAGGGTGCAAATTAGCAGGGAACCTTGAGAGAAGAGGAATGGTAAGAGGAGGAGGAGGAGGAGGGGCAGAAAGGAGAAAAAGCTAAAAGGTGCTTGAACTGCTATATCCAAAAATGGGAATAATTATAGTATTTCAGAGCCTTCTGTGTGCGATGACAAGTTTCACAATTCACAATGAGAAACATATTATAAAAGCTTAAATTCTTAAAAGCAACTATTTTACGTGTAGAACATGATCTATTAAGAACTGTTTTTCTTTGGTTTCAAAGTGGATTGAAGTAGGTGACTAGGTATGGTATGTTTGTACTACCGGTATGTTTATACTAGACGGACTTTAGTCTTGTATCACCTTTTAGAGATTTGTCTCTTATTACGCCAAAGCTGTAAAACATTTAAATCCATCTCTCACAGAACAATAACTTTGACAGCTTATGCACTTTCCTATTTTGGGCTGTTTCCATATAAACAGAATAATGTAATGGTCTACTAATTTGTCTGTACCTGGCTGAATTTCAAAGTATCAGTCATTTCTAGCAGAGGGATGCCAAAAAAAAATCCTGTTCCTTTATTTTGCAGAGTTTTGTCTTTCAGGTTTGTGAGGCAGTATTAATGTTACATGACTACTATTTCTAATAACATCTCCTGTGTTAGATGGTTTCATACAAAACTAGAGTTCTGATTAGGCAATTTGTTAGCTCACCGTCCTGGGGTTGTCCATTGATGAGCAACTCTCTGAAGCAAGCGGGATAAATTCCTGTTATATTTTAGAGTCCAAACTCCAAATTCTCCAAACTTGTTTCACAGTGTCATTCCTTCCTAAACTTGCTTATAGTTCGAAATTGTAAAGTAATTTAACTTGGCAAGATATGGTGCAGAAAGTGGCACTGCATGCTAATGGTAGTAAAATGGGTCAGCTGATCCTAAATATAAAGTAGTGCCAGTGGCACATTTCTGCGTCAAGAAGTTGTGGGTTCAAGCCCCAGAACCTGAGCATGACATTAGACTGACGCTTGAATGCAGTACTAAGTAATTGCTATGTTGTTGGAGATGTCGGCCGGAATTCTCCAGCCATTGGGATTCTCTGTTCCCGCCGGCAATGCACCCAGCCTGAGGGTTTCCCAATGAGGTAGGGTGGCTTCCTTGGGAAATCCCATTGATAAGCGGCGGGAGGAAAGAATCCCACGGCCAGGGAACGACGCGCTGATGAGGAACGCACGGCTGGGGGACCGGAGAATCCAGCCCAACATAGAATTTACAGTGCAGAAGGAGGCCATTCGGCTCATCGGGTCTGCACCGGCCCTTACAAAGAGCACCCGACTGAAGCCCCCGTATCTCCCCTATCTCTGTAACCCAGTAACCCCCACTTAACATGTTTTAGACACTAAGGGCAATTTATCACGGCCAATACACCTAACCTGCACATCTTTGGACTGTGGGAGGAAACCGGAGCGCCCGGAGGAAACCCGCGCAGACACGAGGAGAACGTGCAGACTCCACACAGACAGTGACCCAGCCGGGAATCGAACCTGGGACCTTGGAGCTGTGAAGCAACTGTGCTAACCACCTTTCGGAAGAGGCATTAAATCAAGGACCTTTGCTTCCTGTTCAGCTGGATTTTAAAGATCCCATGGCAACCAGCCAGAGCATATTATCTATTCAATTATCTTGTGTGCTGTTTGTGGGACCTCACTATGTGCAAATTTCTGCCGCATTGACCTGCAAAACAGAAGTAACTACTCTTTACAAGTACTTCATTGGCAGTCGAGTGGCTTGGTGTGTCCAGAGTACTCTATATAAATACAACCTTTCTCTTTCAATTGACAGGTTATTTTGCAGTCTATATTGGGTAGAGCTGGTCGGGAGAAGATGTTATTGGACTTTCCATCCATCTAATTATTTGCTTGCCTGGCATTAAAGATGGTTTGCTTATCATCATTTTTGCAATAAAAATTAACAACATTTGCCTTGCAATTAATTGTCCCATTGGTCAATTAGTTTGTTCATAATTAATGATTAATTTCACCAATTACAGAAAAGTGACGTTACTATCCTTTGACAGTTTCCTTTATTTTTATTTGCTGACTACAGATTTAAAATAGTTCCTGTAGTAGATTCTCTGACACTCGATCACAGAGTCATTGGCAATCGACCGTATTAAGTTGCTCCTTTTTCCGCATTTAGATTACCTGATACTGCACCTGACTTTTCTGAATGACAATGTTAATTGTCATTGACTGTAATAGAATATGAACATTATAGGCACTTGACACCGTTTTAATGGTTTTGACTTTTCGTTCCTGCAGTAGGAATCATTATATGTGTGTGAAAAGCAGTTGCCTGAGCTGGAGGCACAGTATTATTACATTCTTACTTGGTGCTATTAACTTTACATAAAATGTTAGCATTAACATGATTTTAACATGGCAATAATGACGTCTGCATTGTGTTGAAAAGTAAGCGAACATTTGGCATAACATTTTGTAACCCCCATGAGGGACATCATTGTATATCACTGATATTTTGAGTGCTGTTTTGTTGCTCACCCCTATGAGGGCCACAGTGGCATTTCAGCACCGAGATCTAAATAATATGTTCATTAGAAAGAGATTCTGAGTACACAGCGATCTGGCACCGTTTCTTTCTGTTACTGTGCATCCCCTTACTGATGCCAAATAACATTTACCTCAAGATATTTTTTTTTGCTGGCAAAACTGCTTGTAGAAAATAGATATTTAGTGTAAAGGAAAGAAAAAAATGTGCAGTGTTCAAAGGGAAATTGAGTTAAGATTTAAGATGAGTCTCTAACAGGCAATGTTTTGCTTTTACAGGTTTAACAGTAAGACATTGTAAATTGTTTAAACTGGAGTATATCGGTATTTATGTACTGCTGAAAGCTAATCTTGTAAAACATTCCAGTGTTAACAGTTGCGTGAGCCAGGAATATGGTGAGCAGTGGTTTAGAAGAAACCAGAAAAGGAGCGGATGCATTTTTAATGTTTAAAATGCGCTTAGCAAAAAAATATATCTATGCACTGTTAAAAACCTAATTGTTGGGATATAATGTTAGACTCCCTGTTAATTTGAACATTCGATTGAATTTTGAAGCTGTTTGCTGGCTGTTACTGAAAAAGAAATTAATTTCAATGACCAAGCTGAATGAAGTGAGGTTTTGTCAGGTAATTAGTCATCAGCCTTTAGCGGCTCAGGGTCTATCACTTCACTAATCCATACATAAACCCCAGCCTTTCGCAGTCAGATATAATCTGAGAAGCATTTTAAACGCTCATTTTTTTTCCTCCCTTACAAACCTGCCGAAGCCCTACTGCTGAAAAGTACATTAATTTATGTCCAGGTTTCCTGGGCTGGTTGTCGAAGGTAGAATTAATGAAACTGATTTACATTTTCCTCCTTTGTTTGATGAAATCTGCAGTTGATTAAATGTAGGCAAGCAGGGAAAAAGTATAACCATTGCTCCATCTCCCACTCTTTTCTGCCGTTATTTATTTATTTGTTGTTCTTATTTATTCGACACCTCTCGGGTATAGTACAGTCTCAAGTCTAGCTGTCTGCCACTGAATCCTGTGCGAGATACTGAGACTGAAGACACAATTACATTTGCGTCTGTCGCTTGTTTCTCATGCAGATTCCTCTTTAACTTTCAGAAGGAAATGATGGTTCATTGATGAATTTTAAAAATTAGCTAATTGGACTGATTTTCCTTTTAAATTTAGGACAAAAAATGACACGCCCTCATTTCCAAATTTGTGGCATTATCCACTGCATTCTTTTATAGGCTCCCCTTGGGAGACATAGAAAAAACATTTTCATAAAGGGGATGTTTTATAATAGTTCTTGGTTAATGAGAAAGCCATAAAAATGTGCCTTATGCACATTTGGCATGTCAGCATAGAGATTGGGATCTACTGTACCGCAGAAAAAAGATTCTCTTGTTTTGCAGCCAGAGTCCATACCCTTTGATTACTGTGTTACAAATGCTGCGTGGTAGGGCGGCGTGGTGGTTCAGTGGTCAGCACTGCTGCCTCACGGCGCCGTGGACCCGGGATCAATCGCGTCCCCAGGCCACTGTCCGTGTGGAGTTTGCACATTCTCCCCGTGTCTGCGTGGGTCTCACCCCCATAACCCAAAATGATGCGCAGGGTAGGTGGCCTATTCATAGATTCAAAGAATTTACAGTACACAAGGAGGCCATTCCGCCCATCGAGTCTGTACATGTGCTTGGAAAGTGCACCCTACGTAATCCCACACCTCTACCATATCCCTGTTACCCAGTAATCCCACTTCCCTTTTTGACATTTAAGGGGCAATTTATCACGGTCAATCCACCTAACCTGCACACCTTCGGACTGTGGGAGGAAACCGGAGCACCGGAGGAAACTCACGGAGACACAGGGAGAAAGTGCAAACACCACACAGACAGTCACCCGAGGCCGGAATTGAAACCAGGTCCTTGGAGCTGTGAAGCAACAGTGCTAACTGTGCCAGCCCGCCGCCGACCTAAATTACCCCTTAAATTGGAATTAAAAGAATTGGGTACTCTAAATGTATTAAAAAAAAATGCTGGGTTACATAAAATGTTACTTTATTAATGTATCTTGCCTTGCAACAGTAGGATGTGGAATTCTCCTACAAGTCACTGGTGAGCACAGAAGGGAACTAAAATCAGAGGTTAACTGGCTTATGCAGAAGAATCTATAGTGAGGGTCGAACAAAGGTCGCTTAGCCCCATCTCAGCAATGGAAGATGTATTTATATATTTAAAATTGTTACATGTGAGTTCAGGAACTCTTGATAAGTTTCAAGGCTCTTTTTATGTGACCACAGAAGGCATTATGAAGTTTGTCTTTCTCTTTTGTATATATTGCTTCAGTTTTTAAAGATGCTCTCCTGAATACAAGTGATATAATTTTTTTACTTCCCTGCTCTAAAAGTGGTGTGCTTTCTAATTTGTATTTCAGTCGAACATGCAACAAAAATCTATACACACTGAAATAAATTAAGCAATGGAGAACTGATTTTTTGTAGGGTTGAAGTGTGGGTTGGGAATGTGCAAATGTAGTAGGAATTTAGAAGTATTTAAAGTGTTATCATGTTCCAATAGATATAGTTTGTGTGCAAAATTCAAACTATAAATGTAAATTAAGAAAAATCTCCACAACCAAACAAGTTATTTTTAAAAACTGATTTGTTAGCAGTATTTCAAGTTGTAATTATGTTTACCTTCAACCAAAGGAAGGATGAGGAATGAAAGGCTATAATATGCAGCTTTGCATTTATTTAAGAACACATACTGTAAAATGAGAAAGAATCATAGTTTCACATTTGACTTCACACAGGCATTTTTCTTGAATTGCAAAACATGCAAAAATGTTGTTTACTTCCACTGAATCCATGTTGCACCTAAGATATGTAAGGTGAAACTATGTGATAAGTGTAAACATTTAGTTGGCCGGCATGGCGGCACAGTGGTTTGCACTGCTGCCTCACAGCGCCGGGGACCTGGGTTCAATTCCCGTGACTGTGTGGAGTTTGCACATTCTTCCAGTGTTTGGGTACTCCACTTTCCTCCCACAGTCTGAAAATGTACAGGTTAGGTGGACTGGCTACAGCAAATTTCCCCTTACTATCCAGGGATGTGTAGGTACTGCTAATGGAATGGGGAGGGGGGGAGTGGGTCTAGTTGGGGTGCTCTTTCAGAGGGTCAGTGCTGAAATGCCTCCTTCTGCACTGGAGGAATTCTATGATCTCCACTCCTGAGATTGATTGTAACCCTTACCTTTTTCCTCACTCAGGCTTATCGACAGTGATATTGTCCTCTTTCATCTTCAGCACTGGTACATCATTTCTGGTGGGGCATATTTTATTGTCCAGCCGACTTGAGCTGCAGAGTGAATTCGACATAAACCTCAACATGCTGAATATCTGAAAATCCATTGGAGTGCCCAGTGGAGATCTGAATTCAGCAAACTAAGTGTTAATTTCTGAAACTGCACTATCGTAATTAGTATTTGAGCAAAGCGATGGTATCAAAAATCATTTCTTGTTCAGCTATCCTACCAAGCTGCATTATTTTTTCCGAAGTGTGAAAATTGTTCATCTGCATATTATTTTGATCTCGCTATGAGCCCCCATGTATGATCTTATTTATAGCCTTTCCGACTCAAAGAGCCCAGACTGGGCAGTTTATGCAGTATAGAACATTGATTTCTTGTCTGACCGCATCTGCCTGATACAGAAAGGGATTGAGCAGTTATTTTTTCTGGATTTAGCTTTTCCTTATCAAACATTTATGATTTAGCGCTAAGAACAGCATCTGCCGGTAGAGCAGTTTAGTGAGTGAGTTTTTTTTTAATGTATCGTACCTCAGTTTAATGGCAGGAACCCTGGTTCAATATCATGAACTTGGAAAGGTTTTCTTAATGAAAGCCTTGACGTTTGCTGTATTGGAGCTACATTTATCAGCTGTGTAAAGACTGTATGGACTTCATTATACAGAGAACTGCCACTGCATATTTTCAGGGCCATCCATTCAGTATCAAAGGATAGCAGGCAGAGAAGTAAAGGTTAATGGCTGAAGCAGATGATGTCAGAATTATCCCTAAAGGCCAGATTTACTTAATTCTCCGTGTGATAATTAGATAATTGGGAGCCTATTGTTCCACACGCTGCTTCTTGCTGTTGGAATTCAATCGGAAAGAAATGAAGGACAACACAATGAATTGTGAGCCACAGTACGTTGGGACAGCGTGGGGATCAGCCAGTTAGATTCAGCAAACTAAGTGATTTACTCTGCTGGTAGTCAGGTCACCCTCCTCTCTAATGGGATACTTTTGAACACCGAGAAATAAAACAAAAAGAAATGCAATGTGCAATCAGCAGTCCGATTGAGGTGTCCTCACAAACGGGAATCTCGTTTTTCATTTTTCTCTCTCTTTGGAAGCGCAGC
The DNA here is from genome assembly GCF_902713615.1 of Scyliorhinus canicula. NCBI lineage: Eukaryota > Metazoa > Chordata > Chondrichthyes > Carcharhiniformes > Scyliorhinidae > Scyliorhinus > Scyliorhinus canicula. The sequence continues at coordinate 14,589,300 of NC_052154.1, read as the reverse complement.
GCAACGTCCGCTCTTAACAGCTTGTTTGTCATATGTGCTGTTTCCAAGCTGACAGCTCTTGAGTTTCCAATGATAACAGCCATCGGACTTGATCTGAGTTCAATGGATATCACTAAAATAGAATCATCGTCTTTGTGATGGATAGAAAAAGTAAAGTAATACATCCTGATAAAGCTATAGCTTTTCGACTGTGACCTTGTACGATCTATAAGTGAGTTGCAGTCCTGGACAGTGCTGAAATGCATCAACACTTTGAAATTTAAGTAGCAGTGAAATCCATCAATGGGGTGAAGGTAGAATGGCCTGAGAAACCAATGGATCATGCTTAGAGGGCTCGAAGGGAAACAGGGTAAGCTGAAGGTCAATATGCAGACACGTCCTGAAGGAATCGCCGAAACTCATTCGCATTCAGCCTTCAAAGCACTGCTGCAGCATGATGAAACATCGGTGGAAAAATAACACAGGAACCTCGGAGCGTTTCCTTTCTCCCCTGCCCCTCCGGGCAGAGTGTAAGACGGTGTATTTTAAAGGTACACTCGAGGGCAAGCACAGGCTGATGCGGTTTGCTAATGCACAGCAAACATGTAAGGCGCCAAGAGTTTTAGTATTATCCCCCCCCCCCCCACAAGCCGGTTGCCTTTCATAATTTTTGGACAAGAACGTGCTTTTGAAGAGTAATCATAAAATATCTTGCTCAAATTAAAAATGGGCTGTTAAGGTCATACATGAGCTATTCTTGTGCGTGAAAGAGTAAGTGGTTAAAGAATCACATGCTTGTCTTCCCATGCACTACCAGTAAAGGTTGGTCAAATTGTGTCTTGCCAGCACAAAAGAACAGTTAGGCCATTCAGCCCCTTGGGCCGGGTAAGGGTTCAATATTGTGCAGTGCAATATTTGAATAGTTCTGTCTATTACATTTATTTAGGTAGGCGTGAATGTGGCTGTTACATAGACTTTTAAAATTGTTCATTTCATTTAAAACCAGGAGCTGGTTTTAAAGCAGACCAAGCAGGCCAGCAGCACGGTTCGATTCCCGTACCAGCTTCCCCGAACAGGCGCCGGAATGTGGCGACTAGGGGCTTTTCACAGTAACTTTATTGAAGCCTACTCGTGACAATAAGCAATTTTCATTTCATCTTTCAAATAGGTGAGGAAGAGGATTGAGAGGGGTGCAGAAAGCTTTGGAAGGTAAAGAGGCTGCTCCTGAAAGTGGAAGTCCTTAATAAGGGGGTGTAGAGATTGGGGCAGCCTTTCTGAATGATGCCCCGATCTGTGAGGAGCCGCTTCTGCTGGCCAGTTCAGCTCCCCAGTGCATGAAAACTTTCTAAGTGTGGCCTTGATGTGGCGAAACTTTCTGAGGTCCAACAAAACGGCTAAGTGTCGTTGAGTAGAGCTGTCAATCTTGGCAAGGCAGCCGTCGATTAGCACCTCGCCAAACTGGACTTAGAATTTGTTCCGCTGAATTGCGCCCACAGAGACACCATAGAATGTACAAATATTATTTACAAGTATGATAACACAAATGCAACAGTATATCTATCAGGAGAGGGTGAATTGACTGGATCTCTTTTCTCTTGGAAACTGAAGGCTGAGGCGAGACCAATAGTGATCTTTAATATTATATATATATATATATATATATATATTTTTTTTTTAAATTTAGAGTACCCAATTTCTTTTTTCCAATTCAGGGGCAATTTAGCGTGGCCAATCGACCTACCCTGCACATCTTTTGGTTGTGGGGGTGTGACCCATGCAGACACGGGGAGAATGTGCAAACTCCACACAGTCAGTGACCCGGGGCAGGGATCGGACCCGGGTCCTCAGCGCCGTCAGCAGCAGTGCTAACCACTGTGCCACCCGATCTTTAATATTATAAAGGGCTTTGGTAGAGTGGACGCAGAGAGAAAGTTAGTTAGAGCAAAGCTAGAGGCCTGCAATATAAAATAGTCACCAAAAAAAAACCAAGTCGGTAATTCAGAAGTGATCTCTTTATCCCAAAGAGTGATATGGAACTCACAACTGCAGCGAGTGGTTGAAGCGAACAGTATAGATTCAAAGGGAAGCTAGTCAGGCATGTGAGCAGAGGGTTATGTCAATAGGTTTAGATGAGGACAGACAGAAGGAGGCTTGAATGGAACATAAATGCCAGAATTGTTCGAATAACCAGTTCCTGTCCCGTACGTCTTATGTAACGCCACTGGCAGTTGTTATCTATCGCAATATAATGTATTTATTATATTTTGCAGTTATATATTGTTATGGCACCCTGGGCTAGTGCGCGGACAATTCCAGTCCCACACGCCCCGGAGTCACAACACAAGTGAATTAACCAATAATTCTTATTAAAAATCCCAAAGTCTTTTGCCCTTGGCTATCCAATAATTACAGTCGCCAGGTTTGTAAATGTAAACACGATTACTGTTTATTTTTCACAGGAACTCTAATGAAATATGCAGCAGATACAACTGGTCAACTATAAGCTCATTCCTAATCCCTATTTCAACCTGCCCCCACTCTCTATACACACACACACCAGACAGACCAACATAGAGGGTGGAAAGACATAACAATCATAAGTGAAAGGAAGAAAGAGTGTTTGTTCCAGGTGATGGTTTTAAGCACATATTTCTTCCCAGCAAGCTTGCAGATTAAAGTCTTTGGTGTACGGCCTATAATGGTCTTCTGTGTATATTCATTCATTCAGGCTCTCCCTAGTTTAGTACTCACAGATGTTATGGAGAGGCGCCTTACCTCTGTTCAAACTTTAGTTTCAGTTCATGGTTTGTATTCAGGCCTCTATGCTTTCAGAAGTACTGCACAAACAGGCTTTAGGAGAGAGAAGTGGTGGTTTCCGCTTCCAGAACCAAAACTGGAACCTTGGGACTCTGAAAAGCATTCCAGTGGATTGGATCCAATCACAGCATATCACCCGGCCTTTTGGGCCAATTCATTTGGCCATCAGCCAATCAATCAACCCAACCCCATCCTTCTCACCACTAGTGCTGAAACATCTGCAACTCCTGTTTAAACCAGCAAGTGATCTCTCCTGTACTTCTGGATTCTTCTCCTTGAATTAAAGGTACAGGCTGCTTGTGTTAAAGTGACATGTCCAATAATCATCCATGGATCAAAATAATAATAGAAAAATAAATAAAAGAGAGGGAAAATAAGGGACTAAACAGGGAATAAACAGGCAGGACCCTTACAATGTTGGAAATATTGTAACCAATTTCCACATCCTAAGATCAGAGTTAGATAGTTTTGGTGACATTGGTTGAAGGATAAACTTTGGCCAGGAGAATAAGAGAGTACCATGCTCTTGTAATGAAAAATGAAATGAAAATCGCTTATTGTCACAAGTAGGCTTCAAATGAAGTCACTGTGGAAAGCCCCTAGTCGCCACATTCCGGCGCCTGTTCGGGAGAGGCTGGTACGAGGCTGCTCATCTTTGAACAGTACAATGGGATCTTTTGTATTCGCAACCATTTTCCCTCCCAGGGACAATCCCACAGTGGAACAAGTTACCAAAGGAAATTGTCATTGCTCATCATTGTCAAACTTCAAGAACCATCTCTAGATTATTTTCATTTATAAGTTTTCATTGTCAAGACTATCATTTCACCAGGTCATGCCTGGTTCAGCTGCCCATAGAAATCCGGAGAATAGAATAGAATCCGCAGAATCCCTGTAGCGCAGAAGGAGGCAATTTGGCCCATGAGGTCCATCCGAAAGAACACAATGGCTAGGCCCACTCTCCTGTCCTATCCCCGTGGCCCCACCTGACACACCTCTTTGGACACTAAGGGGAAGCTTAGCGTGGCCAATCCACCTAACCTGAATATCTTTGGACTGTTGACATCAATGTTTTTTTTTTTTTTAAATTTAGAGTACCCAATTATTTTTTCTAATTAAGGGGCAATTTAGCGTGGCCAATCCACCTACTCTGCACATTTTTGAGTTGTGGGGGCGAAACCCACGCAGACACGGGGAGAATGTGCAAACTCCACACGGACAGTGACCCAGAGCCGGGATCGAACCTGGGACCTCAGCGCCGTGAGGCAGCTGTGCTAACCACTAGGCCACCGTGCTGCCCTTGTTGACATCAATGTTGACGGAACAAAGATATTTATCTGTGACATCATCACAACTAAAGCAGAATAGGGAGACTGGATCTTGGTTTAATGTATTATCCAAAACACGGCACCTTCAGGAACACACTCCTCCTACTTCAGAATTATATTGAAGTGTCATCTCAGTTGTGTCCTTGAGGACACGAGAACATAAATTTGGGACTCTGAAGTGAGAGTCCAATGAGTCTGGGCTGACAATTAAATGTTCCTTCTATCCTTTTCTTAATATCCTCAATGTAATCATATGGTCGGATGAGAAGTTAACTGAAAATTGCACTTATCGCAAACAATGAAATTTATGGCCCCATACCTAAGTTCTTAGTTATTTGGCCTGATCACTCATAGTACTCATAATGCCACCTGCAATTAAGCATATTATGACAAGCCTTTGAATACCTTGCTTATTTTAAGAAAATTCAAGGGCAAAAATTTAAGCAGCTTTTCCCAATTTTTATGATCTTAAACCTGTACATTGGAACCAATGTACAGGTTTAAGATCATAAAAATTGGGAAATGCTGCTTGAATTTTTGCCCTTGAATTTTCTTAAAATAAGCGGCAAGGTATTCAAAGGCTTGTCATAATATCCACTCATGTACATAATGAAGTGCAGACAGGCAGTGATTGACACACAGGATGACCAGTAAGCACACAGCACAGTGCAGCCAATCACCAGACAGGACACTACCACTATAAAGACAGAGGGCACTAGGTTTCCCGCTCTCTCTGTACCCAGCCACTGAGACAGTCAGAGTCCACGAGCTAGCCAGTGCAAACACCATGCGGTAGCTAGTAAGTCTGGTCAGGCTAGTACAAGGTCTCAAGTCAGTTCAGTATAGTGTCGACCCACAGCTGATTATGTATATTAGTTCTATCGTTGAATAAAACCGTGTTAGATCTTCTCCAGTGTTAGAGGTCTGTTTCTAGCTTCACTGCATCGAGTGGAGTCCACATCGAACCAAGCTGCCCAACACATCAAGGCTGATTTCAGGCATTTAGTTGTATTTGAAAGTATTTTTTGTGTTTGCAGATGTTTGTACGTATGTTGTATCTAATCAGGAGGTTTGAAATGAACCATTGTCTGAACTGATAGATTAAATTACAGCCATGAAATCACTCCCTTGCAACTACTATTTTGCACACATGTGCACCTCCAATATATCCTTCGGTGTTGTTCTTGGGAATTCTTGGATTTGGAGCAGCATTGTAATGTTTCATTGCTAATCTGGCCTTTAAGGCCAATGCTCTAAATAGGCAAATTCCTGTAGTTATACCTAAACTATGGAGGTCACTTCGAGGTCAGGTGTAATAGCTTGTAAATTTCAGACTGCAGATCAAGGTCTGACTTTCTCTTTTTTTTGCAAGATTATTTGTCCTGCTTAACAAGGTATGAGATTGGTATATGATGTATGGTGTGTGATGGAAAGGTACCAGATGCAAGACTTTTATCTGTGTAAATATGGGGATGAATATATATATATTACAAAATTATCTAGTTGGTTACGATGTGTGTGAATGTCGAGACACAGGATGTTGTAAATTTTGTTTTTGTTTAGATGATGTGCATTTCAAAACAGCCCAACCTATAACTCATTGTTCGATTATTTCTATAATCATCTTAAGGTGCTTGCTTGATATCCTTTTACATTTCAAATTGTGAATAAGATTCGTACCATGTCACCGTGTGCTCCCACAGTAGATTGTCCATGCAAAATGCATGCATGGAGCATATTTTATATTCACTTTGGGGAGATGTTAAATTGGTTAAGCCCTTTTGAGTAATGAGTGTATATTACTGCATTTCAGATGCATGTACGTGCACCTAGTTCCAACTTTGAAAATTACACACAGTAAAACCATCATCATGTATTTTCCGAGGAGGTAAAGTCCAACATGCTCAGGACATTGCTTTTATTAATGGCATTCTGTCAACTCCTGTAAGCTTTGCATATTTGCATATTAAAGAGCTGGGTAAAGAAATACTTATTTTATTACTGCAGCTCATAAATCAGTTTGTATTTCTCCATTACAATCTGTCTCAGCAAACTTGAGCAAAAATTGACTGGAATCAAAATGCACGCACAACTAGGCATACAAATCGATCAGTCATTTGCTTAAAAACAAATTCTTAGGGTTATTGATGAGTTATTATTTCATCCCTTTAGGAAAGAGAAGTTAAATCAAATAAAGAAATTAAAATGGAGCAAGAATAAATGAAATTTGATGGACTATTGACCCTGTTCATTAGTAAAAACTTGTTTTATACAGAGATATTTTCTTTTTACGTAGTAACTGAAAATTGTGAAAAGCTACTTTGAAATTCCTCTTCCGAAGAGCATTTTTATAATATCCCACATATGGTATCCAAAGTTACGTGAAATCTAGAATTTCAGTTTAAAAAAAACTCTCAATTTTTTTCCAGCCTTGCCCCATTTTATGAATATAATGAGGTATACTGTATAAAGATTCAATGGTACTGCCATCATTCGTTATATCCAAGTGTTGTTTTCAAATGTGAACCTGAGCAAGTGTTGCTCGGTTGTTCGTCTGTTTGGGCATCACAGTAGACTCCAGTACTGTTTTATTGCATGTGGGTCATCCTCCCAAGGTCACTGCATAGGGACCAGGAGACCTGAGAGGTTTTCTCCAAATCTTAGACAGTTGGTGTACCTGGGGAGGGATTCTCTGATCCTGGGGCTAAGTGTTGACGCTGTCGTAAACGCCGGAGTGTTGTACGCTGGCAGCACCTGGCCCCTAGGATCAACGACCCTGTGCCGCAAAGGGGGCCAGCACGACACTGAAGAGCCTTACGCTGCTCCCGCTGCCGATCCGGGCGTCAGAACTGGTGCCACGGGTCCGCACATGCGCGCTACGGCCGGTGCAATTTTGCGTATGTGCGCTATGGCCAGCGCGCGTTTGCGCATGCGCATGGGTTGCCTTCGGCCCCGACGCAACATGACGGAAAGCTACAGGGGCCCGGCGCAGAGGAACATAGGCCCCCACCAGGATAAATCTGCCCGCCGATCCGTAGGCCCCGATCGTGGGCCAGACCACTGTGGAGGCCCCTCCCGGGGCCAGATCCCCCCTCCCCCCCAACCAGCCCCCCCCCGCAACATAAGCGGCGAGGTCCCGCCGGGTGGGACCATACGAGAACGGCGCCAGCGGGACTCGGCCTAACTCGACGGTTACTCAGCCTATCGCGCCGCGCTGACCGCGCCAGGGCAGCGTCGCATGAATCCCCACCCCCCGACATTCTCCGACCTGGCGCGGGGTCGGAGAATCCCGCTCCTGATTTATCAGCTAATGTCAGTAGACCACCATGTTATATTATACTTTGTGGTAATATGTCATAATTCTTTGCCTTGTGATCCAGAATGGTCTGACAGGTTGATGGTAAGGAAACCACCAATCTTTAGATTGAAGAAAACTAATTAATTGAATAACGATTAAATTAAATAGAGTTTGCACACTCTACAGAGCTATATCTACTAATAAAGTAAGATTGAGTCTGTTAACCAATAATCTATAATCTAGTATTAACTAATGATGTCCTCGTGCTACTTCTCTCTAATCTAAGGTACTCCTTGAGCTGTGATCAATACTTCTCCTCTGCTAACGCTATCCAAGATTCCCTGAGGTCTGATATTTATACTGGGAACTGGTGGTGCCCTCTAGTGTTTGAATTACGCTGAGATTTAATAATTAACCCTTCACTGGTGTACCTATACACGTATCATTACACACCAAGCAGACTTGGGACTTCCTTGACCTGCATACAATAGTATCATGTCGCATTGTCACTGCACAACTGAGCTGCTCAAGCACGGGTGTTGAAGAGGCACGGATCCCTCCATCAGCTGGAAAGCTCCGATGCAAAGAGATTTAACTCTGATTATCCACACATGATGGCTTCATGAATTTTACAGTGCATGTATAGCACACTTATTCTGATCGTCTTGTTTCTAACTGTATGTGACGCTACAGTGATCCACACTGTGAACTAAGTCATTTCATTTTAATTATAGTCCCTGTATCTACTGAAGTGAGAATGTCCTCTACATAGGAATGTTCACTTGAGTTCTGACCAGTTCTCTAAGCATTCTGTAGTGATGTCCCAATGGAAGGCATGCTGCTGACTGTCAGAGAGTGATACATAGAACATACAGTGCAGAAATTGAAAATCGCTTATTGTCACGAGTAGGCTTCAATGAAGTTACTGTGAAAAGCCCCTAGTCGCCACATTCCGGCGCCTGTCCAGGGAGGCTGGTACGGGAATCGAACCGTGCTGCTGGCCTGCTTTAAAAGCCAGTAATTTAGCTGAGTGAGCTAAACCAGCCCCAACAGAAGGAGGCCATTCGGCCCATCGGGTCTGCACCGACCCACTTAAGCCTTCACTTCCACTCTATCCCCGTAACCCAATAACCCCTCCTAACCCTTTTGGACACTAAGGGCAATTTAGCATGGCCAATCCACCTAACCTGCACGTCTTTGGACTGTGGGAGGAAACCGGGGCACACCCACGCAGACCCGGGGAGAAAGTGCAGACTCCGCACAGACAGTGACGCAGCAGGGAATCGACCTGGGACCCTGGAGCTTTGAAGCCACAGTACTAATCACTATGCTACCATGCTGCCCCCACTACTGAGAGCAATACTGGGACATTTCTACAATTTCTGAATTCCCGTCTAGGTCGTACTCTAACTTTCCCTGCTTTGTTTATTGTTTTGATAGGTCGTCGTCTCTCTTGCATCCCCCAACCTACTCATGCCCCCCCTTCGTTCCCCCCCCCCCCCCCCCCCCCCCCCCCCCAACCAAAATCATTCCATGCCATTTTCCTTTGGGATAGCCTAAATGCTTTATCTGTATGCTTTTTTTCCCCTAAAAATTGTCAGTGCTGTGTCTTGTCTGAGATCCTAGCGTGACGCTGGCTATACTTTCCTTTACCTTCCACTGCCAGGCAACATGGTCAAGCTTGGCAACACTGTTCTGTCAGGAATTGTCTAACTGTTAACCTGAGTTGAGCCTGGAATTGAGATGTCATTGTTCATTGCTGCTGGGCCTTGCTTCCTAAATATATATGATAGGAATATATGCTAGATAGGAAGGACTGCATATTTGGTGGTATAACAGGTTCAGCGACCAGGCGGTACATTTCGGACAAAGAGACACTTGGTGCAGTGCTGTTGGTGCAATTATCATGCAACAAAATTTATACTTAATCAAGGCAATTAATACCCATGTTCAGATAGTCCTTGTTTCCCATTGACTCTCGTGGCTCCAGAAAGCTTAAGTCTCCTTTTTGCTTTTATCTCCCTTTGTCTTCTTGGATAAGTTGGATGCACAGATTTCAAGACCATTCTTTTTATCCCCTGCAGCCAGGGGCTGTTTCTGTGTAGACCTTGTTATCTGTCTGTCAGTGCTTATATTAACTCTTCAATTGTGATCATGACCCGTAGTCGTGACTCAAACAACATATCCTTAACACATAAACAATCCATCCATCCATCCATACATGTAGTTCTGATTAATTCAAGCCATGCAGGCAGTACTCAGTCAAGCACACATCTCAAATTAACCCTTCATCTATCAGGAACTAATACAACGAGTAAAAAATGATTCAAATTTCTTATGTTGCTGAGCTCTGTCCTTTTGGTAGGGCCAGCCGGCTTACTTCCGACTGTACTGTGTAGTGTTAGGCCTGAAGCCCATGTTTGTTTCCCCCAGACATCACATCCATCCCCACTGTCCCCCAAAAAAGTACTTGCTTCCTCAAGTGCTTGTGGTCAGTTACATGTTGTTGGAATTCTCCACTCTGTGGGCAGTGGGCTGGATGCAAAATTTACATATTACAATGAGCTCACTTTTGGGCAGGTGCATGGTGAGGGGGTGTCGGTGGGGGTTGGGTGTGGGGGGTGCTGAAGCACTTACTTATGATTTTTGGATTCCAAGTTATGAAATCATCCCACTCTGGTGGCCATTTTCACTGTAGATATTTTCCAGTTCTTGTTAAACTTGCAATCTCATTTTCGCAACATGTTTTTTATGCCTGTTCAGAATTCTATTCACTTCCAATATCAAGGTGAATTATAAACTGGCGTTTGGAAAAAAGTGCACCAAAACACCGTGAAGTTATATGGTTAGTTATGTTCTCGTCATTGCTGTCGGTCTTTTCAAACATGTACCGCATTGCGCTATGTGTAATGTTTTAAATAACAGTTGAAGGGACGTGGACAAAGCAAATCAACGGTGCAGAATAAGCTATGGGCCGTTCCTGTCCTAAAAAGAAGTACGAGGGCTTAGTCAAAAAAAAAATACTGAAACTTATTCATTGGCTTTAAACCTTGTCATAAGGGAGAGAGATCTTGTTTCAAGCCTGGATATCACATTACACAGAAGCAGGTCTTTATTTGGATTTATCTGTCCTTTGTGTACAGACTGCAAACCCACATAATATGCTAATGAAACCATTTTCTATTACATTAAGGATGCAACTCTCTGGACTTTCTGCAAGGTTCAGTTGTAATAATAAGCATTAAACCTATGGTTCAGTTGTAATAAAAGACATTAAACCCACTGTACCTAAAAATCATAAAGAAAATACAATATATCACAATAAGACTTGGCAAGGATTTATGAAGCAGCACGGCAGTCAACAAATAATCGTCAGAACTCATTATGACATTCTATTACTTGGTGTTGCAGCTTGATGAAGCGAGGGGAAAGCCAGACTGGTCATGCTGAACGCACTGTGCACTCTGCAGATTTCCTCAACACCTCCAGCCCCTGCGTTGGGTGCATGTCTCTGAATACTGAGAGAACCTTTGGCCGTGGCTCTTTTCTGTCACATTCCTGTGGGGCACTCCCCTTATTAATCAGTGTGAATTGATTGCAAACGTGGCCACAATTAATTAGTTGTTGGCCCTATTTAGTCAAAGTCTGTGCCCTACTGGCATTCATAGACAATTGTTACCTGATTAATTTGAATTGTTAGTCGAATAGTGCCTTTTTGATCCGTCATATTTATAAGTGTTTTTGTGTCACCCGATTTGGTTTGCAATTTGATATTTGTCATCGCCATTCCTGATTTATTTTCACCGTAACTTCATTGCAGTGCTAATGTAAGCCAACTTGTTACAATAATAAAGGTTATGATTGTTGTTACCCCCATTACTTAACACTGCCTCAAGAAACTCAGTTATCAGTTTCTAGCCAAAACCATGTTTTTTGCTCCCAGCAACTCTAAATTCTCTATGAAGGCCAGGTTCTTCCAACTTTTGAGAACTCGTCCCATATCTGAGGTTGTTTCCCCAACCCCATGTTGGGCTTCTGAACAGAATACCAATACAAGCTTTTCATTTGATAGCCGATTATTCTTTACATTTACAGCACAGCCTCCTCTTCAACTATTTCAGCCTTTCCCCCTCTTTCGATTTTATTATCAGACGAAATGATAGGATGCCTACAGTGCAGAAGGAGCCATTTGGCCCATCGAGTCCGCACCGACCCTCTGAAAGAGAACCCTACCTAGGCTCACTTCCCTGCACCATCGCTGCAACCCACCCAACCTTTGGACACCGAGGGGAAATTTGTCATGGCCAATCCACCAAACCTGCACACCTTTGGACTGTGGGACGAAACCGGAGGAAACCCACACAGACACGGGGAGAACGTACAAACTCAACACAGTTCCCCCTCAGCTCTAAATCCACCATTCTTCTTTCTTGAATACACAATCTTCTACTTCACCCTATTCTTCTCCCAGTACCTTAAGACTGCAGAATTTTTTCTCTCCCTTGGTGTTTCATTCCTCGCATTATCCACAAGTTTTAAAAATCAAGCTTGTCATTGTTTAATCACTGATTCCTGACTGACCTTGTCAATGCCACCATGTGGTGCCACAGTTGTTTCCTCTCCCAAGTTTTGCAGAGGTATCTGAACAAAATAATGCCCTGGAATTTTGGTCTAATATTCTGTCCTGGGCAAGGCATCCCCAACCTGGGCAAAATTTATATGATGGGACCGTGAAATCTCAAGCTGTATGCCTGACAACCGAGAGTCAATTGTCTTTGTAAATAACAGGTAAATTATTTGTGCTGCCCTTCACGGGTAGAGTAATATCAAATAACATAGTGGAAGCACAGAAATGCTGATGTCTGAAATCAGGTATTATCCAAGTCATGTCTCACCAACTTAATTTCATTTTTCGAAGAGGTGACCAGGTGTATAGATGAGGGCAATGCATTTGACGTAGTCTACTTGGACTTCAGCAAGGCTTGTGCTGAGATCCCACACGAATGTCAGAGCCCATTGGGATCCAAGGAAATTTGGCAAATTGGCACCAGGATTGGCTGAGTGGCAGGAAGCAGAGGGTGATAGTCGAGGGGTGTTTTCCTGACTGAAAGCCTGTGTCCACTAGGGTCCCGTAGGGATCAATGTTGGGGCCCTTGCTCTTTTGATTTAGACTCAAATGTTGGAGGGTTGGTCAGTAAGTTCGAGGATGATATGAAAATTGGTGGGGTGATGAGGAAAGCCTTAGATTACAGGAGGGCATAGACAGGCTGGTCAGATGCGCTGGTCAATAGCAAATGGACTTCAATCTGGATAAGTGTGAGGTGATGCATTTGGGCAGGGCAAGCACGGCAAGGGAATACATGGCAGGATATGGGAAGCACCAAGGATCAGTGGGACCTTTGTGCACCATTCCTTTAAGGTAGCAGGGCAGGTGGATCAAGCAGTTAAGAGGGCATGTCTTTTTTAGTCGAGGCATAGAATTTAAGAGCAGAGAGTTTTGCTGGGACTGTACAAAACGTTGGTTAGACCACAGCTAAGAGTATTGTGCGCAGTTCTGAAATCCAGATTATAGGAGGGATGTGGTAGCACTGGAAAGGGTGAAGAGGAGATTTACCAGGATGTTGCCTGGGCTGGAGAGTTTTAGTTATGAAGAGAGATTGGATAGACTGGTGTTGTTTTCCTTGGAGCAGAGGAGATTGAGGGGGTCCATGATTGAGATGTATAAAATTATGAGGGGCATAGATAGAGTAGACAGGAAGGAACATTTTCCCCTTGGTGGAGGAATCAGTGACCAGGGAATACAGATTTAAAGAAAGGGACAGGAGATTTCGAGGGAATGTGAGGATAATCTTTTTCACCCAGAGGGTGGTGGGAGTCTGGAACTCACGGCCTGAAAGGGTGGTGAAGGGGGAAACCCCATAACATTTAACATTTAAAAAGTATTTAGACATACACTTGTGATGCCAAGGCTATGGGGCAAGTACTGGAAAATGGGATTAGAATAGTGAGGTTGTTATTTTTGACTGGCACAGACACGATGGCCTAAAGGGCCTTTTCTGTGCTGTCGACCCCGATGACTCAGCAACTGCCGGTCTCTCTTTAGAGATGGATTTCGCCATAATTTGGTGATCCCACATAGATGGAGAAAGATAATTTCTTTGGGTTGGGGAGAGGTGACATGATCAAATTTTTTGAAATAATGGAGAGAATCAACGTGTTGAATGCAAAAAGTCAGCTTGTCCTGATAACCATATGACATGATTATAAGTTGTAAAACCGCAATATAGCTTCCACTTCAGAATGTTCAAAATTAAAATGAATGGCCATCTCGAGCAGTAAATGCTACCTTTTTTACAGCATTTAAAAGATAACTGAATTGATTCCTGATTCAGTGGGGTGTAAGTCTTGGAATGGGGTGAATTGAAAGCATTTAACTAAGGGTACGATCGACCGCATAAACGGCGGCCTGGCCGGTGGATGCCGGGTGATCTCTCTACCGGGTACTACCTGGCTCACCACACCTCACAAGATCTAACATGATCTCGCGCGATGTCATGATCCAAATCCCATCCATTGTGGGCGGGATTGCTATCGAGCAAATCAGCTAGTCTCACTCTAATATGCGCCCGTCTAATCTACCGAGACCCTGGGATCGTCACCTCAGAGGCCTCAGGCGCGTGCTGTTCAGTGCTGGTCCCCACAAATGAGGACCTGATGGAACGGCACTTAGGGGGACTCCCAGGGTACAGGAGGCCCCCAGGTGGCTGCCTTCTGGGCAGGGCGGCACCCTGGAACTGCTGGTGCCCGCTTGGCACCCTGGCACTGCCAATGTGCCGAGGTGATGCTGTCAGCTGGCAGGAGAACTGGCAGTGCCAAGGTGCCAGGATGGTATTTTGCCCTTGCCGGGGATTGGACCCAGGAGTGCCCTGACCATGTGCGGGTGGGGGTGGAGTAGGGGGTGCGCAAGGCCCGTCTTATAGATGAGTTGGGACTCGAGCGGGATTCAGGGACCACACCGGGGCATTGAGAGATCGGGACACCATTTTAAAATGGTATACCGATCTCTTCCTGCACTGAGGAATTCTGGCGAGCGGAGGTCCTCAGTGCAAGAAACCGAACTAAGTGTGGCCTCCGTGGGGCGTTCCCTACTGAGGGCCCGAATTGCAACAAAGTCCTGATAGACACAGTGATCTTTCTCGGCGCTGCGAGCGCCGGGAAATACCCGCTAAATGCGCTTGTCACGGAACATTATTTCAATTTGGTTAGATTGCATATCAACTAAAGTTCAGAGTGGCCAACCCCTTTTTGTTGCTGCATTGTTATGCAATGGTCACAAGAGCAGAATAAGCAGTGATGATTACGGATGACTTTTGGCAAATGGTTCTTACACTTGAAATAATTATTTGTCTCATTGACTTCAATAAAGGTTCTCAAGATAAACAATGAAATATGGACTAGCCTGCGGTAGTTGCACCTGTAGAAAATGTTATATTTATAGTATGGATTCCTTGGGCACGATCCAATGGCCATGCTATGCTGGAAAAGCAGCTGCGGGGTGCTGATAAAAGCCAAAGGATCTTAGGAGGGAGGTAGGGGATTGCTTCACGGGTCTCAGAGATCAAATGGCGTCCCAATCTCTCACTGCACTGTGGAGTTCCAGCGAACAGAGCTCCCTACTGTACAAAACGGGGCTATGCAGGGCCTCGGCTGGGCATTCCCCATTCAGGCCCAATATACAACGCGAGTCTCGAGCTCCAGGAAACACGCAGCTAAACGTGCTCACTATGGGACTTTGTTCCCATTTGGGTGAATCCCGTCCCTTGTTTTAAAGCCAAGGGGAGTACACAATGCAAATAAAATTACGTGAAACTGAACTCTAATTCAATGCTATGCTGCTCTGTGTACGTGCAAATGCACCGATCAGGCACTACTAATATTAAAATTCAAAAACCATGTCGTGCTGCAATTTCTAATTTTCTTAATAGAGATTTCATGCAAATAACCTTATTTTCAATTGTGAGTGCTGAAATTAATCATAGAATCATGAAATTTGCAGTGCAGAAGGTGGCCATTCAGCCCATCAAGTCTCCAACGGCCCTTGGAAAGAGCATCGTACCCAAGCCCATACCTCCACTATATCCCTGTAACCCAGTAACCTCACCCAACCTTTTTGGACACTAAGGGCAATTTAGCATGGCCAATCCACCCACCTTGCACATCTTTGGACTGTGGGAGGAAACCGGAGCACCCGGACGAAACCCACGCAGGCACGGGGAGAACATGCAGACTCCGCACAAACAGTGACCCTGGAGTTGTGAAGCAACTGTGCTAACCACTGTGCTGCCCCATATAAAACATCGCACAGCGGTTCAATAGAACTTAACCCAGCTACATTGCTCTTGCGTACAAGTGCAATCTCCTGAGATGCAGGGACTTGTTCGTTAACTAGGGCAGCGCGGTAGCACAAGTGGCTAGCACTGTGGCTTCACAGCGTCAGGGTCCCACGTTCGATTCCCTGCTGGGTCACTGTCTGTGCGGAGTCTGCACGTTCTCCCCATGTCCGCGTGGGTTTACTCCGGGTGCTCCGGTTTCCTCCCACAGTCCAAAGACGTACAGGTTAGGTGGACTGGCCATGATAAATTGCCCTTAGTGACCAAAAAAAAATTAGTGAAGGGTTTTTGGGTTAAGGGGATAAGGTGGAAGTGAGGGCTTAAGTGGGTCGGTGCAGACTCGATGGGCCGAATGGGCTCTTTCTGCACTGTATGTTCTATGTTCTAACTGTGAGACAATTAGAAGTGTTCGGCATTCCGAATAAATACAGTCCTGGCCTACACATCCCCACAAGTATGGCCCTGCTTCCAGTGTATAAATCCAGCATATGCTGCTCAGCATTGTGTGCACATAACCTTCCTGTCAGAGAACAGAAGTGGGTTTCAGTGAGTTGTCCTCCACGATCAAATACCTGCTAACTCACTGTTGAAGCTCACACAACAACTGGGCACTCGGCTAAGGTGCCCGAGCATGGCATTTGTTCTCCATGGATCTGCAAGATGGTGAATGCTTCTGCCAAAGCAGCTCCCAAATACAGTCAGGAATTCAGGAGAAACTGCTTTGCCCCAGAGAGTGGTTAGAATCTGGAACTTGTCACCGCATTACAACAGTAACTACGATTCAAAAGTATTTCATTGGCTGTAAATCGATTCGGCCAGGCCCGTCTTCCTTTCTTTTGCATGCGGAGTAGCTGGGTCAAACAGCAAAAATGTATTTAAGGGGAAGATGAATCAGCAGATAGGGGAGAAAGGGCTCACAGGGTGTGCTGATTGGATTAGATGATAAAGGATTAGAGGAGGCTTGTGTGGAGCGTAAATGCTGGTGTAGGGGTATGGCCTGTTTCTCTTCTGTAAATACTATGCTATACAAAGTCTGTCTATGCCTGTTCTTCACCCTGCACGTTTGGATGACTGTGGAATTCGAATGAAATCTTTGAAATCTGAACTCTTCAAATGATCTGTAGTCATGCCCAGTCCCTCGCCTTTTAAAAGCAGCTATCTTTTATAAGTAAAGTTTTATTTAAGCTGCTCCATACGTTGCTCTAAACAAGATTACGCTTTCTCACTGGCAGATTGCTAGTTGCCAAACCGGAATCTTGAATCAAGACTGCAGTTTTGCATCTGCTGCATATCACAAGCCAATAATCAGAGTTTCCACAACACACGCACGCACAGCTGCATTCAGTTTAATCTACCCATCCTCCTTTGTATAGCAACAGGTGGTTCTGTGTTTTGCAAAATACTTACAGGTATTGTATAGTTCCCTCTATCTTTATATGGCCATTTTCTCCATTTGTCTATCCCTGGTGCAGTGGTTGGCCTGCTCACAGTGCGCAGTGGGAAATCACTCGCTTTTAGTTCACGATATTCCAGCTGTCACAAAGCTTCCAATCTCCGAACAGCATGCAACAACAAATACCTTTTTGTCCTATATATTTTTGATTGTATGCTTTATTATGTCCAGCTCTTGGCCTGTAACATTGCCGGTGGCACATGAGGAACATATCAGCCATGATAGAATGGTGGAGCAGACTCGATGGGCCGAATGGTCTAATTCTGCTCCTATATCTTATGAACTTATTATTAAAATCGCTCCCTGGTAAATGTTAAGTCTCCTGCCTGGTGGTGATCAAGCAACTTTGAGCTTCCCACCATTAATCAGAAATTCTCATTATGTTCCATAATTTTCTTTATTAAGTTATACTACGGAAGAAAATTCACACATTAATGCCATATGACAAAAATATCACTTGCTTACTAATAGTGTGGGACCTGGAGTGGCAAAGGGCCTTTCTATGCATCATGCCCGCACCACCTTGAAGACGTTGATGGACTTGCTCCTTGTTTCTCCCACCACTGTATTCTTCACTTAAAGAACAGTAGTAAGTTAAATCTGACCAGGATGAATCTATGCGTTAACTGTAAGAAATAACTGAGCTTTGTGTGGCATCTTAGCATTGCCGAAAAAACAGCTTTTATCATTGCCATATGCATTTTGAGATATTTTAAACCAAGTGTTCAAGTGGAAAAATCAAGTGGAAAAAGTTACATCTCCAGTTCTAATTTTAGGCCTTGTAAGGTCACAGCTGCCAGATTGAAAATGTGAACAAAATGTTTGCTCACTGCAGTTCATAAGAACGCAGCAATAATAAAAGAAAATCCAACAATGTAGTGGGTTGTAGCATCCACTGATAGATACCTTCATAATATGACGACATGTATTGAGTACTTAATGGCAAATCTAACCCAGCAATAACGGAAGTCCTAATATGAAGAACATTTTTTCGCATTTCCGAGAAAGGGTCGCTCCTCTTATGTTTGGTCAGAATCTCCTTGAGGCGTTCGGGGTCTTGCCTGCCAGCTGGACAGCCAGGGAATGAAGTGTCCTGCCTTGGACTCTTTTCAGGAAGTCCCACAGAACCACATGCCAATCAGGTAGTGGCAAAGCCAGCAGCAAACTTTCCCCGCTGGAATCACGTCCCCAAGGGCCAAAGTCTCAGCGAGTTTAGCTCAGTGGGCTAGACAGCTATTTGTAATGCAGAACAAGGCCAGCAGCGTGGGTTCCGTTCCCGCCCCGGAATGTGGCGACTTGGGGCTTTTTACAGTAACTTCATACTTGTGACAATAAAATATTATTATTATTCAGGTGATAGAAACTAGCCATGTCTCTCCTCTTCAAAACATCTCTAGGTATTTTAGTATTTTGTTGCTTTTCACATTGTCTTTTCATAACCTCTTTCAACCTTTCTAATTGTCACGATAATGAAGGGAAAACACTGAACTATGTCTGGAAATATTGACCTTTAAATAAGACCTGTGAGTCTCTTTTAAATGGACATACACGCCACAGGTGGCTGAGGATGTAAAGTCAGGCACTGGCTGAATTGCTGGTGGATGATACTCAGAGAGACAATGGAACCACACCCTGTTTCTAAAGCATACAGAAACTAATTGCCATCTCTGGTGGAGATACTGGCAGATAATGTAGATGAGTAATGCCTGTGTGTGTGTGCTTGCATACCAGTGCTGGAGGTGTCAGAGAGTGTGACGCAGAAGCAAAAAGCTAGCCATCAGCAGCACCCCTGCAAACGTAGTTGCAGGCATTTCCCACTCTGTTGAAGTAAGACAAGTCAGCAGAGACCACGGCTGAAATGGAAACAGGGCAGCTTCTCAGCCAAACTGCAGAAGGCTGGAATCTCAAAACCAACTATTCGCCTGCTGAAGTCAGCGCTTTTGGAATGATGATTTGCAATGGCCACAACGCTTCGTTATGTACTCCTCATGAGTCAAGGACTGTTTCATACATTTTTTATTTTACTTACTTTGGACTCCATCTTCATTTCTAATCTGTATAAACGTGCATGTATAATTTTCTTGCCTTTCGTAGTTAATGAACTCACTCTTTAACTCAATGAAGCCTAATTAAATTGACTCCTTTTAAAACAAATACTGGGACTGAGAAAAGGTGTCTGTGAAAGGAGGGATCCTCTTTAGATTAATACTGTCTTGACTAATGGAGAGGGTTGAATAAAGAAAGGGACTGAGCTCATCCCTCCTCACTCGGGGCATATCCATTTGGGGATAGCCTGGCCGGATGTTATTAAATTGGGGCGCTCGTCCGTGCTTTTAACAAACTGTGGGCTTGTGCTGAGATGGTTCTCGCTTGGGGACGGAGGGTGAACAATGTTGTCCGAGTTGCTGTTTACCAATTTTGGCAACCTCACCTGGGTACCAGTCGTCACATAATCTACAGTTTTGTAGCTTCCACACATGAAGTTGTATTTGTCCTGACATTTTTTTTTGTAACTGGCCTGTCATACTTGTCTTGTCCAGTCTTCACCTCACTCATCGCAGATTCATTCTGGCATTTACTCTATTTCTTATATTTCGAGAACATGGCCTACTGTTCCAGAGCTTCTCTCTCCAAGTTCAACACTATACAAAACCTACAACTATGAATGTATCAAATTAAATTCTAAATTGGCTGAGCAACAGAATCCCACCCTTACGGGCCTCAAGAAACATTCAACCAACCTGATTGTCAACCACCACCCTCCCTTCAATAAGTCAGATGTTAGAGTGGAGCGCTGTTGTAGAAAGTGAAGCAAAGTCAACCTTAGGTCATTCCAACTCATAGGAGTGAGGATGCTTTTATTCACACCAGGTCGTCAGGATGGCTGGCTAAGTCCATTTCGAAAGGGATGTGTTCAATCAAATCCCACTTTAAAAAAATATATTTTTATTCTCCTTTTTCACATTTTCTCCAAATTTACACCCAATATTAAACAATAAGCAGTAACGCATACAATGTCAATCCTCATACCAACAACAGCAATCCCATCCTCCCACCAAACCCCCAAACAGCAGCCCATATGTTAACATAAACAAATAACAAAAAGGAATCAGGAATCAAATCAAATCCCACTTCTGACATGTATTTTGAAACGACGGTCCTGAATTTTGAAAGGGTTACATTTCAACTCATCAAAACGTGACTGGTTAATTTCCAAGAATCCTCGACTCCGACCTATGAACCTCTGGTGACTCTTTCACTACAGTTATGCGTGTTTTCAAACCATGTCATCCACAAATTCCAGTAAAGATTGTTATCTGTTATTAATAAGGCTCACGATGAAACATTGACCATGATGTGTTTTCAGGATGTGTTAATAAGACTGACAAAAGGCTAGATACTTTCCGGCAGTTAACATCGCTTATCGTGAGCAGCATCATTTTAGGGTCAGCAATTCTTTTCAGTGCCAGGTTGCAGTGTAATCCAATGACTGTCACGTAACATCAACCATCCCAGAGAACATCAAGTCCGCAAGGTATTTTGGAACTGCGTAGAGAGAGAGGGAGTGCAGGCGAAAGCTGGTTTGTTTATTTGTATTTACCAGTGGCCTCCTTGAGTACATAATATTGAGTTGTCAGCCCCCGGCTCCTGAAAGTTGCATGATAGCTTGGTAATGTAAAGAGTATTTACCAGTAATTCCAGCTGAATTACGGTTAGTGTCATTGATATTAACTGAATCTAGAAGGATTTTATAACCTTTATAAAATATGCAGATTGAAGCCGTTAAATAATTCAGGTGATCCAAAAATACGATGTCCGCCCTCACAGCTAAAGTAATAAAGTATGTCTTTATTAATGGGGAAAAGGGAGTTCATAAAATTCCCTTATTTTGGAAACCTGTGCAGAAAGGGCTAATTGTATAGGAGTACTCCTTCACCAGCCATCAGTGTTATTAATTTTTTTTAAGCAAATGTTTCGTGGGTTTGTGCTCATTGAGGTGAGGGATGATCGTGCCTGGAAAGGAGATTTTTTTTTCTCACTTTGAATTCCCTGCTATTAGCATCAATCACTTACTGTATGTTGGTGTGAAGCTCCTGCCACTCGCTCACATATTGCACCCCAGCACAGGTTTCAAAGGAGCATCCTGTACCATATCAATGTGTGGCGTACTTAATCTCTCACACCAACCATTGTTGTTTCTGAAGGAGGGTGTGAATTTGTGCTGATTTCCTGTGGAACTAAGCACATTTAGATCTAGATTGGGTCGCTTGAAGCTTATTTCAAGTCAATTTAGAGGGCTGCGGAGATAGGACTGGAGAATGGGCCGAACTGGGTAGCTCTTTTGGGAGCCGTTGTGGACACGATGGGTCGAATGGCCTCCTTCTGTGCTCTAAACAACAAAGAACAAAGATGAAAATCGCAACAATACAAAAACAAAACAAAAATCCAGCACAGTCTTTGTTGGATTAAATCCAAATCCTTGAGGTGAGAGGGCTTGTTCTAACCAACAGAGGCATTCTCTGTGTTCACTTGCAAAAGTAGATATAATAAGCTTAGTGGCACGGTGGGACAGTGGTTAGGGACCTGGGTTCAATTCCGGCATGGGCTCACTGTCTCTGTGGAGTTTACACATTCTCCCCGTGTTTAAGTGGCTTTCCTCTGGGTGCTCCGATTTCCTCCCACAGTCCAAAGATGTGCAAGTTAGGTGGATTGGCTGTGATAAAATTGCCAGGGATTTGGGTTTACTGGGATAGGGTGGGCCATGGTAGGGTGCTTTTTCAGAGGGTTGGTGCCGACTCGATGGGCCCAATGGCCTCCTTCTGCACTGTAGGGATTCTACGGTTCTAAACTGGCTTGTTAGCCTTGCTGGTTGTAATGAACTGATGTTCTTTGGATCATAGTGAATGTCAATTACTTGACTAACTGAAAATGTTCAACCATACTGTCATATTTTCTACCCCTCATTCATAAGGTTATAGACATAATAATTCTAGTTGCAGTCTTTCAAAGAACAATACAGCACAGAAACAGGCCCTTCGGCCCTGCAAGCCTGTACCGGTCATGATACCACCCTTGCCCAAAACACTCAGCACTTCCTAGAGCTGTATCCCTCTATACCCATCCTATCCATGTATTTGTCAAGATGCCTTTTGAACGCCGTTAATGTATCTGCTTCCACAACATCCCCTGACAACACGTTCCAGGCACTCACCACCTTCTGCGTAAAATACCTGCCTCGCACATCTCCTCTAAACGTTGCCCCATGGACTTTAAACCTATGCCTCCTGTGACTGACCTCTCCACCCTGGGAAAGAGTGCCTGCCCATTCACTCTATCCATGCCCTTCATAATCTTGTAGACCTCTATCAGGTCACCCCTCAACCTCTGTTGTTCGAATGAAAACAGTTTGAATCTATTAAGCCACTCCGCATAGCTAACACCCTTCAGACCTGGCAACATCTTGGTAAACCTCCTCTGTTTTCTTTCCAAAGCCTCCATATCCTTCTGATAAAGTGATAACCAGAATTGTGCGGCCTTATCAAGGTTCTATACAACTGTAGCATGACTTGCCAGTTTATACTCGATGCCCCGTCCAATGAAGGCAAGCATTCCATATGCTTTCTTGACTACCTTGTCCACTTGTGTTGTCACTTTCAAAGACCTGTGGACCTGCATGCCCAGGAATCTCTTTCCAGATCTTTCCTTCGACTGCACCTTCCAAACCTGCGACCTCACCCACCTCAACGAACAAGGACAGCAGATGCATGAGAACA
The DNA here is from genome assembly GCF_902713615.1 of Scyliorhinus canicula. Classification (NCBI taxonomy): domain Eukaryota; kingdom Metazoa; phylum Chordata; class Chondrichthyes; order Carcharhiniformes; family Scyliorhinidae; genus Scyliorhinus; species Scyliorhinus canicula. The sequence goes on along the minus strand of NC_052154.1, from coordinate 14,566,261 downwards.
CCACCACCTGCAGGATCCTCTGAAAGCCACATATCATCCTGACTTGGCACTATGCCACCGTTCCTTCATTGTCGCTGGGTCAAATTCCAGGGCCTCTTGCCCTAAAAGTATGTTGGCTGTACCTACACCACATGCAGTGGTTCAAGAAGGCGGCTCACTTTCTGAAGGGCAATTGGGTATGGGCAACACAAATGCTGGTCTAGCCAGCGACACCTATGTACAATGAAAGAATAAAAACACCTTCTCACCTTGGGATTTTGTTCACATGGGATTATGGTACATATGGAGATTGTAGAGGGAAGGTGGGGGACTGCAAGCAGGGTTTAATTAGAAGATGCTGTATTGTTGTTTTAGTTGGTGATAGGTCAAGCCAATCAGATTCCACAAGCTGACGATTCCAAAAGCCATTCATAGCTCAGATACATTGGCAGGGGTTTTGTGTCAGTGGAAATATGGACAATAGATTCCACAATAAATATGGACAAGACGAATGCCACCAACCTGAATGAGGCTTAAGGCCAGTAAACATTGGGGATCGGCTGCATAGCGAATGAGTCCAGGGAGGTTGAATGGAAATGTTCAGGGAGAATTTTCCTTAAGTTGATCATTAAAAGATATTAATTTATGGGACTGGAGTGATGATCTTCAAAATTTTCGAGCCTTTACTTTCCAGTGTATACACCAGTGTGATCAGTTCAATGCTTTGGCTTAAATTTATTTATGTTATAAACCATTATTGCAACTTTTAATATCCCTCACACCTTTTCTAAACTAATAAATAACATTCCCGTACCGGCCTCCCCAAGCAGGTACTAGGATGTGGCGACTAGGGGCTTTTCACAGTAACTTCATTGAAGCCTACTTGAGACAATAGGTGATTATTATTATTATTAAATAACACGTCAAAATTATTGCTGATTCTTATTAATTGGTTGCGAAAAATGAGAGCTCTGATGTCTCACTTTCACGTGGCCTTCACTGTTATTTCGAGTTAGGAAGAACATTTATAATCAACAAACCAGTAAATTGGTTTTTATTTTTTATAGAAAAAAGCAATCTCTTTTGAGTAACAAAAATTAATGTGTTGTGTTTCTGTTCCAAGAACTATCATGTTCCGAAATACTGGTGCTCAAGTAGATTTTATCTGCTTTATTCCTGAGATTTTAAAAACTCTTTGTTTGGTTTTACTCAAATAAATTCTGGTGTGATTTACGTGTTAAATTATCTATCACATTGTCTCAATGAGATCATTTTTATTTTATGTGTGTCTTTCATTGTACATACAACTTTGAATGCATGATAGAGCAATTTTAAACTCCATGCCATTGGATTTTCTTTCTCGCTAAAGTATTACTTAAAGCACTTTGGCTGTACCTACACCACATATAGTGATTCAAGAAGGCAGCTCACCTTCTTGGGGGCATTTAAAGATGGGCAGTAAAAATGTAAACTTAGGGCTCAATGGTTAGCACTGCTGCCGCACGGCAACGAGGACCCAGTTTCGATCTTGGCCCGGATCACTGTCCGTGTGGAGTTTGCGCATTCTCCCCGTGTCTGCGTAGGCGTCCCCCCCCCCCCCCCCCCCCCCCCGCCAACAACCCAAAGATGTGCAGGGCAGGTGGATAGGCCACACTAAATTGCCCCTTCATTTGAAACAAAATGCAAACTTGAAAGTGCCTTTTCTCCATGTGTGAGCGAGGCAAAAGGTAGCATACAGTTTGTTCGTGATGAGCCACAGCATTGCTGAACCCAGTTTTGACTTTTACTTACACCTGTTACATTTGGGGCTACTATCTATACTTCGAGGAGCAGCCACACTGGCCTTTTCCTCCCCCATTTCCTCTGTTAATGTAAAAATTGTGCTGCAGTGGATGTTCCCTGGGGGGAGGCTTTGGAGATCAACCGAGAGAGGGAATGAAAATTACCACCGAGGCAGGCTTTGGAAAAGGGTTTGGAATAAATGTCCCTAACAGAAGAAAATTGCTTTGCAAATGCATGCCTTTGCCTGTCAGTGTAAGTGGCATGAAAGCTGCATGTTCTGGTAAAGAACTGTTTAATGGGAACTAGTGTGTTAAGATTAAGAAACTACATGTAATTTGTTAGAACTAGAGTCGAAATTTCAAAGTTTAAATATTATTTTCTTTTCTTTTGTTTTAATAAGGTTTGTTTGATAAAATAACCAAGCCCTATTTCTAATATTATCACCCCGGGAACAAATCGATCTTTCCGCACCGTCTGAAAACTTAAAAAAGTTATGAGCCTGATCCAGTCCCTTAGCCACTGTTGAGAGCTGACCAGCCGCCCGTAACAAGTTTGGGAGCTTTCAACAATTTTCCTTCTGTTAGGGACATTCTTTCCGAACCATTTTCCAAAGCCTGCCTCAGCGGCAACTTTCATGACCTCCCTCGGTCAATTTCCAAAGCCTTTTCCCCCACGGAAGACCCCACCCTACCTCACGGTAAAATGAACCTTTAATATACACAGATGGCTTCATTTCCTGAACTCTTTTTATTTTTTTTTAAATAATTTTTATTAAGATTTTCAAAAACATATCAAAAACATAAAATAACAGCAAGAAAACCGTAGTAACAACAAAAAGAAAAAACACAATATCCCCCAAAACCAACCCCCCCCCCCCCCCAGTAACTACAAAAAGGAGAAATAGATAAGCACCCAGTATATTCAATAAACACATATACACATTTCTCCCTTCCCCCGCAACAAACCCTCCTTCCTCCTCCCCCCTCCCCCCCAACCGCCTAAAGAACCCCTGTACTGATCCCCTCAGGGCAAATTTCACCTTCTCCAATTTGATAAACCCCGCCATATCATTGATCCAGGCCTCCACGCTTGGGGGCCTCGCATCCTTCCATTGAAGCAAAATCCTCCGCCGGGCTACTAGGGATGCAAAGGCCAGAACACCGGCCTCTTTCGCCTCCTGCACTCCCGGCTCCACTGCAACCCCAAAAATTGCGAGTCACCAGCCTGGCTTGACCCTGGATCCTACCACCCTCGACACCGTCCTTGCTACCCCCTTCCAGAACTCCCCCAGCGCTGGGCATTCCCAAACCATATGGGCGTGGTTCGCTGGGCTCCCCGAGCACCTAGCACACCTGTCTTCGCCCCCGAAAAAACTACTCATCCTCGTCCCGGACATGTGGGCCCTGTGCAGCACCTTGAACTGTATGAGGCTAAGCCTCGCACAGGAAGAGGAGGAATTCACTCTTTCCAGGGCATCCTCAATCTCCTCACCAGCTCCTCATCCCATTTACCCTTCAGCTCCCCCACCGAGGCCTCATCCACCTCCTGCATGACGTGGTACACGTCCAAAATCCTCCCCCCTCCAAACCACACCCCCGAGAGCACCCTGTCCCGTGCCCCACGTGGGGGCAGCAGAGGGAACCCCTCCACCTGCCGCCTGGCAAACGCCCTAACCTGCATGTACCTAAACATGTTACCCGGGGGGAGCCCAAACTTCCCCTCTAACTCACCCAGGCTCGCAAACCTCCCATCCACAAACAGGTCCCTCAACCTCCTAATACCTAACCTATGCCAGCCAAGAAATCACCATCGATGCTCCCTGGAACAAACCGGTGGTTCCCCCGTATCGGGGACTCCATTGAGCCCCCCACCTCCCCCCTATGCCGTCTCCGTTGCCCCCAAATTTTGAGGGTAGCCGCCACCACCGGGCTCGTGGTATACCTCATTGGAGGGAGTGGCAACGGCGCCGTTACCAGCGCCTCCAGGCTCGTGTCCACGCAGGACGCCATCTCCATCCTCTTCCATGCTGCCCCTGCCCCGTCCATTACCCACTTACGCATCATCGCTGCGTTGGCAGCCCAATAGTACCCACAGAGGTTGGGCAACGCCAGCCCTGCCCCGCTCCAAAAACACCCTTCTCACCCTCGGAGTCCCATGCGCCCATTCAAATCCCGTAATACTCCTATTGACCCTCCTAAAAAAGGCCTTCGGGATAAGGATGGGGAGGCACTGGAACAGGAACAAAAACCTCGGGAGCACCGCCATCTTGACGGAATGCACTGAACTCTTTTTCAATCTTAAACATTTCTGAAGATTGCATACAGTTTACATTCTTTATGGTGCATATCATTTTTTCATTAAAAAAAACATAAATGAATATAGTCCATTGTAGTCTTTTCCAATATCACAGTTGTGATAATAATAATCTTTATTGTCACAATTAGGCTTACATTAACATTCCAATGAAGTTACCGTGAACATCCCCCAGTCGCCACATTCCGGCACCTGTTCGGTTAGACGGAGAATTCAGAATGTCCGAATTACCCAATAGCAGACTTGGGCATCAACAATCACATTTCCTTTTGGAAATTTTTGCAATACTTCTGTTCAAGTAGTAATGGTATTATCAGACCTAAAATGGTCATTGTTTTACATGACAAAACCTCATAAATAATTCAGTTACATGCAGTTGTCTGGCTTTACCAGCAGAGTTCTCCACGTGATCATATGACAGATTAAGAACTGTACAACACAGTACAGGCCCTTCGGCCCACGATGTTGTGCCTAACTAGTCTGAAACTAAGATCAAATCAACCTACTCCCAGTCATTCTAGTGCACTCCAGATGCCTATCCAATAACCGCTTGAAAGTTCCTAAAATGTCCGACTCCACTACCATAGCTGGGAGTGCGTTCCATGCCCCAACCACTCTCTGAGTAAAGACCTATCTCTGACATCCCTCCTATATCTTCCACCATGAACCTTATAGTTATGCCCCCCTGTAACAGCTACATCCACCCGAGGAAAAAGTTGCTGAACGTCCACTCTATCTATCCTTCTCATCATCATATACACCTCAATTAAGTCACCTCTCATCCTCCTTCCCTCCAATGAGAAAAGCACTAGCTCCCTCAACCTTTCCTCATAAGTCCTACCCTCCAATCCAGGCAGCATCCTGGTAAACCTCCTTTGCACCCTTTCCAATGCTTCCACATCCTTCCTATAATGAGGTGACCAGAACTGCACACAATACTCCAAATATGATCTAACCAAGGTCTTGTGCAGTTGTAGCATAACCTCACGGCTCTTAAACTCAATCCCTCTGTTAATAAATGCTAACACACTATAGGCTTTCTTCACGGCTCTATCCATTTGGGTGGCAACTTTCAGAGATCTATGGACATGAACTCCAAGATCTCTCTGCCCCTTCACATTCTTCAGAACGCTGCCGTTCACCCTGTAATTCGCATTCAAATTTGGCCTACCAAAATGAATCAACTCACACTTACCAGGGTTAAACTCCATCTGCCACGTTTCAGCCCAGCTCTGCATCCTATCAATGTCTCTTTGCAGCCTACAACAGCCCTCCACCTCATCCACTACTCCACCAATCTTGGTGTCATCAGCAAATTTACTAACCCAACCTTCAACTCCATCATCCAAGTCATTGATAAAAATCACAAATAGCAGAGGACCCAGCACTGATCCCTGTGGTACACCGCTGGTGAGTGAGCTCCAGGTTGAAAATTTACCATCTACCACCACCCTCTGTCTTCTATGTGATAGCCAGTTACTGATCCAATTAGCCAAATTTCCCGCTATGCCACACCTCCTTACTTTCTGCATCAGCCAACCATGGGGCACCTTATCAAATGCCTTAAATATGACATCAGCTGCTCTACCTTCATCTATATACTTAGTTATCTCCTCAAAGAATACAATCAAACTTGTGAGGCAAAACTTACCCCTCACAAATCTGTGCTGACTATCCTGGATTAAGCTGTATCTTTCCAAATGATCATAAATCCAGCCCTCAGGACCCTTTCCAATAATTTACCTATGACCGAAGTGAGACTAACCGGCCTGTTATTCCCAGGGTTATACCTATTCCCTTTCTTGAACAAGGGGACAACATTCGCCTCTCTCCAATCTTCTGGTACTATTCCTGTAGACAGTGAGGACATAAAGATCAAAGCCAAAGGCTCTGCAATCTCATCCCTTGCCTCCCAAAGAATCCTAGGAAATATCCCATCAGGCCCAGGGGACATGTCTATCCTCAGGCTTCTCAAAATTTCTAACACATCTTCCTTCCGAATATCTACCTCCTCCAGCCTACCAGCCTGTATCGCACCATCCTCCTCAACAACATGGCCCCTCTCCTTTGTGAACACTGAAGAAAAGTATTTATTTAGGGCCTCTCCTATATCTTCAGACTCCATGCACACGTTCCCACTACTGTCCTTGACCGGCCCTAACGTCACCTTGGTCATTCTTTTATTCCTCACATAAGTGTAAAAAGCCTTGGGGTTTTCCTTGATCCTACCTTGAGCCAAGGACTTCTCATGCCCCCTCCTAGTTCTCCTGAGCCCTTTCTTGAGCTCCTTCCTGGCTATCTTGTAACCCTCAAGTGCCCTAACTGAACCTTGTTTTCTCATCCTTACATAAGCCCCCTTCTTCCTCTTGACAAGACATTCAACCTCTTTTGTAAACCATGGTTTCCCTCACTCGACCATTTCCTCCCTGCCTGCCAGGGACATACATGTCACGGACACGCGGTATTTGCTCCTTGAACAAGCTCCACACCTCAATTGTGCCTATTCCTGACAGTTCCTGTTGATCGTCGATCGTTGTCGCAGCATTCATCGTCAGTTCATCACATTTATCAATGCTCTTGTATCCTGTTTTTTATGCTGTCTGTTGAAAATAGCCAAAATAATCGGTTACAGCTTGTGCATTTGGACAGTGTCAAACGGCAGTCATTGCATGTTGAAAAATGACAAACTATTCTGGCGACATTGTACCAGCTTTTCAGCCTCTAGATTCCATTTTCCTCCATGGATGATGCTCTCTGTGAAACATTGAGACAGCTTTAATCCTTCATCTGTCCCTCCTGACCAGATCCGAGTGTTATGAAGTCCTGTATCACCATTACGATAGGACTTTCACTGCTCTTGGAGCGCCGCAGTTTCTGCAGTTTTTTTCATTACAACCTGCTACCTTGTGAGCAGCTCTCTCGCAGTGGTTGTGGTTGCTCCTTTCCGATCTCATGCAGATGATTGCTTGGATGCTGCAGTTCCTGTACAATCTGATGCTGGATCTCAGCTCTTTTCCGAATTTGCCTTTCCAGACAAACTTTATCTTCCGTGTAACCATCACTGATTCCTTCTACTGGATGAATTTTCCATGCCAGCTGCGTCTTAGCCTTCAGTTCTCCATTCACTCTGTCAAGGGGAGTTCCAGGGCGCGATTCTCCGCTGCCCACGACGGGTCGGAGAATAGCGGGACGGCCTTCCCGACAATTTTCATTGCCCTCCCGCTATCCCCCCCGCGGCCGCCCCACGACACGAATCGCTGCTCGCCGTTTTTTATGGCGATCAGCGATTCTCCCCAGGCCGATGGGCCGAGTTCCCAGGCCTTTACGGCCGTTTTCACGAATGCAATCACACCTGCTCTCACCATTCGTGAAAACGGCCGCAAAGTGCCGTCCCGGACAACCATGGCACCGATTGGCACGGCCGCACCACGGCCGTGCCAAGGGTGGCATGGGCCTGCGATCGGTGGGCACCGATCGCGGGCAGCGGTCCGATACCCGCGCACTATTTGTTCTTCCGTCGCCCCGCAGGATCAGTCCGCGGGGTGGCTGAGGGGCATGACGGTCCGCGCATGCGCGGGTTTGACCTGTCTGCGTGATGACGTCATCTGCGCATGCGCGGGTTGGAGCATCCAGCCCGCGCATGCGCGGCTGACGTCATCGTGCGCGTCAGCCGGCGTGACGCTTGGTACGCGGACTTAGCGAAGGTCGCTAAGCCCGCGATGCCGTGGTTCACGGGGCCCCGCTGCTAGCCCCGCCCGGGGGGGAGAATCGGGTCCTGGGAGGGGGCGCGGAGGCTGCCGTGAAACACGGCCAGTTTCACGGCAGCCTTTATGACTCGCCGCATTTGCGGAGAATCGCGCCCCTAGTTTTCGTTTACGTACATCAGCCATCTCCCTTTGTGTCTATGCTGTCGTTAGCGGATTGAGCTTGCATGGGTGTCGGTTAATGAGAAAAGAATTTCTGCTTGCTGCATCCCACGTAATTGCATTTGTGCCTCCCAAGTTATCCCCCCAACAGCCATAGATCAGCCAATAACATAACACACTTCAATAGCCTGGCCTCAAAACAAAGTGATTTCCATATATGCTAATTTCCAGTGAGCTGATGTAACTCTGCACAATGTGGTTGGGCAGAATATCTGTTTTACCGAATGTTTCGCTATTTTAACCTATTCTACCAATGTAAGCTTTCTTCTGACATTCCTCATTGACCATTCCTATGTTGTATGTTGTGGTATGAGACATGTTCACCTTAGTCAGCAATTTACCTCAAAGAACAAAGAACAATACAGCACAGAACAGGCCCTTTGGCCCTCCAACCCTGTACGGTCAACATAACACCCTTGGTCAAAACCCTCAGCACTTCCTTGTGCCGTATCCCTTGATACCCATCCTATTTGTTTTTTTTTAAATTAAGGTAACTACAGCAAATTTCCTTCCCTAAAGGACATTAGTCAACCAGATGGATTTTTATGACAATCGGCAACGGTTTCATGGTCATCATTAAACATTTTTAATTCCAGATTTTTCTTGAATTCAATTTTCACCATCTGCAGTGGCGGGATTTGAACCTGGGTCCCCAGAGTATTATTTTTGATTCTTAATTTGATTTGATTTATTATTGTCACATGTATTAGTGTACAGTGAGAAGTATTGTTTCTTGCATGCTATACAGCCAAAGCATACCATACATAGGGAAGGAAGGAGAGACTGCAGAATATAATGTTACAGTCATAGCTAGGGTGCAGAGAAAAGATAAACTTAATACAGGGTAGGTCCATTCAAAGGTCTGATGGCAGCAGGGAAGAAGCTGTTCTTTGGTCTCTGGTTTACTAATCCAGTGACACTACGCCACCACCTCCCCAGGTTCAGACTATTAAAATGAACCTACTCCCAAGATTTTTATTTCTTTTTCAATGTCTCCCCATTTTTCTCCCCAAGTCCTATTTTGTCAAAATCAGCAAATTATAAATGTCCTCCTTTATTTGGGCAGGGAAGGACTCCAAGGATCCAAGGGGCTCTGCTCCAAAGAGATAGACAGTCAGGGGGTCTTGGTTCTGCTCAATTTATTGTTTTACTATTGGGCATCCAATATTCAGAAGATATTATTGTGGTTTGGCAATCCTGATTCCATTTGGGAACAAAGTTTGAAAAACACTGCATTAGAGGGTCGGTCGAAGGATTCTACCTAAAATGGCAGCCATTCATTTCCATTTTTAAGGAGCTAGCCACCATGAGCTGTTAGGGGGCTTTGTTTAGTTTTTTGGGTTAAAGGTAATATGTGCTATTGCTTGTTCGTCTCGTTCTTCTACTGTGTAATTTTGGTTAATTGTTTTAATGTGTTTTTGTTAATGATGGAAAAACTTTAATAAAGATATTTTTTAAAAAAGAATGCCAGGACTGAAAGGCAAACGCCCAGGCAAAAAGGTTTGTTCTTTGTTCTTTGATAAAGCTGAGGAGGAGAGGAGTGGAATAAATAACAAGAGATAAAGTTGGAAAGGGAGCAAGGACGGTTGTGGATTTGGGTGAAGGACGGTTTGGAGATTCCGGGCAACTTAGAAAGTACTCTTTCAAACCAATATAATTAAAGCAAAATGCTGAGGAGGCTAGAACTCTGAAACAAAAACAGGAAGTGCTGAAAACACTCAGTGGGTCTGGCAGCATCTGTGGAGAGAGAAATGGAGTTGACGTTTTGAGTGGCATATGACTCCTCAGAACTGGAGGCGGGCACAAGTGCGGCGGGTTTTATGCCATGGTGCATTCCCAGCACTTTCTGTTTTCGTTCAAACTGAGATGTTGATAAAAAAGGAAATTTGTAATCAGGGATCAGAAAAAGAGCTGTGCTGTCCATTTGAAGACTGAAAAAAGAATCTTAAATGATGCACAGAAATCATTCAGACACACTTGCATTTGTTTTCAAAAATTACCTTGCAACTGATCGTAACGACAGAATTCCCGACTACAGAAATCAGCTCCTGCAGGTGCTGTGTGTCCTATTTTTGTATTCCTTGTGTTCAATTCATAGAACATAGAACATACGGTGCAGAAGGAGGCCATTTGGCCCATCGAGTCTGCACCGACCCACTTAAGCCCTCACTTCCACCCTATCCCCGTAACCCAATAACCCCTCCAAACCTTTTTGGACACTAAGGGCAATTTATCATGTCCAATCCACTGAACCTGCTCATCTTTGGACTGTGGGAGGAAACCGGAGCACCCGGATGAAACCCACGCAGACACGAGGAGAACGTGCAGACTCCGCACAGACAGTGACCCAGCGGGGAATTGAACCTGGGACCCTGGAGGTGTGAAGCGACAGTGCTAACCACTGTGCAACCGTGCTGCCCGTGTGGGCAGCAGGGGTTCTGGGCAGCTATGGATAACCTGCAGGTGTAGATTCTGCATAGTGCACGCACAAGATACTAGCCAACAGGCTTAATGATTTCCAGGGTGAATAGCCTGAGGGATGACTTTCCTTTACATATTATCTTCACCCTGAATAATTTAGACCAGGCTGTGGAGGTCTGAGTATGTTTAAATTCAAATCTCATGTTGGCAAAAAAAAACAACAGAATTGAGTTTCCTTCCTTTTAAACTGTAGCCCCAGAACAGGGTGAAAGGTGATTAATCTGAACTGTTTCCAACTTTCATTTACTGAAATAATGCGCAGCCCTTCAAGATTGTGATAAGGCAAATCTGTTGGAACAGTCACAGTTATTGAGGTGTGATCCACGCTGAGTCAAATGTCATGCTTCAGCGGGATTAACCGACACAGTTTGGGGACTTTATTGGAGTCTGATCTCATTTTTGTTTCGAGCTACTCTGCGGGCACAATAATTATCATTGACATCTACGACTCTGGATTCTTACCATTAGTCTTTTTTATAAACAAATGACTTTATTAATTGGAGCCTTGACTCCTGTTGGAGAATTCAGGAACAAACTGCTTAATTTCTTTTCATATCTGGGCCTTGACTAGTTGCACTGAGGTTTTTTTTGCGCAGCGGTCAGGGAGCAGCTGGGTGACGTGGGGTGGTGGAGAGGGACTGAAAGTATACCTTAATATCACTGACGCTGTACCAGTTAATCTACATGTTATCTGCAGCCATCTGGAAAGACAAATTACCCGGGCGAGCAAACTGTTGCTCATCCATTGCTGTAACAGGCCAGTTCACAGGTTATCTGGCCACGGGATCTGCCGTTGAAAGATCCGCTCCCACGAACACAATATCTTCATACATAATCGCAGCCTGCAGGAGACAAAATAATTCAGCTGTAAAACAAGATTAACTCACTTAAGCAGGGCACTGATCATAGAGCAGAGGCCTGCCATCGTTATCTGTGTAAGTGAACACACAGATTCAGGGGCACAGTGGTTCAGGGAAGGTCTGTACAGCAAGCACTGTTTTGGAGGAAAGTAATGGAACCTGATAAGCACACGGCTATTGTAAGATAGAGATATTACAAAGAAGCTGTATTCATTTCTGCTGGAGCTATGTTTCAGCTATCACGTGCTGAGTGATGGCATAATACTGCACTCGGTACTGATAATCCTTTCTATTTTATGTTGCTCTCAATAAATGATCTAATTCACTTTCCTTGAATACACCTCTATGAGATCCACCTACACAGGAACCTTTTTGGTTTGCCGTGGTGGGGGGGGGGGGCCGGGTTACAGAGCTAATGATCTGTGGCAGCAATAGCACTTCTGTGGGGGCAGAAAAGGTAGTTTTTTCTTTCCTCTTCTTAAAGAGGGAAACCACCCGTGCTGCCATTTCATCAGCACTACGTCATCCTCACAACTCTAATCTGCGCAGGAATGACCTAACACACCTCCGTACTGTGTACCACACACCCCGACTTCCCAGCCAGATGGCAAAGTTTCACACTTAATGTCACCTTCAAAGAAAAACAGTGGGCTGCTTTCTCCCAGCTGACTAATCTGATGAGACAGAAAGTATGAAATAAGGCACGCATTTAACCAAGTTTGAAACTGTGGTCAACTTCTCGATCACTTTCTATGTTGTCTGAGCTACACCAAGGTAAGTAAAAGTGCTTGTTGGTGGGTGAAGATAATGCAATGTTTTAACAGTGTGTTGATATTGAACCTTAGAATTTCAGAGTACAGGGGTGGCACATGGCGCAGTGGTTTGCACTGGGACTGAGGACCCGGGTTCGAATCCTGGCCCTGGGTCGCTGTCCTTGTGGAGTTTGCACATTCTTCCCGTGTCTGCGCGGGTTTCACCCCCACAACCCAAAGATGTGCAGATTAGGTGGATTGGCCACGCTAAATTGCCCCTTAATTGGAAAAAAAAATTGGGTACTTTAAATTTATTTTTAAAAAGAATTTCAGAGGACAGAAGGAGGCCATTTAGACAACTGGTTGGTTTCTGAAAGAATTATCATTCTGACCTTTCCCTGGGCACTTTTTTTATCTAAATCTTTAGCTCTTTAAAACCAATCCCAGATTGCGCTTTGACCACTTATTTGGTGGGGCATTAGAATCAAAGAACAAAGAAAAGTACAGCACAGGACCAGGCCCTTCGGCCCTCCAAGCCTGTACCGACCATGCTGCCCGTCTAAACTAAAATCTTCTACACTTCCAGGGTCTGTATCCCTCTATTCCCATCCTATTCATGTATTTGTCAAGATGCCCCTTAAAAGACCAAAGAAAGGTACAGCACAGGAACAACATCCCATCGACACTCTGTCAAAAATAATTTTGCCAACCCCTAGTCTACATTTGTTAATGACCATCTAATTATCAAATCACCAGCCAGTGGAAGCAGATGTACTTCTGGGCGTGTTAACGTCACACCATTACACAGGACTAGATTTTGCATTCTTTAGTTCAAATAAAATTGTAATAATAGAATTCTCAAAAAAGCGTTTGTAAAGCTTCCTCCACCTTCCTTTTCTTTGAGTGTATTCTTGCCCCGAGATCAAAAAAGACAGACTGTATGTACCCCTCAAATATTCTCTTCTCTGCTTCCTTACAGAGTTGGGTAACTCACTGTATCTTGAGTCAGTCAGCCTTCCTCCTGCAATGTAAGAAATCAGCTGGATTGTTGTAGAGATTAATAGGTAGCTGGCACAGTTTTACAAAGAGCATCAACCGATCAGCTAACAAGTGGGGATGAAGCTACAGCAGTTAATAATTTTCCTGAGATGAGGCTATTGTTTCGAAACCACCTAGTGACTTGAGCACATTATCTGGGCTGTCGCTTCAGTACAGAGCTAGGGCAGTGTTGCCATTGTCAGAGGCGCCTTCCTTCAGATGAAATGTTAAACCCCCGGATACTGTCCTTTTTGGCACTGACGGTTCAGGGTGGCATTGAAGACCCCGTGGTGTTATTTGAATAAGGAAAATGAGTTTTCCCAACATCCTGCTCATCGCTCTCTTGATGGAATCACAGAGGAGTCACGGGGGTGCCTCCCAGAGAATCAGGTTTTTTTTTTAAAGAAACATTTGTGACATGAATTACCGGGACTTTGGTATTCTTGTTACCCGATGAAGTTGCTTGTTTGGAGCAGTGAGTGGCCACAAAATTGGGCTCCGTAACACTCATAGTTTATGTGCTTGGGGTGTCATTTGAATATTGTAACGGCGTTCATGCCAAACACATGAAACATCTGGTGGAGCACTGCCGAATGCCATGCTAGTGAGAGTATTTACACAAACATTAGGAGCATGCACTGGAGTATTTAGACGAGACAGAATGTGACATCAGTCAGCATGTAACAGTGATTTAGTGCTTGGGCTGTCATTTTGACCTTGCATCTCCAGCTACCCCCGCTCTTAACTTGGCACAGCTCGCACATGTGCTCGGCAGCAGGAAGTCCTCCCTCCCACTCCCCACCCCAACCAGCAGCATGTAAAGGGATCCATCAACAATTAGCAGGTGAGTTGATGATTCACTTCTACTGCCTCTATTTGAGATTGTAGAAATACTTGTTCAGGTTTGCAGAGTTGGTTAAAGTCAGTTTATTTGCCAGGCAGTGGTGTTCCATGTGGTGAAGGCCTTGGCTCTGATTTCATGGATTCTGGTCAGACCACATGCACCCAGTCATGGATGCTTTGGTCATCATCCCCTTTTGGGCTGCAGTGTGAGGGGGAGATGGAGCAGAGGCAACAAAGAGGAGGACAGGCTGCTCTCGGAGAGAGGAGAAGGAGGGTTGTAAGCAAGAGGAGGAGGGTCTTTTGGGAGCATTCACCTTACCCCTGTCTAAACCGGGGCAGTGTCTGCAGTTTGCAAAGGTGGGTCCCACAGAACTCTGCTATCTCTTGCAAACTGATCTGGAACCTCAGAGCAGCATGAGCATGGTACGGCCAGTGACTTAAATGAGGTGCTATTTCCAGGGGCTGGTGCAGACACGATGGGCCTAATGGCCTTCTTCTGCACTGTCGGTATTCTGTGACTTTGGAAGTGACCATAACTTTGAGTTTCTTCACAATGGGATCTTTCTGGCGAGAGAAAGTGACATTTGTAGCATCTTCCAATTTGCCAACATTGCTGCATCAGAGAGATAACAGACACTTTTTTATACAAGAGGACCGGGCTTTATGGTGTTTTTTCTGAACTGAGAGCAGCAGGTGGGGTGGGCATTTTGCTTTGCCACGGTTGTGAACTTCCCCATGGTACAGCGTGCAATTGACTGCAGGTAGTCGGCGCCGCATCTCAATGCTGAGATGTATGGTAACCGCAAAGGTTACTCACTAAATATGTAGTTAGTGTCTGACCAAGCTCAACATATCCTGAAAGAAGCTATGGTTTAGCACACTTGGCTAAATAGCTGGCTTTTAAAGCAGACCAAGGCAGGCCAACAGCACGGTTCAATTCCCGTACCAGTCTCCCCGAACAGGCGCCGGAATGTGGCAACTAGGGGCTTTTCACAATAACTTCATTGAAGCCTACTTGTGATAATAATCGATTTTCAATCATTTCAAGGTCCTTATGAGGAAGCACAATGAAAGAGAATCATGGCCACGTGGATTAAAGGCCAGATTCTTTGATTCTTCAAATAAAATACTGTATTCTGATGAGCAATGCAGATACGAGGCGGGATTCTCCCCTACCCGGCGGGATGGGGCGTCCCGGCGTAGGGGAGTGGCGCCAACCACTCTGGGGGTCGGGCCTCCCCAAAGGTGCGGTATTCTCCACCGGCGCATGCGCGCTGTGGGTTTCTCTTCCGCTTCCGCCATGGCAGCGGCGGAGGAGAAAGAGTGCCCCCAGGGCACTGGCTCGTTCCCTGATCGGGGGGCCCCGATCGCGGGCCTGGCCACCGTGGGGGCACCCCCCCGGGGTCCGATCGCCCCCCCCAGGACCCCGGGGGCCTGGTCGCGCTGCCGATCCCGCCGCCACCAGAGGTGGTTCAAACCTCGGCGGCGGGTGAGGCCTCCCAGCGGCGGGACTTCGGCCCATTGCGGGCCGGAGAATCGCCGCAGGGGCCTCGCCGATCGGAGTGGCGTGATTCCCGCCCCCGCCACTTCCCGGGTGGCGGAGAATCTCTGCCACGGCGGGGGCGGGATTTTCGGCGGCCCCAGGCGATTCTCCGACCCTGCGTGGGGTCGGAGAATTTCGTCCATGGTTCTTTAGGAATCATGGAATTAAATTACAGATGAAATCAATCGCTTTTTAAAATATGACACTTTAATGAAATTTATAATTACAACAAATATGATACATCCAAGGATGGCGGGACTGTCATACGAGGAGAGATTGACTCGGTTGGTATTGTTCTCGCTGGAGTTCAGAAGAATGAGGGGGGATCTCATAGAGACTTACAAAATTCTAACAGGACTGGACAGGGTAGATGCAGGGAAGATGTTACCAATAATACGTGTGTCCAGAACCAGGGGTCACAGTCTGAGGATTCAGGGTAAACCATTTCGGACAGAGATCAGGAGACATTTCTTCACAGTGGTGAGCTTGTGGAATTCATTACCACAGTAAGTAGTTGATGCTAAAACTTTGAATATATTCAAGAGGCGACTGGATATAGCACTTGGAGAGAATGGGATCAAAGCAGGATTAGGCTATTGAGTTGGATGATCAGCCATGGTCGTGATGAATGGCGGAGCAGGCTCGAAGAGCCAAAAGGCCTCCTCTTGCTCCTATCTTCTATGTATCTGTATGTATGTATTTTTTGATAGTTAGTTTAAGTTGTATAATATAAGTCCTGCTGGCACCAAATTTGCCAAACTGGGCAGAACACAGACTTGGAGCAATGTAGTGTTTTGACCAGGTGAGGTAGGATAGACTGGAATTTCTCTTTTCCCACTCCCCGTTTGGTTTTGGCGGAGGGGAATTTCGATATTGGCAGATTGCTGTTGCGAGGAAAAAAGCTGTTCCGGCAGTCATGGACTTTGAAATGAAATGAAATGAAAATCGCTTATTGTCACAAGTAGGCTTCAAATGAAGTGGCTGTGAAAAGCCCCTAGTCGCCACGTTCTGGCGCCTGTTTGGGGAGGCTGGTACAGGCATCACCAAGATGACAGCATGATCATGACATACAATTATTATTTTTTTTAATGCATTTAGACAAAAGGTTTAAAAAATTAATAACTTCAAGCATCAAAAATGAACAATTTTATTAGTTAGCATATGATCAGGTTAAAAAAAGATTGTGGTATTAGTATGATTTAGAAAAAGGTCCCATATCTTTAAACACTGGATAAATGCCAGATACCTTTCTTTCAATGTCACTGCATCAATTTCCTGCATTATGGCAGTGTCTACACTTTGGAAGTACCTCATTAAGTGTAAAGCATTTTATTTGCATCACACAGCTCATTTCCATTACTTTATGGTGGTAATTTATATATTTATCTGTTGAATTCCACTAGGAGTACAAAAGAACAGCATAGGAACATGTACTTAATGCACCTTATAAATCGGGTACACACGGTATTATGCAGGGTATATTTTCAACAGCCTTTTTCAAGCTGGCCAAAGTGATCATTTAAAAAAAAATTTAAAATAAATTTTATGTACCCAATTAATTTTTTCCAATTAAGGGGCAATTTCGTGTGGCCAATCCACCTATCCTGCACATCTTTGGGCAGTGGGGGCGAAACGCACGCAAACACGGGGAGAATGTGCAAACTCCACACGGACAGTGACCCAGAGCCGGGATCGAACCTGGGACCTCTGCGCTGTGAGGCTGCAGTACTAACCCACTGCGCCACCGTGCTGCCCTGGTCAAAGTGATCATAAAAACCAGATGCCCTTCTCTTCTCTGCACCCCCCAAAAACAAGTATGGAGATAATAAAATGGAAACGTGATGCTTCATCGAACACTGCAATACTTTGCTTCAATATCTATGATAGTTGTCGAGTGAGGGGTCGAGGGCAGCACGGTAGCATGGTGGTTAGCATAAATGCTTCACAGCTCCAGGGTCCCAGGTTCGATTCCCGGCTGGGTCACTGTCTGTGCGGAGTCTTGGCTTACTGGTATAGGGTGGATACGTTGACTTGAGTAGGGTGATCATTGCTCGGCACAACATCGAGGGCCGAAGGGCCTGTTCTGTGCTGTACTGTTCTATGTTCTATGAGAGAGGGGAAGCAATATGTTTCCCCACACTGAAGAAGGAAAAGTTAGCATGGGTAAGTTTTTCACGACCCCTCTTACCCAGCTCCTAGCTTTGGCATCATTGGAGCTTTGGGTAAACTTCCCCACACCTATCTTGTAGTAGAGAAATGGCACGTGAAGTGGAACGAGAATTTAAAAGTGAATGGGAGCATTTCATAAGAACTAAGAGCAGGAGTAGGCCATCTGGCCCCTCGAGCCTGCTCCGCCATTCAATTGAGATGATGGCTGATCTTTTGTGGACTCAGCTCCACTTTCCCGCCCGAACACTATAACCATAACCCTTAATCCCTTTATTCTTCAAAAAAACTATCTATCTTTTTAAAAAGACATTTAATGAAGGAGCCTCAACTGCTTCACTGGGCAAGGACTTCCAAGATTCACAACCCTTTGGGTGAAGAAGTTGCTCCTAAACTCAGTCCTAAATCTACTTCCCCTTATTTTGAGGCTATGCCCCCTAGTTCTGCTTTCACCTGCCAGTGGAAACAACCTGCCCGCATCTATCCTATCTATTCCCTTCATAATTTTATATGTTTCTATAAGATCCCCCCGCATCCTTCTAAATTCCGAATACAGCCCCAGTCTACTCAAGCTCTCCTCGTAATCCAACCTCTTCAGTTCTGGGATTAACCTTGTGAATCTCCTCTGCACACCCCCCAGCGCCAGTACGTCCTTTCTCACGTAAGGAGACCAAAACTGAACACAATACTCCAGGTGTGGCCTCACTAACACCTTATACAATTGCAGCAAAACCTCCCTAGTCTTAAACTCCATCCCTCTAGCAATGAAGGACAAAACTCCATTTGCCTTCTTAATCACCTTTTGCACCTGTAAACCAACGTTTTGCGACTCATGCACTAGCACACCCAGGTCTCTCTGCAAAGCAGCATGTTTTAATATTTTATCATTTAAATAATAATCCCTTTTGCTGTTATTCCTACCAAAATGGATAACCTCACATTTGTCAACATTGTATTCCATCTGCCAAACCCTAGCCCATTCACTTAACCTATCCAAATCCCTCTGCAGACTTCCAGTATCCTCTGCACTTTTTGCTTTACCACTCATCTTAGTGTCGTCTGCAAACTTGGACACATAGCATTTGGTCCTCAACTCCAAATCATCTATGTAAATTGTGAACAATTGTGGGCCCAATACTGATCCCTGAGGGACTAGCTACTGATTGCCAACCAAACACCCATTAATCTCCACTCTTTGCTTTTTATTAACGAATTCTCTATCCATGTTCCTACTTTACCCTTAATGCCATGCATCTTTATGCAGCAACCTTTTCTGTGGCACCTTGTTAAAAGCTTTCTGGTAATCCAGATATACTACATCCATTGGCTCCCCGTTATCTACCGCACTGATAATGTCCTCAAAGAATTCTACTAAATTAGTTAGGCACGACTTGCCCTTTATGAACCCATGGTGCGTCTGCCCAATGGGACAATTTCCATCCAGATGCCTCGCTATTTCATCCTTGATGATAGATTCCAGCATCTTCCCTACTACAGAAGTTAAGCTAATTGGCCTATAATTACCTGCTTTCTGCCTACCTCCTTCTTTAAACAGTGGTGTCACGTTTGCTCATTTCCAATCCGCTGGGACCACCCCAGAGTCTAGTGAATTTTGGTAAATTATCACCAATGCATTTGCAATTTCCCCAGCCATCTCTTTTTGCACTCTGGGATGCATTCCATCAGGGCCAGGAGACTTGTCTACCTTTAGCCCCATTAGCTTGCCCATAACTACCTCTTTAGTGATAACAATCATTTCAAGGTCCTCACCTGTCATCGCCTCATTTCTATCAGTCACTGGCATGTTATTTGTGTCTTCCACTGTGAAGACCGACCCAAAAAACCTGTTCAGTTCCTCAGCCATTTCCTCATCTCCCATTATTAAGTCTCCCTTCTCATCCTCTAAAGGACCAATATTTACCTGAGCCACTTTTTTTTGTTTTATATATTTGTTGAAACTTTTACTATCTGTTTTTAAATTCTGAGCAAGTTTACTCTCATAATCTATCTTACTCTTCTTTATAGCTTTTTTAATAGCTTTCTGTTGCCCCCGAAAGATTTCCCAGTCCTCTAGTCTCCCACTAATCTTTGCCACTTTGTATGCTTTGTTAAGAGGAAGGGGAACAGGGAGAGCACAAAGAGTTGAAGCTGAAATAAAAACTGGAAATGCTGGAAGTACTCAGCAAGTCTAATAGCCTCTGTGGAGAGAGAAGCAGAGTTAATTTTTCACGTCTGTGACCTTTTGTTAGAACTGAGAGCTATGTAAGAGGCTTAGAGCAAACGGAAGGTGCGGGGACAGGGTGGAAGAAGAACAATAGGGAAAGGTGTGTGATGGGATGGAATCAGGACAATTAGGGAAAAGGGTTCAATATACAAAGTAAGAAGTCTTTCAAAACCAGGTTAAAGTCCAACAGGGTGAACCTGGGGAAGGAGCAGTGCTCCGAAACCTAGTGATTTGAAACAAACCTGTTGGACTTTAACCTGGTGTTGTAAGACTTCTTACTGTGCTCACCGCAGTCCAACATCAAAATACAAAGCCAGTGGGGTTGGCGATAGGACAAGTAAGGAACCAAAAGATGTGTTGAGAGGAGGTGTGAAAGGCTCGACAGCAATTGTCCAAATACCAAGTAAAGGAATAAAGAAAGAAGCAAGAGAAATAAAATGAAACACAAAAAAAACTGTTGAACTCGATGTTGAAACAAAAACAGAAAATTCTGGCTAATCTCGGCAGGTCTGGATGACTCTTTGTCAGAACAATGTGAGCTGAGAAGGCTTCAAGCGTCCATTTGAAAGATGAGGCACTGTTGCTTGTGTTGAGCTTCATTTGAGCAGCAATGGACCAAGGACAGAGAGGTCAGTGGAAGCGAGGTAGGGAATCAAAGTAACAGATGATAGGAAGCTCAGGGTCATTCTGCGGACTGGATGGAGGTGTTCTACAAGGCAGTCACCCATTTGGTTTTGGTCTCCCTGATGTAGAGGCGACTACATCACGAGCAGTGAATACATTATAAATCTGGAAGAAGTACAAGTCAGACTTGAATCTGCTTTCTCAGTTTTGGAAGTATTCCATGAGTATTGCTTGTATGTTCAAAATAAATCAAACAAGCTCCTGTGCTTGCAGTTTGCCGCAGTAACCTTTAGAGTGTCACTAATGGAAAGGTAGACTGTGTTCTTGCTTGAAAAGCTCACAAAGCAATGCTGGTCAGGACAAACGGAAAAACATTGTGATGAGGTAATGAGATCGTTGATGAGGTAAGTCTCAATCTCAGGTAAACCGAGTGAATTGTTTTGTGACCGAGGTAGAATTCTTACACCAGCAACGGGGAAGAGTAATTTGCTCTCTTCCCTTCTGAAGAATAAATTGATCTTTAATTATTTCATGGTTGCTTAGTTTTTATTGTACTTTCCCTAATTCCAGGCTGTCGTTTGCCCTGCCTGATGGTGGACAGGTGATCAGTTGTCGGTATCTGCTCCTGGTGAGGAGCATCATAGCTCACCCTCCCGCAATATTTTTTACAGAACTTCCCACTGGGCACTGTCCACATGGGATTCATATGTTTGTCCCTGCATCCTAACCCTGCGTGCCATCAGCCAATCTGGGGCCAGCATAAGATGTAACGTTGTCAAGTTCAAACAGCATAATGCTTCTTGAGTTCCTCCTTCTGAGGTTTAACAGTGCGGATATCAGGGTTTTCACCAGTGCAGCCATTAGACTAATAGTGTAATTATTTCCAGTCAAAGTAGCTCAAGGTAAATGATCCTCCAGCCACGTTGGCAGCCCTGTCGAGTATTTTTTTTGTGCAGCATACAAGGATGCAATTGTAGAAATAAGAAACGATTAACAACTATTTTGTAAAAACGTTGCGTCTTATGTGGGAGCCAGTCAGTCTTACTGTACTTCAGTGCACTCCAGCATACCAATCTGACATGGCATGATGTAATATGGTAAATTACTGGAAACATGTCTCATTTTGCTTCCTTTGATTTTATTAAGTATTTGTTTGATATTTATGATACGGTCCCCGAAATTGCACTGGAATGAAACCTGGACTTCAAAGCTTAAGAAACCGCATCTACAGAAGTATAATCCAATAATTATACATTATACACAGGTACAAAGAACTAATGTCAGAGTTGTCCCACAGTAATTTCCAAAGAAATGTCGCACCCATTGTGTGTTTTCAGTCATGCCATGAGTGCCCTTACTAAAAGAAAGTAAGAAGGAGAGCATTATTTTCAATAGTTGGTGTCTTGTTATGCTCTTGGCGTAGCATAATCGACTTCCTTGATGTACACTCTGACAAAGGAAGGTTCAGACGTGGAGATAACTTCAACACGTTTATTGAACTATTTACAATTCTCCTACTCGGGTTCGCCACTGCTGTTAATCCCTCTATAGCTACTCAGACTGATGAACCAGTCTGCTACAATCCACGTGGTGGGTGTGATATTGAATCAACCATGTGTCTGTACTCACTGAGTGTCTCCACTGGAAAGAGGAAGATCATGTGTGCTTTGTCCTTTATATATGAGTTGGTGTAATGCCCCCCCTGTGGTAGTGTCACCTCTGCGTGTATCGTGAATGCCCATTGGTCGTGTCCTATCTTACTGACCTATTGATTGAGTGTGTGTGTGTCATATCTCTGGTGCTCCCTCTAGTGTCTAGCTACTCTATGTGTACTTACATTAACTCCTTGTGTATCTACAGTGATGTATATCACCACAGTTGGCACCTCATCCAGTCATAGAGTGTGGCAGTGCCACAATCAGCACCCTGCAGGTTACCATGGACCAGAAACAGAACTGGACTAGCCATCTAAATACTGTGGCTCCCAGAGCAGGTCTGAGTATAGGAATCCTGCAGCGATGAACTCACTTCCTGACTCCCCAAAGCCTGTCCACCATCTACAAGGCACAAGCCGAGAGTGTGATGGAATACTCTCCACTTTCCTGGATGACAGCAACTCCAACAACACTGAAGAAGCTCAACACCATAAAGCAGTCGACTCGACTGATACCCCTTCCACAAACATTCACTCCCTCCACCACCAATGAACAGTGGCAGCAGTGTGTACCATGTACAAGATGCACTGCAGGAACTCACCAAGACTTCTTATACAGCACATTCCAAACACACAACCCCCACCTTCTCGAAGGACAAGGGCAGCAGACACATGGGAGCACTACAGCCTGTAGGTTTCCTTCCAAGTCACTCACCATCCTGACTTGGAAATACATCGCTGTTGCTTCACTGTCACTGGGTCAAAATTCGTGAACCCCTTGATCGAACAGCACTGTTGGTGTACCTAAACTGCGTGGACTGCAGTGGTTCAAGAAGGCAGCTCAACATCATCTTCTCAAGGGAACTAAGGATGGGCATTAAAAGCTGGCCTAGCCATGACACCCACATCCTGCAAATTATATTTTAAAAAGCAACTTCTATTAAACTAGAACTTCTAATGTGATCAAATGTCCACACTTCACAGTATTATAGGATAACACTTTGCACTGATCCACCTAAGTTGACATTAGGACAGACGGCCAAATGCCTGATCAACAAGATAGGTTTTAAAGGAGCATTTTAAAGACAGAACGAGAGTGGAATTGACTGGTGGGGAGGTGTGTGTGGGGGGGGGGGGGGGGGGTGTTTGGACTAGAATTTGAAGACACGGCCAACAATGTGCATGTTACCAGAATTAGAGTGCAGAGATCTTGGAGGTGGAACATAGAACATACAGTGCAGAAGGAGGCCATTCGGCCCATCGAGTCTGCACCGACCCATTTAAGCCCACACTTCCACCCTATCCCCGTAACCCAATAACCCCTCCTAACCTTTTTTGGTCACTAAGGGCAATTTATCATGGCCAATTCACCTAACCTGCACGTCTTTGGACTGTGGAAGGAAACCGGAGCACCCGGAGGAAACCCACGCAAACACGGGGAGAATGTACAAACTCCGCACAGACAGTGACCCAGCGGGGAACCGAACCTGGGATCCTGGCGCTGTGAAGCCACAGTGGTATCCACATGTGCTACCGTGCTGGAGGAGGACTACCGTGGAGTGGAGGAGTTTACAAATATAGGGTGGGATGTAGCCTGAAGTGGCTTGAAAACATCCTTGAGAATTTTTTAATTGAGGTGTTGCTTTAGTGGGAGCCAATGTAGGTCTGTGAGCAATGGCATCAGGACAGTCAGACAGTGGCTTGCAGCCATACTGCCGGGCGGAAAATGAGTTGGGTCCATGAATTTCACTTGCTGCTCACTTCAAGATGTCAAGTGCCTCACTCCAGCACCCTCTGGTACCCAGGCTGTTTTGCCACTTCTTTCCTCATAGAGCATCCATGTTCTGTAAATGCTTCATAATTCCAAGTATAATAGATTTATTTTATCCCATTCCCACAGACCAGAATATTCCTTGCACTGGAAAACCAAGATTCTCTTTGCATACAGTATATAATCCTGACATAATGGAGTAATATGCGTCCTGTATGCTTCATTTCCCCCCTTTCCACTGAAGTCAGATTTTTCCAAAGTGCTTCGAATTGCTCTGTATTTGGGCCAGGGTCTGCTTGAACAACACTGTATTGTGCTTTTTAAAAATAAAAATAAAATCAATTTAAATGTGGCCCAGCCCTATTTGCACGTTAAAAATTAATTGAGTTTCCCTTGGGGATTGGGCCCAAGTTTCATGTGAAGCCTTTGTATATGTCAATATTGCATATTAGCACTGAGGTATATTTAGTTAACACTGATAATTAAGGTTTGGTTCTTAAAATGAATGTGAATTCACCATTTTGATGTCGTTGAACCAACACTAGAGCACAGGACCTAGACAAAAGTATTAAATGTTTGTAAAGTTGCAATGAGCTGACAAGGATGTTTACGGCCTTTTTAATATATACATATGGCAGGTTTCCTCTGATTGCTAAATCTGCTTTTTTCTTCACAGCTCCCAACACCTTTGTAAATCCTGAAGGCTCTAAAATAATCAACACAGATCTATTTTATTGGTCGAACAAGTTGTTCAATATTACACATGTGTTACATAAGGATTTGTTCAATTAAATGAGCAGCTTTAACAGATACTTGCAACAAATAGCGATTACTGAACTTCTTGCCTTCTGTGCCTCACAAAAAGTACATTTCCATTGATGCAGTTTACCCTGAAACTCAACACAGAAATGATTTTGGTTAAAAATGTAGCATTAAGACGAGCATAACCGCTATTAAGTGGAAGTCTTGAAGTAAAAGTATTTTTTTCCTGAACTGAACTGCATATTTCTATGGACAGAAATCTGAAATATTTGTTGAGGAATGTATCCGAGCTTAACTGTAAATGAATGGCCCAGTAAGAGAGACTTTGCAGCCCTAGGTTTTGTGGGATTTAAGAGGAGGAAAATAAAAGACCTCTAAACATTTGTGTTTTACTGTAAAGGTCACTGCGGAGACGGATGCGGTAGTAATTAACAAATTTGTTTGCCTTAAGACTTGAACACGTTAGCTTTCCTGGGGGATAAGTTCTCAGAAAATTAAAAGAAAGACTTGTTGTTCTAAAATAAACTTCAAAAAAATAAGTCTTAAAGAGCAAGTTTGAAAAAAAAAGGTTAAATTGTTTCTGTCGGATTTGCACAGCCAGATAGGGCCAGTAAAACAGATAACCCTAAATCTTGCTCCTGCTCTGTTCTTGAGCGAGTCATTGTGAGATTTGTGGAGGCGGATTCGATACTCCCCAGTGACTGCTTTAGACTGTAAAATGCAGACATGGTAACAACTGCTGGGACTGCTTCTGTAGGTTTGCATGCTTGCAAGTGAGTTATTTATAGCCTTGCAGGTAATTGGTTTGACAGGAGTTTATGGAATCATTTCAGTATGTAAGGCAAAGTTTAATTTTTCTGCCTTGTGTTGCAGCTCATCATAATTCCAATGCCTCTATGTGCCCAGGAAGGAGGGGGTCACATGTGAAATCCTGTCTCCAAATCCCATAGAAATATCTGAGCTGCCTTTATCCCGCATGATGAAATGGGCTCTGAATTAATGAGATGTTTTGAATTAGTGAAGTCACAGTTACTGGAGCAGAGGTAGTGTTGTCAGCAACTGCTTTAAACGAAGACAGTTGCAGTTAAAACAAGTTGGCCCACTTACTGTCCAGATCTTCCCATCCTTCAGCCGATTAGCGGTACCAACGCAAATAATGACTTGCCTCAATTTGGCCTTTTAGCATGTTTTCATTCCACCTCGAACCATGCCGCGGAGGCCTATTAGGTTCCGTGGGTCAAAACTACGGAAAGCAGCTTACAGAGGAAAGGAGTGGGTGGTGAAAGAACCAATCAGCCGGTTGCGTCTTTATTAATATGCTCAAGGGTTAATTTGGATGTTCCAGTCTCTCATTTCTCTCAGGATGATGCGTGTTTGCAGAGTTTGGCACCCGCTTGCTTTGTTCTCAGGCAACCCATATGCAGCTTCCTCCTGTCATCAAGGATCATTTTAGTTGGCTGCCTCTTTAGACTGACTGCTGCCTGTCTCGTTGAACCAAGCTGTCCTTACAATTTCACTGTGGCTTTGGTGGGTTTGCAAGTGCCTGTGACTTCAGCATTTCTCGGGGGGGGGGGGGGGGGGGGGGTCGGCGGTCGGCAGCAGTCATTTGTCTACGTAATCAAACCTGGTTTATTCAGATTTCTTCCAAATATAGTGTAGTTAAAAAAAATTGTAAAAGATCTGTCACACTTGCAATTGTCGGCTCTTAGAATTGTCTGATGCGAAAAATGCTCCTTTCTGACAGAGCGGCTCTCCAAAAGGTGAGCCTGCCTTATCTCTCTTTGTGTGCTGACAAATCTGCTGTGTGCTCTCAGTATTTTCTAATTTTTGTTTCAGACTGACAGCAGTTCCCATTTTCTTTTTAGCTTCAATGGGTTTTTTTGTGGCTCTGGTCTAAATGTTTATTTTTAAATTGTAACTTTTATTTCATACTTTTTCAGCAAACCTCTGGAGTTAAAAAAGGCTAAATTAATATCTTTCTCATCAGTTCCTTTATTGTTCGAACACCTCTTTCTGTTCTTCCATTCAGGATATTGAGGTGATCAGGCACATGTATGATACTATATTCCTGTGCAAAGTAATGGAGTAGCTCATTAGCAAACTGAGGACCATTGCCTGATACCAACGTATCAGGAATGCCATGTGTTGCAAAGTTTTTCTTGATGATATAATGACTGCCTCCCCATGGTGCTATTCAGTCTTCTCACTTCAAACCATCTGGAGTAGTAATCAATGACAATGGTGAAAACTTTGCCTCTGAACTTGAATAAATCCATTCTGAGATCTAATAATCTTTATTAGTGTCACAGGTAGGCTTGCATTAACACTGCAATGAAGTTACTGTGAAAATCCCCTCGTCGCCATACTCCGGTGCCTGTTCGGGTACACTGAGGGAGAACTCAGAGTGTCCAATTCACCTCACAGCACATCTTTCGGGACTTGTGGGAGGAGATGAGATGCTCCCATAGCTTAATTGGATATGTAGATTGTGCCAGTAGTTCGCTTTGCTGCTTGCATTGCACTGTGCATGTAAGGCGATTCGTGATTGACTCGTCAATGGACTGTCCAATGCCTTGCTACCACCTGATTGTTGGACTCTTGCTCTGCATTTTGCTGTTCCCAAGTGACCTTGATGAATTTTCCGAAGAATGTCAAGTCAAAGTGTTTTATGATCATTTAGAAATGAATCGATGGACTCATTTGGTTTTTGCCTCCTCTTATTAAATTTTGCTCATTCAATGAGCAAATGTTTTTGTACATTGAAGTATGAATCGGATGCCGAGGGAACTTCCTCATATGAGCTTGAAGCCTCATTGATGCCCTGTCTTGCTATAACATCATCTGATATGGCTCCTACTACATAGAGTGAAGTACTGACTAGATCCTTCTGTTCCTTCTTTAGCAAACATAAAGCTATTCTGAATCTGGTGAATCACTTCCTTCATTTGTCCTATTGTTGAGCCTGTTGCGAGCCTTCAGTGCTTAGGAATAGTTCTAGGAGTGGCAATGTAGACGCCAAGCTTATCCTAGGCTCTGAATCTGTAGCTGCGTCCATAGATGCTAAGGGACTGTATCCCCTTGTGGGAACATATAAACATCGAGAACTAGATTGCACAGTTTAAAAGTAGAGGGCCACCCATTTAAAACAGAGATGTGGAGGAGTTTCTTCCGTTAAAGGTCAGTAATCATTGAAAGTCTCTTCCCCAGAGAGCAGTGGAGGTTGTCCCATTTAATATGTTCCAACCTCAGTTAGATTTTTCATCTACAAGTGAGTCAAAGGTTATGGGTGCAAGAAGGAAAGTGGAGTTAAAAACCACATTCAGATTAGCCCTGATCTCATTGAATGACAGACTCGAGGGACCAAATGCCCTATACCCCTGCTCCTATAGAGTGTCTCAACATTGGCATGCAAGCTTGGGTGAGAGGCAACTTTGTGAGGCGAGCATCTTTGGGCTTTCATAAATTTACAAAAATATATATTTGTGAGTATGAGGGTAAATCAGACTAAAATAACCTAACCTATTCCACACAATGGACCAATGGGGAAAGATTCCATTTATGTTTTGATGAAAACTAGGACAAATTTGCATTTAGCAGGATTTTGGAGTATGTTTTAAAAAAATAAACATTGTGCAGGGTGTGTTTATCCACCTGCATTTCTGTTAATGTTTTATGAGTAACTCTGTGCACTGTAGTATTGTTTGTTTGCTATATGTGGGCAGACTTTTTTCCCCCTCTCTCAAGTGATGTTCCAATTAGTATTGTTGATTCACCCCCCACCCCGAACAGTTTCAACATTTCTAAAATAAAACTGAATATCTTGTTGGGTGGTCGTCCCACCACTGCCTTTGCTGGTGGGCTGTCCTTGGCAACTTCCAGTGTTTTATCTTTGCATAGTCTCCTCCGGACCTCTTGGCTTCCCGCATCCTCCGTCAACAGAAACTCGAGGATGGACTACAACCAGATTCTCTCCGCTGCGCTCCCAGTTCAACTGGCGAGCAAACTGAGCACTCGGGTCCCTTTTTAGCTTCATGTCCGACGTTGATGAGGGTGAGTTAAAATGGGAACTGGATCTGACATTATGTTTTCAGGATGTTGCGCAGAGTAGCTTTGGGAGGAAGAAACTGGCTCCTATTTAGTCCGACCTGATTCAGCCCGAGGTCCTTTGTTCCTGGTGCCAGAATCATAAAACCCCCATTGCTGGCAACATGATTCATTGTCTCGGCTCCAAGTTTCCAGCCTCAAAACCATGAATTCCACATTTCAAAATATAAACCAAGAAGCTGACCTCATGGAAGCCAACCAGTGGCAAGACTTGGTTTTGGCTTGATCCAGTTGAATCAACCAAAATTTGGATCAGCTTCAACATCTGGCCTCGATCTACATCCATGGTTGTACCCGACTGTTTGACAGCATAACTTTTTTTTATGGCTAACGTTTTAAACATCTTTTTGCCGTCTGTTATGAATAGCTTCACATTTCTCAGAAGAAGCTGAACACACGAATGTAAGGCTTGGGTATTTATGCCAGTGACTGCGGGTCTTCATTCTGGGTCCAATTTACAGCAGCGAAACTGGCCGTTCGGCCCCAACAGGTCTACGTTGCTGTTCACGCTCCACAGAATTTGTAGAAGAAAACGACAGCTTCCATTTCTAATGAAGCTTAATCATCCCCTTGAGTTGCGGAGCAAAGACTTGTGTGAGATATTGCCTCATTGCGATATCCTGCTGGCATAACTGCCCTCATGTCTGACATAGCCCAAAGAAGATTGACTTCAGTTTGTTGCCTGTCATGTACTTCATGCACTTTGGTGAGTTGGGCTTCTTTGATTCCCTGCCAGTTTTCTGTTATGCCCCCACCAGCCGCCTGCAGGTAGTGCAGGTTCCACAGTATTGTCAACTACCCAAACCACGGGGATAATTTCCCGGCTATAATCTAATCTAGGGGTTCAGATCGCTGTCACAAAAGGCCTGAAATTTGAACTGTTTGATTAGATTGCTGGCTTGTAATCTTACTCTGTTATCAGTGTTATGTATGAAGTATAGAGCACTGGAATTTTACAGGGGCACATTTTAGTAGCTCTCCTGAGGACAGAGAGATGTAAGCAGCTCTAGTTCAAATTCCTGGCGAAACAGATTTATGAAAACAAAACTTTGAGCTGAGCCAAGTTTTCACTCACACTGTTGACCTTGATTCACTGCCCCTGACTGGGTTGATTGGCTGGAGTAAAGCTGGATCAAATTAAACCCAAATAACAAAAGCTTGTTCTTTCCTCTTCTCAAAATCTTTCCTCTAGATTAAAAGATGCTGAGGAAATCTTTGTACATTTGATTCAACAATTATCTTCTTCCTGCACCCCTTTCTACAAGAGCTTCTTCCTAAGTTCTAAGGTGGTAGTTATGATTCAGACAACAGCGAGGTTCTTGAGAGTAGCGTGTGATGATTCACCTCCTGATATTTCCTGTTCATTTCTACAAAGCAACACCTTTTCTTTTTCCAACACTCACAACCCTTCACATCTGACCAAAAAGGGAAGATTTAATGTTCTGGAGGGCACATCATTATTTGTTGGACATGAGTAGAACTGCAAAAGCAAAGCAAATAAAATAACTTGCACTAGAGCTTATGATAATTTATGGCATATGGTATTTTAACAGGTACGCATACAGTAAGCCCTCATTTAAAGTTGTGTGTTCCTAAAAATCGTGATTTTGAGTGAAACAACTTTAAGGGAATCAATTTTAAAGCTGGAGGTTGGTTCCTTTGAAAATTTATTGCCTGGAGAAACCAATATACAAGTTAAAATACGTGTGCAAACACTGTGCATTCCAACCTGAATGCTTGCAAAGTGAAATAAATCATTGTATATAATTGAAATATTGTATTAATTCAAATTTGATAACACTAAATCACCCACAAGCCCTGAGTAGCATAGCGTCTGTCTCAGCCACTGCACTCCTGAAACTCAGCTCATCTTTTTGCTTGCTTCCTTCTTCCACTCTGTCTTGCTCTGATTGGTTGATATTTATTGTCACATGTACCGAAGTACAGTGAAAAGTATTTTTCTGCGGCCAAAGGAACGTACACAGTATGTACATAGTAGACAAAAGAATAATCAACAGAGTACATTGACAAATGGTACATCAACAAATAGTGATTGGTTACAGTGCGGAACAGGGCCAAATAAGAGCAGCATAGGGCGTTGTGTATAGTGTTCTTACAAGGAACAGATCAGTCTGAAGGGAGTCGTTGAGTGGGAAAGGAGAGAGTGGGACAGGGGTGAGAGAGGCACTCTCTCTTGTAGCTGTGGGGAAGAAGTTGTTCCTATGTCTGGATGTGCGGGTCTTCAGACTTCTGTACCTTCTGCCTGATGGAAGGGCCTGTAAGAAGGCAGAGCCTGGGTGGGAGGGGTCTCTGATAATGCTGTCTGCCTTCCTGAGGCAGCGGGAGGTGTAGACAGAATCAATGGGAGGATGGCAAGCTTGTGTGATGCGTTGGGCTGAGTTTGCCACACTCTGTAGTTTCTGGCGATCTTGGGCCAAGCAGTTCAACTCTTTTCCACTTAGTGTGTGTGTGTGTGTGTGTGCCTCTCTCTCCCCTTTCCCACTCTCCCCTTTCCCACTCTCTTTCATTTCCTACTCTTTCTCACCTCCAACCATCTCACCCTCGTCTCCATCCCCCCTCACCCCATCCCCTGATCCTCACCCACCCTCCTGCCCAGGGCAGTGACTCAACAGCCTGAGGTTGTGGCCAACTCCCAGTCAGAGCTTGTACCTGGACCCTGAACCTGTGCCTCTTCCTGGCAGCCTGCAGGTGGGTTGAGCCACTGTCTCGGGCCGCGTCTGGAGCCAGAGAAGGGGGCTCCAGACTGCAGACGGAGACAGACGGCCGCGAATGTCGTCTGGGACCCAGTCCTGCTGCCCCATCCCCGGGTTACGCACGCTTAGTTACCTAATAGGTGGCAGCTCCTTTCTCTTCCTTGAACTCCCACACCCAGATCTCAGGCCTCACTCTGTTCCCCGCTGCCTCAGCCTCGGATGGCAGTCGCTCTGGCATCAGAACATGGCAGTGGCTGACCCAGACTGCAGTGCGCTGGGTGGAAGGCAGAGGGCATTTGACCTAAATGGCGACTCAAATTGGAAAAAACAGTCCCTAAATAATGACCACTGTTAAATTGAAATGATGTTAAGCTAGTGATGGTGGGGTTCGAGGGGGGCATGTGTGAGGACTTATGGTATATGTCGGATTTCA
Organism: Scyliorhinus canicula; assembly: GCF_902713615.1. Lineage (NCBI taxonomy): Eukaryota > Metazoa > Chordata > Chondrichthyes > Carcharhiniformes > Scyliorhinidae > Scyliorhinus > Scyliorhinus canicula. The sequence continues at coordinate 14,534,292 of NC_052154.1, read as the reverse complement.
CTACATTGCCGACAGCAAGATGATTGTTTCAGAAACTAATGAGTGTCATTCCTGCACTAGTGTAATATCATCATGCATCAGTGGGATAAAGCTTATTGGCATGTGAACTACCAGCAAAAAAAAAATACCAAAAATTAAAAAATATCACGCAATCAACTGAACTGGTCGTGCACCAGATTGCAGTTTTACAGCTTCATTCAGTTCTCTCATCATACTTGTCCTGGCACTTCCCATTTTACATGAGGAAGTGGGTCTGCAGGGCTCGCCAAATTTGAGGTGATGGACTCTACCTTGATCTGAGCAGGCTCCCCGCCAAGGGCCTGGTAGCTGGTGGCTTGTTTGTCCTCAGCAGCCAGTTAACTCAGCCAAATTTCCCACGCTGCACGGCGCTGACTATCCTCAGTCACCTTGGCTGCGTTGGAAATTGCTTAACTTTCAGTACAGGCTAGATCAGAGTTAGAACCTTTCGGGTCTATAAATTTTGGGGGGGGGGGGAGCATGCGGTGTAGAAATCAAGAGTTTTGCTTTCAGTATCAATAGATAATTCTCAAGTAAATAATTCCGAGTTCTGACTTTCTGCTGGCTTGCATTGCATTTTAAAAGCGTGGACGAGGACATATTCTTGTTCTTCTGTGCTGTATGCACAGACTGTCACGATTTATTTCTGGGGCACAAAAGTATTGTTTTGGTCAATAAATTATGTCACTACATTACATTAAATTTTCCCTTTTCAGATTAATAGGCAAATAGAAGCATGTTTCAACTTGACAGAATACCCCAGATTCAGCTTCTGTGTAAACAATCGCGCATTGTATTTTATTTGTTTTCAGCACTTTCGGGCATCAGGCCTGAAAAGCCCCCTTGCCCCAAATCTGGGGCCTGCCTTAACGCAAGGATCCATTTTCTGTTGTAGTACAGTATTTTACCACAAGATGCTGCTGATGCATCTCTAAATCTCATTAGTAGGTTCGTGGAGTAACAATTGCACAGAAAGAGACCAATCAGCCCATCGAGTCCATGCCAGCTCGCTGTCGAGAAATTCAGTCAGTCCCTTTCCCCCGCTCTATCCCAATAGCCTTGCAAGTTTATTTTCTTCACGAATCCATCCAGTTTCCTTTTGAAAACATTGATTGTCTCCACGTACACCATCCCCATGGGCACCAAGTTCAAAGTTAGCAGATGCTGCGTAAAAAAGTTCTTCCTCGCATCCCCCTGCATCTCGTGGCCAAAACTTTAATTCTGTGTCCTCTAATCCTTGTAACATCAGCTATTCCTTGTCTACCTTATTTAAATCTATCGTAATCTGGTCGACCTCTGTCAAATCTTTCCTCAAATTCCTCTGCTCCAAGGAAAATAGTGCTAGCTTCTCCAACCTAACCTGATAACTAAACTCCCTCATCCTTGGAATGATTCTTGCAAATCTGATCTGTCGTCTCACGGACCCTCACATCCTTCCCAAAGTGTGGTGATTCAGTACTCTAGTTGAGGCCTAACCAGAACTTGATAAAAATACAGCATAACTTATCTGCTTTTGTACTTATGAATCCCAAGATCCCATGCACACACTTTGCTAATGACTCTTTCAATTTATCCTGCCAAGTTCAAAGATCTATGCACATGAAACCCCCACCCCCGGTCCCTCTGTCCCTGCACACTCTAAGAACTGTGCCATTAAGTCTGTATTTCCTCTTCCTACCCCATAAAGCCTCATTTGGCTTCGTCAATACAACTTGCCTTTTACAAATCTGTGCTGCCTATTCCTTAATTAACCAGAATCCTTCCAGCACTAGGCAATTTTGTTAATTATTGTTTCTGAAACCTTTTCCACCATCAATGTTAAACTGATCTGCCTGTATTTCCCAGGAATGTCCTTACGCTATTTCCAATCCTCTGGGACCACCCCGGTTTCCAGGGAAATGTGGCCGATTATGGCAAACCCTTCAGCTATTTCTACCCCAATTTCTTTACCAATCTAGTGTGTAAGCCATGTGGACCAGGGAACCTATCCACTATAAGCCCTTGCAGTAGATTCTGCCAATCAATTTTCACCCCATCCATTAACTCAACCATCTCCACTGTTACCGATATTTTGTCAGCAGCTCCTTCCTCAATAAGCACCAATACAAAGTACTCATTAAGTATTCTAGCCTTGTCTAGCTATCTCCAGATAGCTACCACTTCTTTGCCCTTCATCGGCCCCACTCCTCCTCTTAATACTCACGTCTGGCTTTTAAAGCAGACCAAGGCAGGCCAGCAGCAGGGTTCAATTCCCGTACCAGCCTCCCCGAACAGGCGCCGGACTGTGACGCCCAGGGGCTTTTCACAGTGACTTCATTTGAAGCCTACTTGTGACAATAAACCATTTTACTTTCATTTTCCACTTTTCAACTTGAACGTTCGATACCAGTTGGTTTGGTAACCTAATGCACAGCTGTTCATTGTCTCCCACTGCACCCCCTCCCCCGCTGCTACTGACCCCAGAAAATCCATGATCTAATCCAGAACTAAATTCAAAATCTATATCATGGGTCTCGGGTAGCCTCTAATTCTAATGCTTGTGTAGAAGCATGTTGCATCATGGATTGATTGGAAATCAGATTGCCAGTTGACCCCACTTTTTGAGATAAAGAGCTGAATTGTGTCAGCCCATGGGTTGGAGGTGGGACAAGATTTGCAACAGGATTCACAGTAAGTAATTTATTTTCCAACAAATCAATCATATTAATCAACAAACAGTCTGCTTAACCAGCGCACAACGGCAATCCATAGCGGAGCTTCCCATTAAGTTTCCCACTATGACTCCATTTTAACACTTGAAAGTTGGTGTGACCCCAGAGTACGAGTGTTATATCATAGAATTTACAGTGCAGAAGGAAGCCATTCGGCCCATCTAGTCTGCACCGGCTCTTGGAAAGAACACCCTACCCAAGGTCAACACCTCCACCCTATCCCCATAACCAAGTGTTGGGGGAGGATTTTTGACTGAGGGCAGGAGGTTGTATTGTGAAGTCTCTGATTGGGTCTCAGAATTAAGAATCGTGAGTGCATGTGTAATGGAGCCTCGGCGACCATCCCTGGACTGTACTGCCAGGGACTCCATTCAGTACTGTTGCCTTGAATGTGGATTGGCCTGAAGCGACCTCAGTGAGATGGAAACTCGCAAGAATGATATTTTTTTAAATCAGCTCTGTAGTTACAGAGCATCAACCGGGCAAGGTTCTAACATTAGAAAGATGGAGGTTGAGGGGTGAGAGAGAGTGTGGACTGTGGGCCTGGAGGAGGTTATTGAGGTAGGGAAGAAGGGTTGTAGGTCTGGAGCAGATTATAGAGAGAGGGAAGGAGAGTTGTTGGTCTGGAGGAGGTTTTAGAGTTAAGGAGGGTGGGTTGTAGATCTGGAGGCGGTTTCAGAGATAAGGATGGTGGGTTGTTGGTCTGGAGGCGGTTTTAGAGATAAGGAGGGAGGGTTGCAAGATCTGGAGGAGGTTTTAGAGATAAGGAGGATGGGTTGTAGGTCTGGAGGAGGTTACAGAGATAAGGAGTGTGGGTGAAGGCCTGAGAACAGTTGGTAAATCTCGCCCATAACATCTTGCACATTTTGCCAGTTACTCACCATGACAGCCACATCACCAAAACACAAAGCACCATACTTATGTGTTACCCCTGTCTATTTTTGGGCCTGTCCAATTTCACAGCCTATAGATGCAATTAAGATTTCTCTTTCTTTTACTTCTCTCCCTCTTTTAAAAAAAATAAATTTAGAGTACCCAATTATTTTCTTCCAATTAAGGGGCAATTTAGCGTGGCCAATCCACCTACCCTGCACATCTTTTGGGTTGTGGGGGTGAAACCCACACGGGGAGAATGTGCAAACTCCACACGGACAGTGACCCAGGGCCGGGATTCGAACCCGGGTCCTCAGCGCCGTAGGCGGCAATGCTAACCACTGTGCCACCGTGCTGCCCTTACTTCTCTCCCTCTTGTGAGTGCTTTGTCCTCTTTCAATAAGTGTTTCTCTAAACCATTTACTGCTTTCTGGGTGGGCTGCTTTCACTAAATCTCCATTCCTATTGGAATATAGACAGGCTTGGCCAGCAAGTCTGTTAACATAGAACATAGAACAGTACAGCACAGAACAGGCCCTTCGGCCCTCAATGTTGTGCCGAGCAATGATCACCCTACTTAAACCCACGTAACCCGTATACCCGTAACCCAACAATCCCCCCATTAACCTTACACTATGGGCAATATAGCATGGCCAATCCACCTAACCCGCACATCTTTGGACTGTGGGAGGAAACCGGAGCACCCGGAGGAAACCCACGCACACACGGGGAGGACGTGCAGACTCCACACAGACAGTGACCCTGCCGGGAATCGAACATGGGACCACTGGAGCTGTGAAGCATTGATGCTAACCACCATGCTACCGTGAGGCCCGGTGGAGATTTCTGAGTGACAGCCACGAGACAGGCTCCGCCTCATGTTTCCATTTGCAATCTTCCTTTTGGGCGCTAACCGTTCATAGCAGTGGTTTAAACAGGTCTGCAGTGAAGCAATTCCCCAACATATCAATAGCTCTCTCATTTTCAAATGGCAACAAGGCAAATCCAATTGTCAAAAAATAATTGCCTCTTGCAAAAAGTATGCAGGCCTCCCAAAGTTTAATGAGTATCTCTTATCTAATCATTATCAATATCAAAAGCACCTCTTCAGAGTCTGTTCCCTCATGACTGTCTCGTTAATCTTCATCGTGATAATGCCGTTGGTGTCGGCCTTTGCCAGTTTAAGATAAACAGAAATAAGCAGAAGGACAATTGATGTGAGCATTAACCCACTGATTGTGTCTGCCATAGTTGGTCTTTAATTAAAAACTAACAAGGCAAGTATCAGGAAATAAAGCCCCTGCCGCAATATAAACGTTGTCCAGTAGCCATTGACAACCAGCTTCTGATTCTGGAGCTTCCTGGCTCCTGACTGGTCGATAGAATTAGACTGTGCAAAGCTCGGCCCAAACATGTAACTGGTATTTTAAAAGGGGGCTGCCCCAAAACTAATCATAGCTGATCACAAAAACCAAACTGTTTCATTGAAAGAGATTCCACACTGATGAAAAATGTTGTTCAAAGAAATAAGGGGAGATGCATCCATTGAATGAGTCACAAACTGTATTTATAAAATACTTTGATGTACAGTATTAAAATGTTCCAAGATACTATGAAGTATACAGCTAAATTTGATACTGAACCACTTAGGAGATATTGAAACTGTCTCAGACATTAGGGTTTAAGGAATGAAAAGCTGAAAACGAGGTAGAGAGGCAGAGATGTTTAGGGGAAAAAATTCCATGATTTAGGGCCTAACACATAGGCAGCTGAAGGCACAGTTACCAGTGGTGGAGCAATTGAAATTGGAGATGCTGAGGAGCCTGAAATTAGATGAGGGTTGTGGGACTGAAGTGGATTAAGAGATGAGGGGTAAAACCATAAAGCTGAAATTTTAAAATCGAGGCATTGCCTAATCGGAAGTCTGCGTAGGTCAGCCAGATCAAGGGTGATGGGTGAGCAGGAATTGGTGCAAGTTAGAACACAGGCAGGGAAGTTCTGGATGACCTTGATTTGTAGAGATTAGAATGTAGGAGGCCAGCCAGGAGTGCATTAGAATAGACAGGTTTGGAGGTAACCAAGGCATGGACATGGGTTTTAACAGCAGAAGAGCTGATGCAAAGACCAAGTTGGGCAATATTACGAAGGTTTTCAGAGAGGACAAGAGATAGGAGAGAATTCAGAGAAAGATACATGTCCCAAGTTGATCTAGGCAGGGGGACCCTGGTGAAGATGTGGGATTGACCTAGTTACAAAACAAGCGTACCCAAAGCTGGTTGCAAAACAGTGATCAATAAAGCTAATGCAATTCTGAGCCATATTTTAAATTAGTGCAGTACAAGGACAAGGCCATCATAGTGAAACTGCACATTGCTCTTCTCAAACCAAATCTTGTATGTTCTCCATTCTAGTCATCAAGACACAATGCATGGGAACCCAAAGCGAAGAACAGTTTAGGCCTTAAGCTTAAAGGCTCGAATTGAACTATAAATGAGAGAAATTCAAACTATTCAAGTGGTAAATGGAAACAAATGGGAAGACATTACTAGAGGTATTGCAGAATAACGAAGGAAAAATCCCGACTGAGCAATAATACATAAACAAACTGGTAAGAAGGATCAAATTCAAATACCAATAAATGACCAATACCTGTATTAACCCTTTTGTACTGCAAAATAGAGCCTAAAACTGCAGTTATTAGGAGAGGCAGTTAGATTATATGATTTGGGGGGGGGGGGGGGGGGGGGGGGGAATTGTAGGTTTCTGTTGAAGGATGAGCTAGGTGAGACAGGTTGTCCACCACCTCTGGGTTTATCCATATGGACTTTTTATTCCAGTTGTTGTTAATAAAGGAATTCTATCCTCCCGTTAACAACATAAGAATTAGGAGTAGGAATGGGCAATTCAACCCCATGAGCCTGCACCGCCATTCAATAATATTAATAATCTTTATTATTGTCACAAATAGGCTTACATTAACACCGCAATGATGTTACTGTGAAAATCCACGGCGATCATGGCTGATCTTGTTTCGGCCTCAATTCCACTTTCCTGCCCGTTCTCCATCACCCTTCAACCCATTACTAATTTAAAAAAATTAAACTTGAAGTACCCAATTCTTTTCTTTCAAATTTAGTGTGGCCATTTCACCTACCCTGCCCATCTTTTTGGGTTGTGGGGGCAAGACCCACGCAGACACGGATCAAACCCAGGTCCTGGCGGCGTGAGGCAGCCGTGCTAACCACTGCACCATCATGCCACCCCTATCCCATTGCTAATTAAAAATCTGTCTATCTCCTCAAATTGGCTCAATGTCCCGGCATCCACTGTACTCTGGGGTAGAGAATTTCTCAGATTCACGACCCTTTGAGAGAAGTAATTTCTCCTCATCTCTGTTTTAAATCTGCTACCCCTTACCCTAAAACAGTGACCTCTCGTTCTAGATTGCCCCACAAGAGGAAGCATCCACTCTACGTCTACTTTGTCAATATCTTTTATCGTCTTATATACCTCAGTTGGATTTCCTCTCATTCTTTTAAACTCGAGGCAGCGTAGGCCTAAACTGCTCAACCTCTCTTCAAAAGACAAACCCTTAATCTCTAGCTTCATGAACCTCCTCTGAACTGCCTCTCATGCAGCTACATCCCTCCTCAAATAAGGTGACCAAAACTATACACAATACTCCAGGTGCGGTCTCACCAATGCCTTGTACAGTTGCAGCAACACTTCCCTACTTTTATACTGTATCCCTTCAGCTATAAAGGCCAAAATTCCACTTGCCTTCCTTATTACCGGTACTTGCTATGCCTGCATATTAGTTTTCTATGATTCCTGCATGAGGATACCCAGATCCCTTTGCACTGAAGCACTCTGAATCTAGTTCGCATTTTGCTATTGCCTGCAGAAATATCGATGAGTCCCTTTTCACATGCCAACATTTTGTAAACGTGTTTTCTAATATATACAGTAAAGTGTTACGGGAAGCTAGTTCTGGTCACCGAAACCTTGCCAAATAATTACTCATGACTGGTCGGTCGTAGGTTCAGATTGTGTGGGTTGCATGAGAAACTTGCTTCAGTGTGATGCTTTGTGCATATGGTTTGTATCTATTTCCCTGCCAACTGACTTGATTTGCCTGGAGAGAAAATGACTGAATTCTACACAGGATATATAAATGCAGAGAAAGAGTTGTGAGCAAGGTTGGTTAATTGGCCAGTCAGTACATTTTTGTAATTTCAAATTTCCAGCATCCACAGTATTTTGCTGTTGAGTAAGTATTGACAGTTCAGGCAATTGGAGAGTGATATTGTGACAGCAAATGGTGAGGAAAAGCACCTCCGTCTCAGCCATTTTGCTGCTGGAAATGCGCTCCTTCCTCAAGACGGATTAATTGATTTATAATGCAACACTGCTTGTGCAATTGTGGAAGTTCCATATGGACAAGTGATTTGAATCATAGAGCGCAGTTTTCAGGTCTTTTGCATCTCCAGCCACAGCCTCTGGAGCACAGAAGTATTTACTTCCTGAGGCGGATTTTGGTGTCTCCTGATGTCCTTTCTTGGTGCAAATGAAGTACCACACGACTATTTGTGGCACTTCTTTTGCACCGACAGATTTCTCCCAATTATGTATTTGTCATTGTAGGCAGCCTGGTAACTTAAATGGGTTGTTATTTGCAATAAAAACTGCCGAATCTTTCAGGCTGGTGATCTTTCAACAGTGTTCATTGTAGCTATGATTGACTTTCTTTTCTTTTTAATGTTGTGCTTCTCAAAGTTTGAATGGCATTATTGCTTCCATGGTCCCTTTTCAATTTAGGCATCTGGTATCAATATCAAGCACTTGCAAGTCAAGGGCATGGCTGGCAACATACACATTTCTTTCTGCTCTGGTCTAAAATGAGTGTGATCCCCTCTTTTAAAAGAGTAACCACTCTGTGCAAGTGTGGCATTGTTCTCGTTCCCATATTGTCCATCCTTCATTCTTAAGTTGGTTAAAGATAGTATGAAATGGCTTATGATGTTGTAAAAAAAATAATAGTAAGTCTGAGATTGTTGGAGTTTTAAAAACCAGCAAAGGGCAACTACAAAGCTGATAAAAAGGGAAAAATAGCCAGGAATGTAAAAACAAATTGTAAGAGCCTTTACTAGTGTATAAAAAGGAAGAGAGTAGCTAAAGTAAACTTTGCTTCTTCAGAAGCAGGGACAGAAGAAATTATAATGGGAAATAACAAAATGACAGAGACATTGAACAAATATATGTTCAATTGGGGCAGCAGGGTAGCATGGTGGTTAGCATAAATGCTTCACAGCTCCAGGGTCCCAGGTTCGATTCCCGGCTGGGTCACTGTCTGTGTGGAGTCTGCACGTCCTCCCCCTGTCCTCCGGGTGCTCCGGTTTCCTCCCACAGTCCAAAGATGTGCGGGTTAGGTGGATTGGCCATGCTAAATTGCCCGTAGTGTCCAAATAAAAGTAAGGTTAAGGGGGGGGTTACGGGTATAGGGTGGATACGTGGGTTGAGTAGGGTGATCATGGCTCGGCACAACATTGAGGGCCGAAGGGCCTGTTCTGTGCTGTACTGTTCTATGTTCTATGTTCTATATCTGTTTTCATAGTAGAAGGCACAAATTGCAGACCAGAAACATAAGGGGTAATAACAGTGAGGAAATAAAGGTAATATCAGCAGAGAAAAATTACTAGGGAATTTTAATGGATTAAAGCTGACAGATCCTCAGGACCTAGTGGTCTATCCAAGCTGCAGAGATAGTGGCTATGATTTTCCATTCTTCTGGAATGACCCCAGCATATTGTAAATTAGAAAATGGAACACTAGTATTTAGGAAAGGAGGGAGAGCTAAAGCATGGAACTACAGGTCAGTTAGTCCGGCACCTGTCATTGCAAGTGCTAGAATCTATTAACAATGCACTTAGGAAAGCATAGTCTTGCGAAAGCATAGAAAAAAAATCAACATTGTTTTACAGATGGAAGTCTTGTTTGACAAATTTATTAGAGTTTTTTGAAGATGAACCAATAGGGTAGAGAAAGGGCAAGTCGGAGACATTGCCCTGATGTGTGACAGGTTTCCTCGTGGTGGATGCAGCAAGCCATTCAAATCCCTGTTGACTTTGCCGCGACCAGAAGGTCCGGCTCATGGGAGGAGCCGCAAAATCGGGTGGGTAGTATACTTGGATTTCCAAAAGGCATACGATGAGGAGCCACACAAAAAATTAATTAATGCACAAGATAAGAGCTCATGCATTTGAGGGATATATATCAGCATGGATGAAGACCATAAGACCAAAAGACATAGGCGCAGAATTAGGTCACTCGGCCCATCGAGTCTGCTCCGCCATTCAATCGTGGCTGACAATTTTCTCATTCCCATTCTCCTGCCTTCTCCCTGATCTCCTGATTAATCAAGAAAGGGTTGGCTAATGGACAGGTAGCAGAGAATATGGATAAATGGGGCATTTTGAACTTGGCACATTGTGACACACGATTGATGCTGGGGTCACAGCTGTTTACAAGCTGTATTAATGACTTAGACAAAGGTGCAGGCAATAATGTATCTAGATTTGCTAACAATACACAGCTACGTACAAATGTAAGCTGTGAGGATGACACAGAGAGACTGAAAAAAGATGAAGACAGGTTAATTGAGAAGGCAACAAGACGGCAGAGGAGTTAATGTGGGCAAGTGTGAGGTTTTATGAATATAAAAGCAGAATATTTATTATAATGTGTGAAATTTAGAAATGCTGATTTTCAGAGAGACTTGGGTACGCTTGTACAAGGAATACAAGAAGTTAGCATGCAGATACAGCTAGCAATTAGGAAAGCAAATGGCATGTTGGTCTTTATTGCAATGGAATAGGAATACAAAAATAAATAAACCTTGTTACAAATGAACAGGACCACACCTGGAATACAGTGTGCAATATTGGTATCTATGTTTAAGGGAGGAGACACTTACATTGTAGCTACTACAACAGGTATTCACTGGGATGGTCCCTGCGATAGTCTCTATGATGAGAGGGGTGGTGGGGTGGTTAGCACTGCTGCCTCACAGTGCCAGGGACCTGGGTTCAATTCTGGCCTTGGGAGACGCCGTGGAGTTTGCACTTTCTCTCCTTGTCTGTGTGGGTTTCTTCTGAGTGCTCTGATTTCCTCCCACAGCCCAAAGAAGTGCGGATTGGCCATGCTAAATTGTCTCTTAGACTCCAGGGATGTGCAGGTTCCAGGCATTGGGTGGGAGAGTGGGCCTCGGTAGGGTACTCTTTCAGAGGCTTGTTGCACATTTAATGGACCAAATGACTTCCTTTTGCACTGTAGGAATTCTGGGTGGGATTCTCCCATCCCACGGCAGAGTGTCCACGCTGTCGTAAACACCATTGCGTTTTACAACGGCGTGAATGGGCCGCTGCCAGGAGTAATTCTGGCCCCTACAGGGGGCCAGCATGGTGCTGGAGCGGTTCACTCTGCTCCAGCTGCCGATCCCGGCGCGAACTGTGTGCCGCGCGGGATCCGTGCATGCGCAGTGGCCTCCTTCAACGCGCCGGCTCCGACGCAACATGTCGCAGGGTTACAGGGGCCGGCGTATAGGAAAGGAGGCCCCCAGCCAGAGAGGCTGGCTCACCGATCGGTGTGTCCCGATCGCGGGCCAGGCCACATCGGAGGCCCCCCCTGGTGTCGGTCCCCCCCTTCACAGGCCGCCACCCAACCCTTCAACGCCAAGGTCCCGCCTGCTCTGAGCAGGTTAGAACAGCACCGGCAGGACTCGTTTTTTTTTGTTTACGGCCGCTCGGCCCATCCGGGCCGGAGAATCGCGGGGTGGCCACTTAGAGTGGCCTGCGACTGGCGCGGCACCAATGGCGCCGATTCTCCGCTCTGTGGCAAATCGCGTGATGGCATAGGAGCGGTGTGGCCCGGTCGCGGAGATTCTACGGTTGAGTAAATTGGCCCAAAGTCTCTGGCGTTTAGAAGAATAAGAGGTGATCTCATTAAAATGTTCAAAATTCTCAAGGGTCTTGATCGTAGATACTGAGACATTGCTTCCGCTGGCCGAAGAACCGAGAACAAGGGGCACAGTCTCAGAGTAGGAGGCTGACGATGGGGCTGAAATGAGAAATTTCTTCGTCAATGTTGTAAATCTTTGGAATTTTATACCCGAGTGTTGTGGATATATTTAAGGCAGAGATGGACAGATATTTGGTCCCTCAGAGAATCAAGGGAAATGGGGGGGGCGGGCAGGAAAAGTGAACTTGAAGCTCAAGACTAGCCACAATATTATTGAATGGTGGAGCAGGCTCGATGGATCGTATGGTCTTCTTCTGCTCCTATTGTTTATAATCTTGCTCTGCGTTTTTAAAGAGGACAGGAAATACTCAAAATAAAAGTTATGTTTGGAGTTTGATTACTGCTTATAAGGACAGATTGGATTGTGACCCTATCACATTTGTGCCGACACTTCTGGTTTTGGCTTCCTGAGCTGGTACAGCTCCATGATACTGAACTGGCTGAAAATAAAAGTGGCCCTTCTGTTGACTTTTAGCAGTTGTAGCACTAGCGCGATCATTTTGGCAACTACACTCCTTTAACCAAAATGCCTTGAGGGCAACATTATGGTATATTTAGTTCTGTGCTTTATGTATAATCAATAACATTTTATTTCTGTGGAATTCTCTGAATAAAGTTCACATCAAAGTTAAAACCAACCTCTTCCAGTTGGCTCATTATCCCTGGCTCCAATAATATTTCCCTGCTTTCTCCTCCCCTCCCCCTTTTGTGGCTCCTCTCTGTTTGCAAATGAAGACTGAATAAAGAGGAAGTAAGAATTGCATTCATGCAGCACTGTATCAACTTTATCATAGATTCGTGGGTGTTTACAGCCCGAGGAAGGCCATTCGTCCCATCGTGTCTATGCTGGTCAACAAACATCTGACTACACTAATCATTTTCAGCGCTTGCCCGTGACCCTACGGCAGCGCAAGTGAATATCTAAATAAATGAGTCCTATGTCTCAAATGTATTTCAATGTCTCTCAGATGCCGCTCATTCTTTCCCAGTGCAGTGATTGTTTGTTCGGTAGGCAAACGCTGCTACTCATTTTCACCCTGCAATATCCCACAAATGGTTGTGAGATGCACGGCCGTTCATTGTGATATTGGTTGAGGAGCAGATGGTGCAATGGGCAGAAACATCTTCATTTTGTAACCGCACTGATTTATCTCCATGATGCTTCAGAGGTGGCAGCATTGGTGGTCACTCAGTCCTCGTGTTTACATGGAAGACAACAAATAAACAAACTCACAGTAGGCAGTATGTTCAGAATTTATTGAGCCCCCTATCCCCTCTGAATGAATTTGGAAAAGAACCCATGTCAAAATGTAACGTTACCAACATTCTTGTGCAATAAAGCCATTGTTGTGAAAAATGGTTCTTAATCTATACTTTTCCTCTGATGGACACCCAATTTGTTGTGTCAGCTTTCTCCACGGTACCAACATTTCACCCTGGTCCGATAGAGCTCCAAGTGCTTTGCAAACCCAGCCTTCCTCTAGAAGAGAAAAAAAACAACTTTTCTCCTGGATATATTCCACAGTTCAAGAGAACAGAACAGAAAAAAAATGGGGCCCCCCCACCGTTGCAGTCACTGAAATTCTAGTGGGAAAATGCCCATCATGCAACTGCATGAATATTTCAAATGCCTGCTATTATCTTTAACTAAAACTGCTTTGACAACTAAAGTTCAGAATAGTACACCACAGATTGTATCTTTATCATGCTTGCTCATTTGTAATGTACAAGTAAAATTTGCGATCTTAACTCTTTGACATATCCAACAGCATTTGGTCAATTCCTCGCCTACCCCTTAAAGTTGGCTTCGAACACTCTTTGGGTGCACTTAGGATTTTCCAGTATAAAACAGGAAGGTGTATGAATAAAATGGTGCAGGTCAAATGTGAAAGCTAATTCTCAGTGGCTTTTCTTTTGAGCTTAGTAAATTTGTGATCAGTGATCAGGATTGCATCTGTTTATATGATTGGGGGGGGGGGGGGGGGAGTGATCCTCATATGTCATACTCATTCTGAATGATTCGGCAGATATGGTGCAGACCCATTGAGAGTAGTGTTCTGAGCAATGAGAAAATGATTTGGAGCACTTCCCTTTCACTTCGGATGCCTTGGTTTGAATTGTCTAACAGAACAGAAGTCTCTATTCCATGATGCACTTCACTGTAAGCCAGCAGTTCAGTGAGAAACTTGGCTGAGTTATTACAGAAACATTCCAGAGGTGGAAGCAAATTTACATGGTCACCCTTGACTGCCAGCACAGACATTAATACTGTGTAGTAATTAATACTGACGATGAAATTGAGAGGACCCTTCTTAGCTTACAGCATTTGTTGACTGGGAAAAGTGGTGGGGGAACCTATTTCAGTTTGATTCAGCAGTCCATGGGTGCTCATGGCAAAGTAAAATGATGCAATAAAACCAAGGATATTTGCTGATCAGGAACAGACAGCCCAACAGCACAGCATGTCATCCCTCTGGCCAGAATGGAAACGGCAAGAGTTCTTTCCCAATTCCACCCTCTGATTTTAATAATAATAATCTTTCTTATTGTCACAAGTCGCATTAACTCTGCAATGAAGTTACTGTGAAAATCCCCAAGCCGCCACACTCCAGCTCCTGTTTGGGCACACTGAGGGAGAATTCCAAATTTCCAATTAACCTAACAAGCACCGAGGGCAGCACGGTGGCCTAGTGGTTAGCACAACCGCCTCACGGCGCTGAGGTCCCAGGTTCGATCCCGGCTCTGGGTCACTGTCCGTGTGGAGTTTGCACATTCTCCCCGTGTCTGCGTGGGTTTCGCCCCCACAACACAAAAATGTGCAGAGTAGGTGGATTGGCCACGCTAAATTGCCCCTTAATTGGAAAAAATAATTGGGTACTCTAAATTTAAAAAAAAGAAAAAAAAAAAAAAAAAAACCTAACAAGCACCTCTGGTATCTAGTGAATACAAACCTAACCTTTCCAAACTTTCCTCGTAAGGCAAGCCGCCCATTCCTGGTATTATTCCAGTAAACCTTCACTGAACTGTTTCTAATGCATTTACATCTTTCTTTAAATAAGGCGACCCATAATGAGATCAATACTGTACACAATACTCCAGACATGGTCTCACCAATGCCCTGCCCAAGTGAAGCATAACCTCCCTCACAGTAAACGACAACACGCTACTAGCGCTGCTAATTACTTGCTGTACCTGTATACCAGCCTTTTGTGATTCATGCACTAGGATACCCAGATCCCTCAGAATGTCAAAGCTCTGCAATCTTTCATCATTTAAAAAATATGCTTCTTTCTTATTATGCCCGCCTCACCCCCTGGTCAGGAAACCGATAGGATCGGGTGTATTGCTGGCTTCACATCCGGCTTGTTTGAAATCAATGGGGAGTCATGTTACATATGAAATGAAAATTGAAAAATGAAAATCGCTTATTGTCACGAGTAGGCGTCAATGAAGTTACTGTGAAAAGCCCCTAGTCGCCACATTCCGGTGCCTGTCCGGGGAGGCTGGTACGGGAATTGAACTGTGCTGCTGGCCTGCTTGGTCTTCTTTAAAAGCCAGCGATTTAGCCTTGTGAGCTAAACTAGCCACTGTGTTTATGCCCCTTAACCAGTCCCTATGACCCTATGTTAGTTAAAATTATTCTTCAACGAGCCCAGCTTACCTTGTGATGGAAAATTGAAGGATAAGTCAGGCTCATTGCAAGGCTCCTTGCTGTTGGTTGAAGAACACCTTTGGCGTGATTACCGGTTCATCACCAGCATCCAGTCACAATGGGTGGGGTTCTCCCCCCACCCTCCCCCGCTGAGGCCACCCTGACCCCCGCACGTGATTCCCCCCCACTCCCCCCGCTGAGTGGGAGAATCGGCGGGGCGCCGTGCGAGTCGCGCCACGCCGCCCTGTCCCCCGCACGCGATTCTCCCCCCCCCCCCCGAAACCACGCGCGTGAATCGCGCCGGGCCGCTCGGAGAATTACCACAAACAGCGAGCGGCTATTCTCCGGCCCGAATGGGCCGAGCGGCCGCACGTAAACGGCCTAGTCCCGTCGGCGCCGTCCACACCTGGTCGCTGCTGGCGGGTACTCGTCGTGAAGGCTTGGGGCCGGCCTGTGGGGGTTGGGGGAGGGGGCTCCGTTCCCGGGGACGGCCTCCGTTTGGTCTGGCCTGCGATCGGGGTCACCTCTCCTCTCCCCCCCCCTCCCCCCGGGGCCTACTTCTCTGTGTGACCGGCCCCAGATCCCCGACGCCATGTTGGTGAGGGGCCGGAGGGCTCTACGAGGTTACCGTGCATGCGTCGGTTGGCACCGGCGCCAGTGCGCATGTCATCATTGGCACCGGCGCAACTGCGCATGCGCGGATTCCGCGGCGCCCAGTTCGCGCTGGGATCTGCGGCTGGAGTGTCGCAAACCATTCCAGTGCCGTGCTGGCCCCCTCAAGGGGCCAGAATTCGACTTGGCAGCGGCCTGTTTCACGCCGTCGTAAAACGCGACGACGTTTGCGACGGCATGAACACTCTGCCTCCATTTCGGAGAATCCCGCCCAATATGTTTCAGTGGGAACAGACTTGAGATGTGCAAGAATAATGGACCGACAGATAGGAACTAAAGGGATCCTAAGCTGTGCTCTTCATTAGGAACCATTTCCCTTTAAGCAGCAAGAGAACGTGCTGGCAAGGAATACATCAACATTTGCAGCACCCCCACAGCAATCAATGGAATTAAAAATACAGCACAGATACTGTCGAGGAGTGATACAACTGCCATGATGCAGCTGTGAGGCTGAATACGCAGACACTCATGTACATTATCTAGTTGTCCGGAATAAATGTAATGGTGTTGTTTCCTCTTTATTCAAACAAGAGAGTTTATCACACCTTGCATTGCACTGTCTCCATGATTCTGAACTTTTTTTCATTTTCCTTGTTCCTCTTTCCTGAAGACAATTTAAGGAGAAACCTTACCTCCAAAAAGGCGCTGAGGTTTTCTTTTAAACCCACAGGAAGCAAAATGTGAGAAAGTTGCCTCGCCACGGAGGAAACGTGCAAATGATATGGGGAAGGTTCCATGAACGGCTAAAGAAATAGAGGAGGACCTGAATGAGGGTTAGAGTGGCAGCTAATGAAATTTCAACGTGAAAGACAGTTTAAGTGGCAAAAGAAATGATGAATTGTCTGGCATGGAGCTGTTAAATGTAACAGTTCTGGCCATTGACTGTAGGTTCACGGATGGATTTATTATGACATATGGAGACGTCAGCTGGTGTGATCCGAGGAAAAATAGGCTGCAAAAAATTATTTAAATCCAGTAACGCCCCCACCACTGAATTGCCTGCTGTATTTATTCAAGACCCTTAGTTTACTACAGTTCTTCATGCCTTGCGCTTTAGTTTAAAATACAATTTTATAACTAAAATTTCCTACTTAATTGGTTTGAATTGGTTTTCTCATTGTATCAACTAATATTCAGTGCTGTCAATGGTAATGAATTTGTTAATGATTTTTGTTGGCCACTCAAGATAAGCCTCATATCTATCCCACGTACCAGACCTCCTCCTTCCCCCATACCACCATGCAGCAATCAGTGTGTTCACGGCAAGCTCCCATAAACAGCAATCCGACAATGTACCAAATAATATTTTTTTGCGATGTTGATTGAGGCATAAATATTGACCAGTATACCTGAGAGAACTTTTCTCCTCTTCTTCAAAATAGTACTGTAGGATCCTTAATGTCCAGCTGAGAAGGTAAACAGGGCCTTGCCTTAACATCTCATCCAAGAAACAGCGCTTCTGACTGCAGCATATGTTCAGTACTGCACTGGAGTGTCAGCCTCCATTTTGTGCTCTCTGCCTGGTATGGGCCTTGAACCCATTGCCAACTGCAACACTCAAAAGTTGTTTGGGAGCAATTTGTCTTTCTGACGTGCCTTCCTTGTATAACTTGGCATTAGTTAGAAGGAAACCTCTCAATCATCTTCTTCAATTCGTGATTGTCATCTGGTGTTACAATGATAAGATTTATATGATTATATTTGGGGCTTCAGTTTTAAATTTAGGTTAAATGAAGGGTCAGTTTTACCTATTCCATAGTCTGCCTCACAGTAAGCCTGGGTGGTTTGATTACTGGAGATCAGTGGAAGGCTTATGTTGTTTTATGGAGAAGGAGGTGCAAGGTATTTACACTTTGAGATAATGGCCATAGAGTCGGAGTTTGCATGGATAGACTCTGAGTCTTCTGAAGGTCCAGAAATGTGTTATAGGTAATTGTGTTATATGTATTGGTTGTAAACAGTTGTGCTGTGAACTGTCCATTTACTTTTAAGATAAAAGCAGGTTTGGGATCGAGGATAGTTAATTAGTATTTCTACCTGGATACACTTTGAGGAAGAAGACAGAGAAAGCCATTTTTAAGATCAGGTTACAGGCTTCCCTACAAATCAATGAATGTTGCATACATAGAGAAGCTTTTGTTTGGTCAGCGGAGAGAAGAAGCTGCATGACTTTGCAAGCTACTATAGCTGGATGCCAGAGGGAGATGCACACTAGCCATAGGGACACATCCCATAGTCTCCAAAGTTTTCTGGGACATTTGTTCTGATATGGACGGGGAATGAAAAATCATTAGAAATACTGGACTGCTGGTGGGTGATTTAAGAAACTCTCTGAAAACCGAGGAAAACTACTCTGCGAAACGGGGCTGTGGGAAACCATTGGAGGTTGGGAGTAACTGTGGACTGTTAGCTAAACTGTGGACTGTTAGCAGCACAGTAGCATAATGGTTAGCACAGTTGCTTCACAGCTCCAGGGTCCCAGCTTCGATTCCCAGCAGGGTAACTGTCTGTGCGGAGTCTGCACGTTCTCCCCGTGTCTGCGTGGGATTCCTCCGGGTGCTCCAGTTTCCTCCCACAGTCCAAACTTGTGTGGGTTAGGTGGATTGGCCATGCTAAATTGCCCTTGGTGTCCAAAAAATGTTAAGTGGGGGTTGCAGCGATAGGGTAGATACGTGGGCTTCAGTAGGCTGCTCTTTGTAAGGGCCAGTGCCAACTCGATGGGCCGAATGGCCTCCTTCTGCACTGTAAATTCTATGATCTATGATCTCTGAAAAGAACTGTAATTCTGTAGAAAAGGGTAATGCCACTCTCTGTAGTTAACGTAAAATTGAATACAAAACGAAAATGGTGTTTGGTCCACGGTTTTTTTTAGTCATTTATTACAGTAAAAGTTTTAAATGTGAAATCTAGTTGGGTCATTGTTCAGCTAATAATTGGTCATTTGAATCCCTTTTTAGAAGTTATCAGTCTGTATGAAGACCGTAACACTTCGTATAAGTTTGTTTCTATTGTTTTTGTAATGAACTCCAATTGGCTTTATTGGTTGGCCAATTGGAGTATGAGCTCCCTCAATGATAGCTCATTGTGGGGGCCCATATAATCACCTGTGTAGGCTTTGTGAGCCAGTCTTAAGTTGACTGGACTGCTAGCAGCACTGTTTGTAGCTGCTCCTGTAATATCGTTATTGTAAATAAATATTGGTGTGGTGACGGAACTCCTGCCTCCCGTGGATTACTACAGTTTTAATGAGATCTAACCTCTTTGTTGTATTAGATTAATAGTTTTTTTGTTTTTTAAAAAAGTTGTAAGTTAGAAAGGTGAGTGTGTTTGGATTGAAATTCAGTGGAGGTGGGGGGATTACATAGAATTACATAGAATTTACAGTGCAGAAGGAGGCCATTCGGCCCATTGAGTCTGCACTGGCTCTTGGAAAGAGCACCCTACCCAAGATCAACACCCTATCCCCATACTGAGTAACCCCACCCAACACTAAGGGCAATTTTGGACACTAAGGGCAATTTATCATGGCCAATCCACCTAACCCGCACATCTTTGGACTGTAGGAGGAAACCGGAGCACCCGGAGGAAACCCACGCACACATGGGGAGGATGTGCAGACTCCGCACAGACAGTGACCCAAGCCGGAATCGAACCTGGGACCCTGGAGCTGTGAAGCGATTGTGCTATCCACAATGCTACCGTGCTGCCCTTTATGTTAATTGATGTTAATGAATTAATTATTCAGTGAGGTGAACTCAGTGGACACAAGGGGGACAGATTTACAATAACTCTTTGGATGGGCAACCCACAGCACTGATTGCACACCCGACTCAATATTACTCATTGACTTCAATGGAGAGTGAAGTCAGGTGCGGTGTAAAACCAATATTGCATCCAATCCCATCAGCTTCCTGGCTGGTGAGATCAGTTAAAATTGACTCCCAAGTTCTTCACAAAGTGAGAACCATTTCTTGAAGCTGTGGACTGAGAGGAAACAGAGAGAATTTTCAGATACAATGATTTGACTGCTGCAGGATCTGGCATAAAGCCAGTGGAAGTCAAGTTTTGGGACAAGTGTCAAAGTGGTGTGCCTGTCGAGGGAAAAGACGATCAGCTATCCAATGGTGTATTCTTCAATGGAAGTTGGAACTGATCAAGTTGATCTACTCCCAGTTGCCAGTTGTAGTTGCTGGGTTTACAGGGATGTAATATTTGTAATTCTCAAGTAGCCGGTATTGGAAAATTATGGTTCGTATTCCATTCCCACCCTTACTTCACTCCGTGTCCCTGGATAGAAACATAGAAAATAGAAACAGGAGGAGGCCATTCGGCCCTTCGAGCCTGCTCCGCCATTCATTATGATCATGGCTGATCGTCACGTTCCATACCCTGATCCTGCCTTCCCTCCCATATCCCTTGATCCCTTTAGCCCCAAGAGCTATACCTAATTCCTTCTTGAAATTACGCAATGTTTTGGCCCCAACTACTTTCTGTGGTAGCGAATTCCACAGATTCACCACTCTCTGGGTGAAGAAAATTCTCCTCAAAGATTTACCCCTGATCCTCAAACTCTGACCCCTAGTTCTGGATTCCCCCACCATCGAGAACATTCTTTCTGAAGCTACCTGTCTAATTCTGTTAGAATTTTGCAAGTTTCTATGAGATCCCTTCTCACTCTTCTAAACTCCAATGAATATAATCCTAACCGATTTAGTCTCTCCTCGTATGACAGTCACATGACAATCCTGCCATGCCAGAAATCAGCCTGATACACTTTTGCTGCACTCCCTCCATAGCAAGAACATCCCTCCATAGCAAGAACACCAAAGCAGCACACAATACTACAATACTCCAGGTGTGGCCTCACCAATGCCCAATACAATTGCAGTAAAACATCTCTATTCCTATACTTGAAACCTCTTGCCATGAAGACCAACGTACCATTTGCCTGATGCATCTCATTCAGCCTTGGTTGCTTATCACCTTTAAGGACAGCCAGCCTATCTAATACTACACCGTTATCAAGTTCTAGCTCATCAAATATCTCAATTGTCTCTTCTATCATTATGACATGGGCAGAATTGCCCGTCCTGTTAAAGACAGAGGCAAAGTGCTCATTTAGTACCTCAGCTGTGACCCTGCCTCTATGTAATAAGCTTGCTAGTGTTAAACAGAAGAGCACCTGCGTTTAAGCCCAAAATAAACAAAACAATTTCTTCAAAATTATTGGTGTTAACAAATGCTCAATGAAAATGGGTTGTAACTCACTAAGAGGGCACAATTTTATGGGTGTTCTTGAGCAAAAACTTGGATTGGATTTGTTTATTGTCACGTGTACCGAGGTTCAGTGAAAAGTATTTTTCTGCGAGCAGCTCCCTTTGAGATGCCTTTCTGAAACTGCAGCTGGCTAACACAGAAGCATGAAGTCTCCACCTAATGACGTCTCCAAAATACTTGTCCATCAGTCACCAGCTTATAAATGGAAACTAAATATTTTTAGCAATGAACCACGGAATCTGTCGCCATATCAGGTTTCATTTACAAAATGCTCAGAGACAAAATTTTGGGTCCTTTTCAAGCCAGCAGATGGTATCTGTCGCAAACCTGAAACAACACTTGATGGTCTATTTACTCTGAGCACTTTGGGAAAATCACAGCTTCCAAATGATCCTTGACAACTAAAATGAAAAATCGAAACCTTGATAATGTGTCTCGGTGTACAGTGCCAGCTATTTCCAACTGTACAATGCAAATGGGGACAAAGTATTGTGCAGTTATCATGATTATCAACCCTCTACATTTAAACCAAGGGTTGCAGTTGGTTTTCTGCAGCCAAATAGTTAGTTCCGAATTGGAATTGCTTTCTTTCTTTTTTAATTTCTGGTGTGATACTGGATTTAGATTTGTTTATTGTCACGTGCACCAAGGTACAGTGAAAAGTATTTTTCTGCAAACAGCTCAAACATGAAAAGAACATACATAATAGGGCAACACAAGGTACACAATGTAAATACATAGACACATGTATCGGGTGAAGCATAAGGAGTGACGTATTAATCAGGTCAGTCCATAAGAGGGCCGTTTTGGAGTCTGGTAACAGCTGGGAAGAAGCTGTTTTTGAATCTGTTTGTGCGCGTTCTCAGATTTTTGTATCTCCTGCCCGATGGAAGAAGTTGGAAGAGTGAGTAAGCTGGGTGGGAGCGGTCTTTGATTATGCTGCCCGCTTTCCCAAGGCAGCGGGAGGTGTAGACAGTCAGTGGATGGGAGGCGGTTTGTGTGATGGACTGGGCTATGTTCACGACTCTGAGGTTTCTTGCAGTCTTGGGCCGAACAGTTGCCATACCAGGCTGTGCTGCAGCTAGATGCTTTCTTTTTTTTTAATAAATTTAGTGTACCCAATCATTTTTCCAATTAAGGGGCAATTTAGAGTGGCCAATCCACCTAGCTTGCACCTTTTTGGGTTGTGGGGGTGAAACCCACGCAAACACGGGGAGAACGTGCAAACTCCACACGGACAGTGACCCAGAGCCGGGATCGAACCTGGGACCTCGGCGCCGTGAGGCAGCAGTGCTACTCACTGCGCCACCGTGCTGCCCAAGCTAGATGCTTTCTGTGGTGCATCTGTAAAAGTTAATGTGGACATGCCGAATTTCTTTAGTTTTCTGAGGAGGTATCGGCGCTGTTGTGCTTTCTTGGTCTTAGCGTCGATGAGAGTAGACCAAGACAGATTTTTGGTGATGTGCACACCTCGGAATTTGAAGCAGACTGTGTATGGATAAGTTGTATGTTTGTGCCAACAAGTCATACCATCGCAGAGGCAGTAGAAAGTGTCTGCTGGCGGGTGAAAAAGCCCACTTGTGCATACTTCATTGCTGGTTTTAAAAATGGCATTGGTTTTGATCTGGGAGGGGATCACCCATTCACATCTTTACGATATTTAGCATGGAAAGGCAAAATCTAAATAACTTGGACCTAAATATAATATTCATAAGGTTTTCTATTGGACTTTCGCTAATGCATTGCAGACTACTCTGAGAGATTTCAACGGGGCAGATGTAGTCAAGCAAAGGTTCCATTGGGGTGACTCCATTGAGGCCATGCAGCTAATTGGCGGAAGCAGTCCGCAGACACCATAACAACAACAGCTTTCAAAGTTGGATGGTATGCACGACTGTAGACCTGCTGGAGCACTCTGTGGGGAGGCAGGAGCAAGGCAAGTCATAAAGGGAGCAGCAACTCAGCCAATATTTACCTGGCATTTTTCAATACTGAGCAGGCTTATTGGTGTATTACCTGCTGGAACCAGCCTGCTCTTGTTTATTTTGCTGCTTGAACTCTTGTGTGTCAGGCATTGTCTGGTGCTGCACTTATCTGTAATTCCACTAAATATTATGCTTTCTGAGTTTCAGAAGCGAAAGGAACACCAGCATTCTGTGAGTAGAGCTCATTTGCCAGGTCTCGTGGTTTGATTCTCTTCATTCTGCTCCTTGTGTGATACTGAAATGCTCTTGCGAAGGCACTGGGACCTTTTCTATAATTAATAATGCTCCCAATTAGATTTCAGCAAGTTCTCAATCAACAATATAAATAGATACACAAACTCACCTATATTGAAATTGCCAGTGCAGTGGGTGAAATCCCTTCATTTGTGTATAGTTTTTAATTTGTTTAAAACCAGTGGCTAGAAGGGGATGTGAGTGGAGGGATTCTCTGGAGGGTCCGTGCAGACTCGATGGGCCGAATGGCCTCCTTCTGCACTGCAGGGACGATATCGATACCCAAACAAGCCAATAAAGTTGTTTCACTTATTTAATAAGAATTATAAAAGTTTATAAAAACATCTCAGGTTTTTGATCACCTGATTTGCGACACTTTACTGATCATACACAGTTAGGTGGGAATATAGGGCGAGATTCTCCGCACTCCCGACGGTGCGGAGAATAGCGTGGCTCGTAAAATTTTACGGCCACGCTGTTCCGACGCCCTCCCGCTATTCTCTCCCCCCCCGCCCAACTCCCGACACGAATCGCTGCCGCCGTTTTTTTACGGCCGGCAGCGATTCACAGCTGATAGATGGGCCGAGTTCCCAGCCCTTTACGGCTGTTTTTACGAACGGCAAACACACCTGGTCTGGCCGTTCGTAAAAACGGCCGTAAACACTTGCATTTTATAACCATGGCACCGATTGGCACGGCAGTACCACGGCCGTGCCAAGGGTGCCATGGGCCTGCGATCAGTGGGTACCGATCGCGGGCAGCGGGCCCGCTGCCCGCGCACTATTTCTCCTTCCGCCGCCCCGCAGTATCCATTCGTGGGGCGGCTGAGGGGCAACCCGGCCCGCGCATGCGCGGGTTTCGCGCAAATGCGTGATGACGTCATCCGCGCATGCGCGGGTTGGAGTCTTCCAATCGGCGCATGCGCGGCTGACGTCATATGATGCATCAGCCGGCGCTAACTCCGGCAAGCGGGCTTAACGAAATTCGTTAAGCCCGTGATGCCGGAGCTTACGGCGTCGGGCTGCAAGCTCCGACCGGGGACCAGAATCGGTTCCCGGTCGGGAAGGGGCGCGCTGGCGTCAAACCCGCCCGGGTTTGACGCCAGCCTTACGATTTCTCCCCATATGGGAGAATCTCGCCCATAGTCTTTGAGAAAGGCACAAATAGCCTTGTATTATAATGTGGAGGAGTATAAAACTATCCACTTTAATAGGAAAGTAGAAAAGCATAATTTTTTAACGGGTAAGAGCATGGTATATATGTGTATTCAAAGGGACCTGGATGGCCTTATACACAAAACACAAAGTTAATATACAATCACAGCAAAATGTTAGGAAAGCAAATGGTATGTTTGCTTTTGTCGTAAAAGAATTGGAGAGTAAGAATAAAGAAATCTTAGTGCAATTATATAGTGCCTTTGTGACATCACATCTGCAGTACTGTGTATAGTTTTGGTCTCCTTACTTCAAAAAGCATCTACTTGCCTTCGAAGGAGTGCAGCTAAGGTTCATTAAACCTCTTCCTCTGATGAAGGAAGTGCCCTGTGAGGAAAGATTTAAATTTTAGGAGAATATAAAATATAAAGTACTTAAAGAGCTTGACAGGATTGTTGCTGAGAGCATGGCCGGGATTCTCTGAGCCCGCACCGGCTCGGCGAATCGGAGATGACGCCCGCGACCAGAGAATTGCCGCCAGCCGCGCGCACGTGGTTGATGTGTCGGGGGCCGAATAAAGAGGCCCCCCGTGGCGATTCAACGCGGTCGACTGGCCGAGTTCCCGCCGGCGTGGTTCTTTTTTTTTTAGTATTTTTATTAAGGTTTTGCATAATAAAACAGTCGTAATAATAATAACAAAACAAACTAGAGTGAACATCAACATAGTTCAAAAAGAGAATAGACAATAACAATTAAATAGACATTACCCCACGCGACTCAGTCTTCTCACACCATCCCAATAAAGCACTCAAACCCCCCTCCTACGGATTGCTGCTGCTGCTGACATTTTAATTTTCCCCGAGTAAGTCGACGAACGGCTGCCACCTCCTAGAGAACCCTAGCGTAGACCCTCTTAAGGCAAACTTTATTTTCTCGAGGCTGAGAAACTCAGCCATCTTGTTAACGCAAGTCTCTACACTTGGGGGCTTCGAGTCCCTCCACATTAATAAAATCCGTCTCCGGGCCACGAGGGAGGCAAAGGCCAAGACGTCGGCCTCTTTCGCCCCCTGGACTCCCAAGTCTTCTGACACTCCAAAGATCGCTATCTCTGGACTCGGCACCACCCGTGCGTTAAGCACCTTGGACATTGCCCTTGCGGACCCTTGCCAGAACTCCCTAAGCTCCAAGCATGCCCAAAACATGTGGACATGATTGGCAGGGCTGCCCTTGCACCTCATACACGTCTTCTACCCCAAAAAACTTGCTCATTCTCGCTGCCATCATGAGTGCCCGGTGGACCACCTTAAATTGAATTAGACTGAGTCTGGCACATGATGAGGAGGAATTAACCCTGCCCAGGACCTCTGCCCACAGACCCGCTTCCAACTCCTCACCTAGCTCCTCCTCCCACTTGCCCTTAAGCTCCTCCAACGGGGTTTCCTCCGCCTCCTGTAGTTCCTGGTAGATATCCGACACCTTCCCCTCCCCCACCCAGGTGCCGGAGACCACCCTGTCCTGTATCCTCAGTGGTAGCAGCGTCGGAGAGGCCACTACCTGTTTTTTCAGGCAGGCTCGTACTTGCAGATATTTAAAGGCGTTCCCTGGTGGCAGATTAAATTTGTCCTCTAGCGCCTTCAAACTGGGAAAGCTTCCGTCTATGAACAGATCTCCCATCTTTCTGATGCCTGCCCTCTGCCAGCTCTGGAACCCACCATCCATCCTACCTGGGACAAACCTGTGGTTCCGCCGGCGTGGTTCTAACATGGTTCCACCCGGTGGGAGCTCGGACTCACAGCCACGGTGGCCATCCTGGTGGGGGAGCGGGGGGGGGGAATCAGACTCCGGGGGCGGCCTCCACGAAGGCCAAGCCCGCGATCCGGGAGGGGGAGGCTACCTTCTTCCG
Organism: Scyliorhinus canicula; assembly: GCF_902713615.1. Lineage (NCBI taxonomy): Eukaryota > Metazoa > Chordata > Chondrichthyes > Carcharhiniformes > Scyliorhinidae > Scyliorhinus > Scyliorhinus canicula. The sequence goes on along the minus strand of NC_052154.1, from coordinate 14,507,737 downwards.
CGCCGGCCCGCTGTGTGGTTCTGCCATTTTGCGTGGCGCTGGCGCACATGCGCAGACCCGTGGCTGGCCGCCGCGCGCATGCATGGACCCGTGGTGACCAGTGCAGGGCCGCGTATGGCAGCTGGAGCAGCACAGACCACTCCAGCGCCGTGTTGGCCCCCTGTGGGTAACAGAATCGCTGGGCCAAGAGGCCCGTTGACGCCGGCGTGAAACACTCCGGTGATTACGCCGGCGTCAACACTTAGCCCCGTTTTCAGAGAATCCCGGCCCATGTTTCCCATGGCAGGGAGTCTAGAACCAGGGATCACAATCTCCGAATAAAGGGCTGGCTGTTACCACTACAGTGGGGAGAAAGTTCTTCATTCAAAGGGGTTGCAAATCTTTGGATCCTCTGTTCCAGAGGTCAGTAGATGCTCAGCATTTGACGTAAATTGCCAGATTTATTTGGATATGAGGGAAACTGAGAGACATGGGTTTGTGCAGGAAGATGGTGTTAAGAGTAGAAGATCATCTGTGATCTTATTAAATGGCAAAATAGACTATCCTTCTCCTTTCCTTTATGATTCTGATGTCTCTTGAATTGTCTTATTGCAATGTAACTTTCGTGATCGATATTTTCTGCTCTGGAAAAATAATGTGCCCAGTACCCCATACTGTGTTTAACATATGTATTTGGTTATATATGAATATATAACATTTTGTATTTTTTATTGACCTATATCTGATTCATAATCAACAAAATATCACATGACGGAAAAACTTTATTGAGCAAAAACCATTGGATTCATTACTGATGTGTTGGGTATGTTGGGTCTGGGGGGACTGGGTTTACCATAGCAGTGAGAGAGACAGGCTTCCAACACTTGGAGAAATGCAACTCGATTTTATTGAACTATCAACTGTTAAACATACTTGAACTGTGGGTTGACACTATGCTGAGTTGACTGGAGACCTGAGGCTACCCTGACCAGACTATCTTACTACCACATGGTGGATGTTCGTGTTGCTGCTCACGGGCTCAGGCTGTCTCAGAGGCTGCATCCCAACAGAGCGGGAAAACTAGTGCCCTCTGGCTTTATAGTTGCCGTGTCCTGTCTGGTGATTGGCTGCTATGTTCTGTGTGTTAATTGGTCATCCTGTGTGTCAATCAGTGTCTGTCTGTGCACCATCCGATACATGTGTGTATATTATGACAATTACAGACCATAATGATACCAATCATTGCAGTACTTCCTCCCGTTTAAAGAAAATCTGCAAAAAAAGTCCTGCTCCCTCTTTCTCAAGGTAGAAGGTAGAAATGGATTAGGAAGATGATTGAGCTTCTCTATCCAAAGAAGAAACTACAATCTCCCCATCACAACATCCAGTAGTTCATGAAGTCCGCTCTGCCACTGAATACTGCTCTACCTTGTGGTCCTGCAGCTGACCTGCAACGGTCATGCACAGGCATCTAAATCTCTGCCAGGAGGACAGTATCAGGGACAGATGGACAGACATTTGTACATGTGCAGCATACAGAAGCAACACCTCGTCATTGACTCAACAACATATGCCGAGTGCAATGAACTCCCTCTGACAGTGGAGAGTTCTCCACCAAATCCAGACAATGCGTGAACAATACAGCCCCTGGTCCACAATTACATCATAGAATCCGTACAGTGGAGAAGGAGGCCATTCGGCCCATCAAGTCTGCACCGACCCTCTCAAAGAGCACCCTACCTCGGCCCACTCCCCTACCCTATCCCTGTAATCCCACCTAATCTAAGGAACACTAACGGGCAATTTAGCATGACTAATCCGCCTGACCTGCACATCTTTGGACTGTGAGAGGAAACTGGAGCACCCGGAGGAAACCCACACAGACACGGGGAGAAAGTGCAAACTCCACATGGACAGTCACCCAAGGTCAGAATTGTATCCGAGTCCCTGGCGCTGTGAGGCAGCAGTGCTAACCACGGTGCTACCATGCCACTCTGATGACGAGGAATGACCCAAAGTGCGATTGTAGCTGTGAATCACACACCGTGGATCACATCAAATCAACCCACTCACTGAGACCTGTTGTGATAATCACTCCACTCGGCATCTCAGGAGGCCACCGAGTGAACAAATTAGATATAGCATGAGAAGTTTTCCTGTCACACTATGGTAGTACTGACGATAGCCTTCTGTCCTGTTTCTCATTACACTTCATGATCTCCTTTTGAATTTTTTTTCAATCCTCTGCTTCCTATGCTTTTCGTGCTTCACGATGCCTTGTGATAGACAAGGGAGTCGAGGGTTACTGGATGGAGAATGCAAGGTGAAGTTGAGACCACAGCCAGACGAGCCATGATCTTGCTGAATGCTCTATGGGTTGAATAGCCTGCATGTGCCCTGAAGTCCTTTGCTCCTCTGCAGGGCTTCTTGATCTTCACACAGGCTGCAGTATGACTTTCATCATTACCCTATTTTTTCTCTCTTTCTCTCTCTCTCTCTGGTTCTGCCTATTCCTGCCAAATGCTACTCAGTCGGAGTGACAGTGACTCTGTTGGATTCAAAAATCTGACCTAATTTAATATATATCACACTTTAAAATGGACGCAGCTCCATATGTTGAAATGGATTTGCAATCTGTCCCACTTGCTGATCATCGATCTCACTCCTAACCCTTTCCGAGTGTTGACAGCTGCTTCTTCTATTCCCTTCACGGGTCCCGTCCATTTCCACCCCCTGTGTGTTCCTCCCCCCTATGGCGACGGTGTCACCAGTAGCTGCTTGTCCCACCCCTGTTAGTTTGCATGGGGTTGAAACATTGGTCGTCATTACAACTGGATCAGAAGTCACAAGGAGCTGCTGTAGTTGATGTATTTCGCAATCCCAAGACGGTCAGTTTCAAGCCATGGTTTTCTACAAGTTGTTTGAAATTATTCCACACACGGAGATGGGCAGCTCAGTTGTTGGTGCAATCTAGCTGTGCTTTTTGTTTCCCCTGAAATAAAGGGGGGGGGGGGACAATTATATTTGTTTGAGAAACCTGACTCCAATTTATATTGGTTCTGACACAAAGTTTAAAATTTAATTCTGGCATAACTACTCTGATCGTGTAAAAAAAAACTCTTGTGGCCTTAGACAAATTGTCTGGGTCTGCTAAATAAAGCTCCAGTGCAATATTGAATTTCTGCCACTAGAGACTCTCATTGAGTGATGGAAATTGCAGCTTTTTGTTTGGTGACAGAAAACCGGTTACTCCAACACGACAGCTTATTACTAATTTCTCACTGGTCCAAAAGATTTACTGATTGAATTTCTTTCCGCTATTCCCAGAACTCTGTGCATTTCCTTCTAATGTATTTTCTTTGTACTCATCTGTCCCATGTTTGAGAACTTGAGGTCAAGGATAATGGAGCCAGATGTGAGTTTTCCCCTCATCCTCTCCAGCAACGAGTGTTGACCCAAACTCCGCATGATCCCCTCATAGCCCCAGTATTACAGTTCTATTCCTTGTGCCCCTTTGAGTGGAGAATATAACGGTATTGACAAACGCTAACCAATTTTGGGTTGATGGAGTTTCTCTGCAAAGAACCCAGAACATTTTGTGCAGTTGAAACAAAAAGGACTTGCATTTATACAGTACTTTTCACTACAACCAGGTGTCTCAAAATGCTTTACAGCCAATAAATAGCTTTTCAAGTGTAGTCACTGTTTAATGTAGGCAGGGCAGCAGCCAATTTGCGCACAATGTGATAATAACCAGATACTCTGCGAAGTTGATTGAGGGATGATTATTGAGCGGGAGTAATGGGACAACACCTCTTTTCTTCAAAGTAGTGCCATGGGAATCTTTTAGATCCACCCGAACAGAAAGATTCGGGCTCGGTTTAATTGTCTCATTCGAAAGTCAGCACGGCATCTCAGAGTGCTCCCAACTGACAGACCACAGAAAGATAGAACATTCAACTCATTGGTCTGGTTGAATTCCAAATCCAGGTCCTGAGACTGAAAGGATTATTTGCAAACCTGCTGTTCTGCCCCCTGCCTCTTTCGCCAATTGTCTTACATCTATATCCTCTGATTTCTAACTTCCACCTCTCCATCCAGTAGACACCATTTCTCCCTATCTTATGGATCAAAGCATATATCTTTTAGAACGCTTCAATCAAATCATCCCTCAATGCTTTAAGGGGAACATTCACAGTTTCTGTACACTCTCTATAAACTGAAATTTCTAATCGTGGGTATCAATTTGGTAAATCTCCTCTGTACTAATTCCAAACCTTCATAAAACATGGTACTAGAAATTGGACAGAATATAGCACCCAGCATCTAACCCATAATTTGCTGAGGTTTACCATAACATCGGCATAGGATGATAGCATCGGGCGGCATGGTAGCACAGTGGTTAGCACAGTTGCTTCACAGCTCCAGGGTCCCAGGTTCGATTCCCAGCTTGGGTCACTGTCTGTGCGGAGTCTGCACGTTCTTCCCTCTGTCTGCGTGGGTTTCCTCCGGGGGCTCCGGTTTCCTCCCACAGTCCAAAGACGTGCAGGTCAGGTGGATTGCCCGTGCTAAACTGTCCAAAAAACAGTTAGGTAAGGTTACTGGGCTACGGGCATAGGGTGGAAGGCTTAAGTAGGTGCTCTTTCCAAGGGCCGGTGCAGACTCGATGGGACGAATGGCCTCCTTCTGCACTGCAAATTCTATGATTATCCTTGCTTTTCTCATCTAAGTGTGGGATTTTCCATCCCTTCCTGCCAGCAGGATCTTCCGGTTCTGCCGAAGTTGACGTCCGCCCCGCCCCCAGTCCAGGGCGGGTCCCCCGTTGCCAGGAGCAAGTCACGAAAAGGGGGGGGGGGGGGGGGTGGTCAAATGGGTGCAGCCCCTAGAAGCGTTTTTCTGTCTCCAAAAAATAGCGTAACGCCAATGCTTTCGTAATGTTTTGGACTAGGTTCACTGAAGTATTGCAGGGCAGCACGGTAGCTTAGTGGTTAGCACTGTTGCTTCGCAGCTCCAGGGTCTCGGGTTCGATTCCCGGCCTGGGTCGCTGTCTGTGCAGAGTCTGCACGATCTTCCAGGGTCTGCGTGGGTTTCCACCGGGTGCTCCGGTTTCCTCCCACAAGTCCGGAAAGACGTGCTGTTAGGTGAGTTGGACATTCTGAATTCTCCCTCTATGTACCCAAACAGGCGCCGGAGTGTGGCGACTCGGGGCTTTTCACAGTAACCTTGTTGCGGTGTTAATGTAAGCTTACTTGTGAATAAAGATTATTATTATTACCTTATGCAGTGTTTAAAGTACAACAAACAATTTTGTCACCCAAGTGTATTAAAATCCAACATAACCACTGTCACTTTTTTGTAGCATTTATTCTTCCGTCGTGCTTTGTTTGTCATACTTTCCTGCTGGGCTGTCTATTTACTTTATCTACCTCTGATTCAACCTGGCGTGCATGGTCTCAAACGTCCTGCCAGGCTCCTTTTCCAGACTATTAACCACACCAGCAACTAACCGCACTTTGCATCTCCCGCCAAATAAAGAAGGGGGAAAAAGAGAGAAAAATTGAACTCACCAATGACTGGAAAAGGGAAGAATATTTACTTTGAGTAAGGTCTCATGCTGTAACAACCTCTCTGCTATCACCCCACCATTCACCTCGGCTATTCTTTCTGCACAGGCTGCCAAATCCTACTTATGTTCACGCCTGTGATCTGTGATAACGTTCCTCAACTTACTTCTCTCCACCCCTTCTGCTCTTCCCTTTATTGAAACTATTCCCAACGTAGTGCTAGTATAGGCCTTTGACAACAAGCTTTTGATTACTTTGTTAGATAATCAACATCACCAGCAAACAAGACAATGCATTTACATTCTCATCAATATCAAAAATGGATATTTGGTGCTGCCAGCGGTCCACGTCTGATTTGGAGCGATCCGACCTCTGGACCAGAAGCACTGGGTTCAAGTCCAACGGCAGGACGTGTTGGCCACAGAAGGAGCGTTCATAGCGCGGTTCAACGGATTGATGACCAGCTGAGAAATCCTTCCACCAATATTCCCCAAAGCAGGAAAAAAAGTACCTGTGTTAAGGTATGCTTAAACAAATCCCGTTCCAAGCATTTCTTCAGCTCACTTTTCGCCCGAACCAAAAAGAGCAGCATGTGCGGGTCCTCAAAAAAAATAGCTAGATTGGGGCCTGGCAAGTTCAACCTTTGAGCCGATGACATCATAGAATTTGATTATCATAGAATTTACAGTGCAGAAGGAGGCCATTCGGCCCATCGAGTCTGTACCGGTTCTTGGAAAGAGCATCCTACCCAAGGTCAACACCTCCACCCTATCCCCATTACCCAGTAACGCCACCCAACACCAAGGGCAATTTTGGACACTAGGGGCAATTTAGCATGACCAATCCACCTAACCTGCACATCCTTGGACTGTGGGATGAAACCGGAGCACCCGGAGGAAACCCACGCACACACGGGGAGGATGTGCAGACTCCGCACAGACAGTGACCCAAGCCGGAATGGAGACCTGGGACCCTGGAGCTGTGAAGCATTTGTGCTATCCACAATGCTACCGTGCTACCGTTGTCAGGCAACAGGAATTTGTATTGATAATAGTATATGGCATCTTGCATTCATCACAGTGGAATTGTTAGTCTTCTGATCACAGCTTTTGGCAAACCAGGCAGGATATTCAACATCCTAAGAGCGGTGGGGAAGAGCCTTGTGTAAACTATTGGATTTTACAGTGTGGCCAAATCTGCAAAAAAAAAAATTTTAAAATTGCTAATTTGAAATTAGACCCACATTAAAAAAAATGCGCAAGATGAGTTTTTAGGATTTCACTGGGGTGAGGAAGAAATAAGACTTGTACCATCCAGAATTTAAAGTGCAGTCATTTGGCATTCAACTTGGCCCATTCATAGAGTCAGTCAGTTTGGTGTAATGAAAATAGAATAGGTACGTATGTTTGTTTTCATTTCATTTCACTTCTGAACTCAGCAGGGACCAGTAAGTGCTGCATCTGTTCCCTCTCCTGGATGTCAGTCCCAACAATACACGCATGCAGTTATGTTGAAAATTTCATCCAACACTTTGTGCCAGCTGTAACATTTGAAAATGATTCTGCTCCACACAAGGAAAGAAAAATCACTGCTGTTTATTTTCTCTTGGAGTAACTGAAGCCATCAAACGTGCCTCTGAAGATCCGTGGCAGCTGAAAATATTTTCTGGCTTTTCATATTTTTCTGCTTTATCGAAACATCCCCCCCCCCCCCCTCCCCCTCCTTTGCTGACTTTTGTCTCTTTTCTTCTGAAGATACTGAATTGAGGTGGAGTATGCTTGCATCGGCATCAGATGTGCTTCAGCACCTTGTCCATGTGGACAACCTTCACATATGGACGAAGTCAATAAATGTCAGCTGGCTGCTCAACCATAGAGTGCGTAACGTCCAAGTCTGATCCAATCACCAGTTGACACTTGACCAGTCAAGTGCCCAATGAGCAGCAATCAGAAAGAGGAACCAGTTTTTTTGTTATTCTTTCCTGTCTAACCCAGGACACTGAGGTTAATTGTGCAGTTTCTACCACTGTCCTGGATGGAGGTCTTGCAGCTCAATGGGTAGCACCCTTGTCTCTGGGCCCCAAGTCCAACTCCAGGACTTGCTGGCTGCAGAAGGAGCATTTGTTACAAACTGGCTGGCAAACAACCTTCTGGTCTTTCCAACACTTTCCCACTATTGCCCAAAAGGGGAAAAAAGCATGTCTGTGAGAGATACCAAGCACATCACTGCCTGATCGCGGTAAGTCACGACTGAACCCAGCATCTTCCTGGCGTCTGCTACTCAGTTTCACACCTATTATCCACTGAACTACGAGGGAATCCTGTTTTTTATTGCATTTCACGACGTATCTTTTCACCACAAATAAATCCTTCCGTATATTTGGTTTTGTGGTTATAATCTTATTATAGGCTTCACCTGAGCTATCTATGCCTTCACTGAAACAACTCAGTCTCGAATGCAATTTCTCAAGGATCTTTTATTTTATATTGATTTCAGGAATTATGCATGTAAGAGGAGCTAGACCAAGGATGCTACCACAATAATAAAGCTACTCTATTGATTGGGGAGGGTTACAGTTGTGATTGACATTTTTGGAGGAGCTAGCAGTTTATGTCACAGTTTAAAGAAGCCTGCCCATCAACTGACCTGGGTAGAGGGCGGCTGGTCAATGAAAAAAAACGACACAATTCCTGCAGTGACCAGTTTCGCGTGTCTGCTGAACTCTGCCTCTGCACTCTGACCATCTTTCGGTCTTCAGTATTCCTGTGAACAATTCTGAAGAGTGAGTTGTTCATTTTATTTGCTGACCTGCAAAATTTACAGAGAGTATCGAGTTGGAGTGACTGAATTGAAACTTACAAACAAAATGCAGGTCAGTCAACTTCAAATATCTTTTCAAGGAGAGAAGATGGTGTCCCAGCAAGGCTTCCTGACTCACACTGAGCACGCAAGAAGCTCAGCACAATCCAGGGCAAAGCAGGCTGCTTGATCAGCACCCATTCACCAACTTAAACATTCACTCCCTCCACCGCCAGCACATAATGGGAGTAAAATGTACCATCTATAACATGTTCTGCAGCAACTCACCAAGGCTCCTTTGACAGCACCTTCCAAACAAATGTAATTTATCGCCGAGAAGAACAAGGGAAAAAGACGTATGGGAACTCCATCCCCTGACCGTTCCAGCCAAACATAGTTCTGATTTGAGACTATTGTTGCTTCACTGTGGCTGGGTCAAAATTCTGCAACTCCCTTCCTTAGAGCACTGACGGCAGTTCGTTGGACTGCGTCACTGTAAGAAGACGTCTCACCACCACTTACTCAATGGCAATTGGGAATTGTTGTGTTATGCTTCTTCATGTAGCATAAGCTGCTTCCTTGATATATGCTCTGACAAAGGAAGGTTCAGACTTGGAGATAGGTTTAACACATTTATTGAACAGTTAACAATTCACCTACTTGAGTTCAACTCTCCTGCTAATCTTGCTATAGTAACTCAGTCTAACTAACCAGTCTGCTCTAAGCCATGCGGTGGGTGTGATGCCTCTGATCTGCCCCTGTGCTTCCCTCTGAGTGTCGCCTGTCCTTTTATATGGGTAGCCCCCTTGTGGTAATGTCACCTCTGGGTGTGTCTTTACTGCCCATTGGTCGTATCCTATTCTAAGTGTCCATTAGCTGTATGTCTGCATGTCACCGGTGCTCCCTCTAGTGTTTACTTAGTCTTAGTGTATTTGCATTAACCCCTTGTGTATTTATAATGATGCATATCACCACAGGGATGAGCACCAAATGCTGGCCCAGCCAGTGATGGCCACATCCCAAGAAGGAATTTCAAACACCGATGCTATTCAAGGTCAAATAGCTACTGATGGTCACAAATAAAGCTTGACCACTTTGGTGAAGTACGCAAGGGCGGACAGCACCAATGAATCAATAAGGGAGAGAGGGTGAACATTGCAAATGGAAAGTGGAAACAATATTTGAAGTACTATGAATAATGTTAAAGTAAAAATAAAATGTTGTACTTGACATGCATGTTTTTATTACTATCAGACAATTGATAATTTTAATAAACTACCAATATCATGTTCACTAGTTGAACACTGTCCCTAGTGAATCCGAAGAATAAAGGGCGCGATTCTCCCAGACAGGGAGAAATCGTAAGGCTGGCGTCAAATCCGGGCGGGTTTGACGCCAGCCTCCCCCTCCCCGACCGGGAACCGATTCTGGTCCCCGGTTGGGGCTAGTATGCCACGGCCGTGAACTCCGGCATCGCGGGCTTAACGAATTTCGTTAAGCCCGCTTGCCAGAGTTTGCGCCGGCTGACACGTCACATGACGTCAGCCGCGCATGCGCGGATTGGAAGACTCCAACCCGCGTATGCGCGGATGACATCATCGCGCATTTGCGCGAACCCGCGGGGTTCAGTGAAGTGATACAGCGGGGCGGCGGAAGGACAAAGGACAAAGAGTGCGCGGGAATCGGACCCGCTGCCCTCGATCAGTGCCCACCAATCGTGGGCCCATGGCACCCTTGGCACGGCCGTGGTACTGCCGTGCCAATCGGTGCCATGGTTTTCAAAATCGGGACTTTACGGCCGTTTTTACGAACGGCCAGACCAGGTGTGTTTGCCGTTCGTAAAAACGGCCGTAAAGGGCTTGGAACTCGGCCCATCGGCCAGCTGAGAATCGCTGCTGGCCGTAAAAAAACGGCGGCAGCGATTCGTATCGGTAGTCGGGCGTGGGGGGGGGGAGAATAGCGGGAGGGCGTCGGACTAGCGTGGCCATAAAAATTTACGAACCCCCCCGTCGTGAGTGCGGAGAATTGCGCCCAAAGTACCTTATGAATTAATATATATGCACGAATAGAGGAAACAAAACTCATACACAACTGACAGTCACATGCACAATGTCCAAATTTTGCGACAGGACTATGAGGGAAGGAGAAACATTTACAGGAAGGGTGAGAACGGCAAATCCAAGTGCATTTTGTTTTCCTTCACTGAGGTCAGCGGGTCAGATAAGAGAAGAATGGCAACAAATCAGAGAAAGGGCCCGGAATTTGCGATGAGAATAATGTCGCTCATTGCTATAAAGGTAGAAATTTGACAGCAATATTTGGGATATGATATCCCACCGGGCAGGAGGAGCCGTAAAGTCCTGGCCCTGGAGTACTCACCTATGCAGTTAAGTGGTCAAATCCAGATGTTGATGTCAGAGACGTTCTGCTCCTCCACAGGGTACACCACTGCAGGTGTCGCCGTTAGTCTCGACAAGGCAGTATCCAATGAATGGCAGGACACTAGGAAGCTCAGAGGGATCTTGGTGAGCTTGCCCCCACAGATCCCTGGAGGTGACAGGACAGGTTAATAGGGTAGTTAAGAACACATATAGGATACTTGCCTTTATTAAGCGTGGCAGGGATTATAAGAACAAGGAGTTTATGTTGGAGCTGTACAGGACTTTGGTCAGGCCACAGCTGGAGTATTGTGTTCAGTTCTGGTCACCGCACTGTTATCTATGTTAGTCTAACATCGACTGTAACTGATGCAGTAAAATGAGAAACAGGCTTCCGACACAGGAGATGGTCCAACACTATTTTATTGAACCTGTTGATTGCTGTACATAATCTGCTGTAGGTTGACACTCTATTAACCTAACTGATAACCTCTACTGGCTTGACCAGACTAGCTCTCTACCACATGGTGATGATGTTCATTGGCCTGTGCACTGTGACTCTCTCTCTCTCTAGCCGTGTCCTGTGAGAGAGGGAGAGCCTTAATGCCCTGTGGGCTTTATAGTGGTGGTGTCCTGTCTGGTGATTGGTTGTTCTGTGCCGTGTGTGTTCATTGGTCATCCTGTGTGTCAATCACTGCCTGTCTGCATCTCATGATATACATGAGTGGATATTATGACAGGACACTTGCCTTTATTAAGCGTGGCAGAGATTATAAGAACAAGGAGGTTATGTTGGAGCTGTGCAGGACTTTGGTTAGGCCACAGCTGGAGTACTGTGTTCAGTTCTGGTCACCGCTCTATGGGAAGGATATGATTGCACTGGAGAGGGTGCAGAGGAGATTCACCAGGATGTGGCCTGGGATGGAGCATTTTAGCTATGAAGAGAGGCTGGATAAACTCAGGTTGTTTACTTTGGAGCAGAGAAGACTGAGAGGGGACCTGATTGAGGTGTATAAGATTATAAGGGCCATGGACCGGGTGGATAGAAAGCAGCTGTCCCCCTCAGTTGAAGGGTGATTATAAAGGAGGCATCATTTAAGGTGAAAGTCAGAATGTTTAGAGGGAATTTGAGGAAAGGATTTTTCATCCAGAGGGTGGTGGGAATGAGGAATGTACTGCCTGAGAGGACAGTAGAGCAGAAAACCTCACAATCTTTAAAAAGTACTTGGATAATCACTTGAAATGTCATAATATTCAAGGCAATGGCCAAATGCTGGTAAGTGGGATGAAATGAAAATGAAATGAAAATGAAAATCGCTTATTGTCACTAGTAGACTTCAAATGAAGTTACTGTGAAAAGCCCCTAGTCACCACATTCCGGTGCCTGTTCGGGGAGGCTGTTACGGGAATCGAACTGTGTTGCTGGCCTGCTTGATCTGCTTTCAAAGCCAGCAATTTAGCCCAGTATGCTAAACAGCCCCTGATTAGTGTAGATGAGAGTTTTTGATTTATCGCTGAAGACTAGAGGGGCTGAAGGGTCTCTTCTGTACTGTATGATTTTATAAAATGACTGCTAAACCCCAAACTTGTCCACTATTTCCTTACTGGAAACAGCCAAAAAGTTTAGGCTGATTTATTTAGGAAAAAGTGAACTTTTAACACCATCATAAGTGATACCTATTGCTAAACAACTCCTCTGGCCTTAAAAAAAAGTTTCACAAATTTGGCAGCTCATTCCATCAGGAGAGAATTAGTATTGGAGATTTTTTAAAAATATATTTTAATTACTTTTTCCATCTGTCTCTTTTAGTTCCCTCCCATAATTCCACCTGCATGCCCATTCTTTCTGTATACCATTTGAATCCAATTTCTATTTCTTGCTTTCTACTTCCTGCTTTAGATTCAGCAAGACTCAGTAAATATATGGCAACCTGATAAGTTCATAAATGTGCTGTTGGGAGTGCTGTGTTGGAAAAGGTGCTGGTTTAGAGGCTGTTGACAGGTCCGTGCTTTTCTGCAACTATCAGTGAAGTGAATGGTAAGGGTTGATCATACAATCATAGAATTTACAGTGCAGAAGGAGGCCATTCGACCCACCAAGTCTGCACCGGCCCTTGCAAAGAGCACCCTACTTAAACCCACACCTCCTCCCCATCCCAGTAACCCCACCTAACCTTTTTTTTTTGGACACTAAGGGCAATTAAGCATGGCCAATCCACCTAACTTGCACATCTTTGGACTGTGGGGGGAAACCGGAGCACCCAGAGGAAACCTACACAAACACGGAGAGAATGCGCAGGCTCCGCACAGACAGTGACCCAAGCCGGGAATCAAACCTGTGACCCTGGAGCTGCGAAGCAACAGTGCTAACCACTGTGCCACCGCGCCATCCTTTGCCACTGTGAGCAAAACACAGGCCCATTTGTTTCCCACCTAAAAGGCCATTAATCATGAGCACAGATATTGCAACGCGTTGCCTGTCCAAAATATGAACGTGTACAAAAAATTAGTATTTAATAAAGGCAACATACTGCTGGAAATCTAAAATAAAAACAGAAAATGCTGGAAATACTCAGCAGCTCTGGCAGCATCTGCGGAAGGAGAAAGAGAACTGACGTTTTGAGTCTGTATCACTCTTCTTCAGAGCTTGTTATTTAAGTTAGTATTTAGTTTTGCTAGGCAACTAAAAATCTACTGATTGCAGTTCTCGCAGCCTTAAAATCATTCTAGCACATAATTTCAATATTTTACGTCTCTCTTGATGGCTTTTTGTACACTAGATATATATATATATGAGAACAAATTCTTGAATAAGTGATTCCTTTTGACCCAGTGCTCCTAATAGAAGAGTAATGATCCAAATCCAGTCACTGTTGGTTGTCCCAACTTAAGCTAAAATGCAGGATGAAGGTTTCTGGGACACTTCCCATATCCTAGAGTCATTACAGTGCAGAAGGAGGCCATTGATGCCATCGAATCTGCACCAATCCTCTGAAGGAGTACCCCTACCTTTGGCCCAATACCCCTGCCCATCCCCATAACCTTTGGACACTAAGGGGCAATTTAGCATGGTCAATGCACTTAACCTGAACAGCTTTTGAACTGTGGGAGGAAACCGGAGCACCAGGAAGAAACCCACGTGGACACGGGAGAACGTGCAAACTCCACGCAGACAACCATCCGAGGTCGGAATCGAACTTATGCCGTAAAGGTCGGCATATAAATCGCCCTTTGAAGCCTCAAAGAATCCCTCCAACAACAGGAATTGACTGATACGCCAAGTATAAAAGTGAATAGCCAGCATGGGTGTGGGTGGTCAATGTTTTGAAAGGACATTGGCATCCAACGCAAAGAGTAAGCGTGGCTTCAAGTCCGACACAACTTTGAAGTGCAGCCCGCATTGCCTGCTTGATCCCTTTCACACAGCTATAAGATACTGACAAGTAAAACATGTATTTGTAGGGTGAAAAAACTGAGGCTAATAGAGTTGTTGCATGTGATGGCTGAAGAGGGGAGTGGTGGGAAGGGGGGAGTCGCGGGGGCGGGGGGGGGGTCGACTGAGTATATGCAAAAACAGGATTTCTGGGGCCGGAAAAATGAATGAAACAGATGGGGTTTTGCGACAGCCGATGATAGTTGTCACGGTCTCCATTACTGAGACTAGCTTTTAATTCCAAATGTTATTAATTGAATTTAAATCCCACCAGCTGCCTTGGTGGGAATTGGACCTGTGCCCCAGAGAATTAGCCTGAACCTTGGATTCCTAGTCCATTTTTGATTCTCACTACGCCACCGTCTCCCCAATGAACCTTGGTAAATTGCTGAGCATTAGGAGGTGAGGGAAAGTTGGAGAGAACAGAAAGGGAAAAAATGGGGAGAGCACGTTAATTTTAGTTTGTGTTTGTAATAGTCCGCATGGGCCTACAGGGTGGGAATGATTGAATGACCATCTTCCCCGTGGTCTTTGCTGAGTAAAAGCTCCCCTACTAGGGGTGAGGGATCTCTGTTGACCTTTGTACATAAGGTTGGCCAGTAAGGCACCAACCAGAAGAGGAACCTGGTGAAGATCTATCGGGCAGTGTATTTATCGCGTTCTAAATAAAACTAGTTTTCTTTATATTAGCCAATGTCGACTTCCTGTGTCCTTATTAAAGTGTTCATTATTCCTTTCATCTGGGTCCAACTATACCCAGAGAATGGCAAAGGATTGGAAACAAAATAAATATCTATGCAAAATATAAAATGCAATTAGAAATCATAAACTTAATTTGCCTCACTGTTGGTAAATTTGCAACATTTAAACTAGACAAAAATAACAAGCGTATTATTGTATGCACTTGTTTTTAAGTATGCTATTTCTGGATGCAATAATCAATTGCTGCCATTTTTGATCCCACTTAATGGTTAGGGGAGACAAACAATAGAATAATCGTTATTATTGTCACAAGTGGGCTTGCATTAACATTGCACTGAAGTTACTGTGAAAATCCCCTAGTCACCACATTCTGGCGCCTGTTCGGATACACGGAGGGAGAAATTCAGAGGGCGGGATTGTCCGCAAATGCGGAGAGTTGTAAAGGCTGCCGTGAAACCGGCCGCCATCACGCCCGTTATGGGACCCGATTCTCCCCCCCCCCCCCCCCATCGGGGCTAGGAGCGGGACCCCGGGAATCACGGCGTCGCGGCCTTAACGACCGTCGTTAAGACCGCTGGCCAAGATGACGCGCAGCCGGCTCCAACCCACGTGTGCGCGGGTGACGTCATCACGCCATTGATGGAACCCAAGCACGCGCGGTTCCGCATTTCTCCACCGCCGCCCGACAAGATGTGGCGGCTTGATCTTGTCGGGCGGCGGAGGGGAAATAGTGCGTCCCTTTTGGACGCAGGCCCGACGATCGGTGGGCACCGATCACGAGCCTGTCCCCTCCCGAGCACAACGGTGGTGCTCCCGCCCCAAACAGGCCTCTGGATGCCCCAAACAGGCATCCAGCGCCCGTTTTTACGACGGCAGCGAGCAGGTGTGTTTGCTGCCGTGAAAAAACGGGCGTAAAGGCCCGGCCGCCCGGCCCATCGACCGCGGAGAATCGCCGCTCACGTGGGCAGCGGAGAATCGCGCCCAGAATGTCCAAATTACCGAACAACACGTCTTTGCGGGGGGAAACCGGAGCACCCAGAGGAAACCCACGCAGACGAGGGGAGAACTTGCAGATTCCGCACAGACAGTGACCCAAGCCAGGAATCAAACATGGGACCCGGGCGTGGTGAAGCAACAGTGCAAATCACTGAGCTACTGTGATATTTGTGGATCTGTGTTCTGCCCAGTAGGAGCAAATGGAAAATAATCAGAATGTGATGCTTGCATCAAATATAGTTGTACGTGGAGTTGATTGTAACAGGATTACCTGGACCATATTTGAATGCACATACCTTGGGATATTGTCAAAAACTTACTTGGGTCGAAAGAAAATAAATGTCGATTTGATTAATAGATTGATGGTTTCTACAGTTTTGAAGCTGTCGAAGCTTCCTTCTCATCCCATTTTGCTTTCGCACTCCTGTCTTTAGCTGCGAAGCTGTATACCTTTGCTTGCCTGAGAAAGCAGACAGCTTACTCAGGCCTCTTTGCAGAGCAGCTTTGAGTACCATTGCATGCAGAATTTTTGCTGCTACAGGCGTAAAAGCAGGGTGGAAATTGTACATCAAGAGCATTAAACCCTGGTGGAAATGTAAGTGAAATCTGTATAAACAGAGAAATAAAGTGAACGCAGAAATCAAGAACAGATTTCAAACTGAGGCCCAGAGAATGGATGTCTAATATTCCACGGTTAAAACTCCCAGGTCAGTCAATGAAAACTTGTTCTATGTTGCAGATCTTGCCAGATGAATTCCTTTCTCCCCCGCACCTCCCCACCAACTCCTGTGTATCTCTCTCTATCATTGTTTAAATGCTGCATCAATGAAGCCAATTATAGTGATGCAGCTGAGGAGACCAGTGTGATCTCTTGTCCATACAGTTGGTGAGTTGATATCAACAATCATTTTATTTTCACTCCATTCCCATTTTCTGCTTCCAGCTGGCAGCCAGCCTGTTTAAATGACCAAATTGAGTTTCTATGCTGCCATTGTATTTTCAGGATAACATGATTTTGTTCCGACACTGTTTGATGCAGTGAGGATTTACGGCAGTGACAGTAAATCGTTTGCTGAATGCTAGCTATCAGGATTGAATTTTTGAAGTGTAGAAAACGGACAGCTTAGAGTGTAAGTCGATGCACAGCTTGGATCAAAACTTAAGGTGCGAATGCCGAAAATCTAAAATGGAAAGAGTATAAAAACGTGTCGGTGGTCGCTCGACATCTGACACAGAAACACTGGTGGATTGACTTGTCTCTTCTCTTGAAGAGGCTTCCTGACCTCCTGTGTATTTGTTTGATGAGGATTCATGGTATTCTGGGAACAAACTCTCAAATTGTCATTTAAAAAAAAAACAATAGTTTCTCTCTATTTTGGTGTTCACTCTCATTCAAGTACCTAAAAGGTCAATGCAATAAATGGATGAGAAAGAGGGCAAACAGTTATTTAAATTTAATGTTTTTGACTTCTCTTTCTTATCAGACATAATGATTGATGCATTTCATTCAACCCACTTGTTCAACAGTGAAGGAAAAAATATAAAATGTCAGATACATTTGACTCTGTATTCAATTTTTTAAAAACTTAGAGTACCCAATTCTTTTTTTTCCAACTAAAGGGCAATTTAGTGTCGCCAATCCACCTACCCTGCACATCTTTTGGGGTTTGTGGGGGTGAGACCCACGCAGACACGGGGAGAATGTGCAAACTCCACACGGACAGTGGGCCGGGGTCGAACCCGGGTCCTCAGCCCCATGAGGCAGCAGTGCTAACCACTGCGCCACTATGTGTGTGTGTGTGTGTCCCGACTCTGTATTCAAAGGAGGAATTAAGAAATGTTCTGAGATTACAGTTATTGTCAGATTTTTGCTGTATAAAGGCAGTATAAATTTAAGAAGTGTAAAAATTTATACTGCACATTAAAACAATGCACTACACATGAAAGGGATTGAGCGCCTACCAAAGTTTATTTCATTCCTCTGTCACCAATAGTTGATGGTAAGATTTAAAGAACCAGAAATAAAAGTCCCTATTTGCGTCCACAGTTTATTTTCTGCCTCAGTCATTTCATTCTCGTCTGAAGCCATTTCCTGCTGGCAAGTTGAGAGCACCTCCATTCAGCGTGTAATTCTGAGAGGGAGGGACACCTGACATTACTGTAGCCGTAAAATGAAATAACAAGTGATTAACCTTCCGAGCCCGCTTGTTCTAAACCTGGTGCTGGCTCATTTCCTGTTACAACAGGGATGTGGCTGTCTGCTGAACGACAGGCAGATGAGTAAATGGGAGCACGGCTCCGCGGCAAAGCCAATTCAAAAGGTTCCTCATCTGAGCAACACAGATAACTGTTGAAAGCCGGCTGGTGTTGGCGGCTGCTTTGCTACGTCATTTGACCACGTCCTCTGCATTTGACACTGAATTTTGGAAGAAGAGAAGGTATCATATCTGGTGTGGCAGAGATTAAAACTGGGTGCTTTCCTGAACCAGTAAAGTTTTCTCTCACTGTTTCATTTGATGCTGCTCTGAGGAAGGGTTATCTGAATATTTCACGGGAGAGGCAGCGGCCTCGGGTAACCCAGAGGCCCAGGCTAATGCTCTGGGGACATGGGTCGAAATCCTACCATGGCAGCTGGTGGAATTTAAATTCAGTAATAAAATCTGGAATTGGAAGCTGGTATCGGTAGTGGTGACCATGTAACTCTTGTCCTAAAAACCCAGCTGGTTCACCAATGCAATCTGCCTACCGTGTCTGATCTGCCCTGCATGTGACTCTGGACCCACAGCAATGTGGTTGACTTTTAACTGTTCTCTGAAATGGCCTGGCAAACAATTCAAGGACACTTAGGGATGGGAAACAAATGCTGGCCTTGCCATCTATGCCCACATTCCATGATAAAAAATAAATCTAGGGTCGCTCACTGGCAAGTGGAAATTGGAGCCTGATTCACATTGTCGTTCCACTGGGAAAGTGCTATTTATGTTGACTATACGTTTTGCATTATTCGAGGACGGTCAGTGGTTTCTTAGGAAAGGCGAATGAGATGAAATGCCAAGAATGATCAATGCATTTTGTGGTGTCTCACGTAACAGTGAATGATAATCTGGGCACATATTCTGGGTCCATTGCTACATTTCTTATCTCTAAACAGGACTTCAGAATGACATATTTGCCGAGGTGGCAATGGCCCTTTAGCAGTATGAGCTATACATGTTTCCTGCCGTGTACTGTAACACAACTCATGACATGTAGTAACATCCAGTTACAATAAACAGAAATAGCACAAATATATGTTCATTGTTAGCAAGAGAGTGATTGCGATTCTGTCCATCAGCGTTTTGATGGCTAACATATTTGGTGATGTAGTAATGGAAATGAGAGGAAATCTGTTCCAGGCATTTTGTCAGTGTAAGTGGGAGTAGTAAGGGCCTTGTAATGAGAGAGCTTATTTTGTGGTCTTATTCATATTTTGTGCAATGTATTGATTCATTAAGTGCTCTTTAGTTTTAATCTTATTGCCTCAACCCCTATATTAACTCCTATTCAGGCAATAGGCCTTTAGTTGGGAGGCTCGGACGTTATCTTCAGCTGCCATTAATACCTTCTTTTTGTGGTGGTTGTTGAATAGCTCACATATAACAGGGTTATTTCTAACATGTGATGCTCCATTTACCGGTTTCAATGCACTCTCTTTGTCCCAATCTTTGTTTGAAATTATCTCCTGTCCAACCACTTCATTAATTTTTCTTTTGCCTGCCACAAAATTAAAGAATGCTTTTCTTTCGAACAAATACAACCCGGTCATAAGCTGCTGAATATTGTGACAAGACATCTTTGTGACAGTTTTACTCTTTGTGTTGCAAACGTGGCAAGCTAGACATTTCATCAAATTTGTATGTAAATCTTTAGTGTGGTTAAATTAGACAGCCATTTGCCTGCAGAAACTTGTACTTCAGTTTGTGAATCAGTAAAATAGATGTTTTTCACTTTGGAATATGGGGCGGGATTCTCCGACCCCCCCGCCAGGTTGGAGAATCGAAGGGGGGGGGGGGCGGTGCGAATCCCGCCCCGACGCCAGCTGCCATATTCTCCAGCGCCGGTTTTCGGGCAGGGGCAGGGTTCATGCCACAGCAGTCGGGGGCCGTTGGCAGCACCCCCCCCCCCCCCCCCCCCCCCCCCCCGGCAATTCTCTGGGCCCCGATGGGCTGAGCGGCCTTCCGTTTTTGGCCAGTCCCGCCCGCGTGGATTAGACATGGTCCCACACAGCAGAACCTGGCAGGTAAATTGGCTGGGGCAGTCCTCGGGCGGGGGGAGGGGAATCCGACCCCAGGGGGGCCCCACGGTGGCCTGGCCCGCGATCGGGGCCCACCGATCTGCGGGCGATCCTGTGCTACGGGGGCACTCTTTCCTTCCGCGCTGGCCCCTGTAGGGCTCCACCATGGCCAGCACGGCGAAGACACCCCACTGCGCATGCGGCAGAATACGCCGATGGTTCCGCTCATGCGCGGGATCATGCCGGCTCTTTGGCGCATGCGCGGACTCGCGCAGTTCCTTCAGCGCCGGCTGGCGCTGCACCCACCCCTCCAGCGTCCACCCAGCCTCCGGAATTGCGGAGGGTTCCGCTACTTCCGGTTGGCCCGATGCCGGAGTGGTTCGCGCTGTCTTTGTTTCTGTGGCTGAGTTATCTTCAGAACTGATTGTCTCGATCTCAGTTGTAAATTCTAATCCCTGAATTTATCCACTGTTGTTTTTCTCCTCCAAAAGTCTCCCCTTTTCACTGTGTTCTGGCAGGGGCGCTGGGGGGAGGTGCTACCCTGATCCATTGACTCCCAGAATTTCAGAAAGCTTGAGGTGTGGGTTTGTTTTGGTCCATATTCAGGCCTGAACTTTGTGACAATGCAGGAACATGGCGAACAATCTGGAGCACAGAAACAATGTGCTGGTTGGTACGCGAGGAACGAAGTTAGTTGCCAGTATCCCTACAGTGCAATTCTGGTGGAGGTGGAAAGTGATGGGAAAGGGACCTGAAGCAATATTTGGAGTTACTGTCGTGCAGGGAGGAGCACTCCTGTTCTTTGTACTTTGTTCCCAAATCAATATTCAGATAAAGATTATTTTCTTCAAAAGACTGCCTCTTTAGGAGTGGCCTCCATCGCTTTTGTTATGGACTGTTGTTTCAGCTGCGAATGGACATGTGTGTTTAGAGTAATCTCATTTTGGGGAAGGGGCCTCAACAAGGCACAAGTTTCCTTATTTGCGTATGCAATAGTCCAACATGTCTGTTTTAGACATGGGTCCTAGATGTCTATAGTGGATCTTTATGGGGCTGGTTTAGCACAGTGGGCTAAACAGCTGGCTTGTGATGCAGAACAATGCCAGCAGCGCGGGTTCAATTCCTGTACCGGCCTCCCCGAACAGACGCCGAAATGTGGCGACTAGGGGCTTTTCACAGTAACTTCATTGAAGCCTACTTGTGACAATAAGCGATTATTATTATTAGTAATCAATATATCCTGGCATGTTTTCAGCATGAATGTATTAGACTCTTAGGTGTCCATTTTATGCCTATCAAACCAGACATATTGAATTCCTAGGCTGTGTGATTTGAAGTTAATTTTTGTGCTGATTTTATAAAGAAAGACTTATATTTCTCCAGTACCTTTCATGACCCGAGGATGGTCCAAAGTGCTTCACAGACAACAAAGCACCTTCGAGGTATAGCCGCTGTTATAATGTGAGGAAAAGTATTCAAATGTTCAATAATGGAGGAGAATAAATCTGTGCACATATTCTGCTGTATGACAGCTGTCATTCTTTTGTCTTGTGTTTTGGATTCAACAACAACCACAAAATACTGCAGTGATTGCAACTCTGCTGAAGACACAAACGGAAAATGTGGGGGAAGATGATGAGAAAAACCATACTTGCTTCTAAAACAAGCTGTAGGTTGTGCATTATCTATTTTAAACTCTTCTGATCCAAAACAATGTAATTGTGGTGAAGCATGCGGCATTTTATTCTGAGGAAGACATATCTACTCCGTTACTCTACCATTTATCGGCTTATGGCCGGTTCATTCATTTTCAGTTTCGAGAAATGTTCTGAATTACAGAAACAATTCACTCTGGTTTCCAGGCCATATGGCAGTATTCTATTTCAAACAGCTTTGTTTTAATATATAAAGCGTCTCATTTAAAAAATGTGAAAGAAAAGCTGTGTAACTATACAGATTTAAGCTATTAATTTCCTGAACAGCAAACGCCAACATTTTCTTTGGAAAGTTGAACTCAAAAAGAGCAAAAACGGTGGCAAGCTCTGCTTTTTCAGAATAGAATCAATTTCAGAACACGATCAGAATTTTTCACACCAATATTAAGCCATTGATTGACTGTCTCTTATTTTATCGAAACCAGCATTAGGGAAAGTAAGATAAATTGCAAATCCTGTCAAAATAACTTGCAGGACACCTTCTGTCAGCATTCCAACCACAGAGATGGACTCTGCAATAAATAGACCCACGTTTCAAAAAACACTGATGTCTCTCTAATTAATGGTAATTAATTGTAAGTAAATGGATTTAAATTAACTTAGGAGAAAAGAAAGCTTTCACAATGACAAATTATGCTCTATGTAATTGTTTTTTTATTAACATCAAATAATGTAAACTGAAGGACACCAGTCTACTCGAAGAGTTAGTACCTAATGTTCCATATCAGATCCGTACAATGTCATAACTGAATACAGATTAGGCAGTGTCCTTTTATGTAGGTTGAACTGGAGAGAGCCAGGCACCGCTGTTTGCCAAGTATATTATCTTAGTGAAAACCCGTTCCCTCCTCTCCCTGTTTACAAAGGCATGCCCACAAAATGCTGTGAATCGGGTAAGTCCGAGCACCTGGGACACCGTAGCATTGTTAGTCCATTCTTATTTTTATCCCCCTAAATTGAACGCACAAGAAAAGAGGCCAGGGGCTAAGAGTGTGCAAAAATATGACTTCCATCCTGAAAATTTCCTCTTCAGCAACTCGACAGAGTGGCCCAGACAAGTCTGGCATCGATTGGAGAAAACATCTCGTGTTCCTGAAGAAGTTACAATCAGCCTTTCTTCATTGCCCGGGCTATGCCACATGCGCGCAGAGTCTGTTTAACTATTCGGGAGATTCTGTGCTGAGCATGGTTTGGTGTTTATGTTGTGAGTGAATGCGCTACCTGCTGTCCTGTGTGTGTGTGTGTCTCCCCCCCCCCCCCCCCCCCCACCCCCCCCCCCCCCCCCCCCCCCCCCCCCCCCACCCACAGCCTCTTCCAGTGAGAGCACTGAGCAACCCAACAATAAATCTAGGAGGCTGACAATGCGCTAGCCTGGTGCTCCTTTGCCCTCAATTTCAGTTAGATGGGCCATTGCAAACTCATTACAAACTGTTTGTTCTGTGACTTTGACTCTTGTTCTGATGAACACCAGCGAGAGAGAGAGAGAGAGAGAGAGAGAAGCTAAGGACAGCAAGAAGCATGTTCCCCAAAGGGGAGGTTGCCGGGAGTAGAGTGGGGAAAAAAAGCCATTTCTTCTCATTTATTAACTTTTAATAAAACAGCCAACAGAGCCCAAAATAAAACACCCGCTGCAAACAACGCGTGAGGATGAGAGGCTCCTTTTATTCTGGCCTTGATGCTCAGATACATTATACCCACGTCGCATTACTTTGCACGTAGAGTTCACTCTTATTCAGCAAAATCAGTTAATTCGATACAGGTAGCTGTATCACTTCTGAATTTCAGAAATAAATGTTAACAGTTTAACTCCTGCACCTTGTGGTTTATCGCAGTCCATGGTTATTATTATTTTATCCCTTTCACCCTAACACATTTAGCCCTCTTCAGCGCTGCAAAAATCGCGGCGTAGGAAGTTTTTTTTGAAGTTACTTATTTTGCGCATATTTCATGAAAATTGTGTTTGCTATTTCTGCGGTAAATGATATCAAGAGCAATTTTTCTAACTGCTCAGTGTGCACTGAACAACTGTGCAGACTAGACAGGCCCTGAGTTTAATTCTTAGTCGGCGATGTGCTACCTGATTCCCGCCAAGGTGATGGTGGGGTCACTACAGCTGGCCCTGGGAGTGTAAGTGTATGGATAGGATTAGGCTGTGTGGCCTTGCTGCCGATGATCGAATGATGTGGCTACGCTTGACCACCAGGCTTACGTGGGAACGCCGGGTAAAGCACCAAAGGGCAAGTGATGCCAATGGAACCAAGCCCCTTCCCCGTAAGAATTCCGCTGTGGTCAGTTGAGGGGGAATAATCTGCCAGGCCCAAATTAGTGTGCCGAAGAACGGATTTCTTTTTGTGCAGCTGCCACTGAGTGTGTGAATTTCTAAACCATCCCAGTGCCAAGGGGGTTAATGAAAGCCTCAAGCCCAACATGCAGTCCTGACTGTGGAGATTCAACATCTGAAAATGAATTTGTTACGCTATTTATTGAACAATTGAGTTTTCCAAAAGTCCCGGTACACTGATGATATGGGACAGAAACGAGTTCAAGTCATCCTGGAACTTATTTGCATCTAAATATCTAATAACAATAGGCTTAACATTCAAGACTGTCATGAGCAGCTCTGCTGGAGCTTGTCACCTTGATGAACACTCACAGAGCTGATAGGTAACAAATGCTGGCCTAGCCAGCGAAGCCCACATCCCCTAATAATGAATTTTTACAAACTGGCACTGAGTATTTGTTATATCCGGCAGTGAATTCAAACATCAAATAGTAGAAAGTTTGTGACTGTCAGCCACATTGTATTAGCCATTTTATTTTTTCAATGTTTCAGTGTGGGCACAATCGCAGCTCCAGGGTCCCAGGTTCGATTCCCGGCTTGGGTCACTGTCTGTGGGGAGTCTGCACGCTCTCCCCGTGTCTGCGTGGGTTTCCTCCGGGTGCTCCGGTTTCCTCCCACAAGTCCCGAAAGACGTGCTTGTTAGGTGAATTGGACATTCTGAATTCTCCCTCTGTGTAGCCAAACAGGCGCCGGAATGTGGCGACTAGGGATTTTCATAGTAACTTCATTGCAATGTTAATGTAAGCCTACTTGTGACACAAATAAATGATTATTATTACGTGCTTACCAAATACTGGCTGTATTTTACCCTCCTCCATCTTCCCATTTGAAGACAGGGATCTCATAAAATCCAGCATGTGGCCTTCTGGCAGGCGACCCACCAGCCGACCTGTGTGAAATTTTATGGGGGGCAGCATAGGCTTTGTGTGGCCTGCCCTTGGGCCTATTGGGGCCTCATCGCATCCCGCCTTTCAGATGGCAGCAGGAGGCACATGCCATGTAAGAAGACCCTGAGCTTTAGTTGCACTGGCTGCTGTCAGGCAAATGGCTGGGTGCGGGTGAGGGAGGGTTGGGGGAGAGAAACCTCCTATGCACATCAGATGACACTTCCCCCTTTACCCGAACCTCCTCTCGCCTCTCAGCCCCTGATCCTGCCAACACCCTCACCAAGTCCTGCCAACTGTGCAATCCATAAAATCCCTACAGTGCAGAAGGGGCCATTCGACCCATCAAATCTGCACCGACCCTCTGATCCCACTGGCTTCAGTGCCCAGCTCAAGTGATGATCTTCATTAGAGACTGCCTGTAGTCTCAGCTGTGGCCACCACTCCCATCTGACACTGCTGCTGGCTTCTCTCTGAGACAGAACGTCCTGTTCCTGAGGACCAAAAATCCTGGGCGGGATTCTCCGACCCCCCGCCGGGGGCGGGAATCGCGCCGTGCCGGTCGGCGCCCCCCCCCGGCGATTCTCTGGCCCGCGATGGGCCAAAGTCCCGCCGCTGTCAAGCCTCTCCCGCCGGCGGGAATCAAAACACCTACCTGACCGGTGGGATTGGAGGCGCGGGCGGGCTTTGGGGTCCTGGGGGGGGCGCGGAGTGATCTGACCCCGGGGGGTGCCCCCACGGTGGCCTGGCCCACGATCGGGGCCCACCGGCGGGCGGGCCTGTGCCATGGGGGCATTCTTTTTCTTCCGCCTTCGCCATGGTCTTCACCATGGTGGAGGTGGAAGAGACCCCCTCCCCTGCGCATGCGCCGGGATGACATCAGCAGCTGCTGACGCTCCGGCGCATGCGCGGATTTACGCCGGCCGGCGAAGTCCTTTCGGCCCCGACTGGCGTGGCGCCAAAGGCCGTTCACGCCAGCCGGTGGTGCGCCAACCACTCCAGCGCGGGCCTAGTCCCTCAATGTGAGGGCTTGGCCCCTAATGGTGTGGAGACTTCCGTACCTTTGGGGCGGCCCAACGCCAGAGTGGTTCACGCCACTCCAACACGCCGGGACTACCCGCCCCGCCGGGTAGGGGAGAATCCCGCCCCTGGGCGGGATTCTCCGTCGGCGGGATGCTCCGTCTTGCCGGCAGTCCGGGAATTTTCCGAAGGCGTGAGGCTACCCCACAATGGGAAACCCCATTGACCGGCTGGCGTAACAGAGCATCCCGCCAGCGGAGTGAAGCAGAAATGTGGCAGGGCGGAGAATCCAACCCCCTGTCTCCAGCCAATTGAGAGTAGGGCAGCCATTCTTCCCCTAACTTAGCCAGGGGATGGGGGCCCAGATGCCCAGTAAAATCCAGCCCCATGGCTCTCTTCCAGAAACATCTGTTTTCATAAAATCACAAAACTTTATCGAGGATATTCACCATTGCAGCAGTGCCAGCTCTTTGAATTAATCAATTAATCCCACTCCTGTGCTCTTTCCCCATGTTTTCTTTGCAAGTTCAGATCTACGTCACTTCTGAAGCGCAGTCCAGATCATCATAACTTCTTGCTGAAAAACATTACTTTCACCTTTCTTCCTTTTGTTTTGCCTTAAATCTGTCTCTACTGGTTGCCATCCTTCCTGCCGATGGAAGCATTTTCTCCTTGTCTGCCCTATTAAAATAAACCCTGAATTTTGAGCACCTGTTTTATTCTCCAGAGGAATTAACTGATGTTTTATTTTTTTCCATTTGCTGAGACTAGTAAAGTTGATAAGAAGCCGGATTCATTTTTGACCCTCTTTGGAATCTGCGGTCTCATCAATATTGTTGCAGTCCTTTTAAATTTGAACTATTCCTCCTAAAAACGAAAATGTCACTCATGCAGCCTCACACAGATGGAGGCAGGTTCACTGGAGAATCCTTTCCCCACCCAGCTTACAGCGCAGTCACCTCTAGGTCAGAGCCTGTTCGTTCAGCCTCACAGCGGAACTTTAAGCACGCGCAAAGCAAAGTTACACTGTCAGGAATATCGTCCATCTGCTGAAATGTTAAGTCATTGTCTCCAGCTGCCAGTTCAGGTTCCGTGCTCATCTCCAAAGAACACAATTCTTCTTGGGCAATCGCAAAATACTGCAGATGCTGAAAACCTGAAATAAAAACAGAAATTGCTGGAAATACTCAGCAAGACTGGCCGCATCTGCAAATAGAGAAACCGAGTAGGTGCTTCAGGTCGATGATCTTGCACCAGAACAATTCTATTCATGTCCTGGCCACCATTCTTCCTTTGAGCACACAAGCAAAACGAGGATTATTCACCTCGAAGCTGCTCGGGTGGTTTCCCCTGTTCGTTTCAAGACGTATATGAGAGGCATGATGAAAGTCCGTTCTTTACATTGTAATGTTTCTTCACTATCAGCCACTTCATAGTAAGGAGGAAGCAGAATGAGATGTCAGGCAAAGATGGGAGGGAAACATGAGTCACTCCACACATAATCTGACCCATCATCTGAGACAAGGTTCGGAGTGCCTTTGAAAGAGCCTGGGATTGGATGTCTGCTCTCCGGCTCAAAGTTAGCAAGTGAGCTTAGTGCTTATAGAAATGTACTTCATTGGAGCTACGTAGATTGTTTAGGCCATGCCACATGAAAATTTTATTCTGTTAAATTGCCACTGTTTGGTAAAATCCTTCGGACTTTTCCATGTTAAAAAAAAATTAACGTTAAAAAGAAAAATAAGCATAAGGGGAGAAAATAAAAAGGTTGGAAAATATTCTGTTCTGTAAGGAGCATCACCAGTAACCCTTTAAATAAAAATCAGCCCATTTCCAGAGACTAATCTTCAACAGCTTCCTTTTATTTTTGAGTATATTTTTAAACAAAAATATTAAAAGACGTTATAGCTGCCAACATCAGAAGGAAGAACAGCCCGGATGAGTTACTCAAGCACATAGTGTGAGAGAGCTGCATTAATATAAATAGAGCTACAATCATTAAGCAGGGGTGCTTCAGTGATTGTGTCACGCCAACTGTACATGTTAATTCCGCTCCTTCACACTGTTGAGCTCAGTAACTCCTCCAAGTCAATTCCCCTGATAATTTCTGTACTCCCTATTGAACCCTGCCTCTACAAAATGTTTAGCAGACTGAATCGGATATAAAGATGCACAAAATAATTTTAAAGTTAATGAGAATTATTTGTGTATTACTTTTGTTTCGGAAATAGATACTAACTTCAAGTTTTCCTCTGCAAAATAGTTCATTGCAGGTTCAAGGCTTCCCATGCAAAATAGGTGCCAATAGTGGGCCTTGCCTTTGAAAATGGGTCCTCTAACTGTGGCCGCATGTTCAGGATGGGCTCTGATGGATGGACTTCCTTCCATGAATGGGTCCTGATCGTGCGTTTTCCGCTTAAAATAGTGTCAATGTGCAAATCTCGCCTTGTCCAATGCTTCTTGATGGTTAGGCTGCCACGTTTTAGCCAGTCTTGACCTGACCACAGGCATTCAAAGCCGGCTGTGTGCAAAACGTGCACAGGCATGAAGGCAAAACTGATTAACTTGTGCATTTGCCAACTTTTAAAACTTGAATACTAGATTTCTCCTCTGCAATTTTCTTTTTTTTTTCCAAATAAAGGGGCAATTTAATGTGGCCAATCCACCTACCCTGCCCATCTTTGGGTTGTGGGGGTGAAACCCACGCAGACACGGGGAGAACGTGCAAACTCCGCATGGGCAGTGACCCGGGGCCGGGATCAAACCCGGGTCCTCAGCGGCGTGAGGCAGCAGTGCTAGCCACTGTGCCGCTCTCCTCTGCAGTTTTCCATTATGCAAATCACGAAATGGCCACTCATCAAAAGCACACGGTTGATACTGGGCACGATCTACCCAAATGGGAACAGGGACCCGTAACCCAGGCGGTGTTTGCCTGTGCTCAGGAATGGCACGTTACCGAACAGCCATTCTTAGGCCGCACTTAGTCCCATTTTCTGCACTGAGGAGCACCGCTCGTCGGCACTGCCAATGTGCCCAGGTGGCACTTCCAGCTGGCACAGGCACTTCCAGGTTGGCATTGCCAAGGTGCCTCTGTGGCACCATTGGTGCCAGGGTGCCACCCTGCCCAGAGGCTTAGCACCCGGGGCCTCCGATCCACTGGGAGTGCCGGTCCGCCTGTTCCACGTTTGTGGAGACCAGCACTGAATGACACTCGCCCAAGATCTCCAAGGCGAGTGAGTCCGTTCCCACGCCTTGGGTAGGTGGTAGTAATGCATAGTAAAGTGAGATTAGCTGTCTCACTCTAATGTGCAGATTTGCTAAAAAGTGATCCTGCTCACAATGGATGGAATTCACAATGAGAAGCGTCTGACAATATCGCGTTACATCTCGCGGGGCATAGAGAGCCGGGTAGATCCCGGAAGAGGGTTTTCCCGGCAGCTACTGGCCTTTCGGATGTAACGGGTCCGGTAGATCTTGCCCACTGAGACTCCTTAATATTAATTTCACTCTATTAACATGATAAAAATCAAACAGCAAGAGTAAAATTAGATGAAATCCTCTGAACGGTCTGAGCCAATATTTTTAATTTACTTACCTTGTTTCTCGACTTCAATAGATTTTGTCTATAATGGTGAGCAGAACCTTCGTCCACACCACTAGGTGGATTAGCATGGATCGGCAAACAGCTCTGTAGCTGTTTAACAGAAGGTTTGGTGGATTTTTATCTACAGCTGTGGTTCTTATATTCCATTGTTTGTAAAAAAATTTAATAGGCTGAGTGTTGACATACATCTTAGCCCTTCTAATCTGGGTGTGGGTGCACTTTTGTTCTGAAGCATGCTGCAAGAGCGCACTTAAATTTTACTGTTGAAATGGTTATTTTTGCTGGAATATCACCAAGTCCTAATCATTTGGTTCCTCTCTGGAGTGATATATTCTTAGTAACAAATGCAGAGCTTGAGCAGTTTGGCACCCAAAATAGATGCTAAAAAAAAGACTGTTGGCATGGCGAATGCCCGCCAGCAAAACTGAAGTGTGTTCTGTACAACAATGTGGTTTTTGGGTGGCAAGCATTTCGTATTAAATTTTTTTTGTGTGTGTGTGTGTGTATGTCTTTTAATGATAGGTCAGTAGGAAAAATAATTTCTTGGTGGAAAATCTGACGTCAGCGAAATGTGGCAATTATAAATAAGAATTAATTTTCGCCCTGCTGCTGTGTAACACACCATGGACTCGTTACACATTGAATGTTGCTGGAGGTCACCACAACAACAATAACTTTGATTTCATCGGAACAGAAATGAAAATGCTGAAAACGTTTTGCTTAGGTAACATTGACAAATCAGCAGTTTTTGCCCCCCCCCCCCCCCCACTTCATTTAGCATTTATTCAGCACCTTTAGCGTTGCAAAAAAAAAATAATAAAGCGCGTGACCAGGTGCTGAGGAAGGAGTGATTTAGCGGGTGACTAAAGCTTACTTGCGGAATGGGGAAAGGAGAAGTGGGAGAGCTTAGTTACGACAACAACTTGTATTTATTTAACATCTTTAACTTGGTAAAATATCCTGAGGTGCTTCACAAGCGCATTAAACAAACAACATTTGAAACTGCATGACACAAGGAGATGGTAGGACAGGTGACCTGAAACCTGGGGTTCAGGGAGAACTGCAGAAGACGGGTAAGGAAAGTAGTTTTGTCAAAGATTTCTTTTATAAAGAAGGCTGAGACCGGGGCAGAAGTAAAATGGAATAAAGTATTTTGAGTTGCTGTGAGCTCGACTGGGTTGGGAGAGCATTCAGCACAAGCTGCTTTCCCCTCTGTCATAACCTTGGAAAACTCCTGAAAGAAAGACTTGTATTGATATATTGCTTTTTAGGACCTCGAAACGTCCCAAAGTACTTTACATAACAACTTCAGAAATAGAAGAGAGCGATTCAGCTCCTCACGCCTGCTCCCCCACTTAGTAAGTCCATGGCTGATCTGATTTGTGGCTTTAACGCCGCATTCGTGCCTGTCCCCTATAACCATGAGTCCCTTATCAATAAAAAATGTGTACAGTAAGAAGTCTCACAACACCAGGTAAAATACTGTACAAACAATAATGTCCCTCTCAGAAATTCCTCCTCATCTCTGGCTCAAATTGGAGACCCCTCACACTGTGCCCCTAATTCTAGATTCCCCCACAGGCGGAAACATTTTCTCAGCGTCTACCCTATCAAGTCCCCTCAAAGTCCTATAGTCAGAAAGATTGCCTGGCATTCTTCTAAGCTCCAATGGGTATCGGCCCAACTTGCTCAACCTTTCCTCATGAGACAGAGCCCTCATTCTTTGAATCAGTCAGGTGAACTTTCTTTGAACAGCTGCCAATGCAAGGACATCCCTCCTGAAGAGGTTATTATTTACCAATACAGTAAGGAGAACAAAACTATGCACAGTGTTCTGGGTGCGATCTCATTTACAGCCAACAAAGTGCTTTTGAAGTTTGGTCACTGTTACAATGTCGAAAACACAGTAGCCAATTAGCAAGGTTCCACAAACAGCATTTGGACCTGATGATCTGTTTTAGTCATGTTGGTTGAGGTATAAACCTTGGCCAGGACATTGGGGACTATTAACCTGCTAAGTTCCTAAGATTCAGTTTTTGACTTTTTTCAACCTGAGTACCACAAAGACAGGGACACTTGATAGTTTAGGAAATTGGATTTGCAGTGTTCCGTATTTAATGTTCAGTGCAAGATAGCATTCAATAGAAATAACATTTGGTGAGTCATGAGGCCAATTCTAATTTCAGGTTTAAAACCTTTGATCAAATAGCACTCTGAGGACGTACTGCTCTGATAAGTGGATTCTCCTCCCTGATGTCGAAATATATATTCCCATTCCATCATATGAAACTGAAAAAATATGTTTTGCACCACATCATAAAATAGAATTTAAGAAATGTATGGGATTTCAAATCAGGACGTGATTCTCCGCCGGCATGATTCTCCGTTTTGCCGGCGCCCCGGGGGTTTCCTGACGGCGTGGGGCTGCCCCACAATGGGAAACCCCATTGACCGGCCGGTGTAACGGAGAAGCCCGCCGGTGGGTCGGGACAGAAAAGTGGCGCGGCGGGGCGGAGAATCCAGCCCCAGGTATCCCAAACTGTATGCTCAGTTTGCATTCCTCAAGAATTTAGAAGTCAATTCTTTGCAGGATATATGATTTACTAAGATAATATAACAATGCACCATAGAAAGCCTGCTATCTGGCTGCTTCACAGCCTGGTAAGGTAGCTGCTCGGCCCAAGACCGTACAAAATTACAGAGAGTCGTGAACACAGCCCAGTACATCACGCAAAACCGCCTCTCATCCATTGACTCTGTCTACACCTCCCGTTGCATTGGAAAAGCGGGCAGCATAATCAAAGACCCCTCCCACCTGGGTTATTCTCTTTTCCAACCTCTTCCATCGGGCAGGAGATACAAAGTCTGATAACATGCAGTAACTGGTTCAAAAACAGCATCTTCCCCGCTGTTACCAGACTCCTCAATGACTCTCTTATGGACTGAACCGACCTCTTCACACATCTTCTCAACTGAGTAGCAATGCACTCCATATGCTTCACCCGATGCTTGTGTCTATGCATTTACATTGTGTATTTATGTATGTCCCATGTTTTTTCATGTATGCTGTCAATTACAAGAGGGCTGAGGTTCAAAATGAGAGGGGAAAGGGAGATGTGCGGGGTACGTTTTTTGTACAGAGAGTGGTGGGTGTCTGGCATGCACTGTCAGAGGATGTGGTGGTTGCTGGCACATTAGCAACATTTAGGATGCATCTGGATGGATACATGAATAGGGAGGAAATAGAGGGACACGGACCGAGTAAGGGCTGGTTTTCTTTTACTTAGGGCATCATAATCAGCAGAGGCTTGGAGGGCCGAAGGGCCTGTTCCTGTGCTGTACTTTTCTTTGTTCTTTGTTCTTTGAACAATCTGCCTGGACTGTATGCAGAACAATACTTTTCACTGTACCTCGGTACATGTGACAATAAATCACATCAAATCAAATAATGTTCTGCCATGCTCTGCTCAATTATTTTCTGGGGTTAAAGATATTTTTCCGCTCAGAGAAATTCTGGTTCCATGGTTTTCAAAAGCTTTGAGATTCCTGCCAGTATGTATGTTCATCTATGCAGCGAGCTGTGCTTCTGTGGTGTTTAACCCACCAATTAATAACTTCCTAAACTCTGGACGAAAAATAGTGTGTGCAAGTGGTAAATTCAAACCCCAGTGTGCAACACCACAGTGATTTTGTAAATGTCGGCTTCCTCATTTCACTTTCAAAACAATTTTTATTTTGCCAGTCACAGAGCTGACCAGGGATTAGGGCTACTGTTCAATGTTTGTTTGGAAGAATTATGTATGTATATGTCATGTATATATGTGTGTTTGTGCATACTACAAATTGTGCATTACACAGGGGCTACGTGATCTCATTATTGCTGAATAGATATGTTAAGTATTTTTTATCTTTGAGTCTCTATGTTAATATCTGCCCAATTACTCCAATGTTTTGCGTATCCTCTTGTATGTGTTGACAGCTTCCTCCTTACTGAATTTTAGGCTTTTATTTTCTCCTCCTCCTTCATCTTCAACATTTTGACTACAGGGCCATATGGAGCACATCCTCAACACCTTTTGAAATTGGTGACAAGCATCTCTTTCTGCCATCTGCAATTAGAACACATTAGAATGAGCAGCCCTGCCCTCTTCTGCAATTAAAAGGATCATTATGTGAGTTTGATGGCAATAGGATAACAGAACAAGATGCTCCAAATCTAATAATACCAAAAAATTATAGTAATTACTAAGTTCAAAGGCGGATTGTTGTAATTTATCCTATGTGACGTTTAATTAAGAGTGAGTTTTGGAGCCCTTACCTGATCTCTCACGGCAAAGGATTTTTTTTCAATTGAGAGCTACTTTTCTTGAGGTGACATGATTTCCATGAATATGTTTGGCAATTATTTTTATTTCAGGAGTGGAATGAGACACCAAAGCTGTTTTTGACATGGTTTAATGCATCAGTGATGACGTGAATTACATTCATGTGTTGTTGCAAACAAATAGGCTGGTGCTCTTCAGACTTGTTTTCCCTTCCTCTCCCTTTACTTAATAAGATCTGGGCAGGCCTCCAAGCGTCCTGGCCAACATTCAACCCTCAAACCTCTCCTAAAACAAATGATTATTCTGTTGCTGTTTGTGGGAGCTTTCTATGCGCAAGTTGTCTGTCACACCACCGGGTCACAGTGACTGCACACAGGAAGCGCTCACTTTTCCGTAAGGTGGGGCATTCTGAGTTTGTAAAAGACAATGGCCGTAATGTTCCAGCCGTTGACGCTGGCGGGATCCTCCGGCCCCGCTGATGGTGAACCCCCGCTGCGGGCTTCGGCGGCCGGGAGCATTGAACGGGAAACTCCGCTGCCGGACAATACGGTCGCCTCCGCTGCCGCGCGATGCGCCGGAGAGGATGTGGAAAATCCCGCCCAATGTTTAACTGCAGGTTCTTTCTTTTCACTTTTATTAGCCCGCAGCTGGCTGGCAGCCTCTCGCATCTTTAAATGCACTGTAACTGACCCTTTGACGTGCTGAAGAGCAGTTCAGGATTGAGTCCTCCTTCAATTTTAATTTGCCCTCACTGTCAGATCCCTGCTTGACTCCTCCATATAACTGCATCCCTGGGATGAAGGGAGGGTAACAAATAGCCATCCAAAGTGTTTCAAAATTAACTTTTATTCCCGTGCTTTATTTACACTTTCCATGTTAAAAAGTGATTTTGTTCCGGTAATTAAATTTTTCTCAAGCTCGTCCGGAATGGTTAAGAACTTAAAATTCAATTGAAATGCTCCAGGTACAAAGATGCTTTGAATGTTGCTTTCAAGTGTCTCTTTACTACCAGCTATCTACATTACTTTGTGGACCCTGGAAACGATTGAAAATCCAGCCCTTTGCAATGGATAATACTGACTGTCTGAAATATCACCCCTCCTGCCATCACCCGCCATTCCAAACCCCCATCATTGACTTCTGATATGACCTGCTTCACAATGAAAGCATGAAACCATTTGACAATCTGGCCACTGCTAACTAACTAACTGGAGCAAAGATAAAAATAGCTGCAGTAAATTTCACTCAACAGGTTGTGTTACAGGAAGCATCTGCAAGGCATTTCAAAATGCTCCCAAAAATAGAACATCACAGCACTGTCTGTGTGTTAGGAAGATGGGATCAATCATACCTGTGAGAAAATTCCCCAGAGCACAGCAACAACACTGTGATGGTTTGTACTTAAGAAAAGTGGCATTTTTTTCACACTATTGATGCACAGAAGTTTCTAAGAACAGGAACCGATTACCAGGCTGCCTTCTCGCGGAACCTTCAGTTTCATTTCATTTCATTTCTTCTCACAACAGAACAGTTTTTGATTGTCACGCAAATGCACTTTTCTGCCTGCTCCAATACCTGCCTTACTTATTATTCCACAACGCTTCCTTACTCTTTCAATATTTTCAAGAGTTTCTTTTGAATTCGCGTTTCTTTTGCTCCTAAATTTTAACTTGTGTCTCTCTGTCAATCTAAACCTTTGGCAAAGATTCATACAGAAAGACAAATACACTAGAGTGATTGCAAGGCAATAATCCAACAGAAATGGTCAAAATAAGCCCTGAGTCATGGCGGTGAAGCTCCATTGCTGTAAATTCGAATCTGTACCCCGCTTTCAAATCACTTGATTGGATCACTGTTTTTCAAATGTTTATTGCCCGGGACCCATTTTTACCAACCGGCCTTCCTTCGGGACCTATGCCGGCTGACCTTCCCGACCCATGGTGTCCGAACTTCACAACCCATCATTCTCCCTTATGTTTAATGTGACAGGTGAGCCTGCCTGGTCCTCACCATCTCACTTGCATTGTCATTCAATGTTACATTTCTGCTAAGAACTTCAGCTGATGATTTAAGTTCTCACTGCATCCGTTGAAAAAAACTCAAGAGGTTTGTCCTCGAACCTGCCATGCTTAATCTTCAAATGCCTTTGAAATATTGAGGATTTTAAACTTTCATTTGCCAGTACTTCCCTGCATAAAACACACATGAGCTTTGCATTCTTATTTGCATTGGCACAATTAATAAACCCATACCTCAATAAATCATCTTTGTATTGCTTTGTTCCTGATTTCGGCTTCTTCTGAATGGATTGTTCACCAGAGGCCCTGGAGCTCACAACAGCACTGCTGACAAAATGGAGAAATTTCTCTCGCCCCTCGAGCACGTGACGTCAGTGTGCGGGACACGTGACCTGCTCTCTGCCGCCGCTTCTGGAGCAAAAACTCCATTGGTTTTTAAATAGAATATACTCCTGGGTGAGCACGCTGACATCAGGAAGAGGCGGCCTGCCTCGCTAGTCTCAGCCTGCGCACTGCTGTGTGGGCATGCCTGCGCAGGACGGTCGGTATTCCGAAAGCCGGTCGCGGCTGGCATTTTTGAAGAACAGTCGCGGTCGTTGGGCACTTCGTCCCACAATCGGGAACACCGTGGGCAATAGCCGCGCGACCCTCCCGATGCCCGCCCCGACCCACCTACGGGTCACGTTCCTGAGTTTGAAAATGACTGCATCAGATCGTAGCCTTGTGGCCCTGGTATTAGTTAACATTTATAAGGCATCACCTGTTGGTTATGATGAGTATGTCTTTTCAGTTTACATACTGAAGTTCACCCAGGTTCCGGCTGCTTTCTGCACTGGCAAGATTCAGTACGCTGCACAGCTTTGTGAGGTGCAGGGGGGCAGTCATTCAGGAGGATTAATAGACTTGTGATGTAGTAACTGCAGGTTTGCAGTGAAATGATGCAGGGCTGCTAACTGAGAAAATTCCACTCACAGTACATCATTCCGTAATTCCCATCTGGGAGGCTTCGTGGAAACACTGCACATAGACATGGGTCAGCTGACCCGCCAGCAGGATTAACACCATCAAAGGTTTCCGAGCATTGTTTAGATGTGTCCGTGCTGCCCGAACAAGGACCAGGCAGTGAAAATGCATCGTAAATGTGTTTACGGGGTAGACCCAAACATAAATACATTTTTAAGTGCTCTGTATAAGTCCCTTATGTGGTGAATTATAAATACTAATAGTCCACACTGTATTGTACAACATGTGTTGAGCCTGTACCTCGTATTAGATCACGTGTGGTTGCGCGGCTCTACCCATAGGGGGAGATGAGGAGCTTGTACTGGGCTCCACCCTTGGCTCCGCCCATGGCTCCACCCATGGCTCCTCCCCTTAACCGGAAGTATAAAGGTTGATGTTGTGAGCCTGCCTGCCAGTTCATCTGGAGTTCATCTCGTCACAGGCAGGCTCTGTTGTAAGACGATTAAAACCATTGTTCACTTCTAACCACGTGTCGCGTGAATTGATGGTCTCATCACCTTATAAGACCAATCGCTAGATACATAGAATTTCCCTGCCAAACAGTAAAGTTTTGTGATTAAGCAGTGTTTCGGAAAGCAGAATCTAGTGAATTTCACAGTCCCATGCTTTTCTTTCCAGGTGCAAAACCAAACTCCCACCTAGCTTCCTACTCCATTTAAACTGGACTGAGTAACATTTTCATTGCTCGTAGCCGCTTTCCAGGTTTCAAAGTACCATTTAACGAGGTGATTCAAAAAAAATACATATTTTATAAAACAAAACATTAAGTTATGTTGGAGAAGTTAAGGCAAGCTGTCTTCTTCCAAATTACGTAAGAATTCATCAATTGTTTACAGAAATGGGGGCTGAAATATTTATGATGGTTTGAAAAGTTTTATTCCTCTCCACTCCAGTTTGTAGTCAAACTGCAGGTCGGCGAGGAGCAAGTGCCGTCTTTTTAGATTTCTGCTCTATTCTGTTTCTGTTTTGGATCGGGGTGGGGGAGAGGGTTGGGTCGGGTCCGGGGTGGGGTCGGCTAGTGGGGGCAGGGGCGGGAGGGGGCTCGGGTGATGGCGGGGATGATGTGGTGGGTCCTCCAGGAAGGGGTCATGTGTGTGGCTGGGTCTGAGTTTTTTAAAATAGTTACTCTGGAGCTGGAAGTAATTTTTTTCTCCTCTAACTCTTTCA
Organism: Scyliorhinus canicula; assembly: GCF_902713615.1. Taxonomy (NCBI): domain Eukaryota; kingdom Metazoa; phylum Chordata; class Chondrichthyes; order Carcharhiniformes; family Scyliorhinidae; genus Scyliorhinus; species Scyliorhinus canicula. The sequence goes on along the minus strand of NC_052154.1, from coordinate 14,469,516 downwards.
GAGTAACCATTGGGGTAAAACTGGCAAAACCATCCAACATCCGTGATTTAAATCGCTTCTGTCAGATGGTTCCCAGCCCAAATGAATTGTCCAGAGGAAGTCAGCAGTTCTGTGCAATTGCCGGCTAACCCGGACACGGGAACTTCCAAGAAGAATTAATTCTCCAGCACACAATTTGGGTACCCCCAAATGGGACGCTGAGGGGACCAGGAAGTTTTGGGCCCATTTTTCATTGTGTGGCTGGAGGTCAGAATCTGTTTGATAACACACCTGTGAAGTGCCTTGGATGTTATTTTGTTACTTTAAGGATGCTATATAAATGCAAGTTGTTGTTGTTTTGTGTACACTGCTACGCTAAGAATTCCAACGAGGTACATGTGAGCAGTGCACAATGACCCTGTTCCTTTCTCCCTCGACAGCAACCGAGCTGAAATTCAATCTCCGTTACATTTCTTGACCGTGTTAAGTGCTGTGCCTATTGAGATTAGATTTACCCTTTTGCGTTCCAGTGAAAAAGCTTAAAACAGTTCAGGTTTTAACATAGCTAATATATACAATATGTTGGGCGGGATTCTCCAACCCCCCGCCGGGTCGGAGAATCGCCCGGGGCCGGCGTAAATCCCGTCCCTGACGTGTCCCGAATTCTCCGCCACCAGAGATTCGGCAGGGGCGGGAATCGCGCCGCGCCGGTTGGCGGACCCCCCGCGCCGATTCTTCGGCCCGCAATGGGCTGAAGTCCCGCCGCTGTCAAGCCTCTCCCGCCGGCGGGAATCAAAACACCTACCTGACCGGCGGGATTGGTGGCGCAGGCGGGCGCCGGGGTCCTGGGGGGGGGGGGGGGGGGGGGGCGCGGGGGGTGTCCCCATGGTGGCCTAGCCCGCGATCGGGACCCACCGATCGGCGGGCGGGCCTGTGCCGTGGGGGCACTCTTTTTCTTCCGCCTTCGCCATGGTCTTCGCCATGGCGGAGGAGGAAGAGACCCCCTCCCCTGCGCATGCGCTGGGATGATGTAAGCAGCCGCTGACGCTCCAGCACATGTGTAGATTTACGCCGGCTGGCGTGGCGCCAAAGGCCGTTCACGCCAGCCGGCGGAGTGGGAACCACTCCGGCGCGGGCCTAGCCCCTCAATGTGAGGGCTTGGTCCCTAAAGGTGCGGAGACGTCCGCACCTTTGGGGCAGCCCGATGCCGGAGTGGTTCACGCCACTCCAACTAGCCGGGACTCTCCGCCCCGCCGGGTAGGGGAGAACCCCGGGTGTTATTCTAAACCCTCATCCAGCAGTACCAAACAGTACTGAAGAAAATCAGGAAAATAAATGGTGATTAATTAGCTCGGTTGGCTAGATGGTTGGAGTGTGGTGTAGAATTGCGTGGGGTCAATCTCCATACTGCTGCGGTAGTTCATGGTGGCCTGCTTCCTTGGCCTTGCTCCATGCTTGCTGCACAGTGGTGCCTTCAAGTTAAATAGCCACTTGTGTCTAACGGAGATAGATGCCTATGATCCTTTGTGGACTATGGCTAATTACCTCACAGCACTAAAGAGTGATAAACACCCAGGACCAGATGGTTTCCATCCCAGGGTTTTGAAAGGGAGTTGATGAGAACACTGCAGCTTTCCTTTTTTTTTATAAATTTAGATTACCCAATTATTTTTTCTAATTAAGGGGCAATTTAGCGTGGCCAATCCACCTACTCTGCACATTTTGTTTTGGGTTGTGGGAGCGAAACCCACGCAGACACGGGGAGAATGTGCAAACTCCACACGGACAGTGACCCAGAGCCGGGATCGAACCTGGGACCTCAGCGCCGTGAGGCAGCTGTGCTAACCACTAGGCCACCGTGCTGCCCCACTGCAGCTTTCCTAACTGTAATCTTCAAAATTATCTCAATTCAGAAACTATTCCTTGAGATCAAAAAATTCTGCATGTCACTCCGCTATTTAAGAAAGGTGAGAGAGGGGGCAGCACGGTGGCCTAGTGGTTAGCACAACCACCTTACGGCGCTGAGGTCCCAGGTTCGATCCCGGCTCTGGGTCACTGTCTGTGTGGAGTTTGCACATTCTCCCCGTGTCTGCGTGGGTTTCGCCCCCACAACCCAAAAATGTGCAGAGTAGGTGGATTGGCCACGCTAAATTGTCCCTTAATAGAAAAAATAATTGGGTAATCTAAATTTATAAAAAAAAAGAAAGGTGAGAGAGGGACCCAGGAATGTTGCCTGGTTTGGAGGGTATTAGCTATGAGAAGAGGTTGGATAAATGCGGATTGTGTTCATTTGAATGGTGGAGGTTGAGGGGGGCGACCTGATTGAGGTTTACAAATTTATGAGTGCCATGCACAGAGTGGATAGTCAGACACTTTTTCCAAGGGTGGAAAAGTCAATTACTAGGGAACATAGGTTTACAGTGCAAGGGGGAAAGTTGAGAGCAGATGTTTTTTTCACACAGAGGGTGGTGAGTGCCTGGAACATGCTGCCAGTGAAGTGGTGGAAGCAGATACGATAGTGGCATTTAGAACATAGAACATAGAACAGTACAGCACAGAACAGGCCCTTCAGCCCTCGATGTTGTGCCGAGCCATGATCACCTTACTCAAACCCACGTATCCACCCTATACCCGTAACCCAACAACCCCCCCTTAACCTTACTTTTTAGGACACTACGGGCAATTTAGCATGGCCAATCCACCTAACCCACACATCTTTGGACTGTGGGAGGAAACCGGAGCACCCGGAGGAAACCCACGCACACACGGGGAGGACGTGCAGACTCCGCACAGACAGTGACCCAGCCGGGAATCGAACCTGGGACCCTGGAGCTGTGAAGCATTTATGCTAACCACCATGCTACCGTGCTGCCCAAGATGAGAAGCATCTTGACAAATACATGAATAGGATGGGAATAGAGGGATATACTGGACCCTGGAAGTGTAGAAGGTTTTAGTTTAGACAGACATCATGATCGTCTCAGGCTTGGAAGGTCAAAGGGCATGTTCCTGTACTGTACTGTTCTTTGTTGTTTGAATTATAGACCAGTTAGCCTAATATCTGTGATGCCTGCGGTCAGGAATATACTAGCTTATAATTGAAGGAGTGAGTGAACACCTGAAAGATTTTCAGGCTGGTCAGAGAAAACCTGTTTTATAAAGAGTGGACCGTGCTGAACAAACCTGATTGAATTTTTTTGAAGAGAGTTTGACTAAAGTAGTCAATAGGGAATGTCTATGGCTATTATTTATATGGACTTTCAGAAGGCATTTGGAAAAAAGCCCTTCTTTTTGGTCCACCTTCTGTGCATGCCCCATCTCACACCCAGTCAAACTCACCTAATCATCCCTGTGGTGCTGACCTGCAGTGACTTCCAGTATCCCCAATGTAGCGATCTCTGTATGTGCATGTCCATAAGGGTTAATGTCTAATCAGTGGCACCCGATGATCACTAGAGGGCCGGACCAGTAGAGGTGCACTGTGACCAGGATAGGAGTATCAGATTAGCTCAGATGGTTAGTGTAGTTAAGTATAGTTACTGTAGTTGGATCTTGTTAACCTTATCACTAGTATCAATGTTAAAGTAAAGAACTCACGCAATTATTGTTACAGTTATTCAAGAAACCTTTTGTTACTACTGGATGAGTTCAAGTCTTCTTAATCGAGATTCAAAAGACTTCATCAGTAACCAAGGTTTGAGTAACACATGAAATGAAATTAAATGAAATTTGCTTATTGTCACGAGTAGGCTTCAAATGAAGTTACTGTGAAAAGCTCCCGGCACCTGTTCGGGGAGGCTGGTACGGGAATTGAACCCACGCTGCTGGCCTGCCATGGTCTGCTTTAAAGGCCAGCTATTTAGCTCACTGTGCTACACCAGCCCTCCGTAGCACACACTCCTGAAACATATTACACTCCGTAGTATATTAAAACACACAAAGAAGTGTAATAAAAGATGATACAGGAATGTAACAAAAGACCCAACACCTCCAACTTCTCATCCTTGGCCGAATAAGTCTCCCCTCCCTCCAGAATCTTTTGTTCCCCTGACTCTGGCTTCTTGCAAATCCCTCCCTCCCAATGGCAAGTGCATTTTTAGCTGTCTAAATCTTCCTTCAGACTCTTTAAAACCCACCTTTTTGACTAAGCCCTCCTATTATCACCTTCCTTCCCTAGACATCCATTTTAGCCTGATTGCTGGAAGCACCGTGAGCCCATTTGCTACGATAAAGGCACCATCTCAATGCAACTCATTTTACCAACCGTTATTTTCTGGTAATGATGTGCATATTATCACTTAGTAAGCTTGCAGCAATTACTTCATGGATCATTAATCTTTCAGTGAAGATGCGATTAAGCACCAACTGCATGGACAAACCCAACAATTAATGCGCCCTTCTTCAAAAATACCTTGTAAATGAATGAACTCTGCCCTCAGACGCCCATAGTAAACACATTATATTAAAAAATAGTGAATGCATGTGAAGTGATTTCCAGGTAGTAAACGTATCTCAGAATTCAGGCAGTGGCTACCAAAACTACCATCTCAACCCCTTGGTGAGATTGCTGCCTGTTCATTGCTCTCAGCCATCCATTGTTCCCGTCCTAAAGACTGAGCATTAAGGTGTGCACTGGGATTGCTTCCTGGAAAAGATACAATAAAGCTGAGCTTTCTCTGTGGTTAATTACTTGAGAAGTCATTAGTCAACATTAAACAAGCAGGTGTGTGTTTATCCTTGTTTTGAACGGCCTGTTTGTGTTTTGGGACAATGTGAGCACAGGATGTTAATTGTGGATAATTGTCTGTTTTCTCTGGTCGCCTATTGTCCTGTTTCCTCCAAGTCCATTCGCTCTACTTGTGCCTCATATTGGTCAAATGGACAGGTCAGAAATGTGCTTCCAAGTTACAGCCAAATTTGGATTTTGCTTTCGCTGTTGGGAAATAAACTTGGTGATGCAAATCCGAGCTTCGAATCCTGGTTTTGGGAGGAGGTTTTTTTAAATAATCTTCATTAGTGTCACAAGTAGGCTTACCTTAACACTGCACTGAAGTTACTGTGAAAAGCCCCTGGTCGCTGCATTCAGAATGCCCAATTCACCGAACAAGCACGTCTTTCGGGACTTGTGGGAGGAAACCGGAGCACCCGGAGGAAACCCACGCAGACACGGGGAGAACGTGCAGATTCCACACAGACAGTGACCCAAGCAGGGAATTGAACCTGGGACCCTGGCGCTGTGAAGCAACAGTGCTAACCACTGTGCTGCCGTGCCGTCCATTTGGAGGAGAGGAAGCGAGGGGAGCTCTCAAATATGTCAGTGGGATCTGGTGCATACTCACATTTTAATGGAGTTAATGTCAAATGTTTCTTTATATTAGACCATAAGAAATAGGAGCAGAATTAGGCCACTTGGCCCATCGAGTCTGCTCCGCCATTCAATCATGGCTGATATTTTCTCATCCCCATTCTCCTGCCTTCTCCCCATGACCCCTGATCCCCTTATTAATCAAGAACCTATCTATCTCTGTCTTAAAGACATTCAGTGAATTGGCCTTCACAGCCTTCTGCGGCAAAGAGTTCCACAGATTCACCGCCCTCTGGCTGAAAAAATTCCTCCTCATCTCTGTTTTAAAGGATCATCGCTTTAATCTGAGATGGTGTCCTCTAATTCTAGTTTTTCATACAAGTGGAAACATCCTCTCCACATCCACGCTATCCAGGCCTCGCAGTATCTTGTAAGTTTCAATAAGATCCCCTCTCATCCTTCTAAACTCCACCAAGTACAGATCCAGAGTCCTCAGACGTTCCTCATATGACAAGTTCTTAATTCCAGGGATCATTCTTGTGAACCTCCTCTGGACCCTTTCCAAGGCCAGCACATCCTTTCTTAGATATGGGGCCCAAAATTGCTCACAATATTCCACATCGGGTCTGACCAGAGCCTTATATAGCCTCAGAAGTACATCCCTGATCCTGTATTCCAGCCCTCTTGACATGAATGCTGACATTGCATTTGCCTTCTTAACTGCCGACTGAACCTGCACATTAACCTTAAGAGAATCGTGAACAAGGACTCCCAAGTCCCTTTGTGCTTCTGCTTTCCGAAACATTTCCCCATTTAGAAAATAGTCTATGCCTAGATTCCTCCTTCCAAAGTGCATAACCTCACACTTTTCTATATTGTATTTAATTTGCCACTTCATTGCCCACTCTCCTAGCTTGTCCAAGTCCTTCTGCAGCCCCCTTGCTTCCTCAACACTACATTCCCTCTACAGATCTTTGTATCATCTGCAAACTTAGCAACAGTGCCTTCAGTACCTTCTTCCAGATCATTAATGTATATTGTGAAAAGTTGTGGTCCCAGCACAGACCCCTGAGGCACACCACTAGTCACCGGCTGCCATCCTGATAAAGACCCCTTTATCCCACTCTTTGCCTTCTGCCAGTCAACCAATCCTCTATCCATGCCAGAATCTTACCCTGAACACCATGGGCTTTTAACTTATTTAACAGTCTCCTATGCGGCACCTTGTCAAAGGCCTCCTGGAAATCAAAATAAATCACATCCACTGATTCTCCTTTGTCTAATTTGCTTGTTACCTCCTCAAAGAACTCTAACAGATTTGTTAGATACGACCTCCCTTTGACAAAGCCGTGCTGACTCAGTCCTATTTTACCATGCACTTCCAAGTGCTTCGCGATCTCATCTTTAATAACAGACACTAAAATGTTACCAATGACTGAAGTCAGGCTAACCGGCCTATAATTTCCCATCTTCTGTCTCCTTCCCTTCTGAAACAGTGGCGTTACATTAGCCACCTTCCAGTCCTCTGGGACCCTTCCTGCCTCCAGTGATTCCTGAAAGATCATCACTAATGCCTCCACAATTTCCTCAGCTATCTTTTTTAGGACCCTGGGTGTCGTCCATCCGGTCCAGGTGACTTATCCACCTTCAGACCTTTCAGTTTCCCCAGAGCATATTCAGCATCTTCCGTTTAGTTTACTTGGAAGGAAAGACTGACATTTACGCAGTGTCTTACCTGTTAAAAGCCGCAGGATGTCCCAAAGGACTTTCCAACCATTGAAGCCATTTTGAGGTGTTGTCACTGTTAAATGTAAGAAACATGGCACAATTTGCACAATGCAGGGTCACATGAATGGCAATGTGGCCCAAGTAATCTCCTTTTGTTAAGTAATAGTAACTGGGACTGGGACACCAGGGATAACAACCCTGCTCTTCTTTGCAACAACCCCAGAGGATTTTTCACTCTATCGCATTACCTCCAACAGTGCAGAACGTCCTCGGTACTGCGCTAGAGTAGATAATCTGGATTTTAGTGCTCACGTCAAGGAGTGGTCCTCGAATTCACAACTTTCGGACTCAGAAGCTGATGCAATATATTCGCAAATGGCACATTAATTCCATTAAAATGTGAGTGTGCGCCAGATCCCACTGACATACTTGAGAGCTCCCCTTCCTTCCCCTCCTCCAAAACCCCTCCCAAAACCAGGATTCGAAGCTCAGCTGTCAGTCAAAAGTGAATTGCCATTGCTGAACCCAACCTGTGTTTTCAAAATTTGTGAACGGTTTCTTGCATGTCATTGTTGCTTTCTAAGAACATAAGAACTAGGAGCAGGAGTAGGCCATCTGGCCCCTCGAGCCTGCTCCGCCATTCAATGAGATCATGGCACAGGTGTGAGTTTCTGCTTTGAGGGATCCAATTAAAATGGAGTTACATAAAACTGCATCAGGCGTACAGCACAAGAAGAGGCTTGTCAGCCCAGATGGGTTGGCGTTAGGGTGTAACATGCCTCCTCTCACCCTTTTCCATCTAACCCTAGCAGCATAACCTTTCAGTATTATGCACCTAGGGTTACATAGTGGCACGCGATTTCTTTTTGCAGGAAGTGATTTATTATCATGCAGCTCGGCTCCAAAAAGAATGATTTAATTACCTCCAGGACATCTGATGGAAAATGGTACCAAGACAAAATTTGCTCTGTCCTGCGATGACACGTTGTTAAAAAGTCACTTGGCCTCATTTGGGAAGAGGCTGCCTGATAAGGAGGTGTATACAATTTCAGTAGCAGCCTTCAAAAAGGAATTGGGGATAAGTAAATGTTTGCCTTAAAAATTTACAGCACAGAAGAAAACCCTTCGGCCCCACTGGATTTGACAGGGAAAGAAATGCAGGGAAATGGTGAAAAGGATGGGGAATGGAACTAGCTGGGCTGTTCTTCAAACAAGCCAGCACAGAGTCAGTGGGCCCAATGGCCTCCTTCTGCACTGTCTTGCCCTGGTGTTCTGGGATTCTAATTTCTTTATGGGGCTACTTTCCTTACCTGCTACTTTCATTGTACAACAGGGCAAAAGTGAGCTGGATAATTTGGTTGAGCCCATATTCAGCACCAGCCTGAATCATTCTTTGTTGACTACCTGTAAGCTTTGTCTCCTTTGGTACTAATTTCCTGAAATCAACCACCTGCAATAATATACATAGACTGCAGCTTTTTCTAACTCGAGTATGAACTCTCTGAGCCGAGAAACATCTGACATGCAGCACAATTCTGACCACTTTACAGATGAACAGGTTTATTTTTATTGGTCTTTTATTCATGGAATACGCCCAACTGTGCCCCTTGCATCTCATGGATCCTTCTGGATCTTTTAAAAAAAAAAGTGCAATTTACTTATTAAAATAACATTTCTTGCGTGACCCCTGTCAGTATAACTGTTTAACAGGTTCGACCCATATGGAACTATAGTTTATACAGAGCTTTCCGTCTCTAAAACACTGCTCAATCCCAGTATGCTGTCTCATGTGTACCTTGGCTCAGTTTTGAAGTCTCCTCTTTGTATTCCTCCATCTCTATTAATCAGAACCTCGCTGTAGGTCTTTTCAAAGAAAGTGGAAGAACATTTTTGGATCGTATCCCATGACATTAAGTTTGCTGGTGCATGCTAAACGTGCTCTTGCAGGTCCTGGACTTGATTTTATGTTGGCACCAGTACTAATGAGAGCCAACAGTGGGTGCTTGCTGCACTTGCGAGGTTTTTTTCAGACGGTTAATATATTGTTGGTGTATTTTCCTAGAGGCGGATGTTACTGTAATTCTGACAGCGCCTCAGCGATGGAATCTAACCCAGTGTGGGAGAGGGGAAATTCCTGTCCTACTCAGCTGCAGGGGTTTCCCGGCGACGAGAGGCGCTGTCGACGGGAAATCCCGCTCACAATGGCAGGACCGGTAGATCCCGCTGGCGGGCTGCCTCCCCCGCCGATAACATGCGACGGGGTGGTCGGTAAATCCCGCCCCATGTCTTTCAAGCGCACTAACTGTTGCAATGTAGGCAAATATGGCAACCAAAGGCATTGCCAAAATGCCCAAATGGCCTGTGGCCTTGAGTTCACAGTGGGCAGTCAGCGGTGTGCACAGCTGAATGACTGCCCTGCAGGCTACGACAATAGTGTTCTGTCCCCGTCCACCCAACCCCACAGCCCACCCCCTGGCGGAGGCCCCCCGGCCAGCGGCATGACTGTCAGCAAACTTTCCGAACCCCCCTCTCTCTCTCCTTCAGCAGCCACGGCGCCTGTTTCACGATTTTCAAAAGCACAAATGAACCTCACCGTCAAGAATCCGACACCGGCAGCGCGGAGAATCGTGGTGGACCTGGGTCAGGCCCGCTAATGATATGCCGCCGCCGTTTACAGTACGTGCGGAGTGGAATGAATTGACACCGCTATCGAGGCACCGGAGAATTGCGATTTGGCGTGAAACCGGTGCCCGCCACGATTTCGGAGTCAAAACCGATTCTCTGCCCAATCGCGTTTCCCGATTCCGGCGTCACATCTGTGTGACGTTCGTGTGACATCTCCAAGTTCTTCAACTCTACCGTAGTGTGTGCATCGGTCCAAGTTATGAGCTTCAGCTTTGATGTGGGGCATGAAGTGGCAAACTTCTGACTCGGGGGCAAGAATGCCACCAACTGAGCCAAGTTGCAAAAGAATGTAATCTTGGAAACACAGAAAGATTTATGGCACAGAAAGAGGTCATTCGACCCAATACATCCATGCCAGTCGGAAGGAAGCTATCCCATCACATTCTATCTTCCACTCTTGGCTGTAGTTCTGCAAGTTGCGTTGCGTCGAGCGCATATCCAATCGTGCAGAATCCTAGCTGTTAAAGAAACCGCCTTTTTATATCTGCTGTCTCTCCCTGCCCATATGTGTGCATCACTTTAATAATTTCTCCCAAACTATTAAGAATGGTGATTTCCTGAAGGTGATTTTATTGATTGCCCAGGTAGTGTTTGTACAATTCTACAGGAGATACTTGGGCAGCATAAATGAGGATTTTACTCCTGCCCTTGCATTCCCTCTGTAATCGTACAGCCACAAAACTCCATTTGTGGTGTTGATAGAGGAATTAAATTGCACTGTTAAATGCTATTGGCACTGTGGATAGTAATACTAATGTTGTTTATAGGCAGCAGGCCCACTGTAACATAAGAATAAGATATGAAAAGAGAAAAGGTCAGTCAGCTCACTCCTTCCACCGACTATGTTGAACTTTTCTCGGATTTGCAGCTTAAATGGCATTGACATCCTGGTAAAGTGCCTTTCCTATCAGGTTACTAGGCTTGCAAACTGTAATAAGCAGTGATTCAGTTGGTAAAGAGATCGGGCAAAAAATGTCTCTGGGGTGATGGACGAAGGCAGGTGATATCATTGGTTGCGTGTTATATGCAGTGTCTGATGTCCAGTTCCATTGGCCACAATAATAATAATAATCTTTATTGTCCACAAGTAGGCTGACATTAACACTGCAGTGAAGTTACTGTGAAAATCCCCTAGTCACCACCTTCCGGCGCCTGTTCGGGTACACCGATGGGGAACTCAGAATGTCCAAATTACCTAACAGTGGGAGGAAACCGGAGCACCCGGAGTAAACCCACGCACACACGGGGAGAACGAGAACATGCAGACTCCACACCGACAGTGACCCAAACTGGGAATCGAACCTGGGATCCTGGAGCTGCTAACCACTGTCCTACCGTGCTGCCCATAGAGCTGAATATTGCATAGCAGGCGACCTATCAGAGATCTCTCGTTTGTTTGTGACTGCCGGAGACAAATTTATGCCCCTTCACCTTTTGCCAATTGCGTCAGCTGCCAAACATTTTCTGCATTAGTGAAAATGCAGCGTGTCGTTGGGCCAAGTCAAACTAACTTCAGTCATCAGTAATAGTCAGTATTGAAAGACTCTTTTGACTAATAACTTCCATTAAATGTGTGGCATTGAGTGCACTATCCAGGAAAGCCATCTCTCGAGCAACACCTGATAAGATGCGAGACCAGTTGAACGAGACTTCTGAGAACTGGTTGCATTTCAGGAGAAAGTTGCATTGCCGCTGTTGAAATCTGACTGGAATCAAACTTCAGACTTCCTCGGCCTGTGTTGCCCAGTTTCAACTCTGAGCAATATATTTTACCAACTAAGCTATAGGGGAAGCCCAATTCTCAAAATAGTTACTTTAACCAAAAAGCACATTGCTTGCTGCACCACTTGTTGGCTGAGTCTTTGGGTTGAAGCAAATTTAAAATCAAACCAATTAATGGAGGAATATACTTGTTATCGTGGCTACAAATGAGGTGTATATTGATTTTTTTTCTCTTGATTGTTGCACTGTATTCAGCAATACATTACGCATCAAAAGAACAGTCTAAAAAGCGAGCCATCTGATATTTGTTGCTATAAAGTCAAAACTTTAATTATTGCCTCTTAACTGATCTAATTAATGAATAGTATCTTTGTCAGTTGGTCATTTTCATAGGGCTAAATTTCCGCAAGAGGGAGATTAAGGTCACATTTGAATGGTGTCATTTTGATAACAATGGGAGGACTTTAATGTGCGCCCCCCCCCCCCCCCCCCCACCAACTCCCAAGTCAGGTTTGTAGACAGGGGGCATTTAATCTAACTGGATTAAATGGGGACCCCACTACCTCTGCCCTGATTAAATCCAGGTGTGAAGGTGTGAGGGTGGCCTTTTTGCCCTGCCATCAATGGAGGTCCTTGAGTGGCTAATTGTTGCCACTTGAGGGCCTCATCCCACCACCAGTGATATTCAAGCAGCAGCGGACAGAGCCAATGCCACATAGGGAGCCGAAAAGTCAAACCCTAGAGTGTTTGGTTGTGGGCTCCTGGAAGTAGGATCCCTCATTCAAAGACACTCCGTTTCTTATCATGGGACCGGGCAACAGGAATGGTTTGGGGGTGGGTGGGGGGAGGGGGGGGGGGGGTGGTTCCTGCTGAGAGCCATGCCCTGCCTTGCTGCCGACACCCCTTCCACCTCTACCACAAACCACATCCTGCTCTCACTCACCTGTGGCATGGGCCCTCACTGACCCTGGGCCTCTGGCATTGTTGGCAGCTACCACCACTCCCCCAGTGGCATTGTCGGCAGCAAAGAGCCGCCCCTCTCTGATGGAAGGGGGGCAGTGGGGTGAGGGATTTCTACCTCTGGGCTCCATGATCCCAGGACAGGCCTGCCCGCCGCTGGCCATTGAAGTGGCTGACTCATACTTAATACGGTGGGCCTTCCCTAAAAGAGGCAACACACAGGGCTCTTCCTGCCGCTCTAACTGGAGCGTGAGACCCTTGTCACCTGAATTAAATTCTACCCAGCATGTGCATACTGATGAAATGAAATGAATGAATGAAAATCGCTTATTGTCACAAGTAGGCTTCAATGAAGTTGCTGTGAAAAGCCCCTAGTCGCCACATTCCGGCGCCTGTTCGGGGACGCTGGTACGGGAATTGAACCATGCAGCTGGCCTGCCTTGGTCTGCTTTAAAAGCCAGCAATTTAGCCCAGTGTGCTAAAGATGAGGTATTGCCATAACACTCACATGAATTGAGCTGAAAGGTGTGTAAAAGGAGGCATTCAATCCATCAGTACCAAGACCATGCTAAACTAACCCAATTCAGGCATTCACACGTGTCTTATATGTGGGTCATGACGCTTCACAAACTTTTGTTCTCTAATCCTATGCTACTTAACATGCTCCAGGCCTGCTCTCAGGCTCCGACGAACATCCATTGCGGACAAGCAAACGGAAAGTACACAGGAGCAGGCATCAGGTGGGCAGAATCTGAGGACATAATCTGTTCTTGGTTTTGAAAAGCTATCTGGGGAGTAATGTTTAAAGAAATAATACCAAATTCACTTTCCAGAAACGGGGAAGGAGAGGGCATCTGACTATTTTATTGAGTAGTTCTTATTATCTCGGCTTATTTATTTTCTTTTGAGAAACGAGGTTGTCTATTTTCTCTTCAGCATGTCTGAAAGCGGCTCATAGATTGCAGACTGGAAGGGTCAGGATTCCTTGACCTTATTGACCAGGCAGCTCAGCTGCAGGAGCCCTTGTGCGAGGAGAGGCCACAACTTGTGTAACATGCCTGGTACACTTGGCCTGTGTTTCGTCTCCTGCTGTAGTTCATCTTCATTGTGCTTCCTGTGTCCTGCTCCTCCTGCTGATCAGAGCCCAGCAGAGGGATGGAGCAGCAGCTGGGCTCAGCAGCTGCCTGGCCCAGGAGTGTTCGATTAGAGGGTGTACTAACCTTGCAACAACATGATGACATCATCATTTTTCACCTCTTCTCTCTCTCTTTTTAAAAAAAAATCCCTTCATTTCTCCTACGCTGCTCAGTGGGCACATCTCCGCTGTCACTCTGCACGGCGTGGGAAGGTGCACAGCACGCAGACTGGCCTGGATGATGGATACTCCGCACAGCCATAAATTTTGAACCTATCATAACAATGCCTTTTTCGGTCACTTTTTCAAGTTGGAGCAAAATGACAAATGCAACATCAGTATTCAGCACATTTATTAAACACTGCGAGGCTACATTACACTAACAGCCTGTCATGGAATCCCCATTATCCTAAAAATGAATGTTACTGCCCCAATGCCGCGTGGGGATACTGAAATATGTTAACAGCGTGAAGCAATTTTTTAATGTGCTTGTGTGTGTGTAATATATAGATATGTGTACCTATATATAAAAAATATAACCTCATTTGTGTTGCTGCTATCACAATACTAATTGGATATGAATGCAGGCATTGTATTTTATAATGCTTTGCAGTGTGGGGTTTTGCTCAGTCATTACAAGATTCATGCAGGATTCATGGGTGTACTTGCATTGCCTGGGGGAAATGCTTGCATGCTGCGCTGTTAATTCGAGGCCTATTTGCCCTCCTCCTTTCCTTCCCTTCTCCTTCCCCTCCATATTAAATTTAGAAAGTTAGTTATTCCTGGAAATGCTGTTTTGGAGTCCTTTGATTCCAGCTGGCTTGGCCTGCAGTGGGAGGAATGATTTAAAGTATCTTAGCATATGATTGATTGATTAAAGGCCCACAGCAATTGCCTTTTAGAATAAAGTCTCTGGCGCTAATCGATTTAGCAGGGAAATGCTTGAAATCTGAAAATATTTCAGCAAAAACAAGTTTTTTTTTCAGTTTTCCTCATTCCGTGGTAAATTCTGTACAATCATGATTAAATTTTGTTCCAAAAATTGCATACCTCTAATCCCAATGGAGCAGGAATTGTCAACTGCTTTCGTTGGCTATTTCTAATTATTTCTCACTTGGAGAGGTGCTAAATCACGAGGATTTATTTTAAAGAAAATTCTTACCAATTTTCCTGGTCCATTTTTTTTTTCTTCCCCTGCCTCTCCCATCTTGAAGTCATTGACTCCTGGTTACATTCCAGCTGTAAAGACATTGGCTGCGTCCCTGATACCTCATCCAAGTAGCTGTGAAAATTAATATCAACGGTTTATTTAACTGCAGGTTGCGCGACAGCTAGGTTTGAACTTGTTTGCTTCCAACATGTGGTTGTGGATAGTGATTGGGAACATAGGGACTGAATCAGACCATTCTTCCCCTTAAGCCTGTTCCACCCTTCAACGAGATCTTGACTGACCTGCATCTTAACTCCATTCACTTGCCATACCTCCCTTTAAACCCTTGGCGAGGAAAAAATCCATCTTAGATTTAAAATTCTTAATTGGGCTGGCATACGCAGCTTTTTGTGGGGGAGAGCTTCACACATATAACACTCATTTCATGAAAATGTATTTCCTCCGGAATGATTTTAGCTCTGATTTTCAAGTTTGTGTTCCCTGTCCTAGATTCCACACCACCAGAAAAAATGTCCATCTCCCCCTCCCGTAAAATTCCATTTGCAAAATTCTAAAATCTCAATTAAGTTACCTCTTAACCTTCTATATTCTAGGAAATATCAGCCTTGTTTATGTAATCTCCGTTCATAGTTTTATCCTTGGAGCCTTGGGATCATAGAATCCCTACAGTGCAAAAGGAGGCCATTCAGCCCATCAAGTCTGCACTGACTGCTTGAAAGAGCACCCTACCTAATCCCCACTCCCCCACCCTATCCCCATAACCCCACCTAACCTGCACATCTTTGGACATTAAGGAGCAATTTAGCATGGCGAATCCACCCAACTTGCACATCTTTGAACTGTGGGAGGAAACTGGAGCACCCGGAGAAAACCCACGCAGACAAGGGGAGAAAGTGCAAGCTCCGCACAGACTGTTACCCAAGGCTATAATCGAACCCAGCTCCCTGGTGCTGAGAGGCAGCCATGCCCCCCCATGCCGCCATTACAAACACCACACAGACAAGGCCGGAATTGAACCCAGGTCTCTGGCGCTGTGATGCAGCAGTGGTAGCCATTGTGTCGAAACCTGACTGACATTCCCGTTCTTAACTTTGAAGCACTCAGTGTCTGATCAAGGGGCCCACATTGTGTAGCGGGGGACCCACAGAGAGCCACCCCTCGTCCTTTCCTGAAACCACTGCTCCTCCTCTCGTCACTCCCCATAGTACCCATCTTTCAACACCCATCTTGCTCTTCCCACAGAAGATCTAACGTTGATCCCTGATGAAGGCTCAAGTGTAAGACCGGCAACAGCCACCATCCCCGATTGCAATGCTGGTAATGGAGTGCTGATTGGCCAGGAGATAAAGTGGTGCAGTGCTACTGTAACTGGGCGGGTAACCTAGCAGTGATACCTTCTGGGTATTTGGCTCCTGCTGGAATTTTCCTTTTAGTTTTTAAAATATTTTTAAAAATACATTTATTTATTTATTATTTTATAAAATTAGAGTGCCTAATTCTTTTTTGTTCCAATTAAGGGGCAATTTAGTGTGGCCAATTCGCCTGCACTGCACATCTTTAGGTTGTGGGGGTGAGACCCACACAAACACAGGAGAAATGTGCAAACTCCACACGGACAGTGATCTGGGGCCGGGATCGAACCTGGGTCCTCGTCACCGTGAGGCATCAGTGCTAACCACTGAGCCACCGTGCTGCTCTGGTGGAATGTAAATTCAATTGGAATTCAGATTCACGCTGGAATATAAAGCTCGTCACAGTAATGATGACCATGAAATTATCATTGAATATCGTAAAAATCCATCTGGTTCACTAATGTCCTTTAGGGAAGGAAATAAGAACATAAGAACTAGGAGCAGGAGTAGGCCATCTGGCCCCTCGAGCCTGCTCCGCCATTCAATGAAATCATGGCTGATCTTTTGTGTAATCAGCTCCACTTTCCCGCCCGAACACCATAACCCTTAATCCCTTTATTCTTCAAAAAACTATCTATCTTTACCTTAAAAACATTTAATGAAGGAGCCTCAACTGCTTCACTGGGCAAGGAATTCCATAGATTCACAACCCTTTAGGTGAAGAAGTTCCTCCTAAACTCAGTCTTAAATCTACTTCCCCTTATTTTGAGGCTATGTCCCCTAGTTCTGCTCTCACCCACCAGTGGAAACAACCTGCACGCATCTATCCTATCTATTCCCTTCATAATTTTAAATGTTTCTATAAGATCCACCCTCATCCTTCTAAATTCCAACGAGTACAGTCCCAGTCTACTCAACCTCTCCTCATAATCCAACCCCTTCGGCTCTGGGATTAACCGAGTGAATCTCCTCTGCACGCCCTCCAGTGCCAGTACGTCCTTTCTCAAGTAAGGAGACCAAAACTGAACACAATACTCCAGGTGTGGCCGCACTAACACCTTATATAATTGCAACATAACCTGCCTAGTCTTAAACTCCATCCCTCTAGCAATGAAGGACAAAATTCCATTTGCCTTCTTAATCACCTGTTGCACCTGTAAACCAACTTTCTGTGACTCGTGCACTAGCACACTCAGGTCTCTCTGCACAGCGGCATGCTTTAATATTTTATTGCTTAAATAATAATCCCGTTTGCTGTTATTCCTACCAAAATGGATAACCTCACATTTGTCAACATTGTATTCCATCTGCCAGACCCTAGCCCATTCACTTAACCTATCCAAATCCCTCTGCAGACTTCCAGTATCCTCTGCACTTTTCGCTTTACCACTCATCTTAATGTCATCTGCAAACTTGGACACATTGCCCTTGGTCCCCAACTCCAAATCATCTATGTAAATCTGCTGTCATTACCTGGCCTGGCCTACATGAGATTCAAGATCCACAGCAAATGCCCTCTGAAACAGCTTAGCCACTCAGTTCAAAGGCAATTAGGGATGGGCAAAAAATGCCAGCAATGCCCACATGTCATAAAAGAATAAATGTTTAAAAAGTTCCCTCAGGGCTCCTGGAGATCAGGTTGGCAGGAGTGTCAAAATATCTCTGCATCGAAAAGGAGCATTAATTTGCCTTGATGTGCAAGAATATGTTTGGCTAATTTATTTGTATATCAAATCCATGCTTCAATAGGATTTCCTTTATTTTATCTGATAGTTGGAGGAGAGATGAATGACGCAAACAGGTCCACTGCATCAATGCCAATGCTTAAAAATTGTGAAATCAGGAAAGATACACAGTGGATGGCACAGTGGGCTTTGCAACATGGTCAACAGGATTTGCCTTTGAATCTAGCCCCATTTGTCATAATGGTCTGAAAAGAAATTAGTTCCCCACTATGTGCCAGAGATGTGAACCTACCTTTTGAGCTTATCTGTGATTTCTGCTTTGGTGCATTTGGTGAAGAGACTTCAGGGACACGATCCTCCAGCTACGTTGTACCGGAAAAGCATCTCGCCGCGGCGCAATCTCGCGAGACATTGCAAGGTGATCACTTTTTGGCAAATCTGTATATTAGAGTGAAGTAGTGCAGATTCCCAAGGCACCTGAGGTTTTGGGAATCAAACCCTTCGCCTCAGAGACTTCAGGTGTGTGCCATTTGGTACTGGCCCCCACAAACGGGGACCAGGCAGAACGGCACTCGTGAAGGTCTCCAAGGGGATCGGAGCCCCCCAAACTCATGCTCCGGGGGCAGCCCTGGCACTGCTGGTGTCACCTGGGTACCCTTGCAGTGGCAGCCTGGCATCTTTGCAGTGCCACCTGGGTGCCAGCCTGGCACTACCAAGGTTCCCAGGTGGCACTGCCAGAGTGCCAGGTCAGCAGTGCCAAGCTGGTATTTTTTGCACGCACACGTTCAGGCTGGGTTTGCCCAGCGATGGTGTTGGGGGGGGAGGGTGGCCAGGGGACCCTCCCATATTGCCTTTGGGCTGGGGTGAGGTCGGGGAGTCTTTTGGAGGCGTTGGAAATTGTGATGCCATTTAAAAATACCATCCTGATCTCTAGCTACAACGATGAGATCCGGCGAGCGGAGATACCCATTGTAACAAATGGGGCTCTGAGCAGCTGCAGCCTCCGTTCCCCGCTCAGGCCCCTTATTCTACATGCGTCGCGTTGAATAGCCACATCTTTCTTGGCACTGCGAGTGCCGGGAAGCACGCTAAACGCGCTCGCTTAGGGACTTTGTTCACTTTTGGGAAGACCGCGCCCCAGATTTTTAGGGCTGTTTTAGCCGGATTTGTCACCTTAAGTAAAGAAGGTAAATTGCTGATGGTGTTAATGAAAGCAATTGGCCTCCAGCCAATAGTGTTCTGGTGCTGTTGTCACTCCAAAAGTTGCAGCTAATGATTTGAAAATACGTTCCATGGAGTGGAGTCCTGTTAACAGAAAATCGCGCACTCAGAAACCAGTCTGCACAAATTATGGGGAAAACATCAAGAGAGTTATCGTTTCCTCCTGGCTAACATCGAGAACGCACTTTGCAAAAGAGTTGTGGTGTTCCATCTGTCATGTGAGTGTGCCTTTAAGAATTGGATGTTTAAGAAATGTACCTTTAAGAAATATAGCTGATCATATTACTGAAGTGTTGTCACAGGGGGGGAACTGAGCTCACTTCTGCTTTTTGGAAGTTTTAGTTTCGGTTTGAAGAAAGCTTGGGTGTGGCTGTGAGCTGCATTGCTGGTGATTTCTGCCATGAAGGACTATCTCGTAATCCTTTGGTGAAATCGGAATTGTAAAAAGGTCTCAGTATTGAATATAAATCTAATGTGCTTCTGTTTGAAGGATTTGTTAAGTCTTTTGGATGTGTAAAGGAACAGTTTGCAGGATTGGGTAGTGTTGTATTATTTTCGGGGTTATCTTTGAAGTAAGGGATGTTAAGAGAGCCAATGTTTATTTAAAAGGTTAATTTGAGTTCATAGAATAAACATTGTTTTGTTTTACAAACCACATGTCCATAATTGTAATACTACACCTGGGGAACAATCAGTGTGCTTCAAAAGCAACAATCCATTAAAGGTGGGGGTTGGTTGAACTCCATGATACATTTTGGGGTTCTGAAAACACCTCTCCGATAACACATCCCATGCCCTCTTTCCACAGCATTGTGTGTTGGAGCACCAAGTGCACTTTTACAATTCTTAAAAAAAGATTGTTCAGCCTTTCAAAATATTTAAATAATTTCCCTTTGAAACATCAAAGTAGCGCAATATCAATTTTATCAATCTACACGGCAGATCACATTTTTTACAGGATGTAATGATGTTAAATGGCCTTGCAATTTATGGTGATGCAAAAAATTTGCAAAATGTACAAGGGGCCGTGTGCATTTTGGTTTCAGTGATCTGTTGAACATCCCACTAAAATATTAGTATGCAGCTTCTAAACAAAAGAGACACGACTGTCCCTTAAGATGGAAACTCAAGCTTTGATGAAGCTGAGAAGGGAATTTTGTCCTTTGGCACTTGCCGTTGGCCTTTAGCTCCAGGGCGTGGCTTCCAGTGTGATGCACGATCAATTGCACAGAGACGAGAGTTGAATACAACTGAGGCTTCATTACTCTAAGATGTGTGGCCTCCTACAGCAGCTGGCGAAATGGCTGCTGTACAGGGAGCACACATATTTATACTCTGCCTACTAGGCGGAGCCAGTAGGTAAGGACTACCCCTGCACCTGTAGTACAGGATCTTACCACACCTCTCCTAATATACACAACAATGGTGATTACCACACAGTGTAACGGTCCCAGGCTCCTACAACAATTGCAGGTTGTTGCAATGCAAATCAAATGTAAATGAGCCAGGAAGACAAGGCACCTGAAGAAATGTCCCAAATTGAATTTCTCTGGGGAAATCACATATCTGCAGTATCCATATATGATTTGTGCGAAATACTTGGCACTGTCATTTAAAAAAAAAATTAATTTAAAGTGCCCAATTCTTTTTCTTTTCCAATTATGGCAATATAGCGTGGCCAATCCACCTACCCTGCACATCTTTAGGGGGTGAGACCCAGCAATATTTTAAAAAAGTGCTCTGTTATTTTATATGTGGGTTATGCAGATCTTTCTGTTGATGGAACAAAATAGCTGTTCAATTATTCTACATTTTGTATCTTTTGCATCTTTTTTAAAAAATCTAACAGTTGATACACATAATTAGATATAACTCCAGTGTTATTGATTCCCTGATGGAGGATTATTCCTGGCAGTTGCTGCTATTTTTCACAGAATCTAATTGGAACATCCAGTTCCACTGCTACATTCAAAGCAAAGGATTTCTACACATCGCCAAATGTACTTTCAGCCCCCTCGATTGAAAAATACATCACTCTTCCTACTCCAGTTCTATTCTCAGCTGTTGCTCCAAAGGGGTATTGCTTGACTGAGCATATTGTGTGTGGCTTGGATGGTATGGGTGACCTGGCATAACGTGTTGCAATGGTGGCTTCCAGTAAGCAAGTAGGTGTATTAGAACAGGAATTACATTGGGTCTCGCTTGTCATCTAAACTAAGTGGAATTACACCTACCGATAAAATAAGATCATACGAAATTGTATAATATTGCAGTTTACCTCATATAGAGGAATTCAAAGGGAACTAAATTAACAATGGAGTATGTAATCTCAGAGATTTAAAACATATTTAATTCCCTGTGAACTGAAGACTTGTCAATTCCAGCATCGTTAGATTAAATTTGAGTTGTTTTTTTTTGTAATTGTTTAGTTATGACAGAGTTTGTGTTTCTGTGAGCAGTCTTGTGGGGATTGAAGAGGTGTTCATGGCACACCTGCCTTACCCCCACTTTACTCAACACTTCCTTTCCTCCAGATGCCCTTTCTGAGATTGGGATCTTGCCATGCAGGATGGAAATAAGTGCGTTGCTTTGTTTCATTGGAGTCTTCCACAGGTTTCCTATTAATCTATTTATTCCCTCAAACTCAGATGTTGGCCACTGGCCGATGCGTTGGCATTTAGTTGAATTGTACACAACCACATCGACAGGTTGCATCACAACAGCTCTGTCCTCTGCCATGTGTGTTCCACAGCGAATGCGGCACTTCCTTACCATGGAAGCAGGTCATTGCGAACTGGATAATTTTTCCTTTCTGCTCGGCTGTTGGCTATGGCCTACGTCCTTGAAAAAATGCGCGTGGCCAACATATTAAAGCAGGCGGACCTCTGGCTTTTAGAAACATTTAAAATTGCAAATTGGGATAATCACATCCCTGCAAATGATGGGCAGGAAACTAAAAGATGTGACCTCTTGGAAAATGGGCCATAGATACTGGCCCTACCAGTATGAAAGTTTAAATAAATGGAAGTCCTTCGTTCATAGAATTCATAGAATTTACAGTGCAGAAGGAGGCCATTCGGCCCATCGAGTCTGCACCGGCTCCTGGAAGGAGCAGCCTAGCCAAGGTTAACACCTCCACCCTATCCCCATAACCCAGTAACCCCACCCAACACTAAGGGCAATTTTGGACACTAAGGGCAATTTATCATGGCCAATCCACCTAACCTGCACATCTTTGGACTGTGGGAGGAAACCGGAGCACCCGGAGGAAACCCACGCAGACACGGGGAGGATGTGCACACTCCGCACAGACAGTGACCCAAGCTGGAATCGAACCTGGGACCCTGGAGCTGTGAAGCGATTGTGCTATCCACAATGCTACCGTGCTGCCCGACGGTACTATTCCAGTAAATCTCATCTATACCCCTGCCATTTTCCCCTCCTCAGTTGCTGGTTAGATTATGACATTCAGTGTTATTAATGATAATTAGTTAACTTAGCACTGCTGAAAAAATTCACACTTAAGCAAACACAATTTGGATTTGAATGATGCCTTTAACTGACCATTACTATCACACAAATAATATACCTATTAGCTCCATCACCCTAGCTCAAAACTTTTGTTTTATAAATTTAGAGTACCCAATTAATTTTTTCCAATTAAGGGGCAATTTAGCGTGGCCAATCTACCTAGTCTACACATCTTTGGGTTGTGGGGGCGAAACCCACTCAAACATGGGGAGAATGTGCAAACTCCACACGGACAGTGACCCAGAGCAGGGATCGAACCCAGGACCTCGGCGCCATGAGGCAGCAGGGCTAACCCACTGCGCCACCGTGCTGCCTGACCTTAGCTCAAAACTGACACTGGCCAGCCACAGGCTGTTGTGTTCTTTGTTTTTGTTCTTTCAGGATGGTGGAGGTTGTCGTGTTAACAAAGTACAGCAAGCTGTGTAGAGTAAACAAAGCTAATTTATTACACTACACTGAATTAGATTCAAACATATTGTTAAGGAATTAGTTAAGTAAAGATTACACTACACATCTACACTGTTAACTCTGCTATTAGTTCAACTATCTCACAACTACTCCGTCTTGCTTTCTTCCACTCTCTCCATCTATCTCCCCGAAGTCCAGGAGACATGTGATATTTGTATGGTTTCTCTCTAGCACCATCTAGTGACTAGAGTAGTACTATTACATTAACCCTTTATATGCTTTACAATATCCACATATTGTGGCACAGGCCAGATTTGTGTACACGTGTTCAGTAACCAGGATTGGGAATCTCAGCAGATTTCGCAATGGGATGCCGAGAATCTCCAGGATCCTACCATTGCACTTTGCTGAAATACCGATGATAGTGCAGGAAAAATCACAGGATCATACAGTGGCAATGATATCGTAACTAGTTGGCACTGGGTTTGCTTCAGCCCACCAAGTTCAGCCAGACACAAGGTTATTTCCAATCGCTATTTGACTTGCTTGTCGAATTATGGTGACGACTGCTTCATATTCATGCATTTTCTTGTTGCTTAGAAAGGAAGATGTTATTGATTTCGCCAAAAGAGAGGAAATAGCAGCACAAACTCAGATCTGGGTTATTATTATAGGGATGCTCACTGGCCAGGACCTTCAGAGGTAAAGGCAGTGAAAATCAAACTCAGCACTAACTGCTGCCTCAGCGCCATGTACAGTTCAATTCCGCAGTGGCTCCAAGAGCTGAGAGGAATTTTTAGCTCCAAAACCAGATTTTATAAAAAAATAATCTTGTGCTGACATTTGGCATCAGCCATTCTGTGACAGCATACTCCACCATTTTAGTTCTGAACATGGCGTTGTAATATTGTGAGAGCATTGCTACAGTCCTTTTGCTCGATAAGACTGTTTATACTTGAGTCTTGCACGCCAGTGAGGAAACGTCCTTTTGTATCCGATTATTCCAACCATATCTCATTCGATCTCCACGTTGGCTGTTTTTTTTTTGTTGTTGCAAGTTTTTATACTGGGGAATTTCTATGAAGCATCAATGAACAAATCACAAAATATTGGTTTCAGGGCAGCTTTTTAAAAAAAAATACGCCTTCACCAAGCGTTATCAACTTTTAAAATCCTTTTGTTCTGCATTTTTAAAAAAAAAATGAACATTCAAATGGTGAAAACAAATGGCGTCATGAGACAGAACTGCTGTCGAACCTTCTGGGCCAGATGATGTGAGAGAGATAAATTAACATAGTGTACACAATTGAAAAAGGACGATTACTGAAGCATCCTGGGTTTCATATGTACATCACTGGAGATGCTAATTCAGCTGCTCGTGCTGTTAGGGTCAATAACTCTTCCATTTTTAGTCATAGCCACTCAAAGTATGAAGAGAAAAGCAAAAAAAATAGGGCGAGGAGACTTGTATTTGTACTTAATTTGACTGATTACAACAATGCACTCCTTCGTAGTTGGGGAAAGATGCAATGAGTAAAACAGAAGGGAATGCAAATAAGGAAGTCGCGATTTGGTGATTCAACTTTTTCACTATTTTAAGTCATTTGTAAAGTTGTACTGATTGTGAAGTCCCTTTTAAATGAAAATGGGGGAGCATGTAGTTAAAATTGTTAAAGTAAGCAAGGAATTATGGTTTGTATAATAAATATAATTGTGACTATATGTTGCAGAAGAATGTGTTTGGTAGTGTCATTAAGAAAATGATACTGTATTATTTTTCTTCTCATTGAATAATTAAGCTTAAAAAGTCTAAAATCATTTTCTTTTTTCCTTCCCCCCCATCCTATTTATTTGCTATTAGCTGTGCTTACTTTAAATTCCGGTATCTGTCCTAATCATAAGCTGAATATATTTGTATTGTATATTTATAGCCCCAGAATTATTGAATGTGTTTTTTATGACATTACTTGCAGAGAATTGCTAAAAATGTTCCACATATAAAAATAACCTGGGTAGTCAGATTACAGTATTGATTGTTGAAAAATGACCCTGCATAATTCTTCAGAGGCAAAATGGCCCATGTGGTTTATCACATTAATCTTTTTAAAAGAAAAATTGCTGTTGGTGCTGCTGCTGTTTCCATGCAGACAACCTAAAGCCAATTAAATTTGAATAAAATATTTGGTGATATTTGTTAACCACATCTCATCTGGGCAGTGGAAAATGCTAAATATTAGGAAGAATGTAAAAAAAAAAGTATTTGTAATCATTCCAGACATCACAACATTTAATTCATTAGATTGCAAAAGCCCTCGATGGGCCACGATCCATTTGAGTGTTCAGATGCTCCATATAAACTGTGGTTTTTTTCTTGAATGTGTTATAGTTTCATTGCTTCTTGAACTATGTAAAGCTAATTTACAAATAATGTATTAGATTGAACCTGGCAAAGCAAAGAATAATTGATGGTAGCGTGTACAAGTTATATCAGAGATACTTGCGTGGAAGATGCCCCTAATCTGCATATTGACTTTTTTTCTGCCTTTATCTTATATATCTGCATAAGCTTGACAGAGTGTGTATTAAATACTGGAGGTCTTGAATTTATATTCATAGAAATTTATTTTCAATTGATGCATTTTTCTGGGAATAAAATCCATGACTTATTTCCACCCACCCACCCCTCCCCCTTTCTGCCACCTTATGTGAAGGGCTTAATTTCTAGAAATTATGATCCATTCTGTTTGATTCACATGCTCGTCAGGAGGTGGGCAGAGATCAGATCAGCTCACGTTACTGACGAGCTTTGACCGAAAATGTGTGGTCTTTCCATTGAACATATGTAAGTAACAGTGTTCTTAACCCATTCAGGACTGAAAGACATTTGGCTTTTCCCAAAGAATATAGAATACGCACCTTGTCACGTTTGCCACTTTCCAGGCAAGAAAGATTCCTGTGTTACCGCAGTTTACCATGTGATGTTCTCCGACAGAGAGGGACAATACCAAGGCAATGTGCGAGCATAGTTCTTTTTCTGGTTCTTTTCTCTAGCTTTGGACAATCCTCAGTTGCTGATTCTTACTGAAGGTACGGTTCAGTGGCGCATCAACAACTCTCCAATAAGGTGGGGTTACTGGGTTATGGGGAGAGGGTGGAGATGTGGGTGGAGGGGGGGTGCTCTTTCCAAGGGCCGGTGCAGAATCAATGGGCTGAATGGCCTCCTTCTGCAGTTAGTTCTATGATTCCATGATTCTATGATTCTAATTCCATAATTTGCAGCCAATTTCAGTGCCACCAGTGATGGGGACAGGGTGCAGGAGTTGTGGTTGGTGGGTATTGTTGTCAAGAGAGGGCCTGGCCCCAGTGTTCACATGCCTCTCTTCAAAGGTCAATAGAACAGGTTGCCTGTCTTCTTTCCTTCCCTTCCGCCATAATCCAGGGATGCAGAGGCCTGTTGTAGTCCCTCCAACTACTGGATTTCAAAATAATGACAATCTGGATAGATTTTCCATGTGTATGAGGAAATCCATTCACCTGATGGTGAAAATGAAATCTAAAAAATGGCAATTGTAGTGCAGTTCCCTTAGATCGCGAGCTTGCTTAGTTATGGAGAGATGGCTTGTTTTGGGTTTTTTTGTTTGAATTCAGATGTGAAGCAGTTTAGATCATGCCAAAGTCTACATTTGTTGATATTAAAATTAATAGATTAAATTGACCTGAGAAACAATAGCTAAAAATGATACATATTGGGCAACACGGTTGCTCAATGATCAGCATTTCTGGCTCACGGCGCCAAGGTCCCAGGTTCGATTCCGGTTCTGGGTCACTGCCCGTGTGGAGTTTGCACATTCTCCTTGCGTTTGCGTAGGTTTTGACCCACAACCCAAAGATGTGCAGGGTGGGTGGATTGGCCACGCTAAATTGCCCTTTCATTGGAAAAAATGAATTGGGCACTCTAACTTTTTTTAAAAATGATACATATTGAATAACAGGCAGCACAGATCCAGTGTGGCTTCGTCACTAGGGAATTAATACACTCGTTTATCAATGGTAAGTTAGTGAATTAACATCTTCCCATTTATCTGTCCACATTGCCCGCTTTCTTTCATTAAACCGTCAGTTGGTGAAAAACAGAACTGTGGAAATCTCCTTAGAGTAGGAGCACAAAATATAAATACTTGACCTGCTGTTGCACAAAAGAATTGGATGCATCCTCCATAAACTGAATATCAGAGTATTTCATTGTTTACCATTGTAAGCAACACTGTCTGTCTCTTTTTCCAGTGTTTGGAAATCCGTGCCTTTTTCCTCTTCTATTCCCTCAATTATATCCTGGAAAAGGTAGCAAGTGTGCATATCCTTTTATTAATTCAGCTGTTAAAATGTAGAATCAAAGGTCTTTTAGTGTTACAATTTGATCCTGTAGTTCAAAAGCCTGCAGTTTTGTAATGAATACATGCAGACTGCTTGAAGAGGCATCCTATCTCTCTAAGTGGTGTAAACAACTGTAACCCTTAACGAGGAGAATGTTCAAACTCCACACGGACAGTGACCCAGAGCCGGGATCGAACCTGGGACCTTGGCGCTGTGAAGCAGCTAAAAAGAAACAGGCCACGAATACACTGCATCTGTGCTCCTGAGAAAGATAACGGGTGCTTATCGTTGTAAAGATACAATGAGCCAAGCTGCAGAAACCTGTCTAGTACTCGATCTCCCTGCTGGGTTAAAAAATTCCACCTTTGTGATGTCTGCTTACTATCCAGCTATGATTAGTATCGCCATAAATAAATGATGTTGATACAGGTGCATATTAATTTATTACTGCTTGTTATCACGACTTGGAGATGGCGAAATATATCTTCCAACAGTCTCGTCATCGGTGTGTCTTCAGTTAATCCACTAAAAGGGGAATTTTATTTATCTCTCCCTCCCCTTTTTTAGTACATCTTTCAACATCAGCTTAAAATGCTGCCCCCTCCTCCTGAACATCCCTCCCCAGCGTATCATCGCTCGATTCAGTCAATGTTTAATGTCCAGCCACTTTGACTGTTCAGCCTACGCCGCTGAGATATGGGAGAGAGTGGGTTGAGATAACCTGCCCCCTTACTCCCTTTGGGAAAAAGAATCCGATCCTGGATTATCAACGCCTCGATCAGGAGCCACCAAGTGAGGCTCAATGAGCGTGAAACCAGCCCCATTCGCACTTTATTCACCGCCATTATAACGCAATTATGACGCAGATTTTGTTTTTGAAATCTTATTGTTTGAATAATTATGTCTGCATCAAGAAAACTGAACATGTACACATGCTTTTACAGTGCTGGGGTCTATGGCAGGTTAATTGAAAACATGTAGATTTAGCAGAGATTATTTATTAGTAATGGATATATATGGATGGTTGAACTGCAGAATGTATAAGATGCGCCACTTCTACCCACTCTCAAGTTCATTATCAACTCTGTAGAAAAATGGAGAGAACGGCCTGCTGAAAATAATATGTTGCTGAACTCCCCTACTTTCTTCTCTCATTTATCTTTCTGACATGGCCGTTCTCCTCACCTGTGCCTACTTTGCCTGACAAGATATGTTGCTCTAAGTAACATACATCTTCACAAACAGTGCCAGCGCCGTTTGTTGTTATTTCCGGAGAAGCAGTGCGTTAACCCCCCTTGACGATGCACGCACCACTAAGCTTACAGTGAATAGCTCAACTTAGTCAAAGAAAGACGGTGCTTTGCACTAGGATGGGGGTGCAATCCAGCTTGCAATCTGTGCAGTCTTTGGTATATTTTGCGAAGTTAGCGGAAATTCTTTAAATCCAAATCAAACGTTGTAGACTTATCTCAAAATTCCTCACATCCCATTCAGCTTGTGGGTCTTTGAGAACTAATATTACTGTAAAAGGTCTAATGCTCGGGATATTTAGACTGAGAAATAAAACACGGTAAGCTGCTGAATCAATAATGTTTACATTGTGCCCCGTTAGACGTATTATCATTCTGGAGGCACCAAGGTTACTGTGTGAAGTGCAATGAGAGTGCAGTGGATTAAGTGCAGCAAGCAGTTCCCCCATTTGGGTGTCACTGGATACATTGGCCGATACAATATTGTGCCTTGTGCTTCAACTGGCATCTTTTGTAACTGACCTCGAGTGGATGTGCTTGTTGTTGTTTGACTGTTCAGTCTAAGGTTTTGTTTCTCCCTGTGGCATTTCTTTGTTGTCAAATGCAGGTATTTCAGCAACAACAGTTCACATTTTTATAATGCCTCGGTGTTCCACTTATAGTGTGCTAACCAGAGGCAGGAGGATCAATTTCAATGGTGCCTGACATGCTTGATTTTACCGTCGTCCTGTAATTCCAATATGTGACGTCTGGATACCACCAATAAGGCATCTTGTTGTTTAACAACTTTACTATTTGCTCGTTTATGGTACTATGTTTGGATTTTATGGAGTTTGTTGCAGGGGCAATTTTTGTGTTGGAATTCTTGCTGATATGTGTGGATGCTGAACTTGTCCAGTGTTCCGTTAGTTAATGGTTAATGGTAGAATCCAGTTCACCACGCCACAAGGGACTGGCCGCAGGCCGACGTTCCAGGCAAACCCAAGGACCGTCATTACCTGCATAGGTGTGAGGACAGACACATGCTGCCCTGCAAAGGCTACCCCGTCCTGTCAGAAATGGCGGCTTGGCCACAGGAACCATGTCACTGGAAAAATCCAGCCTGTAATGTCTGAAGTGAATAGAGTAGGTGCTCCCAAGCCATGGGTCGCAACCCCCGATGGGGGTCGCCGGATGTTTATTTGGGGCCACGGGCTCGGAGGCAGCAATGGCGACTGTCGAGCGGTGACTCAGGTGGGGCAGTCCCGCCTACCACTCAGTCTAGAGCTGCACAAATTCCTGAGCAGTAAAATGTGATCCCAGTGAGAAAGAGCCCAAAGGGAACATGCATACTGAATAGGGAAGTTGATTAAGCTTGGAGTGCAGGCTGGCATTTCTAAGATTTGAAACAAATCATTGCCAAACATATGTCTCCTGTCTATGATGATGTCTTGGTGTTGGTAAATTAACTTCAGCTGTGGCAACGAGCCCACCTCACTAAGCTACTTACTGGTCTGGTTACGTATTGGTGATATTAATGTGCCTCTTATCTTCAATTAAATAGCAAATTGAATTGTCATTTTGGGAGCGAGACTCAGTGTCATCTGGATAACTGGAACAGGGTGAGGGTGGGTAGCTGATGGGGTTGGTGATCATTCCTGACCTGCGAGGACGAACGTCATCTCGAGGCTGGCAGCTGGCCTAGGTCAGGTTAGTTTTAACTGATTTACTTTTGGGAGACGTCACTGGAAACTTTTCTCAGAGGATTAAATAAATTGGGTGGAAAACATGATGGGACTGATTGTGAATGCGTTGTGGAAGGAGCAGGTACGAGGGGCCAGATGGACCTTTCTGTTCCCTGTCAACTCAGCAATCTCTCTTGCATGAAGAACACGGAGAGTGAAAGAAATTGCAAGGACAAGCTCATCTGAGACTGGAAGATAGGCATTAGCTCTGTCCTGTTGACTAAAAAATTGCTCCGGTTAGTTAATTGGAATGATCCACTAATCTATCCTACTCACATTTTTCATCGAACCTGATCTACAGTCTATAATTGCAAGCTATTGATTAACCTTAAAATGCTACTTAATTTCACACTGTGTATACATGAAATAAGAAATCATAGCATGTAATTTTTGCCTAATAAGGCTGTAATTGTACTGTCAGTCCCCCGAGGGTAGAGATGACATTACCATATGGTTGTGTGTGTACCCAGGTGCTTCATGCATCTCTTTCATAGGTCACTAT
This sequence comes from Scyliorhinus canicula, assembly GCF_902713615.1. Taxonomy (NCBI): domain Eukaryota; kingdom Metazoa; phylum Chordata; class Chondrichthyes; order Carcharhiniformes; family Scyliorhinidae; genus Scyliorhinus; species Scyliorhinus canicula. Next base: position 14,438,784 of record NC_052154.1, on the reverse strand, counting down.
CCTTTATGGAATTCTGTCACAACCATAAACAATGGTTCGACTTTGCTCACTAACCGTTCATCACATTGCACTTTGCTACTAACATACGGTACTCTGGGTTAATGGGACAGGAGTTCATGCTTGCAGTTCTCCATGTGCTAATATCAGGTGCATCATTGGGGGGTCAGGCAAGGACTCCTAAAATAGAACCCAGGAAATGCCACACAGCTCTAGCTCCCCTTACTGTTATTCACCCTCTGTTATTCCAAGCAGTGCATCGGTACCCATATTCATGGGATTATTGCATAAAAGGAGGGAAAACGACAAAAATAAAATCTCACCCTGATCTCACTCTTTTGGGCGGCGCAGTGGTTGACACTGCTGCCTCACAGCTCCGGGGACCCGGGTTCAATTCCGACCTCGGGTGACTGTCTGTGTGGAGTTTGCACTTCCTCCCCATGTCTGCGTGGGTTTGAAGGTGGGCCCAGGGTGACAAGTAAATCGTGAGAAAGATTCTCACCAGTGGCCTGGACCAATATTTATCCTGCCGTCAACATCACCAAAAATTAGTCATCTGGTCATTTTCATTGTGCTGATTGTGGGAGCTTACTCTGCAGAAAATTAGCAATGACAGTGGGCGCGATCTAACGGCTAAACCACGCCCGACCCGGCGCACGACTTGGCCGGTTTGTCACAAGATTTACCTGGCCCGCCATGCCTCCTGGGATCTAACGGGATAGAGAACTCCAGGATCCATATTTGGAAAGTTTGCATATTAAAGCGAGCATATAGTCTCACTTTAATATGCACTCGGTCGATCTATCCAAGGCGTTGGGATCTAATTCCCTGCTGAGACCCCTGGTGAGCACTGGTCTCCACAAAAGGGAAGCAGGCGGAATGGCACTTGCAGGGGTCTCCCAGGAGATCGGAAGTCCCTGGGTGGCTGGGTTCTGGGCAGGGTGGTATCCTGGCACCTGCAATGCCATCTGGACAGCCAGGGGGCACTGCCAGGGTGTCAGGCTTGCAGTGCCAATGTGTCTGGGTAGCATTTTGCCCATGCTGGGTATCAGGCCCAGGGGTGCCCTGTCTTTATTAGGAGAGCTGTGGGGGCTCAATGACCCCTGTATGGGTGAATTTGGAGGAGGGGTGGTCACGTGATTTAAAAGTGGCGCCCTGATCTCGTCCTGCACTGAACAGCAGAGCTCCTCAGTGCAGGAAATGAGACCAAGTGCGGACCCAGGGGGGTGTTCCCTGCTGAGGTCCCAAAATAAAGCAGAGTCCCGTCAGACAATGTGGTCTTTCTCATCGCTGCGAGCGAAGGGAAACACCCGGCTAAACGAACTCAACACGGGACTCTGTTTCATTTCAATTCCATCGCAGTGACTTCTCCTTCAGGTACCATACGCTAACAAAACATTGGTGACTGTGGACTTCCATTGGATTTATCCATGCTTACGCTTTCCAAGTTCCGCAGCGGTTTGCCGATGTCGTCTGCACTTTGGCTGACCAGGAAATGCTCCCGTTCTTTGCCGTCTGCTATCAGGCGTATTGGAGGGATTGACAGGCCGATAATCAACATCCCCTGGGCAGCAGGTCCTAAAGTGGGACATGAACCCCGATCTTCTAGCCCAGCGGTAGGGTCGCTACCCACAGCGCCACCAGTGTTCCCATGCCTTGACTGCACTTTAAAAGAAAGTACTTAATTGGCTGTCACATGCTTTAGGTCGTCCTGAGATTGTGAAAGGCTGTATGTGAGTACAAGTCTTTTACCATCTCTTGTTGATAAGGAAATGGTTGGCACACCATCCCGCAAGGCACACTGTGACCGGGAAATCAATAGTACGGTCAGTCGATACTGTGCCTTTATCACTCTGTTATTACCCCACAAAGTTCACTTGAAATCATTCTCTAAAATAATTTTTTCAAAGGTAATTGGGACATCGAGGCTATTTGTCATCCGTTTCAGCCTTATTTGTAGGATTTTTTTTATATAAGTACTTTAACAAAGTATTCTGAATTTAATATTAATGTTCAGTGTGGAGTGTTAATAATGGATGGCTACTCATAAAAACGGCTTTGACCCTTAAAATCTACCACTATTTTAATGATTAAAAACCCAAATGATAAATATTACATTATAGGAATTTATAACAATCATCTTCTAGAAATTTACTCAGTGATTTTTTTTTTCCCCTTTCCTTATCTTAAATCTGTGTGGGTGTCTGGAACAGGGTTAGCTGACTAAAATAATAAATAGCAGGAGGAGATCAGAACAAGTGTTCTGTTAAGAGATAAGCCTCTATTCATTTCTCCATTGTTAAGCCATTTGTACTGGGGGATGAGTGCAGTTTGCTCGCTTGATGCAGTAAACTATACAATATCTATTAGATTACAGTCACAGTGCTGGATTTAGAAATGAGATTTTGAAGGCTTTGTAATTTTGTAAATGTGTCGTTATTCCTTTCGCCACTGATGTGATAAAATTGAAAAATAACTACTGCAAACACAATGGCGTGCTGTGTTCTTTCCCCCCACACACAGTGCAATTTCGGAGTAAATCAGCCAGTAATAGATGCAGTTTTGAATCCCATGCTGTGGTAAAATGTATGAGATATGTTGCCTATTGAAATTAATTTAATCTGTAATGTGCTATTTTCATTTACTTTAGAAACTTTGTCTCGGCCAACAGTTACTAAATAAAATTTTGGTTACATGACATCCAATATTGTATTTGACAAAGGGGACAAGTGCATTAGAATAAAATTCCACGGTGATCCTTCACTCTGTCAGCCATGAATATTTTATTGCCTAATGAATCATCTTTTTAAAATGAAGTTTCTTGTTGTAGTATCACTGACGTTTTAAACAAAAAGCCTGCCCTCTTTGAGATCAAAACTCTGGAACATGCTGACTCATATGAAATTACTTGAAAGGTGGTAACACTGGATTGATGTACCATCAGGTATGCTTTACTGGTGTGAGTCACTGGTATTTAATCAATAACAATATGATTATACCCATGCGGCAATTATAAATTATTTAAAGCAGTATCCATAGGTTACTGACTTGTTGCCTTTAAATTAAATTCTCTGTCAATAATTGATGCAAAGAATTAATCTGAGAACACCTTCCGATGCAAGAACTTTTTGTTTGTAGCAATGCGTATTGAATTACTGTCTGTCACAAGGCGCTGCCCTCATCTCCCTGTCTCTTTCCCACACACTTTAGCTTTTGCCAAAATACTCTAGATGTCTTTATGAAAGGAAAGAATGCAGTGTTGTTGTGGAGGAGTCAAAGCCAGCAAAAGGATTTTGTATTAGTTCTTGTGCCTGGAGTTTCCTCCACAGTCAGTCTCACTTCAGTGAATGCCTGATAAATGAGGAAATGGATAAAGTTGAGAAAAATTCTATGACTTAAATAGAAAATTATCCCCCCCACCCCCCCACCCACACAAACACCCCTGTTCTTGTGCTGTTGCCTTTTTGGCCCATGTGAATCTTTATCACATACACTTAAGCAAAGTATCATTCGGGTTTAATGGAGAACTGTGGCGTCTGTGAAAAAAATTCTGAACTGGAAGAATTGACTGCAGTTTGTATGAAAAAAATCATTGAGCTTCAGTGGCTCCATGCGCTTTTGTTATGGAGCGCTAGATGTGGAGTCGCCATGCAAGGTGTTCCCATCTCCGCCACTGCTTTCTTAATGGCGGGAACCCTGATGTGGACTGGCATATTCTCATGTGGAAGATGATCCAAAGGATCAGATAGGCAGGGCCACTCTTATATGCCTACTAGCAGCAGTTTGCACAGCACCCTTGACAAATGCCTGTGAAGGTGCTGAGCAGTGGAGTGGTGATAAACAGGCAGAAAAATAGTTGTAATGCATTATTGGGGCATATACGAGGTAGGGAAATGCAAAGATAATTGGGGGAATTCTTCGTTCCTGAGACTACGTGTTGACGGCGTTGCAGGATTTGTGGAGTACTACGACAGCAAAACTGGCATGGCACCTGGGCCAATTCAGTGACCATTGAGAGGCTAGCACCAGCGCCATGTGGAACACAATCAATTCCAATGAGAAACGGTGCCGGATTCACAATTGACAATAAGGAGGCTGACAAGCTGCAGCCGCAGATACAAACCTCACTCCCCACACACACCATCCCAGCCAACAAGGTGGCACAGAATCACAGAATACTACTGTGCAAAAGAGGCCCTTCGGCCCATCGAGTCTGCACCGGCGCATGAAAAGCCCTGACCTGCCCACCTAATCCCATTTGGCCCATAGCCTTGAACGTCATTGCGTGCCTAGTACTCATCCGGGTACTTTTTAAAGGATGTGAGGTAGCCTCCCCGGCAGGCAGTCCATTCCAGACCACTCTCTGGGTAAAAAGGTTTTCCTCAAATCCCCCCTAAACCTCCCACCCCTCACTTTGAACTTGTGTCCTCCTCGTAACTGACCTTCAACTCATGTGAACAGCTGCTCGCTATCCACTCTGTCCATGCCCCTCATAATCTTGTCCACCTCAATCAGGTCATCCCTCAGTCTTCTCTGTTCCAGAGAAAATAACCCAAACCTATCCAACGTCTCTTTATAACTTAAATGTTCCATCCTAGGCAACATTCTGGTGAATCTTCTCTGCACTCCCTCCAGTGCAATCACATCCTTCCTATAATGTGGTAGCCAGAATTGCACACATTACTCCACCTGGACGTCACCAAAGTTCTATACAGCTCCATCATGACCTCCCTGCTTTTGTAATCCATATCCCGATTGATAAAGGCGAGCGTCCAATATGCCTTTTTCACCAACCTATTAACCTGCCTTTCTGCCTTCAGAGCACACCCATCCCGTTGACGGGTCAGCTGGGATCAGAGAGGGGGTGGCTTGCGTGGGACACCCATATGACCTGTGGTACTAAGTTCACAGTTGGGCAATCAGTGGTGTGTGCGGCTGCATGGCTGCCTTGCAGGCTGTGGCAATGGTGTCCTGTACCCGTCCACCCCGACTCTACAGCCCACTGCCTGGCTCCCCCCCCCCCCCCCCCCCCCCCGGCCATGGCAGAAGCCTCCCCGTCCAGCAGCACAACTGTCAGCACGCTATAGAGATGTTTGACACTTTCTGTACCCTCTCTCGCCCCCTCAGCAGCCACTGAGCCCGTTTCATGATTTTTCAAAGAACAAGTGAACCTCGCCATCGGGAATCTGCTCCAGTGGAGGCGGACAATCGCAGAGGCCCTGGAGAATACTGGGTCAGACCCGCTAATGATGTGCCAACGCCGTTTACTGTACGTGCAGAGTGGAACGCATTGACGCTGCTGTCGAGGCACCGGAGAATTATAATTTGGCATTAAACCACATGTGATTGCCCGCCACGATTTTGACATCAAGACCGATTCTCCGCCCAATCTCCGGCACCAGCCGATGGAGAATCCCGCCCAATGTATTTGGTCCCATTTGTTTTACCACAGATTACTCCTTGGTGCGACCTACTGCTCCAGGTAATCTCAAGATGCTTCAGAGTAAGGTTGTTTTGGGATCAATAACTTCAATACGATACAATTATCTCCCATTTCCTGGCCATTGCCCTGTAGCTGTTTGTGTGAACTTGCTGTATACTTATAAACTTTAATCACATGTGGTTTTCTTCAGGCTCATGAGATGTCAGGAGCCTGAGTCTGTCCAACACGGCAGATTCATCAGTCACCAGCAATGATGACTACACTTCACGAGTACTTGATTGGCCGTAAAACACTTTGGGGTGTCCTGTGTAAGGTGAAAAGTGATGGTGATGTGTTACAGTTCAATCAGGGAATCTGAGTAATGGTGGACACATCCACATTTACTTGTACAAATACATAAGAACTAGGGTCAGGAGTAGGCCATCTGGCCCTTAGAGCCTGCTCCGCCATTCAGTGAGATCATGGCTGATCTTTTGTGGACTCAGCTCCACTTTCCCGCCCGAACACCAGAACCCTATGTTGTGGTCTAGAGTTATGGATAGCAATGGTAGAGGCTCCAACGTTCTTTCCATCGCGAGGCTGACCAGGAACCTCTCCTGCTCTTACTGCATGCCATTGGTGTGTGTTGGAAGGATTTGAAGATTAATAATCAACCTTTTTGACTGTATTACGAACTCACCATCTTGGTCATCAAGGCCTTGAGTGGTGGTGTGATGGATGAATAGACTTCAGTTCCAGATAGAATACAGTCAATTGAAAAATTAGGGAAGGTACACTAATGCAATCAGAATGAGACTATATTTTAAATTAATACATTTTGGCTTTCCCTTGAGCTGATCATTTGTGTCCCAGGTTTCACCTGATGAGAATTGTTCCCCACAATGTATTACAGTGGCCTTTTTAGGCACTCTGTGAATCTAATTATACATTTTGTGGTTTGTATTTCAAAATAGGGTCAAAACCCTGGAACACCTCTCTAACAGCTCTTTGGATACCCACGCCACAGGGACTGCAAAGATTCAAGAAGGCGAGTCACCACCATCTTCTCAAGGGCAATTAGGGATGGGTAATAAAAATGCTGGTCTTGCCAGCAATGCCCACATCCCATGAAATATATATTTTTTATTGTTTGGAAGATGTTGCCCTTTTTCACCAAAACAAAGTACAAGAAGTCAACCATTTTGTTATTCAAGACAAACCCTCCCTTGATACTGTCCAATGCTGTGCATTACTCTATATCTCGGAAGGGTCTGTTCTTGGCCTTTGACCTGTGCTGCTTTTTTTTTTCATAAGTTTGAAGAACCCAATTCATTTTTTTCCAATTAAGGGGCAATTTAGGGTGACCAATCCACCGACCCGGCACATCTTTTGGGTTGTGGGGGTGCGACCCACCCAGACACGTGGAGAATGTGCAAACTCCATACCGACAGTAACCCAGGGCCGGGATCGAGCCCAGGTCCCCGGCGCCGTTACGCAGCAGTGCTAACCAGATGGTCCACTGGTTAATCCAAGTTAAATAACCGATTGTATGTTGCTCTTGCATACAATTTTCCTCTCTTTCCAGTGGAACATTTGTCCTCCCTCACCAATTTGGGGAAATTAGCACACAGGAAACCTCAGCAGTGGAAAGATTTCATTGTGTCCCCTGTTTGTGCGGCTCTTAGTGAATAACATTCTCAAGCTAACAAGCTATTCACTTGAAAGGATCCAACTGTAGTTGACATAAAATATGATACTACTAAAAAGAAACAATTTCCTTAAGATCAGTCGGTCTAAGAAGTAATATTGCCCCATAATTTTGCAGTCTAGCTTCTCAAAACTTACTGTAAAATCAATTGCTATTACTGGCAATTACTCATTTTACTATCTTTGTGCAGTTGGACTCGGGACATTTACACTTTGTTGCTCGTGAAAATGCTGTATATCATGAAAATACCATAAAAAGACCTTTAAATGATGAGATGTTATAAACTAGCTGTTTTCAAATAGATTGAGCCGTCCTGAATAAAGATTTTAAGCAGATAAACTGCTGGATGACACTGAAAAAGGTTGGAAACAAGTAATAACGGATGTGTGTCTGTGCTGCACCAGGGAATTGAGGATAAGCAGCATGAGACCACAGGTCAAATCCCTTCCGTCAGCCACGCTTACCTCTTGTTGGCACAGCACAGGTGGTGTCCATTATTAGAGTTCGATCTCTCGTTCATCTACTGTTCGAGTCACCATGTTGTTTTCTCCAGCCTTTTTCTGTTTCCCAAAGTCACCGTTCAGATCCCAGCAGCATAGCAACTGGAGGCTATCTGGTCTCCATTTCATTAGGGAGGCGAGGCATGGTGCAAAAATCAAGATTTACTGAGAGAGATACTAAAGAGGCCACAACTATCGAGAAAGATTGAACCTGTGTCTGCGTTGGCCTCACCCCCCACGACCCAAAGATGTGCCGTGTTAGGTGGATTGGCCACGCTAAATTGCCCCTCAATTGGAAACAAAAGAATTGGGCAGAAAGATTGTACAGACTGGAAAAGACAAGGCTGAGGGGGTGATCTGTTATAGAATTAGAATTAGAATTAGAACAGTACAGCACAGAACAGGCCCTTCGGCCCTCAATGTTGTGCCGAGCAATGATCACCCTACTCAAGCCCACGTATCCACCCTATACCAGTAACCCAACAACCCCCATTAACATTATTTTTAGGACACTAAGGGCAATTTAGCCTGGCCAATCCACCTAACCCGCACATCTTTGGACTGTGGGAGGAAACCGGAGCACCCGGAGGAAACCCACGCACACACGGGGAGGACGTGCAGACTCTGCACAGACAGTGACCCAGCCGTGAATCGAACCTGGGACCCTGGAGCTGTGAAGCATTGATGCTAACCACCATGCTACCGTGCTGCCCTTTTTAAGATTTTAGATAGGTTTAAGATTATGAATTGTTTTGAGAGGGTTGACACGGACAAGGCAGGAATTCTCCAGCCTGTAGCTGCCGGCAGGATATTCTGATCCCGGCGGCGTGGGGTGGTTTCAATGGGAATTCCCATTGACAGCGGCAGGAGCAGGGAATCCCGCCACAAGAGAACGGCGCAGCCAATTTCTCCTCGCTAGCAGCAGTCGCGAGTGGACATGCAATGAAGAATCCAGCCCAAGACGTTTCTGCTTGCAGGCGAAACCTGTACTGGGGGCCTTAAATGTAATCACTTATAAATCCAGTCAGTGAATCAGGGGGATCTGCTTTATCCAGAGCTTGTTTGAATGTGGATCCTACTCTCACAAGGAGCAGTTGAAGTGAACAGCAGAGATGCATTTACAGGGAAACTAGATAAGCACGTGAGGCAAGAATGGGACAGAGGAACCTGTTGGTGGTGGTAGATGAAGAAGGGGGGGGGATGAAACGGAAACACTGTCATAAAATTGTTGGGTTGAATAGTCTATTTCTGCACTGTAAATGCTTCGTAATACTGGTACATATGGAGCAATTTAATTGACATCCACCCTTTTTTCTTCAAGTGATCTTGTTAGGCTAACTCAAGCAGGGCTGCCTACCCTAACTACTCTGATTGTGCTCTACTGTAGTTTTTCTCCTGACCGCTCCAACATACACAGTTCGATGGAGTCTGGACACCTTCCATTACCTCACACAGGTGATTGTTTTCACATGTGAGTCAAGATGTTGAGTCTGGACAGGCAGTTCACATTTGATGGGTATCACAGCCAAGACAAATCCTGTGTTCATTGCCCAGCCAAATCCATGCATGCACACTTTCCAGCAGAAGTCACTGATATGCCCCTCCCCAGCTCAGGGCAATGAGACAATTGTACTTTTTGAAATTTATCAGACACAGGTGTCGACTTTTGCTGGGTAGGTCAACATTTATTTGCCCATCCCTAATTGCCCTTACGAAGGTAGTGGTGAACTGCTGCAACCCATGCGGTGCAGGTAAGCCAACCGTGCTGTCACGTTGGTGTGTGGGCTTGGAGGGGAACTTTCAGGTAGTGGTTTTTCCAGGCATCTACTGCTCTTATCCTAGGTGGGAGAGGCCATAGGCTTGGAAGGTTCTGTCAAAGGAGCCTTGGTGATTTGTTGCAGTGCACCTTGTTGATGGAACGCACTGCTGCCACTGTGTGTCAGTGGTGGATGGGGTGCCAATCAAGCAGGCTGCTTTGTCCTGGATGGTACTGAACTTCTTGAGTGTTGTTGGAGCTGCACTAATCCAGCTAATTCGAGAGCATTACATCACACTCCTGACTTGTACCTTGCAGATGGTGGACAGGCTTTGGGGAGTCAGGAGGCGAGTTACTCATTGCAGAATTCCCAGCCTCTGACTGGCTCTTGTAGCCACAGTATTTATGTGGCTGGTCTTGTTCAGTTTCTGGTCAGTGATAACCCCCGGAATGTGATCGTGCATCTGATACTATTCTACTCAGATCAAGCATGTCAGGATATTCTTACCTCAAGCCAGGATATCCTGGCCTTTATGGCTTAGTTCGGTTCTGGAAAAATGTAAGGAACTGCAGTTGAATAATGGGTTACATCTGAGTCCTTATGGTTCCTTCATGGTCACAGAACTGTGCGCAAACTCGAGCATTTACATTTTCATCCAGCCTTGTCACTGTTCCTGAATAACCTTGAACCAGAAGTGGCTAAATCTATTTAATAACAGCTTTGGTCCTGGATAAGCTTTTTTTTAATTCTTGACTGTGAGCATCTTGATGAAGTTAGCTTTGTCAATCCACGGTATCAGAAAGAAGTCACCATCTCTCCCAGCAAGACGAGAGCGACTCGACACGGAGACTACAAAACTGTCAAACAAGTGCAGGAGCAGATCTATCCTCCGGTTAGATGAATGTTGATCCAGTGAACGAAACCATTCTTGACCAGACTGTACGAGGCATCTTGTGCTCAATGGAGAAAGCTCTCTATTCCCTAACACTACTTCATTCAGCACTTAAGTCAGCTGTAATGTCATTAACAACGTATGTTTCAGAAAAAAATGTAAAAGTTGCAAGTTGTCAAAAAGACATTTGTCACATTTACAATGGTTGTGCCCAACATTTTTTTTTAACATATTTTATTACAAACATGTATCAAAAGAGATTACAGCGAACAAACACCCTGTGCTCAACATTTTACTGTAATCTTTGATGGAGTGCGTTATATCCCTAAACTGCAAGTTATGAAAACCTATTGATGCATAATGTGCCTAATTCCTATTTAGAAGCATGTCAGCAGTGGTATTAGAAGGAGGTCTGCACTATGATTACACATTCTGTTATTGAACTACAATCAGCACGAATCAATTATTGGATAATTACTAGATGAGAATAAATTGTTGTCTCATCTCACAAGTTAGTGTAAGCATGACAATCTACATGTCATTTCATGGAGGTGTTGTGATGTCTTATTATTATGCATTCCAATAACTGCACCCCTCCCCCCGTCCCTTTCCCGGGCCTAGTTTTTGTTTGCAAACTATGAATGTGATTAGTGCTCCAGCATTTTAAGTCTGGAACCACTTAGATGGCCAAATGTAGAAGCAATCAGCTGCTACAGTTATGTATGTAAGTGTTATAGACTTGTTGTTGTCACAAAGAGAAAAAGTAGTAGAGATGTCACACTCTTAAGTTTGTTAGATCGACACGGTAGCACAGGGGTTAGCACTGTTGCTCCACAGCGCCAGGGACCTGGGTTTGATTCCCGGCTTGGGTCACTGTGTATGTAGAGTCTGCACGTTCTCCCCGTGTCTGTGTAGGTTTCCTCCGGGTGCTCCGGTTTCCCCCAAGTCCCGAAAGACGTGCTGTTAGGTGCAACAAAAACAGAAAATACGGGACAATCTCAGCCGGTGTGACATCATCTGTGGAGAGAAAAGGGAGTTAACGTTTCGAGTCTGGATGGCTCTTTGTCAAAGCTTGTCCACACAATTTATATTGTTGCAATCCCTTTGGACACCGATAACTTTAAAAATAAATTTGAACTCCCAGCTTAAAGGAATCACACAATGAGATTTCAAGTTTGAAGACTTTTACTGTAACAATAAATCAATCAACTTAAACTAAACTTTATTTAGTAGGCAATTAATACTAGTCTAAACTACAGTAAGAAGTCGTACAACAACCAGGTTAAAGTCCAACAGGTTTCCCCAACTAGAAGGGAATGTTCCCTTCCAGTTGGGGAACACATTCAGCAGTCAAGGGGCATTCAGTCTCTGATGTTCGGGTAGTGTTCTCCAAGCAGCGTTCAGGACGCACGACAACACAGAATCGCCCAGCAGAAACTGATCGCACAGCAGGAGTACGGCCTCAACAGGGACCTGGATTCAGTTTCCCTACATTCACCCCGCCACCACCTGGCCTGGGCTTGCGAAATCCTACCAACTGTCCCTGGCTTGAGACAATTCACACCTCTTTAACCTGCGATTATCCCTCTCTTCAGTTGCACCGTCTGGACCTGTAAAGACCTAATTACCTGCAGAAACTCGCATTCAAAGGTATCATCTTGCATCATTGACTTTGTCTATAGATATGTTTTGTGGGAACCCACCTCTTCACTCACCTGATGAAGGAGCTACGCTCCGAAAGCTAGTGATTCCAAACAAACCTGTTGGATGTTAACCTGAATGTTGTAAGACTTCTTACCGTGCCCACCCCAGTCCAATGCTGGCAATCTCCACATCAAGTCTAAACGACAGAAAATATATTTCTTTTTTTAAATATAATTTTTATTGGAAGAAAATATATTCTTATTGAAATTTTAACACACCAAAACCTAATGACGCATTATTCTTAAACGCATGCCTCTGCAATCTTATAGGAAACAGTCCAAAGTTACTCCAGCTTTCAATGTCTTCACCTCTCCCAATTTCACTGAATTGTAATGTCCAGTGACCATCAAAGGTCCTTTCCCTTAATGGTCCGGGAAATCACAAACCAACCTCGAGCAGCATGGTTCATTCCAATGATTCCTTCCATTGGTCACACCAGGACACATATTCCAGTATTCTTAAATTTCCACAGGTTTGCGTCTTCAGCCAGAAAATACCTTCCCACCAGCATTCTGTCGATTGCTAACAGAGAGAATCAGCCTTTTCCTCCCTTCTGGTGTAGCAACTGCTGCTTCTGTCTGTCTCTCTCACTCCAGGACTGTCTCTCCCTTTCTGTCAGTGTCCAGGGTTTTATTTTGCCCAGACTATCTGCAGTCTGTCCAAAGCAGATCCTTCACCTGATGAAGCTGGTGATTCGAAACAAACCTGTTTGACTTTAACCTGGTGTTGTTAGACTTCTTACAAAGAAAGAACAGTTGACAACATATTTAATGGAGGCAATGGGGATCTCACCCATTGACTGGAGAATGAGTGAGAGCCCTACGTTGCCTTTTTTCAGGAAGGCCTACCGAATTAACTGCTGCGGCAGCCCTTCCCCAGGATTAATGATTCCGAGGCATTCCTGGCCCACCAAGAGTTGTTGGCCGATCGCAGGCTGGCAGCTCCTCATTGCACAGCAGGGCCACTGGAGCCTGGCAGGGTGAGTGTGGCAGGAAGAATGATCATGGGGGTTGGCAGCAGGGGAACAGGATGGCTCTCAGAAAGGCTTCCCTTTCCTGATGCTGGGTTCCAGAGGACTTGTGAGCAAGGGGACTGCTGGAAGTCCCGGACGCAACAGCAACAGGGTTCTTTTTCAGGATTTTTGCATGATGAGACCCTGCTTGTGGGTTGAAGACCTTAAGTTGGCGTCAATTGGTGGCAGGAAGGGAAGGCAGCCCACTGGCTGTCCCACCATGGACTTAATCAGGGCAGAGGTGGGAAGACAATGGGGTCTCCACCTGCCACATTCCCGCCTGATTAAATGCCCCTTTGCCACCAAATTCCGCTCTCTGTGGTCATGTGTAAAAAATAGCACTTAGCGTTTCAGTAATCTTGACCTTGGGCCCCCTGTTCCCATGTAACTGTAATATCCTGGCAGACGAGCAACCACCAAGGTTGATTAACCAATAACACTTTATTCAACTAAATAACTATATACAGAGATGGGGATGGAGATAAAAGTTTACCATGTTCCAAGACATTGGCAGCACGGTAGCACAAGTGATTAGCACTGTGGCTTCACAGCACCAGGGTCCCAGGTTCGATTCCCTGCTGGGTCACTGTCTGTGCGGAGTCTGCACGTTCTCCCCATGTCTGCGTGGGTTTCCTCCGAGTGCTCCGGTTTCCTCCCACAGTCAAAGATGTGCGGGTTAGGTGGATTGGCCAGGATAAATTTCCCTTAGTGATGTAAAAAGGTTAGGAGAGGTTACTGGGTTATGGGGATAGGGGGGGGGAGTAAGGGTTTAAGCGGGTCAGTGCAGACTCGATGGGCCGAATGGCCTCCTTCTGCACTGTATGTTCTATGTAAATCTATGTAAATTCTCAACTAACTGGGACGCCCATGCTCAGCCCTCCAGGTTTGTGCGCTCCAGATCATTAGCCTATCTGGTTACCTGATCCTCCGGAACTCACCCCATAAAGTAGCACGTTACCACAGGTTACCTTCACAGCATCCCCCTCTTCGAGGGCATTTTGTTTTACCTTAAATTAAAAGAGACAGTCTAAAACATAACCACCTTATAAAAGATTGCATGCATAACATATTTGTTTCCAGTTGTCCATACATTGACCCAGGGGAACCACACTGTACCTCGAATCCAAAGAACAACCATTTTCCACCATGGCCAGATGTTTGTGGCTTACTGGAATCCAATCGAAAAAAGAAAACCAATATAAAAGTATCAAAAAGTAACACAAATTAAAACCTCTTGGTTATTATTGTCAAAAGTTCTCATTGCACCCAGAGAAAGGAATAATTCATAATAAATTCTAAGTTTTGTCAATAGGGTACGCTTTTCTGCAAGTGTCACACTTTTATCCTGTGTGCTAATTCAGAAATGAAAAGAACGATTAGCAATGCTCTGAATCATGGAAGCTCTATGGACGGTTTTACTAGGAGATATAATATAAGTTGTTGTTGAGTTTTCAAAGTGGTTCTCCCTTTGAACCAATGGCTATAAATAAAGAAAAAGAGACACCTGCTCTTCCAGAACTTGGCTTTAACTTTTTTGTAACCCAAATGTTGAACAAGCTAAACTGGCAGTTCAGTGATCAGTGCTTAAATCTGCAGTGCTCCGTCCTCTTTTTGATGCTAAAACAACATCAGGATGCAGAGAAACCATGCGCCTGCCCTAAAGGCTCTGTTCAGACCATTTTTATATCCTCCCTGCTTTAATGCAGTAGTGCATTGTTTTTTATTCTGGAATGCAGAGCATTGTATTTGTAGAGTGAAGTACTTTGGCCATTTCTCGCTGGCGCTTAATGAGTAATGCGGGTTCAGATGCCTGAACAGGGCTTGCAGACATCTGGCTCTGACAGTCCTAGCTGAGGTAGATGAGAGATGGCTTTTGAGCGTTAATAACTACAGAAAAATAAATCTGCCATTTTCACATCAAAATAATGCATTTCATACTGCATAAAAGCTGACACTGATGTGCTTATCTATGCTAGAAGCTGAATACTGTTTGTACAGAAGACTTGCACCATTTATATGCTTACTGTACCTATCTGTGATGATAGACACACCAATACTAGGTCTTCCATCACCAACACAGCTTCTAATACTCACAAACATTGGCCCCTCTGCTATGCTGGTGTACAATTTGTCTAGTTTACAGCATATAGTTGTCTAGAAGCTGACACTCGCGTCTCATGGGGAGCACATGGGTAACTGTTAGCCCATTGTATGCTGTGTATAAAGTAAATAAAGTCGCCATAGTCCCAGATGACCAAAGGCTGCTTTCCCTTTTGAGGGGAAGAGCTGCCTGGTGGTGATTTAACCTGAGGGTCACCACACCTCACAAGGTGGAGAAGGTGGGTCCTTCATGAAAAACCTCAGCCGGTATGGGAATTGAGCCCTCGCCGCTGGCTTCGCTCTGCATCACAAACCAGCTGTCCAGCCAACTGAGCTAACCAGCCCCCAACTGTACTTACTTTACTTTAACCGTATATATATAGAAGGGTGCTGTCTACTCCATGCCTATCTCTGCAACCTCCTCCAGCCCAATGATCTCTGAGATCTTGGCACTCTCTACTCCCCCAATTCTGGCCTCTTATACCGTGCTTGTGTGAAGTGCCTTAGGATGTTTTACTGTGTATGGTGATTTTTAGATGCTTCTGCTGACATCCCCTGGGTTTGGAATCTGTGAGGCTCCACAAATTATTGTGCCCCCTCCACCCCCACCTGCTGACTCAACCATTGGGACAGGAGTCAGTATGTTCTACTCTGACTGAAGTCGGAGGTGTGGATTGGAGCCTTGTCCAATTCCATGTGCCCATTCTCCATGATCCACCCACGTTTCCCTGATAACGCAGAGTTAGAGAGTACCTTTCTGCACTTTTGTATGGTGCTGAATGATCAATACAAGGCTATTCCTATTTAAACTGACAGATTGGGCTAACAGGCCACTGATGAAGACTTTGAAGACTCCTCCCGCAAGACTTTGTTCTTGTCATGTTTCATGTTGGTGGCCACTCTTTCCATGGAGCTGGTTATCAGCTCAAAGGCCTGAGATATCATGGCAATCATGCTGGAGACGGCCTCTTCCAATCTCTCTCCAGTGACGCGCAGTGCATCTTGAAATGCTGAAGGAACCTCACATATTTTCTGCTGCTGCTCCTGAATTGCCCTCTTTGTTGGTGTCCCTGAGGCTCAGCATCTGTGTCCAGCTAAGGGGAACTTGAAGGATTCTGCACCCACTGATGTCCCTATCTCCAAAACCTGCTCCTGCTCCTACGTGATTTGCGTCTCGCCACGTGACAACCTATCTACCTACCCTGGAGGCCCCACCGAGGCGTGCACTGAGCTGGTGATGGGATGTGTGCGCGTAAGCACCGGCTCTTGGAAAGAGCACCTTACCCAAGGTCAACACCTCCACCCTATCCCCACAACCCAGTAACCCCACCTAACACTAAGGGCAATTTTGGACACTAAGGGCAATTTATCATGGCCAATCCACCTAACCTGCACATCTTTGGACTGTGGGAGGAAACCGGAGCACCCGGAGGAAACCCATGCACACACGGGGAGGATGTGCAGACTCCGCACAGACAGTGACCCAAGCCGGAATCGAACCTGGGACCCTGGAGCTGTGAAGCAATTGTGCGATCCACAATGCTACCGTGCTGCCCTAATCATAATCAGCAGTTGCCCCAAAGTGCTTTGCAGCTTATGAAGTACTTTTCAAGTGTAGTTCATGTTGTGATGTAGGAAATGCGGAAGCCAATTTGCACACTGCATGCTCTCACAAACAACAATTTGATCCGAACCAGATAATTTCTTCATGTGATGTTGATTATGGTGTACATTTCTGGGACATTGGGAGTTACTCCCCTGTCTTCAAAATCGTGCCATGGAATAATTTATCTTTTTATGTTCATCTGAGAGGGCAGATGGCCTCACTTTTACTAAAATTCTCTTTTCCTGGTGACACCCTCTTCAATCTCCTCTCTGTTCCCCTCTCTAATGGGATCACATCCATCCGGTAATGTAGTGACCAGAACGGTATGCAGTGCTTTCGCTGCAGTATGTTTTAGAATATTCGAGCATAACCTCCCTGGTCTTCTTCTCTATGCCTTGGCCAATCAAGCCAAAAATCCCATTTCCGTTCTTCACCACGTTACCTCCCTGTCCAGTCACCTTCAAGGATCTGTGGACGTGCAGTTAATGTCCCTCTGTTCCTCTATATTTCTCCATATTCTACCATTTAATCTCTTGCCTTGTCTGTCCTCCTTGAACGTGTTACCTCACACTTCTCCAGATTGAACTTAATTTGCTACTTTCTTGCTAATCTGACCAATCTATTGATATCACAGAATTTACAGTGCAGAAGATGGCCATTCAGCCCATCGAGTCTGTAACGGCCCTTGGAAAGAGCACCCCTTTTATGCACCCACTTCCAACCTATCTCCGTAACCCAGTAACCCTACGTAATCTTTTTGGACTCTAGGACAATTTAGCATGACCAATCCACCTAACCTGCACATCTTTGGACTGTGGGAGGAAACCGGAGCACCCGGAAGAAACCCACGCAGACACAGGGAGAACGTGCCGACTCCGCACAGACAGTGACCCAAGCCGGGAATCGAACCTGGAACCCTGGAGCAGTGAAGCAACTCTGCTAACCACTGAGCTACCCTGCTGCCCCCTTCCTATTGCCTACACTATCAGCCACGCAGACAATTTTCATACCATCTACAAGCTTCATAATCACGTCCACGCACGCCTAAGTCTGCATTATCAGCATATACCCCAAACGCCAAATTTCCTGGACTGAGCTCTGTGGAATTGCAGTGAAAGCAACCTTCCAATCACGAAAATACCTGCCAACCATTGCCCTTTGTTTCCTGCACTTGTGGAGAAAAAACAGAGCCAATTGTAGAATTATCATGTAATTTCCTCTTGCACCCTATGAATTTCTAATTGTCTGACCAGTCTGCCATGTGAGACTTTGTCAAAAAAAAAATTTTTTTAATCACGTAAGCTACATCAGACACGCTCACTGGCAAAGGCCCCAAATCATCTTTCCAGTTAAAACAGCAATTGGCTTGTCCTTCAACTCTGAAGAGTCATACAGACGCGGAACGTTAACTCTGTTTCTCTCTCCTCAGATGCTGCCAGACCTGCTGAGTCTATCTGGCACTTTCTCTTTTTATTTCAGATTTCCAACATTCACAGTGTTTTGCCTTTATTTACTTGTTGGTTTGGAGTACTGTACTCACTGCTCATGAGGCAGTCTCCTCTATTCGGGATCAAAGGCAGATTGTTTTTGTAAAATTCATGGCATGTGGGTGTTGCTGATGAGGTCAACATTTAATGCCCATCTTCGAGAGGTTGGTGCGTTGCCTTCTTGAACCACCAGTCCATCCAGCACACCTACAGTGTGTTTGGAACGGCGTACCAGGATTTTGACCCAGTGAAGGAACAGGGATATAGTTCCAAGTCCGGATGGCGTGTGGCTTGGAGTGGGACAGGCGGGTAGGAATGCTCCCAGGCACCTACTGCCCTTGTATGTCTTGGAGGTAGTGGTCGCAAGTTGGAAGGTGCTGTCAGAGGACTCTTGGCGAGTTGTTGCAGCACAGATTGGTTCAGCGTTTGGTCCATTCAGTCAGCGAGAGTGATGCTAAGCTCACAGTCA
Organism: Scyliorhinus canicula; assembly: GCF_902713615.1. Classification (NCBI taxonomy): domain Eukaryota; kingdom Metazoa; phylum Chordata; class Chondrichthyes; order Carcharhiniformes; family Scyliorhinidae; genus Scyliorhinus; species Scyliorhinus canicula. Next base: position 14,420,130 of record NC_052154.1, on the reverse strand, counting down.
CCTGCCATTTTAATTCTTCCTCCCACTCTGACCTCTCTGTCCTTGGCCTCCTACACAGTTCCTTTGAAACTCGAGAAACCGCACCTAACCTTTCATCTTGATACTTTACATCCTTTCAGACTTGATGCTGAGTGAAACCAATACCTCTGTCCAGTGCTCTCTCTCAGTCACACGATAATCCAAGCGTTCCCATGCGGGCTGTACAAAGTGAGCCCCTTTAAGATACCATGCAGGCACGGCCATGCAACAAAACTTAAAGGGACCACACTTGAACAAGGAAGCGTTGCCTCTTTCTCCATATTATTTTTGTTTTTGGATGACAGCTGTTGGTGATGATTCTGCCTTACCATTTATACCTTCTCTCAACACATCTTTTGTTCCATTACTTAGTTCGCTTCCATATTATTTAGCCTTGCACCGTCATGCCTTTTGTCCGTTAATCTGTCCTGTCTTTTACGCGATCACAGACCTTCCCTTTTCTTCTGTATCACCTCACCTCTACCTTAAAAACTGTTGCAACTGCTGCTCCCAGTTCTGACTCAGGTTTGTTGACCTGCAACGTTAATTAATTGCCTCTCTCCTCAGATGCTGCCAGAACTGCCCAGTATTTCCAGCATTTCCTATTTTTAATTTCCACAGTATTCTGCTCCAGAATCTGTGTTACTGGGTGTGAATTTAATTATTTTTTAAACTCATTGTTCAAAACTGGCAAACCTCAGTTTATTGAGCTAAACTTCCTTAAAATGGCAATCAGTGCTGGATTGCCACCCTGTGCCCAATTGATTGGGTAAATTTTTTTCCCAACCGGTCTTGCCTGACTTTCCGACTGAGGCTGGGCAAGATCCAGGCATTGCAGGTTGTCGCGAAGCTTAGCGTCGAAGTTCAGGAGAGTCAGTGAAGGAAGCCATGCCCCCAGGTAAGTTTAAAAGTTCATTGGACGACACGGTAGCACAGTGGTTAGCATTGTTGCTTCACAGCGCCAGGGTCCCATGTTCGATTCCAGGTCCCAGGGTCCCAGGTTCGACTCCCGGCTTGGGTCACTGTCTGTGCGGAGCCTGCACCTTCTCCCCGTGTCTGCGTGGGGTTTCCTCCGGGTGCTCCTGTTTCCTCCCGCAAGTCCCGAAAGACGTGCTGGTTAGGGGAATTGGACATTCTGAATTCTCCCTCTGTGTACCCGAACAGGTGCCGGAATGTGGCGACTGGGGGATTTTCACAGCAACTACATTGCAGTGTTAATGGAAGCCTACTTGTGACAGTAATATAGATTATTATTATTATTATTAAAAGGTCCTTGACAGGCCAGGGGAGAAGGTAAGTGTGCAAAGTAAGTGGGGGGGGAGGGGGGGGGTGTTGGGCCGAGGGCGGGAGGTTGATGTCACATCTTGGGTGATGTCACGCCTTGGATTCAGTCCAGTCAGGTCTGGTGGGCTGGGAGGTTGAGCACAGGGTGGGGAGATGTCCCGTGCAGGCATGGGGAATCCTGTTAGGAGGTGGGTAGCGGGAAGCTCCGAAGGTGGGGGGGGGGGGGGGGGGGGTTGTCCTGTGGGGAGGGGGAGTCCATTATGGGCTGGAGGGGTGGGGGTTGGTCGGTTTGGGTCTGCACAATATTCACCCAGTGGTATTAATTCTTCGAATTTTTGCTGTTGAACTGTTGGTGCAACCCAATTGGAACCATGCAAAGTTTGAATTCAAATCTCACTTTCAAATGGTTCCCAGTGCAGTGCACTTGCCCAGGGGAATTTGCACTTCTGGCCAATTGCTGTGCAAACCCTTACCTGGGAACTTCCAAAGGGGGTTCCCCAGCTCATGATTGGGGTACCCCCAGCACAATCCAGTACTGGCGATCTCGGAAGTTAAGGCCCAGTTTAAGTTTTAAATGCAGAATTGAATTGTCTCATACTTTTCCAATTTATTTATTTTAATTTTATGCTCCTCTACCTGTCCTTCGTATCTGTTGGGCCGACTGAGAAAGTCTTGGCACACCTTAGTTCATAGGTGGAATTATAAACCTGTTGTGTGGATTTTAGGTATTACGACAAAACAACTTGCAAGGAAAAGGTCACATTTCTGATTCATTGCATTCCAGTATAAACATAGCCATTTTGAGTGTAAATTACGTAATATTTGTAGTAACACAGTAACCTAATTAAACTGACCTGTTAGGTTTGCAAAGTCTGAAGGTCACTAGCTTCCTGTGTCATAAGTTATGTGGCCAGACAGTGACAAAAAGATGACTAAATTAGTACATAAACTTGTCTTCATTTTCTCAGAAACTAATGTACTATCAATCTGATCGACACAAGATTTCCATTCTTTTAACTGACAAGTGTTATTTTGTTCTTTTTTAATGTCAAATTGCCACAGTGATATGCATGTTTTTTTATCCCACGCCTTATCAACATCCGTGGCATATTACTGTATAGGCACCATTGTACCACATCTAATATGCACGTTGAAAATGATTTTTGACATTCTTTGTTGCACATCTGCCTCTTTTTTTTTCGTTTGAATGCATAGAAAAGATCATTTGAGAGTTAAGATCAGTGAGAGTTCAGTGCCTGGACACGGTCAGGTAATTGAATATTTCTATATTGTGATTCGAGAACTTTGCAATTAAATTATGTCACAATCTATGCACAACATTTGCCTCAGGTAAAACTATTTCAAATTCACATACGTCATCTTGAAAACGGAAGCCGGTGTGTGATAGTTTGAATTTCTAATGAAGGAAGTTTCCATTTTGCACCCTGCGTTTTCTTTTATTCCTGCTGAGCATGAATCTATTAATCGATGTTTACGAGGTAACAGCTCCTAAATTCTGATATTTGATGTGCTAAAGCCACGTCACTGAAGTTGGCAGTTCCTTTGGGCAAGACCTTTTCCTTATTTCCTATCCAGTGTTGTTTGGGCCTGCATCAGCTTTTCACGTCTGATTGAGGTTTAGATGGAGAAAATATTTTTTTCCCCCAGAAATAAATTATAACCAAAGAAATTTTCCTTTGGTCGAAGTGTGGGAGTGACTTTGCAAATACTTCATTCAGCACATTCAGGTGACATTCAGCACTTGCTATTTTTCTCAAATTCCAAAAGAGCACATGTACCATTTCTCCAGGAATATTGATCATTGGAAATACTCCTTGTGTTTTTATGATGTTAACAAACAGCTACCAAGAAACCTCCCCACCATTTCCTCATGGGTTTCACGCATGCCCATGCTGACCATTTTATCCCACTTAAAAAGTACTCAATTGGCTGTCCCAATGCTATTCAAGGCACTGTGTCAATACAAGCTTATTTCTTTCTGACTTTCTCTTGTCTTTCTGTCAAGCCTGTCTTCCTTTCAAATCTTTTCCTTTCAAGTCAAGCCTTTCCTTCACTGGTGTCATTTATCGTTAGTCATGGATAAAGAAGGTCTTACCACCCATCTCAATTCTACACCCACCTAGAAGACCCTATGCCTTCCCCCATCGTCATCACAACTATGTCTGGAATTGCCCCAGAGCTTTACTCAGATCTGGAAACAAAGCAATGTTCCTGATAACAGTTGCCACGATGTTTAGCTCAACCTGGAGTTCCATTTTTTCACCTTAGGAAGCATAAGTAATTGAAGAGATTGGCGGAGAGAATTTTTTGAATTTTAGTGCTATTTTTATTCGGATGCTTCAAGTCCTGTAGGCCCTGACTCGTGCCTCTTTCCCTGAGCGAAGAGCAGCCAGACTGTTCCTAGGCGACTGGTAAAGCTCCTTCCTGTCCAGGAGATATGCTTCTACCACCCAGTTTGGTTACTATCTGATCTGATTGTGTCCTTTGTTGTCTTCCACCCTTTTATTGGAGCAGCCATTTGCCACCTTCTCTAATGCCCATTCCAGATCAGAAAAATGGTCGAGAGGGCAAAACCTCACCTTATGCATGGTGCTCAAGTGGCATTTTGCTATTTTCTGTTCTTCCCATCGCTGTCCCAATATTAGGGAACACAGGAGCAAAATATATTTTCCTACCACTGATCAATATCACTCACCCATAACTTCATCAATTGAGTAATTTGTTCACATTTTATTTTCAGTTCTCTCCCTTTATCCACACTGCACCTCCCCGCCCGCCAACTTATCTGTGCCACATAAGGAATATCACTTTTTAATGTTGGCGCATAACCCTGCCGGACGAGTCACACGTATTGATTGGTGGGCTTCCATATCAGTCACCTGGGACTCTACCCCGTGACAGTGGAATCAGTTCTCCTGGGTGGCTAGAAAGTGATCACTTCCTTTACATGGGCAAGTTAAATGAGTTCACCTTCACACATCAGGCAAGCATACTGATTAATTATAGATCATTCTATTATGAACTACCTGCAGGATAGACACACAGCTTCTGAATCTAAATGACCTTCCTATCCAAGTGAATGGTTAACCTAAAAGGTGCTCAGTTAATGATTTTGCAGTTTCAGAATGTAGAATTGTTGGGATATATATTTTCCCTTTTCTTTCCACAGTTCCATCTTGCAGATCACTGTTTGCCTGGGAGGAAGGGGGCATGTCGTGGTGCACGGTGTTAGTGGTTTAATTCTCAATTCGGGATAACCCTCAATCCCGTCCCAAAATTCTGCTATCTGGACATGAGGGTCAGCCTTGGGAAGTGAGCAGTTTGGTGAAGCGGGTGTGTTCATGTTTACCCTGATTGTGTCAAAAATAAGGGGAAATAATAAAAAGATTGAATCCAGAAGTAAAAATACATTGCAATTTTAAACTTCTATGGGGTCCTCATTCTGAATTGCTTTCCTTTGCCTCTTTTATCGTTCAACCACGTAGAACCTAGCGATTGGTTAAGAGGGGGATCATTCCCTCAGACCCACCCCAGTGCTGATCCCCAGTGAGGGGAGTGGGAAGGTGGGGAGTGGGAAAGTTGCTTTTGTCTTTTTCTTCTCCCTCCGCGCCTCGTCAGCCGTGGCTCAGCGGACAGGCGCTGGAGTTCAAATCCCACTCCAGTGCCTTGAGCACAAGATGCAGGTTGACAGTCCAGAGGGCGTGATGCGCCATCAAAGGGACATTCTTTCAGATGCCCTTCTCAGGTGGACAGAAGGAAAGATTGTGGCACTCTTCTGAAGAAGAGTAGGGACGTAATTTTCATTTTCAACGGAAAACTGTGGCCATTCTCACATTGCTATTCATGGGATCCTGCTGTGTGCAAAATGGCTGCCGCGTTTTCGAAATTACTACAGTGGCTAAGCTTCGAAGGTTGGCTGTAAAGGGATTTAGGGGTTTTTATGTTATGAAGGGTGCTACATCAATGAAAGTCTTCCTTTTCCTTCTGCATTGAGAACTTGCTGAGATTCTGCTTCTTGTGCTCGTGCCTCCCGAGGGCACAGCAGCACGAGATGAGATGGTGAGTGTGCAGGCAGTGTCCGACACAATCTGTGACACAGATAAATGAAACTGGTGGGAAACCGCTGTGTTCTGCAGTCCCTTTACCAGAAGCCAGCATTAATATAAATACACCGTATTAACACTTGTTCTCCTCTGTCAGGATATAAATTAAGTCTGCAGGTGTTCAGAAAAGCTTACCCTTGGTACTAATTAAGCCATGATAATTAGGTTTGTTAATTTTATCCCTGTAAGCTTGCAGCCCAGAAACACAGATTGCCTCCATGGAAGGGCTTTTAAGAATGCTCAAAGATCACTCAGTCGTTTATGCCCCATGCAGAGACCTAGTCGAGAATTTTGAAATGGATCCACTAAGGGGGAATAATGAACATCTCAAAATATAAGTTGTTAAACGACATATATGGGGAAATAAAAAAAAAAGAGGGTTCACGTCTGGTTACAGCAAGGTACAGTAACAGCGTGGGGCGAGGTGACAAAGGAGAAAGGCTGATTAATTACCACAAGGATAGGGAGCTGCTACGCCTCAGTCAGAATGAAGCTTTTGCATGTTGCCCACCTCCACAGGAGGCTATGGCGAGAATGAAGAAAGGATTGAGGAGCGAGGGGGGGGAATGTACAGAAGAGAGGGGTTGTAGCATACTGCAGTGTCAGTTAGCCGATTGTAGAGTTGTTCATCATTCCATCCCTGGCGACCATTGGCAAGGTCCAGGCTCAAGCTGTATAGGGAGCAGGAACCCTGACATGGGCCTCCAAATTTCTCCAGAGCTCGCTGAGGCTGCAACCCATATGCCACCATTAACCATCAAACTTTGGTCCACAGGGAACTTGACGACAATAAGGCTCAGTGTTTCTTTCTTGACTGAAAATGCCCACACATTTTTTGCTTGCAAATGTGTGCTGCTAACCACACTGTAATCAGTGGGTGTTGCGTAATAAATACAAACTAATGTCTGCAATTTAGTGCAACTTACACTTATACAACAGTATATTACTGTGCACATACAATGGGACTGTTTTGATACACAGAGCTGTTAATTAAATTGTGCGCATGCAGAGATATATATGTACCTCTTTATTTTTACATAATACAAACTGGCCAGTGTGGATGTAATAATAAAAATTCACTATTGATCTCTATTAGTCTCCACAGTACTGTGAGAGGGATCCGCTTCATTTGGACACGCATCTCCCGGTGTAATATTAATTCTTAATTAATTTTCTTCAAATCAATTTTCAAGCATCTTACCATAAACAATATTTCACTTGTGTAAATTAATCTTTTTTGATCTCTACTTGGGTGAAGTAACCATTTCACACTAATCATTGATCATAGCTTTTGAATAAATATTGGGAATTGTACACAGTAGTACACGGGAAAGCTGTGAAATTAAGCCAATCCTGTGCCTGTGTCCCCCACTTTCCCTTTCTTACTCATAGAATCACATAATTGACAGTGCAGAAGGAGGCCATTCGGCCCATTGAGTCTACACCAACTCTTGGAAAGAGCACCCTACTTAAGCCCATGCCTTCACCCTATCCCCGTAACCCTGTAACCCCACCTACCCTTTTGGACACTAAGTCCCAATTCACCTAACCTGCACACTGGGAGAAAACTGGAGCACCCGGAGGAAACCCACACAGACACAGGGAGAAAGTGAAAACTCCACACAGACAGTGGCCAGAGGCTGGAATTGAACCCCGGGTCCCTGGAGCTGTGAGGCAGCAGTGCTAATCACTGTGCTGCCTCTGTGCTTTCTCCATGTTACTGCTTCTCTTTCTCCGTTACTTTTTTTAGCTATTGTTGTCTATTTTCTTTCTTCTGAATATTCCCTCTCTCTCTCTCTCTCTCTCTCTCTCTCTCTCCCCCTCTCCCCCTCTCTTCCCCCCCCCCCCCCCCCCCCCCCCCCGGCCCCCCTTTCTCTCCTGTAGATATTAACTCCTTGCTGAGTTATAGTCCCACAGATACAGGATGCTTCTTTGGCATATCACGCAACTGCCCATTATTAACAGGGTAGCCTTGACACCGCACTATTCAATTATGGGTGGGGAGGAAAAGGAGCATCACAGCCAATCTCGATTCTGTCATCGTATGCAGAGTTCCAGGAAATTGGAAAGGGGTGGGGATAGAGGGGGGCTAGAGGTGGCCACTGCATAATTATCAGCAGTCGCGATCTTAGCCACCTCTGTAACCCAGAGGTGCGAATGGTTAATTGGAATAGCTCTACCTGTGTTGTGACTGAAGTCAGCTTACTGACCATGAAGAGACTGGAAATTTAAGTCTTTTCCTTTGTATCCGTAGGTTAGCTGCTCTGTCTCTCGCACATCCTCGCTCTGTCTCTTCCCCCTCCTACTCTCCTTTCCCCTCTTCCTCTCTCTTTATCTCCCCCTCTTTCTCTCTGCTGCCTTGTCCTTCTTCCCTCTCCTCACTCCTTCCCACTCTCTCTCCTTCCCCCATTTTTCTCCTTCTCTCACCTTATCTGGCTCCCTTCCCTCTCTCTCTCTCTCTCACACACTCATTCGCTCTCACATTCTCTCTCTAGCTTTCTGTCTCCCCCCCTCTCCCCATGCCGATTTATTTTCATTTTCTCTTTCTCTTGCTTTTTGCCCCTCTCCAATGCTTGCAGTTTCTATTTGCCTTTCCTTTTTTTGCATTCTCCTTTCTTTTATCATTTCCCTTCCTCTCACTCTAATTTTGTTGTGTACCCATTTCAATGTTTCCTGTGCTCTCTTTCTGTTGATTTTTTATTTGCTCCCTGACTTTTACTTTGTACATGCTGCCGCTGTTTGTGTCTCTAGTTGTGTTCCGTCTCTCCCTGACATACCCTTGTTTCTCTCACTCAAATTCATTCTGCATGTTATCTCCCACCTCCCGCATTATCCTCCCTGCCTATTTCAGCCTCTGCTTTTGTTGCTCTCTTACTTCTAAATCTATGGGCTTTTTGGAGTGAGACAAAATATACAACATTTATTTTGCTGCTATTGAAGTCGGGCGGTGATGCTGAGAATGAGCAGGAAACTGCTTCAAGTTAGTCTTGTCGAGGTGGAGTAGGATTGCACCATTTGACTGTGCCTTCTGTGGATGTTCAATCGCATTTACTGTGCCTTATTTTCTTGGAGAAGTGTTGCGATAGGTCACTATTGGCATCCCACCATGTCTGTGATCCCAGCGGAAAAATGGGGACCAATGATTTCTTGTGTCCTGGTGTGGAGAGACGGAGAAGGCATGCGTGAATTCTTTGCTCGGGACCATATCACATCCACGCTGTAAAGAGTCTCAACATTAGAAAAACATCAGGAACATCGCAGTGTGGACAAGCGTGGTCGATTCCGTAGCACAGTTAGGGACAAATGATTGGCCTTACAGCAGTTAACAGTGAACATTGTGAAATGCTACACTGAGAAGGCAATGAAAATGTATTTAGGGTGCAGACAGTTTCCTCTGACATTGTTCCGTTCACTATTTTTACAAAATATAAATTTAGAGTACCTAATTATTTTTTTCCAATTAAGGGGCAATTTAGCATGGCCAATCCACCTAACCTGCACAACTTTGGGATGTGGGGTGGACTAATCTGATTAATACTACACTCCTGTATGTTTCACCCGATGCAGGTGTCCATGTATTTACATTGTGGACCTTGTGTTGCCCTATTACGTATTTTCTTTGCATGTACGGAATGGTCTGTTTGAGCTGCACGCAGAAAAATACTTTTCACTGTACCTCGGTACACATGACAATAAATAAATCCATACAAACCCACGCAGACTATTTTAATATGCCTATTTTAAAATAAAATAAGTGGCCTATTGCCACCATTGACAGGTCAAACAAGCTAGCGGTGTATTAAAGAGAAACTTTGCATTGCAACTTTGCACGCAGTGGGCTGGATTTTACATCCCTCCACCCCGCCAGATGTGCTTTTTGGCAGTGGGGGGGGCACATAAAATCCTAAGGGTGCCCAGCCCACTACCTTCCTGCCCATCTGTGAGCTGTTCCCCCAGAAGGCGATGAGTGTGCATATGCTAATATCAACAGCCCTCCTGCCATATTTAATTAATAGATTAATTGTCAATTGAGCTCGTTATTCAGCCAGTTGCCTGGAATATTATTCTGCTCACTCCATAATATGGTTCGCATATGCATGGGAGTGGGAATGGCCGTTTTTTGAGGTCAAGTTGAAAGAAGGTGAGAAAGAATGTGAAGCAGACCCCACCCCTTCATTCCTCACCCCCTGCCCTTCAAAACCTGCTCCCACTCCCCTCCCCCTTCCTGGGCTCTTTGATCCCTCTCCAGGCTAAACAGCAAGGACCTGCGTGTCTCCAACAGCCGTCGCTCTTCCTTGCAGTCCCAGCAATGCCCACTCCTGAGCTCTGGTACTGCCTTCTAATCAGATTGGCCAATAGCTCTCTCTCTCCCCCACCCCCCTCACCGAGGGCAGAAGTCCCACTCTCGCCTTGTTTAGTCCACTGACAGCAGATTAGGAATGTAGGGCGGCCTTCTCCCAGGCGCTTTGGCTGCCAGCTGACTCTCCTTCCAGGGGGATGCGGGCTGCACCCCATAAAATCCAGCCCAGTAAGCTTCAAGGCTACCCAGTGAATCAGTCTATTGCAATGGAACTTCGAAAATGCAATCTGCTGAAAGCAACATTCAGTGCATAACTTGTGGAAGAACTGAACTTTTCCAAACATCCCTGCCTCGTGGCAATTCAGTTCCATGCAACTGTTGTGCAACCTAATTTAGTTGTCAGTGAAACGCCAGCCATGCCTCCCGAATCGCAACAAAACTGAACACATAATTTGGTGAGATGCTTCGACCTAACTTATTTTGTCGCCGATCGGATCCCATATGAATGAAAGCCAAATACTGTCTGGGGAGAGCCTGACTTTCTCCTGCTGTTGGGTGCATTGTAATTGCAGGAGAGAAGCTCTGTCCCTAACGAGCTGCAGCAATATTGTGGCCACACACAGTGGCCCATGATGTGTTAGTGTGTGCAGCACTGCTGGGCTAAAAACCCCTGGCTGATGCAGATAAGGCTGAGCAAGAAAGCAGGGAAGTATGAAAGAATCAAGCTCAAATCTTTTACAACCAGAAAGTGATGAGGGAACAAACACAGTCTCGAGCTCAGGAAATTTTAATCAGTAATTTGCATTAACCCTCATTGTAGCTGATAGCCAAGTTTTTTTTCCCTTTCAGATAAGAAACTGCAGAGTTTTTAAGTACGTGTTAAGTGTTAGAGGAGAAATAAAGTGTTTTTCTTAAGTAAAAAGAATTTGGGTAGAAGACATTGTGAGATGCATCGCATGTTAAGCAATGCAGAGATTTTAAAGTTCACTGTAACACAACAACTTGTATTTGTGTCGCACTTTTAGCATGCTAAAACATCCCAAAGTGCTTCACAGGAGTGCAGTCGGACATATATTTAACACCAAGCTGCAAAGAGATAATGGGACACACAACCAAAAGCTTGGACATAGAAAGTGCATCTGAAGAAGCTAATTGAGTGGCAAAGGGTCGGAGAGGTTTAGTTAAGGAATGTGCTGTGAGAAGTTGTGGGTCCATGACTGAATGTTCCACTTGATAGCTTGTCAGTTTTTGCCAGTGGGAGTTTCCTCGAGACGATTTGAGGTGATTTACTCCACAAAGTGGTGTGGAAAATGAGCGAGGAAGCCGATTTACATTGCTCTCGTACGGTTGTCAGTAACTGATTGCCCAGCGACATTTCACATGCACAGGCTGCAGTTTGATAAAAGACTAAATCCAGGGGCCGCGCTGGGTGTGAGATCCTTTTACGCAACCTCTGTTTCTCTCAACGCAGCATTCTGCAGCACGTCAAAATTCAAATCAAGCTGTTTTGAAACCCCCTCAAGATGGGAAAGATGCTTGACGTAGTTTAGGCGAAGGAAAGAATGAAAAGAAGGGAAGAGAGCTTGGGACTGAATAATGAAGGAAAGCTTTCAGAAAATTGGTTGATTGTTGAAATTAAAATATTGTAGCCCTTTGTATTCTCATTGGCTTGAATGTGGCGATAATGAAAATGGTGAGATGATCAGCACTCACCATCATCGAGTAAATCTGACAGCAATTTTGGCAGCCTCACATGTCCAGTTAAATGTGGAATCTGAAATATGGTGTCAGCGATTCACTGCTCCTCCAGAGGATACACAGTTGCCATCCTCGCCAATTGGCTCAACATTGAAATAATTGCAGCAGCATGAACCTGGGTCCTTTCCCATTAATGCCACACTAAAAGCAACTCAAAAGCGAGGACAGATGCATTCAGGGGTGAATGAGTTTTGAAACAATGTAATAAGCGATGATTATTGCTGAACAGCTTCTCTGGTCCTGAAAAGTTTTACAAGTGTGGAATTTCATTCTCTCAGAAGAAAACGAATGTCCAGGATTCGAAAAGATAAATTGGTTTAAGACTTTACTGTCTGGCTCTTTTATCTCTTTCCCTCAATACCATCTATATTTCCCAACCTTGCTTTGTTTTCTGTACATCATTTCAATCAAATTTTTATTTCCTGTTTTATGCTTCCTGGCCTGGAGTTTGCAGGAGGCAGTGAGTATTCTGCCAACTGATTGACTGAACAGCCTTGCTATTTCTATGCCACAAATTTCCTATGGAAGGTGGAACACTAAGTATGTTCTGGATTAGAGCAAAACTGTGCTCAGACGTTGGTTGAAAAAAAAACATTGTGGGCAGTTGCCAGCGAGATGAATGGTGAGCACCATTCTTTTCCTGTTAACTGTAAAATCTGAGTGTTTGATAGAAGTTACCAGCACCTTCACTGATGTACAAAAAAAATTGATGTCATTAGCATCACATTTTAGAGACAATATAAAAACAAATCCTGTAGTCGCAATGAAAAAAAAATTATTTTAAAAGTCAAGAAATCTTCTACAGTGTCCTATTTTGAATCTGAACCCAATTTAGGGCAAGACGTTTGTTGCACCCACCCTCCACATTCATAAATTACTCTACACGATGTGATTGACGCTTAATGCCATGAAATAATGAGAAAATGTCAGTCAAAGAGGCATATTGCCACAAGGGAAGGCAGATGGGCCAGCGAGGTGTCTGTGGAGGTAGCGGCCTTCCCTGGCATATCAATGTGGGCACATTAATGAGAACCAAGAACCAATTTTCATCAGTCCTAGCCCTCTCAGTTCTGGCATGAGCTGGTCATACACTACACTGAAAGAGGCCCGGTCCAATTTCCAGGGCTGGATTCGCTGAGCTAGCCTGGAGTGTTTGATAAGCTAGCTACATATGGCATCCCATTCTTTTGTGTGCTCTATCCATTGATTGACTGATTATAGCTTCAGATGATGGACAGAAATGTGTACCCATACTATTTCTGGCTATCGTTCACAGCATTTAAATCATGTGGGTCTTTTTACCAGCCTGAGAAAAACTGGCCTTACAGCATGGACCATCCAGCATACCCTACTGCTGAAGAACTATATATGCAAACACGATAGACTCAAAGTAATGATATTGGATAGCACTGCTCGCAGTTGAAGATGATTTTTTCCTCTAAAATATTTACACAGAATAAGCAGGTAAAAACAAGTAGCTCTCTAATGGTTAGTATATTTAGAATGTTCAGTCCAATAAGTGAGGTCACCAAGGCATCCAGCTCCTCACACCCGCAAAACCTCTTCTCAAAACTACTCTGGTAAGCACTACTTTCCAGCTTTGGCAAAGAGTGAGGAAGCAATAGAATTGAGCAGGTTGCAAGTAAGGGGTATGCATTACTCACAGGACCACACATTCTTCACTATTGGGCGCTATGTTCTGTCTGATCTCTGGTAGCTGTCCCTACATCACCAACTTGCTTCACATCTGTGCCATAAGAGGATGTTCATCTCTTTGTGGATTTCTCTGGTTCAAGTACAAGCGATTTTCTTGTTAGGCATAAAATGGTTGGAGTTTTACTGCCGAGTGGTCAGTAATCTTGTAAACCTCTCTCCCAGCAGCGCCCCATCAGATTATAAATGTTGTTTTGTACCATTCTGAGCTGATAGTATTAAGAATGGCAGGTTGTCATCATGTTACTTTTGAGTCACCACTTGCCCTTTATTTGTGTCTTTGGGGTGCAAATGAAAATCTGCTTTTCACATTTGCTCGGCTGGGCATTTCCTCGAAATGGAGGTTTTGTTCCTCCTATCTTTGAGCCTTTATACCGGGGTTGACTTGTTAATTTGAGTGGGTGGCTGCATGAATGAAGAATGGGTGCAAAAGAAATGCACACATGAGCTGGAAGATAAGCTTCAAACTTCATATCTGCAGCAACTAAGGAATATTGTAATTTGAACAATCGGCATTCAAGTCCAAACTTCATTTTGAGTAAGGAGTTGTGTGATTTAAGGTCTCTGTAAATTTAAAACACATGAATTTCATCCCAAGCTTCAGTTCCCTGGGGAAATAGGAACAATGCCTTGTGCATATGGTCTCCACAGACATTAAGTTTTGTCCAGTGACTGATTTCCTTTCCTGGTCAGATCAGGTGATTTTTGTTTTATATATGCTGGGTTCTTGTTGCCAAGGTATTTTCATTCAGAGTAATGATTACTTTCTAAATTGATGCTTTTCCTCAAGGAGAGATGCTCAACTGTAGCATATAAAGCATCACTCCTGCGCAGACGCCCACCTCATAGCTGGCACAGTCACATGGTGAAATATCATTGCTAGTCCAGTGTCTTGGGTGACTTTTGTCCGCCACCGATTTCTAAAATGAACTCCAAAAAAAAAAACATTTTTTTTTCTGGGGGGGGGGGGGGGAGGTTACCCTCAGCTTTATATTCCCGATTTATTGATTGGATTTAAATTCCGCCACCTCCTGTGGTGGGATTTGAACCCATGCCGCAGAGCATTAGCCTGGGTCTCTGGATTACAGTGCAGTATTACTGTCTGCCTGCTCTGGTGGACATAGAAGATCCCATGACCATTACTTCAATGAAGAAGAGAAGTGAATAATTCCTGGTGCCTTGGTCAATATTTATCCCTCAGTCAACATCACAGAAGCAGTTTATCTGGCTATATTGCTGTTTGTGTGATATTGCTGTGTGCAAATTAGCTGCCACATTTCCTACATTACACCAGTGACTGCACTTCAAAAGCACTTCATTGGCTGTAAAATCTTTGAGGCATTCGGTAGTTTAGAGAAGCGCTATAGAAATGCATGGCCTTTTCTTTTTCCTATAAACTTGACTTCTGTGGTTTGTGACGACACCTGAGCGCTTTGACACCCCGAAGCACCTTATCGTGTTTTCACATTGAGTTATGATTTTGTGGTGGGTACTGCTATCTTCTTGTTTTTTGCTTTCAATGTAGCATTTTCAAGGGGGAAAAAAATACTTAATCTTGGCAGCACGGGGAGGAATCCATGTTAACAATTGACTGAAGATATTGATCGCACCCTGATGTTATCAAGCTTGCCAGTGACGCTCATTGTGCTATCATAGAGTTGGGTGTGATTTTTCAAGGAGGATGTAGGCAGCGCCACCGCAATAATAACCATTTTCCACTTCATTCAAAACTCGATGCTTGCTATCCATTCCCACGTTAATCTGCGCATAATGCAAGCTTGATAAATCTTACACACTTAGGAACAAGTTTCAACGTTATTTTTTTTCTTTAGCAAATATGGTGCTTGGAACACACCGCCATTCTGAAAATCCTCATTTATCTGTTGCGGGGGAGGTTGCTCGGACGGTGTCGGAAGGTGAGGGGGGTGGGGGAGGGGGAGGAAGGTTGCCTCAGTACGGTAAATCGGTTTGATTCGAGCTGCTTACCAGTAATGTCAGTCTGCCTACCTAACCCCCATTGTTTGTGCTATTGATTGCAGAGGCTGGTGAGGGGGTGTCGATTTTAACATGAATTGGTTCAAAGCCGCATCCATCATCATGTTCCTCCCACATGTACCAAGCATAACTGGTCTCGCTGTGGATTGCTGGTTGACAAGGGCAAAGACCAAAATAGAAGTGGTTTGAGGCATGAACTTAAAGAAGTGGGAGGGGAAAACAGCAAATTGACTAATTATTCGGTGTAGATCTTGTGTCTGCTTGATCTGTGTCAAAATCGTGCATTGAATAATTTTGTCCCCTCACAGTTTCCAAGAAAGTTCCAAGTGAAGACCAGCTTGGTCCATCTTCAGACTTTAATTTATCCAGGAACAAAATGATCGTACTCCACTGAGGAATCGTTTGGAATATTGTTTTATTTTCTCCTCCAATTCTCCTGGAAACACAAGTTTGCTAATTCCACAAGTTTAAGCAACCCAGCCAAGTGGCCATCCCAGACACTGGTCATGTCTCGACCATGTTTAACATCACAGGCCAGCCCGATCCTCTCCATTGCTCGGATGTCCGTAAACCACAACTTTCCAGCTTGAGTTGCTGAATAATAATCAGAAAACCTGGATAATTCTTTTCCCTTGTCCCCCGAGGTGGGGGTTTCTGAGAAATAATTGTTATCATCTGAGTTGCCTCTCTAAGTTAAAATTCCGTCTGGCCGCACCCGTTTTGTGGCGAGGCGCGCCCTTACTGGCAGTGGGGTTCTCCGTCCCGGCAGCTGACCAATGGGGTTTCCCTGTTTTCTGCGGCGAGGAGCTTCGCTCGCCGGAACTCCTCGGTGTAGCAATTTAAAAATGACGTCCCGAACCCTGGAGCCACCGTCGCAACCTCTGACCTCCTCATCAAGCGCGAACTCATTATGAGGGGGTCCCCGGGCACCCCCCACACCTCCCTCCACATCTGCGCAGGGCGCTAGGCATTGCGAACGGGGTAGATCAGGGAGTGGGGTTTCCCAGCTTCTGTCGGCCACGTTGCTCCGCGGCGCACTGCATTTCTGCGCAACGCGGCCGTCCGATGGCGCCCTTCGTCATTTTGTTGGAGCTTGGGAGAGTTTTTCACTGGATTATTTATTTCTGCAGTGGTTTATGACAGTTGCCCGAAGACTGGCTCCTCATGGATCAGGTGGCATTTTATTTTATTTTAAAAATAAATTTAGAGTGCCCAATTCTTTTTTTCCAATTAAGGGGCAATTTGGACTCTCTCACGCTGTGCACCCGGCGCAATGGGATTGGCGGCAGGCGCGCTGCGATGGGGAAATCGCGCCCATGGCGTAAAAATTAAGATCTCTCAGGAGTGAAACAATAAAACACTTCAAAAGCAAAGGATGGTGTAACTTTGGAAATCTCTGCAAATAGCAGATGAATAGTTAATTTTAAATCTGAGATCGGTAATTTTTTTCTTAACCAAAGGTATTAGGCATATGGGGCAAGGTGGAATTGGGTCACAGATTAGCTATGGTCTAATTGAATGTTGAAGCTAGCCTGAGGAGTTGTAATAATAATAATAATCTTTATTATTAGTCACAAGGAGCTTACATTAACACTGCAATGAAGTTACTGTGAAAATCCCCTTGTGGCCACACTTTGATGCCTGTTCGGGTACACAGGGAGAATTCAGAATATTCAATTCACCGAACAAGCATGCCTTGCAGGGCTTGAGGGAGGAAACCGGAGCACCAGGAGGAAACCCAGGCAGACACGGGGAGAACGTGCAGACTCCGCACAGTCAGTGACCCGAGTTGGGAATCGAACCCGGGTCCCTGGCGCTGTGAAGTGTGGCCTACTGCTCCTTATGTAAAGCGCAAAATCATAAACTCAGCCTTCGCGTACGGCTGAGGTAGAACACGTATTGCGAGCTCTACGTTGGCTAATTGTCTCACTTTTTGGGAAAAAGAAGTGCTGACGTGTTTGTATCTTCTTAGCGATGTTAAATGGACACCAGAGCCGGTGGCTAATTAGTGAAAGATGACCCGTACTTCATTTAAATTCAGGATCATTATCCATAATAATGCTTACACATAGCTCCGCAGATGCACAGGGAATCCTGTCAGGCTGCTTAGGAACTTTGCCTTTGTAAAACAATTCTGCATATTGCTTCTTAAAAAGCAGTTTCTAACTTCAGACAGATTTTTTAAAACTTTATTTTCTTTGAATTAAAACTTGAATCGAGTAGAATAGGCAAAGTCAGAATTGTACAGGCCCATTTTAACACTTTTCAAGGTGAATGTTCTTTAATAATTCCCTTTTTTATTCACATCTGAAACCCCCTTAGGAGTCCCACAACGATCATTATGATTTTAAAATTAGCAAGATTATCAAAACCATCCTGTCTTGAGGTGTAAGCGAAACATGGTGCTCCTCTTGCTTTGAACTTTCTAACGGGATTAAAATAAATGATATTAGAATTAATGAAGCAAAATGACCATCAAAACGCTACCTGACATTTGAATTGGCTGCAATCCTGATACGTCGTTAGTACTGGAACTAATTGTAATCAAACTGCAAGGTTCAAATTGAATAGAACTAAAGCCACATGGAAGCTTTGTATCCAGGCTAAAGAACATGAAGGATTTTGTGCTCACTTGATTTCAAAGTGTTGGATTGCAGCGATGCCCCAGAGTTTGGCTAACACGCAGGAATAAGAGGCATAAAACTCTTGGAGGTGTCCATGACGATGGAAGTGCAGCTCGGCAAGACTTCGGGTAGTGTTACAACCCCCATGGAGGTCACGGGGTGCAGACCAACAGGTTGCCCCGTGGACTCTGCTGAGTACGAACTTGTCCAGTAACAGGGCGGGGCTCCCCCTTAACGAAGAGAGCCTGTTCAGTATAAAATCCACGGCCCAAGTGAAGGTTGGGGGGGGAAGAAACGTTCGGGGAATGGAGTAGTCTAGTTCACGTATGTTAATAAATCCAGTTTTTGCATCCTACCCGTTGTTTCCTTGTGGTCACTCTGTGCGGATTATGTAGGTAGCTAGCCTGCTTTGCTTCTCATCAAACAAGGGACTGTGGTGGGTATTTGCATTGAAGGAGCGTGGGCACTTGGCCATTTGTGGCACCATGTATGGGTGCCAATCTCAGCAGAAGGATGGCAAACAGTTGCTGCAGTACCTTGTTGTGCATACGGTCTCTGGCGAGCTGAAGCTGGTGAAAACTGTATGGAATTCAAAATGTGCCATTTTGCCCAGTGACTGTTGGTTGCTTTGTGATACATTGCTACGGGAAAACCAACCGCTGAAATTCCTGTCGTCTCCTTTTGCCAGGACCATGTCAATAATATTGGGAGCAGTCTTTTGGGTGCTGCTATCACCTCACGGTTCCTGCCTCTTGCTCTTGCATCCTCTCAAAAGGGGATGTAACGAGAAAGGCCTGCGAAAAAGGGGTAAAGTCCTGGTGGTTACTGGGTCCTGTCCCAAATCCCTCCCCCTTAACAGCACCTTTAATCTGCCCGCCAAGTCAGGAAATGTGGAATCTGCTGTCTCTTTAAATAAAATTTGGAACCTTTCCAGAAAAGCATAAAAATAACTTGCGAAACTTTGCTCCTTTGTCAAGCGAAATACTTCTCCCTTCCCACCTCTCTGATAGGGCTTGATTTATAAGGAAAGACTGCAAAGGAAGGGATTTTTTTTTTTTGGTCACTGATTCAGTTCAGTTTAACTATCTGAGGACTGCAGCAGCTTTTTCCTTTCATCGCCTGAAAACAGCTTCACTGTTGCAGTGACTTCAAAGTTTTGTGCATTTATCTAAATGGACTTATTGTCATGGGATTAGAAAAAAAACTCTGCAATAAAATTCTAATTTCAAGACATCCAGAATTCAACCAGCACTTATTTCCCTCTCCCCTTGCACTAACCCCTTTCAGTAAAGCTTTTAGCTAGTTTTCCCCATCATGGAATAATGCCAAAGTTCATTTAGATTTTTAGGTCTTCCACTGTGACGTCTCCATGTAGGGGGGAGGTTTCTAGGACAATGACGATAGGCTATGTGAACGGGAGTAATTGGATAGCCCTTCGAAAGGGCCAGCAGAGGCTGGATGGGCTGAATAGCCTCCTTCTGCGTTGTGTCGTTCTATGATTCCACAACTTGGAAGGTGGTCTCAAGCCAAATCACCAGTCTCAAGCTAGATCACCAGTTTGTATTTTGGTGTGCAATTTAAGATGGAGCAATGATAGGAATAGCACAATTGGTATTTCAGGCAAGGGAAGTCAAAGTTTTAAACAAAAAAAAATACATAAAAGAATGGAGAAAAATATTGAGCTCAGCCCTGACAGTTCACATGATTGAAAAGCCTACTGATGACCATCTGTCCACTGTGTATTTCATATTCCAGAGATAAACGTCCAATCCATAACCGACACTACTGCCCAGTCTCCCACTTGTATATTTTGTTCTGTGTTTTTTGGCTCGTCATTTAGTCTTACTAAGTTATGCTGGAATCATCCCAGCCATCCCTCAAGCTAGAAAAAATATGTTCTTTAGCAATATGCTTTTGTGCTATGGCATGTTTTTGTCTCTATGTCGTAAGAGCCTTTTTCTGAACTGTCAGTAAGAACTTAAAGTTAAGCGTTGGGGTGCTGAAAGACTCTTGTTAACTTAATGAGTTCCCGAAGCTATCGCACGAGCTTCCGAAAGCCAGTAATGCGGTAGGGAACAGAAATTCCAATGTGGCAAGACCTCCAACTTTTATGCAAACATTTTCATTGGCAGGTGGAATGGGAACATTTTGTCCAAAGTAACATTAGCTTGGACCAAACCTATGCTGGTGTTCGAATTTTAAAATCCAGTGATATAGTGTTGTTTGACGTTGGTCGGTTGATCTCCCATGTCGCTGATTCTGGTGAGTGGCAGCAAGAGTGAAGCATTTAAGAAGGAAAGAAATTAAATGTGTTTGTCTAAGGCAGCATAACATCCCAGTGTATGAGGTTGTCACTTCACTTGAACTTGAATCCGGTGTAATGCATTCCATTTGAGCTTGGCGTGGATCTTTCTCTTGGGATCTCCAGAAGAGAAGGGAATGTGTGCTCAGTGATGTCCCACAAGCAACAAATGAGTTGAAAGTCCATTTAATCCGTTATTGCTAATGTTGGTTGAGGAAGGAATTTTGGATAATTTGCGTTCACTTGATTGGCTGCTTCTTAATTATCAATCAAACAGCTCTTTTATCCTCATATGCTTTATACATTCAATTGAAAAGAAGCTATCTTTGGGCCTTCCAGGTGGAACATAAGAACTAGGAGCAGGAGTAGGCCATTTGGCCCCTTGAGCCTGCTCCGCCATTCAATGAGATCATGGCTGATCTGTTGTGGACTCAGCTCCACTTTCCCGCCCAAATACCATAACCCTTTATACCTTTATTCTTCAAAAAACTATCTATCTTTATCTTGAAAACATTTAATGAAGGAGCCTCAACTGCTTCACTGGGCAGGGAAGTAGAAGAAGATTGGCTCTGATTCGAGGTAGATTCGAGAACTAGCTTTTGAATGGCCAATGGTGAGAACCAAGGGACTTCCTTAAAGTAAAAAAAGGTGTACTGTGGTATTTGGGAAATTATCTGCACCCTTAATGTGTACAAGTGTATGGAAATATTATTGAGTTCGTTTTATGATGTCCCTGTAATCAGCATTTTTTTGGAGATTTTACTGGCCCTGTTTACTTGGTTTCTTTGGCATTTGTAATCGACCTTTGCTTCCACATGGAAGGGTAATGCGTAACAAGGTATTTTCCTCACTGAATAAGTTTACAAACCAAACCTCCTCAAAGACATGGATCAGTTCCTGCGAGAGAAAAAAACATGTCCTGGCCAATAGGCTTGGTATTGGCGAACAGAGGATGGCAGGAGTTTCATCATATCACTTCTCACTTCCAACTCTCTGTATACCTCGCTCCACCCTAGTCATGGTTCATCTTCATGTTGCACCACCTTTCAATTGAAAGGGAACAGCCTCTTTAATTGGATTATCTTTCCCATTGGTCAAACAGCCATTTTTCCAGCTCCGAGATTTGGGAATGAATGAACTAAGAATGAACTAGAGCAGCACGGTGGTGCAGTGGGTCGTACTGCAGCCTCACGACGCCGAGGTCCCAGATTCAATCCCGGCTCTGGGTCAATGTCCGTGTGGAGTTTGCACATTCTCCACGTGTTTGCGTGGATTTCGCCCCCACAATCCAAAGTTGTGCAGGATAGGTGGGTTGGCCACGCTAAATTGCCTCTTAATTGGAAAAATTAATTGGGTACTCTAAATTTATAATAGAAAAAAATTAATGAACTAAGTGTTCAAAGGAAATGTAAAGAAAAACACAATTGTCTTTTGCCTCATCTATGGCTTGTCTCCCAAGTTGCTCACAGCGGTATCTGTGAAATTAATATTTACTTCCTTGAGAATCCAGTACAATCCAGGATGGTTAACAGCCTTAGACGAATAAGGCCGCTGCGCTTTGCATCATAGTGTTTACTGTATTGGGGAGAAGAATGGGCTGGGTACAGAATTCATTCGAGCAAAAAGAATACCAACTTTAATCCATTTACCATGCTCTGTGCAGACCTGTAAAAGAGGGCTGATCCGTTGTACAAATCATGTTTTGTTCCAGTGTAGACGGAACGCAAAATGAAATAGGAAATTCAGTTTTTAGGAGGGAGACTAAGCAAAGACAATGTGCCACAAAGCAGAGTGGCGGAATGATTGATTACCTGTACCCAGTGCTGCTACCGACACGCAGCAGAAAAGGGCCCTGACAAAGTTCAAGGTTTTTCGCCAAGAGGCTTAGCAGCAGTGTGCACGACTAGCTTTAGGCGCAGAAGCGTGTTTTAAGACAGCATTTTTTTTATTTGTTCTCAGCATATGGATGCCACTGGCAAGGCTACATTAATTGCCCATCTGTTGTTACATTGAGAAATTGAGAATTAGCTGCCCCCTTGAACTGATGTGCTTAACGCTGTTAGTGTCCTCCATTAGTAGGGGGTTTCTGACCCGGTGCTGATTGAAGGTTTGCCACTGTGTCTCAGAGTCAGGATAGTGGTGACTTGTGGACACTGGGTGGAGAAGGTGTTTCGCGGCATTGCTCCTATTGTCCTTCTTGATGGTCAAATTCGCAGGCTTAGGAGCCGATGCTGGAATGGGCTTGGTATCCAGTGCTTCCTGTGGGATTAATTCCTGGGGATTCCTTGTAGTGACATTTACCACATGAGCTGCAGATAAGCATGCAACTTGATGTCCCTTCAACTGGACAGATCTTCATTGTTGCTTTTGACTAAATGGGGAGGAGCAAACAAAAGGGAATGGTAGATACTCACTTTTAATTATTTTCCTGAAAGTTATCATCAATGGTCTAGATTGGTAAAAGGGAACCATTCAATGACCTTACTTTGAAGAAGTAGAGGGAATAACCTATTTAAAACGTCTTTTGTATTCTTAACTATATCCAAAACAGTTCGGTCCAAAACAAAACGTAAAGTCTAAACATCATCTTGAAACAACTCAATAGCAAGCTCCCTCCAAGCCACACGCCATCCTGACGTGGAACAGGGTCCCGATCCCTTTACCATTGCTGGGTCATAAGCCTGGAACTCGCTCCTGAACAGCACTGTGAGTGTATGGGCAACACGGTAGCACAAGTGGCTAGCACTGTGGATTCACAGTGCCAGGGTCACAGGTTTGATTGTCCGCTGGGTCATTGTCTGTCCGGAGTCTGCACGTTCTCCCCGTGTCTGCGTGGGTTTCCTTTGGCTGCTCTGGTTTCCTCCCGCAGTCCAAAGACATGCAGGTTAGGTGGATTTGCCATGCTAAATTGCCCTTAGTGTCCAAAAAAAGGTTAGGAGGGGTTATTGGGTTACGGGGATTGGAAGGAAGTGAGGGCTTAATTGGGTCAGTGCAGACTTGATGGGCCGAATGGCCTCCTTCTCTACTGTATGTTCTATGTACCTGCACCGTATGGACTGCCGCGGTCCAAGAAGACAGCCGACCAGCACCTTGTTAAGGGCAGTTAAGGATGGGGAATAAATGCTAACCTTGCCAGTGATGGCCACATCTCAGGAAGGAATAAAAGATAACATTGCTTATCTATGCAGCTAAATATCATAGCTATATTAAGGTTAGAGTTTACACCCAATGCCAATAGCCAAAATAGTAATACTGGGCACCATCTCACAGAAATGTTTCTAAGTGTCATTTGAAATTAAATGAAAATCGCTTATTGTCACAAGTAGGCTTCAAATGAAGTTACTGTGAAAAGTGCCTGGTCGCCACATTCCGGCGCCTGTTTGGGGAGGCTAGTACGGGAATTGAACCGTGCTGCTGGCCTGCCTTGGTCTGCTTTCAAAGCCAGCGATTTAGCCCTGTGCCAAACCAGCCAGTTTGTAGCCAGCCTTACTGGGAGTTTCAGCCCGGCCGTGTTTGCGAGTTCCCCACCGCTATCTAACCACAATCCTCCGGCCACGTTGCGCCGGCAAAGCACCTGGCCGCATGGCCATTGAAAGCCGGGAGACCCCACTGCCGGGACCTATTCGTTTCACAATGCCTCATGAGATTCAACGCAATCTCGCGAGATGTAGCAAGGGCAATCCCACCCACAATGGGCAGGATCACCTTTTTAGCAAATCTGCATATTACAGTGAGGCAGTAAGCCTTACTCTAATGTGCAGATTCACAAAGCACCTGAGGCTTTGGAATTCAATCCCTTTACCTCGGGTCCTCGGGCTAGCGTCGTTTGATACCGGTCCTCACAAACGGTGACCAGCTGGAATGGAACTCATGGGGGTCTCCAAGGGGATCGGCCGGATTATTGTCCTGTTTAAACAAAAAAAAAACCCAGTTCTGATTTAACTTCATGCTTCTTTGCGAAGGGAATCTTTTCATTCCAGTTAATGTGTGCTTAAATTGTGAAGGCTGGTGACATCAATAAAGGGAGTTAACTGAGCACAGGAAGGTGGTGAGGGGGGCGAGGGGGTGGGGGGAGAATGCAGCACTAACATCTGCAGATTAAGGCGTCAACCCGAGAGATTTCATTGATTGTGTTATTTCAGCTGTGTTTGTTACTTCAGTTCTCTTCTTACTGCTGGACTCAGTGTTCCAACTAGCTGGGTCCTCAAATTTGCACGATCAGCACTCACTTGTATTTTAGCCAACTTCCCTTCAACCTCTCAATACATTGGGTGAAATTCCCCACTGGGAGTGGTGCGTAGACCCCGATATTCACAGGGAGGGAGCAGGTGTGGGTGCCTACGGCTGAGAAAATCCAGAACACCAGCGGGGCGGGGGCGGAGGGCAAGAGTTTGGAGTGAGCAAGGAGGGACGGATGTTGCTGGGAAAAAGGTTTTGCTCCTCTTGGCCCTTAACAATACTGGAAAAGCATTTGCCTGCTGGATCTAGTTGCTGCCATCTCCATTCAGCTCTCAGGTTTCCCAAGCCTTTCAAAGCAGCCAGTCAGGACATTCAAATAGCACGCCAAGATCTGAGGGGTGGAACCTCATTTAAATATTATGGGCCCGCCTCTTTAGTCCCTACCACCTTTGAAGCCTATGTGGGCACCTTCAGGCCAAGTTAGCATCGGGCGTCACATTTTTACCCGATTCCAGTCTTCTCCTGCCCATCATGGGGCAGCACGGTAGCATTGTGGATAGCACAATCGCTTCACAGCTCCAGAGACCCAGGTTTGATTCCGGCTTGGGTCACTGTCTGTGCGGAGTCTGCACATCCTCCCCGTGTGTGCGTGGGTTTCCTCCGGGTGCTCCAATTTCCTCCTCCAGTCCAAAGATGTGCAGGTTAGGTGGATTGGCCATGCTAAATTGCCCTTAGTGTCCAAAATTGCCCTTAGTGTTGGGTGGGGTTACTGGGTTATGGGGATAGGGTGGAGGTGTTGACCTTGGGTAGGATGCTCTTTCCAAGAGCCGGTGCAGACTCGATGGGCCGAATGGCCTCCTTCTGCACTGTAAATTCTATGTAAATCTATCTATCTATGCCCATAGAGTGGCCACTGTCAGAGGCCAAAAATACCAGACACCAGCTCTGGCAGTTCGGGAGCGCTGCAGCGTGGCGGGGGGGGGGGGGGGGGGGGGGTAATATATGGCTGCTCATCCACAAACCCGCAACTAAATAAATGCACAGCCAGCATCTGCGTCTGTGAATAAAATGGTTCAATTTCAAGCGAATTTAAGGACAGTAAACTGAATCACATTGTGTTCCTGGCTTGTCATGGCCTATTAGGCTCCAGAAGTTTGCAAAATTACTTTTGAGTGAATTACATTTGAAATGATTCTTCCGTCCTCAACACAGTGGACCAGATATGAAGCTATCCACTACCTGACAGTGGACAGACCAGCTATGAACTGGACTGTACAGTATAAAACTAAACAAAGGGTCAACCTAATAGTAGGAGAGTAAAATCGTGCTCCACCAGCCCCCCCATCCCCAACAATTTCTGAATGGAAAGTGGAGAGAAGGCTTACCCTGATCACCCAATTTCTCAGTACGCGGTCATCAAAATCCAGGCATCGGTAATGACACTAACGGGCAAAATACTTACCCGAGAAAATTAGTAGCTCATTTTCTTCCTTCATCTCTGTTCCCCGCCCTGATTGATGTCCTTGGCTCTCACTGTATTTTATAAATCAATAGAATTTGACAGAAAAACTCAGAAGGAAGTCAATGTTCATCTTAATTCTTTGTAAACGATATTTTTATCTGAGCATGATCGATGAGATTTCCTCTTCTGTTGCAAATTGATTCAACGTTTCGTCATGTATTTAAATAATTAACAAAGCACTGACTTTACGACATGTCATATGCATAGTGAGTGTCAGTGAATTGATTACACTTGTTGGTAAATTAGAGTAAAAATTAAAGTATAGGAGGAAGTTACAACTTTGTCACACAAATGAAAAAAAAACTTAAGAATGCCCAAAATCAGGAATTTGAAAAGAATTCTACAAACATGCAGCATGTCTGTCTGCGGCTGAAAAAGGACAGGTTAAGATTTCCAGCACAGACAAATTGTTCAAACTGCTTTTATCAGTCAGGCCCCAGCCAACATTTTAATTTATCTTTCCCGATGTTGATTGATATGCTGTTTCCTCATTAGTTTCAATTGCTCTTAAAAGACTGTGTGAATAAATACATGAACCATTGTTGGTTAAATTCCCGAACAATGCACTTTTCTGAATATTTTTGGCAGAGAATAGTATGTAGCTAATAAAAACAACTTGTATTTCATACAGCCTTTTAAGACCACCAATCATCTCAAAGACCTTTGCAGCCAATTAAGTTGTTTTTGAAGCGTAGTCACTGCAGTAATGAAGGAAACAAGGTAGCCATTTAACGCACAGAACACTCCCTCAAACAGCAATGTGATAATGAGCAGAAAATATGGGGCGGGATTCTCCCCTACCCGGCGGGGCAGGGGTCCCGGCGCTGAAGAGTGGCGTAAACCACTCCGCCGTGGGCCACCCCAAAGGTGCGGAATCCTCCGCACTTTCAGGGGCTAGGCCGGCCCCGGAGTGGTTTGCGCCGCGCCGGCCGGCAGGGAAGGGGCTTGGCGCCATGCCAACTAGCGCCGATGGACCTCCGCCGGCCGGAGCGAATTGGCTCATGCGCGGGAGCATCAGCGTATGCTGGCGTCATCCCAGCACATGCGCAGGGGGGTTCATCTCTGCTTCGGCCATGGCGGAGGAATAGCAGCCGACGCGGAGGAATAGAGTGCACCCACGGCACAGGCCCGCCCACGGATCGGTGGGCCCCGATCGTGGGCCAGGTCACCGTGGGGGCACCTCCCGGGGCCAGATCCCCCCCCCCCCCGCCCGCCCCCCCCCAGGACCCCGGAGGCCGCCCGCGCCGCCAGGTCCCGCCGGTAAGGACCAACTCTAATTTATGCCAGCGGGACCGGCAAAAAGCAGGCGGCCACTCGGCGCATTGCGGGCCGGAGAATCACTGGGGGGGCCGCTGACAGCGGGCGCCGACCGGCGCGATTCCCGCCCCCGCGGAATCCCCAGCGGCGGAGAATTCGGCAGAATTCACGACCCACCCCCCAGCATGAGGTAGGAGAATCCCGCCCAATGTTTTTCTCATATATTGATTCATGGATGGTTCGCTGAGGGACCAGAATCGGCCAGGACACCAAAGATAACTCCTTCTTCAGAATGGGATCTTTTTTTTATATAAATTTAGATTACCCAATTATTTTTTCCAATTAAGGGGCAATTTAGCATGGCCAATCCACCTACTCTGCACATTTTTGGGTTGTGGGGGCGAAACCCACGCAGACACGGAGAGAATATGCAAACTCCACACGACCCAGAGCCGGGATGGAACCTGGGACCTCGGCGCCGTGAGGTGGTTGTGCTAACCACTAGGCCACCGTGCTGCCTCAGAATGGGATCTTCATGTCGCCTGCAGACTTTAATGACTCATCCAACAGAAAGCACCTTTGACAGCACTTCCTTAGTTACTGCTACCATGGGTGTCAACCTTGAGTTTGTGTTCAAGTCTTGGGGCACAATTCAGCGACTCAGTTACGTCTGACGCAGATCCAAGGGCAACGGGTGAATCACACGAGAAACCCAAATCGGGCTCCGTGCCGGGCGCTGGGCCAATCGCGAGTCACCTGACTCGTTCCACTTGGCATAATCCGGATCTTTCCCAGTGGGATCAGCATATTTAAATGAGCCTAATTGCTCATTTAAATACCCAGACACTAGATTCATCCGGCGGCTGGGATTCAACGGCTGCGCCTGCGAGACCTGGTTCACACAAACGTGGTTTAGTACTGGTTCACACAAACGTGGACCAGGCGTGACGGCAGCTTGGGGGGGGGGGGTGCTCGCAGGCCACTGGAGACCCTTGGGTGCTTGGGGACAGGGCAGCGTAGCACCCTGGCACTCCCCCAGCACCTGGGCACCTTAGCACTGCCAGCCTGGTGCTGCCACCAAGGCACTGGGTGGAACTGCCAGCCTGGCAGTGCCAGGATGCTCGGGTGACACGGGTTGGCTCTTCCAGGGTTCGGGCCCGGGGGAGGGGGCCTTTCCCATGGGAGATGGGGTTGCAGGATTCTCAGGAAGGGTTTGTGGGTGGTGGGGGGGGGGGGGGGGGGGTGGGTGTCTCCTGAAAGCTGGGGGGGGGGGGCAGAGGGTGGCCTGAGAGTGAGGAGGGGGGACTTCGAGGCTGCCGAACAAAATGGCGTCCGATCTGAGAGCCCGCCATTGCTACTGGCCAGATCATCTTGCCAGCAGGAACTCTCTCCAAATGTGGCCTTTTCGGGGAGAAACTCCCTGAGGCACCAAAAAAACGGTAAAGTGCTGTTGAATAGCGGGGTAAATCTAAAGCCGCCAAGAAACACCCAGCACAATGTGCCCAAAAGCTGACTTAGTTTAGAGTCTGTTGAATTTGGTGTGGCACTTGAACTTGCAGCCAACTGAGCCTTGGCTGATACCCTGAGTCGTAAATACCATTCTGCCATGTAAATATTGAGATGTTTACGATCGTGTTAGCACTTCGCACATTCCACTTCAGCCAACAAGGTTTCTTTTGCACTCCACAAAAGTTTGTTTTGAATTTTCCCTTGAATAACCTGCCCTTGACTTGTGGGCACTGGAATCATCAGAAACAGCTAACTTTGCCCCTTCCCCTCCCTTCCAAAAGAAAGATAAAATATACATCTTCAAATACTTTAAAAATAGATCCCAGAAACATTGACAAAATTAATTAAAAGATCAGTAGCATTAGTGCATTTGATAAGAGTGACCTTTGCAGTGGTCGCATATTATACATCATCTTTGATTTATGCATTACTGCAGTAAGTGCAAAACTAATTGTACAGTTTGCGACGAACCAGTTTTGTGAATTTTCATCCAAATTTAATGGGGTTACCTACAATGGAAAGCATTGCACAACAGAAATTGACCTTGAAATTGGTTTATTCAGACACAAGTCAAAATATGGAAATGCAGGGAGAAAGAATGATAGCAGGAGCTATGAAATTGCAGAGTGTGTCATGTTTCTGTAAAGTGGTTGCAAGAATGCTAAGCTAAACTATATTATTAATGTGTGGAGCTGCAGAGGACAGTGGGGAAGTGCTCCATGTTGATTATTTCTTCATTTTGTTGATATAAGTTCCCACAGCTTCTGCCCAAAGCCCCTGAGACAGACTTTAGCAGTAGCTCCTCAGTAACTGCATCATTACCAGGCAAAAAAAAAAGCAAGTCCTGTTGTTTTCATGTCAATAGCAGATGAAAACGTTATTCTATTCAAGTGCACAAAGAGTCGTGTATTCAGTAGGGACATGCAGATAGATTTATGAAATGAACCATTTCAAATGCCATTATCTTCCCACGGTGAGATACACCTTTCATAAATCATAGTGGCTGTGGAAAATAAAGCATTTCAGAGCGCACAATCCCGTCCCTGTATCCTCCAAACTAAAGTCTTAGACATTGCAGCGGAGTGGGAGAGAAGAAAGGGAATGAGATGCTCGAGCCTTTTATACCTTTAACGGTAGATTTTGATAACTGGTGACTGTAGATGGGCTTCTGTTCATTTATTTCTCTCTCAGCCAGATGGCCTCCTGAATCGAACTCCTTCATAAATCGCAGATACTAATTCTGTGTACTATTGAGATCAAAGTAGAAGCTGTAGTCACGTAATGGCTCAGCAGAATAGAGGCGACAGGATGAAAATGTTCCTTGCTAAATTGCCTCTTTAGGTTGCCCCCTCCTTGCTGCTGTTCAGAGAACATACAGTAGCTGCAACGAAAGCACAGCACCGCTGATACTGGACTGAAATAAAAAGATAAGATGCTGGAAAACCCTCGGCAGCTCAGGCAGCAGCGATGTGAAGAGAGACAGAGTTAGTGTCTGAGGTCAGTGACTGCTGACGAAAGGCCATTGATCTGAATGTTAACTGTGCCTCTCGGGGCAGCACGGTGGTGCAGTGGTTATCACTTCTGCCTCACGGCGCTGAGGTCCCAGTTTCAACCCTGGCCCCGGGTCACTGTCTTTGCGGAGTTTACACATTCTCCCCTTGTCTGCGTGGGTTTCACCCTCGCATCCCAAAGATGTGCAGGTTAGGTGGATTGGCCACACTAAATTGCCCCTTAATTGGAAAAAAATAATTGGTACTCTAAATTTATTTTAAAAATACTCTGCTTCTCTCTCCATACTCGCTGCCTTGGCCTGTCGAGTATTTTTAGCATCCTCTGTTTTAAGAAAGTAACAGCACCCCAGATAGTGACTAGAACAGAGTCACCAGCTGGCACTTCTTCATGAGCAGTAATCACTACTTCAAGTCAATAAGTTTGCGAAATCGAACGGTTTGCAAAGGGAAATGAATTTTAATGCAACTTCCCATTTGATGTGAATCAGATTAAGAAAGATCCATTTTCACCTCCCCAAGTGAAGTAAAAATGTTCTGCAATCAAATCATCCATTACTTTTACCTCCTAATGATCTAAGAAAGTGCGGATGGAACTTAAAACGTGCTAAGCAGGAGGCAATCCACGAATAGAGTGGACGTCGAACTAGGTTCAAGTGGACCTTGTGATGTGAGCGCAGGAGTGGCTGTGTTTCTGCGAGCTCCGGCTCTACTCATCTTTCAGTCTTTACTTTATCCTTGTGCACATCTTTGTTTTGTCTTCTCTTGGTCTACATGGTGAGTGCAATGTACCAAGCGTTGTTGGTCAGTGTTTCAGCTTGGTCAGTCGATTTGTAAAAAGCTTTAATCCTCGTCGATTATTGGCAGCTGAAAGAAGTTGGGGTGGAGCCCTGTCTTTGGTGGCACAGCTACTTTTGGGAGGATTCCCGCCCTGACGTTACGGTGCTCACTGGCGGACAATGGCTGCTAGAGATGAAGTTAATCCGCCTGAATAGCTCGGCTCCGCGATGCGGGACGTCAAAACCCAGTTTCAGGAGTTACAAGATGTCTTTATGAAGGTAGTGGCGGTGCACGCGGATGTTCTTGCGACAGAGAGAGCATTGTCCTTGGTGGAAGCGCGCCTCCACCTGGTTGAGGTCCTGCTGCATGGCCTGCCGTCTTTCATGGGTGGCGAGGGCGAGGGGGAAACCCGTGAGGAGACCTGCTCAACCTGGTGTCTCCAGTGAGATGGTGAACAGGTTCCTGGCTGAGTTTGAGAACTGGCTGCTGTCTATCAGGAATCGTGATCTGGAGGGTGGGCAGCTCAATCTCGATGGAACACATTTAATCCTGTCTTTCAAGCCTGGGAGTTTGTTCTGACAGTCCTTGCTCTTCTTCTTCCTCATTTTTCTTTGGACTTGATGAGGAGTTACCAATATTCCCTCGTGATTTCGATGCCCTTACGAGCCAGTGGTGGTAATGTTGAAAGGTGGGACTCTGGTGGCACAGATAAACAGATATCAATTTCTGTTGTTTTTTTGGGAGATTGCCGAATCCTTTCCTTGTTTTGGTGGTCTCGGCGGTTGCAGGTCTGACGGCCCAACCATCCTGGTGGGAGTCCCCCACTGCCTCTTCGACGGGGACCAGGCTACTTTGCTCTTGAGTCTTGGATCTTGACACCAAGGTGGCCTCTTGCCCCTTTTGGTGTGGTGTTGGTGGTTCAATTATCTATTTTGTCCTTCTTGGGCTTAGGGCTGGGAGATGGGGTTTTGGGGGCTTGATTCTCCGTTCTTAGCTCTTGTTCTCTTTTTACTTTCTCTATGGGAGACCATTGGTTGTTAACATGGGCTGGTTGTGCCCGGTCCTTGCCTTGAATATATCTTTGCCTTTTGCCTTTCCGAACGTGAGGGTGGCTGCCTGTTCCGGTTTGGGTCTGGAGATATTGCGCTGTCTGAGTCAGCCAAATTCCCCTTCATACTGGGATTCCCGGGGTATTCTTTTCTTCAGTCATTCTGTTGTTAAGCTACGGGTGTGATGTTGGCCTAAATTGCTGCCTGTATCCTGTTTGGGGACAGATGGGTCAATTATTAATGGGGAGAGCCCTTTGGGGATTCTGTCCCTGATTCATCCTGTCGTCTTGTTCCTAATGCTGTAATGACTGATTTTTTAGGCTGTGCCGGTAGTACATTAACACAAAGAACAAAGAACAATACAGCACAGGAACAGGCCCTTCGGCCCTCCAAGCATGATACCACCCTTGGCCAAAACCCTCAGCACTTCCTTGTGCCGTATCCCTCTATACCCATCCTATCCATGTGTTAACACCTGTCACTTTCTTCTTGTTTTTTCTTCTTTTGTGCAAATTAGTGTAAAAATGGAAAAACTCCAATTAGCAGGCGTTTTTTTTTCAACTAGATTCAAAACAAGCCAACGGGGCATTTATTTTCAAGAAAGGCTGCCACAGATCTATTACATAGGTAACTAGCAAAATAATCAAATTTGCCATTGGAAACAAAGAGCAGCACCAATGTGAAAATAACTTCGAAACAACCTGAATCGAGTGCAGTAGATCCAAGTTGAACAAACCTTTTGAGAAAAAGTGACTTTGCCAGTGGATAATCGAAGAAGCCCTCTGATCTCATCCATGCCTTTGTGACCACTTGGCACCACAATTCCAATGGTCTCCTGGCCAACCTCCCACTGTGCATCAACATTAGTTCATCATAACTTCTGTTGCCTGGATCCCAACTCACGGCAAGTTCAATTCGCCTTCACCACTGTGCTCACTCCCAGCCCGGCAATGTTACGATTTTCTTTTTTATTAAGGGGCAATTTAGCTTGGCCAATCCACCTACCCCGCACGTCTTTGGGTTGTGGATGCAAGACCCACGCAGACACGGGGAGAATGTGCAGACTCCACACTGACAGTGACCAGGGGCCAGTATCGAACCCGGGTGCTCAGGACCGTGAGACAGCTGTGCTAACCACTGCACCACCATGCCGCCCTGCAATGTTACAATTTTAAAGTGCTGATCCTTGTTTTCAAGTCCCTCCAGGGCCTCGTCCCCTCCCTATCTCTGTAATTTCCTCCAGTCCCACACTCTCCGCGATCTCAGAACTCCTCCATATCTGACCCCTCGCACATCCCCTGTTTTCTTTGCTCTCGCTTTGGCATCCATGCCTCCAGCTACCTGGTCGTAAATTCCAAAATTCCTTCGATAAAGCTCTTCCCCTTCCTTTTAGAGACTCTTCAAAAGCTACCTATTTGATCAAAAGCTGCTCGAAGGGCGAGCTTCTGTACGTACGAATTAGAGCAAGAATTGGTCATATTGCCCCTCGAGCCTGCTCCGCCAATTAATAAATCATGGCTGATCTGATTGTGGCCTCCATCCCACATTCTGCCTACCCCACCGATAACCTTTGTCAGCCTTTTTAGTCAAGAATCTATCTGCCTTAAAAATGTTCAATGACCCTGCCTCCACCGCGTTCCAGGGAAAAGAATTCCAAAGGTTTACGACCCTTTACGAGAAATAATATTCCTCTCATCTCTGTCTTAAATGGGAGACCCCCATTTTTAAACTTGTGTCCCCTCGTTCTAGTGTCTTCCACAAGGGGAAATATCCTCTCAGCATTCACCCTGTTAAGTCCCGTCCCCCCAAGATCTGGTTTGTTTCAAAAGAATTAACTCTTAGTCGTCTGAACCTCAGTGGATATAGGCCCAACCCGTCTAACCTTTCCTCAGAAGATAATCTCCCCCATCCCAGGTACCAGTCGAATTTTGGGGGAAAATCCCCTTTTTTTTCTTCTTAAGCTTTTTGATTTGATTTATTATTGTCACATGTATTAGTATACAGTGAAAAGGATTGTTTCTTGCATGCTGTACAAACAATGCATCCCGTACATAGTGAAGGAAGGAGAGACTGCAGAGGTGTAGAGAAAAGATCAACTTAATACGAGGTAGGTCCATTCAAAAGTCTGATGGCAGTAGGGAAGAAGCTGTTCTTGAGTCGGTTGGTACGTGACCTCAAATTTTGGTATCTTTTTCCTGACGGAAGAAGGTGGAAGAGAGTATGTCCGGGGTGCGTGGGGTCCTTAATTATGCTGGCTGCCTTTCTGAGGCAGCGGGGATTATAGATAGAATCAGTGGATGGGAGGCTGGTTTGCGTGATGGACTGGGCTACATTCACAACCTTTTGTAGTTTCCTGCGGTCTTGGGCAGAGCAGGCTCCATATCAAGCTGTGATACAACCAGAAAGAATGCTTTCTATGGTGCATCTGTAGAAGTTGGTGAGGGACGTGGCTGACATGCCAAATGTCCTTAGTCTTCTGAGAAAGTAGAGTCGTTGGTGGGCTTTCTTAACTATAGTGTCAGCATGTGGGGACCAGGACAGGCTGATGGTGATCTGTACACCTAAAAACTTTAAGCTCTCGACCCTTTCTGCTTCATTCCCATTGATGTAGACAGGGGCATGTTCTCCACTATGCTTCCTGAAGTCGATGACACTCTCCTCAATTTTGTTGACATTGAGGGAGAGATTATTGTCGTCGCACCAGTTCACCAGATTCTCCATCTCATTCCTATACTCTGTCTCATCATTGTTTGAAATCCGACCCACCATGGTGGTGTCATCAGCAAATTTGAAAATCGAGTTGATGGGGAATTTGGCCACACAGTCATAGGTGTATAAGGAGTATAGTATTGGGCTGAGGACACAGCCTTGTGGGGCACCGGTGTTGAGGATGATCGTGGAGGAGGTGTTGTGCCTATCTTTACTGATTGTGGCCTGTGGGTTAGAAAGTTCAGGATCCAGTTGCAGAGGGAGGAGCCGAGGCCAAGGCCATGGAGTTTGGAGATGAGTTTTGTTGGAATGATGGTGTTGCAGGCTGATCTGTAGTCAATAAATCGGAGTCTGACATAGGTGACTTTGTTAATGAGGTGTTCCAGGATAGAGTGCAGGGCCATGGAGATGGCGTCTGCTGTGGATCTGTTGCAGTGGTAGGCAAACTAGTGGATCAAGGCAATCCGGGAGGCTGGAGTTGATTCGTGCCATGACTAACCTTTCGAAGCGCTTCATGATGATGGATGTCAGAGCCACAGAACGATAGTCATTAAGGCACGCTACTTGACTTTTTCTTGGTACAGGGATGATGGTCGTCTTCTTGAAGCAGTTAGGGACCTCAGATTGTTGTAAAGAGAGGTTGAAGATGTCTGCGAATACCCCCGCCAGCTGATCTGCGCAAGACCTGAGTGCCCGTCCGGGTACCCCATCCGGGCCTGTGGCTTTCCATGAGTTAACCTTCGAAAAGGCTGCTCTGACGTCTGCAGTGATGATCTCAGATACAAGTACATCCGCGGCTTCTGGGGTGGAGGGCTCGCTCTTGATGACCTCTTGCTCAAAGCGGGCATAGAATGCGTTGAGCTCATCGGGGAGGGGTGCGTTGGAGGCGACGATTTTACATGCCTTCATCCTGTAGCCCATTGTGTCTTGCAGACCTTGCCATAGACGGCTAGGATCCCTGTGGCTAGCCTGGGACTCGAGCTTGGTCCAGTACTGTCTTTTGGCATCTTTGATGGATTTCTTTAGATCATATCTGGGGCAGCAGGGCAGCATGGTGGTTAGCATCAATGCTTCACAGCTCCAGGGTCCCAGGTTCGATTCCCGGCTGGGTCACTGTCTGTGTGGAGTCTGCACGTCCTCCCCCTGTGTGCGTGGGTTTCCTCTGGGTGCTCCGGTTTCCTCCCACAGTCCAAAGATGTGCGGGTTAGGTGGATTGGCCATGCTAAATTGCCCGTAGTGTCCTAAAAAGTAAGGTTAAGGGGGGGGTTGTTGGGTTACGGGTATAGGGTGGATACGTGGGTTTGGGTAGGGTGATCATGGCTCGGCACAACATCGAGGGCCGAAGGGCCTGTTCTGTGCTGTACTGTTCTATGTTCTATATTCTATATCTGGCTTTCTTGTATAGGTCAGGGTCGCCTGACTTGAACGCCTCAGACCTAGACTTCAGCAAGCAGTGGATATCCCTGTTCATCCAGGGTTTCCGGTTGGGAAACACGCAGATTTGCTTCTTTGGCACACAGTCTTCACATGTACTGATGAAGTCAGTTACTGTAGTGGCGTACCCGTTCAGGCTGGTCGCAGAGTTTCTAAATACTGACCAGTCCACTGACTCTAAGCAGTCCCGTAGGAGATCATCCGATTCCTCAGACCAACAATGCACAACTTTCTTTGCTTTTCACACTTCAGTCTGAAATCAAAGTCCGCCTTGTCACTTTGCAAGATGATTCATTCTTTCTATTCACTCCTATGCAATTTGTTATTATATGATCCATAACTTCTGATTTCTCTGCCTTTCCAGAAGTGTTTTCACCTGCTCCATTGTGGTCCTTCTCCTGGTGTCAGGGAGGCAACACACCCATTGAGACTCCCCATTATGACTGCCAATCAGGCGTTCCTCCCAATTATTGGAATCCTTACTGAGATGACATACGTCTCCCTCTGGGTAATCCTTTGCTTCACGGCATTGCACATGCTGACCCAGATTGTCCTCGTGGTTGATACAGCAAAGCTAATACAGCCCGAGTGCCATGGGGTTGACATAAAGTAACGGCGCCGTAATGCTAAACTAAAGACGACAATTACATTATAAAGTTGGGCATTCAATGTACCCCCTCCCCCCACCAAATAAAATATATAAGGAAGGAGAGACATTTTTATGATTTGGAGTTAACATGTCCTTTCGAAAGATTGCACCACTTTACAAGAAACAGTGAACATACAGGACCCAAATATTGCTCATAACCTGGGACAGGCAAAAGACAAACCCAACAAACATAGCAGAAGATTGTCTTTGCTGTTAGTAATTGCTTTGCAATTACCGACTCAAGGTTAGCCCTTAAGGGGTGATTTAAAGCCAGACAGGAGCGTAAATATTTTTTTAAAATCTGTACTCAATAGAGAAGAAACAAAATGAGAAAGGAGGTGCTGAGTCATTCTCCTCCCCCAATTAATTCCCCCAGATTTACCATTCTATAAAATTAGCATTGTCCGTATGAGTAGGTGACTTGCTGTGTTCGGAAGTAGACATATTGCATTTTGGAGTCAGATAAAGCAGGCTGAACTTCATTACTTCCACTCATTATTGTTTGTTCCGTTTTGGGGTGCAGAGGAATTTCTGTAAGAAAAAGAAGCGAGAGAACAGTGGGCAGTGAGACTTCTGTTTAATTTCTCGGTGGCCAGGTAGGTCTGTCTATCTGTCTGTGTAAAATATATTTAGATTGTGCCACTTTTTTCCATGATGCCGTACCCTGTTTCTGGCTGGTTGCCGTGCATCCTGCTACCACGATCCCTAGCTCGCTCTAATTCGCACCAATTTTAAACTATCCTTGAAGTAATTGTTTCTAGGAATATTGCAAAGACGTAGTTGAAGATCGATTCACCTGCTCACAGTAGCAAACCAATATAATAATCTTTATTGGTGTCTCAATAGGCTTACATTAACACTGCAATGAAGTTACTGTGAAAATACCCTGGTCGCCACACTCAGGCGCCTGTTCGGGTACACAGAGGGCGAATTCAGTCCAATTCACCTATCAAGCACGTCTTTTGAGACTTGTGGGAGGAAACCGGAGCACCCCTGAGGAAACCCAAGCAGACACGGGGAGAACGTGCAGACTCCATACTGAGAGTGACCCAAGCAGGAATCGGACCCGGGACCCTGGCACTGTGAAGCAACAGTGCTAACCACTGTGCTACCGTGCCGCCCTACCACTCTCAAACACCTCTGATTCTGCCATATAACTTCTCCGGGAATTTATCCTTCCCTTGATGCTAGCTCCAGACAGCATGGCTGAGATCCAGAGCTGATCAGAACTGAAATCCTTGGCCCAAAAACGACTCTGTGGTGTGCATTGCTTTGCCTTTACGATGAAAAGAAAATGGTCTTGCCTCCTCCATGAATGCTGTTTTCCACCAGGGAACAGAAGGCTTTTCCTCGCCTGCCACAGCTCCCTGGCTGAATCATAATTTCTATTTCTTTCCCTCTCACTGCTTCCTATTTGCATTTAATTAGTTAATTGTATTTTCAATTAAAGTGTGGTCAAAATGTGACAAGTTTCTTGGGAGTACTGAGGTTGTAATTTAAGAAAAAAGAATATGCTGCGCATTTGTAAATTTTACAGTTTTATAATACAAATTGCATCACCCCCAGGGTGAAGGGTCTAGTCCCAAAAACTGACTCAAAACCCTCTTGAGTACGAAGAATAATATTGCAGCTTGTTTTTATACAGACAGATCCCTAGCAAGTGACGGCTTCAGGAATGGTTAGAGTGTTAGTGTTCCATTGTGTACTTCCATGGAACAGTAGGGCACTGATTTACTGCCTTCCTCCACTCTGCCCGTTCCTTCTCTCGGTCAGATAGTTTCGGTGAGTTTTGTGAGGGGAAGCTAGTATGAGTATCCTTTTATCGGTAAATATTGAAAAAAACTATCAGCGAATGCTTTCCGATTTTATGGAGAACGAACTTGCATCTACATAACACCTTTCATGAGTGCAAGATGTCTCCAAGTGCTTTGCATCTAATTAACTACTATTTGGAGTATACAATGCATCACTGTTACGATGTCGGAAAAAGAGGCTGCCAATTTGCGCACAGCAAGCTCCCACAAACAACGACGTGGTAATGATCAGGCAGTTTGTTTTTGTGATTTTTTAAATTTTTTAAATGATTTGCAGGATGTGAGTCACGCTGACTAGGCCAGGATTTATTGACCATCCCAAGTTGCCCTTGAGAAGGTGGCGGTGAACTGCGTTCTTGAACCACTGTGTTCATGTGGTGTAGACACGCTCATAATGCTGTTAGGGAGGGGGTTCCAGGATTTTGATCCAACGACAGTGAAGGAACAGCATATATTTCCAAGTCAGAATGGAGAGTGGCTTTGAGGGGTGCTTTCAGGTGATGACATTCCATAGATACATACATAGAAGTTAGGAGCAGGAGGCGGCTTTTTGGCCCTTCGAGCCTGCTCCGCCATTCATCACGATCATGAATGGTCATTCAACTCAGTCACCTGATCCTGCTTTCTCCCCATAGCCTTTGATCCCATTCTCCCCAAGTGCTATATCCAGCCGCCTCTTGAATATGTTCAAAGTTTTAGCATCAACTACTTCATGTGGTAATGAATTCCACAGGCTCTCCACTCTTTGTGTGAAGAAATGTCTCCTTATCTCTGTCCAAAATGGTTTCCCCTGAATTCTTAGACTGTGACCCCTGGTTCTGGACACACGCATCATTGGTAACATCCCTGCATCTACCCTGTTCAGTCCTGTTAAAATTTTACAAGCCTCTATGAGACACCCCTCATTCTTCTGAACTCCAGCGAGAACAATCCCAACCTGGACAATCCCTCCTCATATGACAGTCCCGCCGTACAGCTCTTTTCCTTCAAGGATACATTTCCAGATCCAGATGATGATTTACTTACAAGGCAACTTCCAGGTGGCGGTGCCCCCAGGTATCTGTTGCCCTTGTCCTTCTGGATGGTAGCGGCCGTGGGTTTGGAAGGTATAGCCTAAGGAACATGGTGAGTTCCTGCAGTCCATATTTTGATGGTGCAAATGGCTGCTACTGTTTGCCGGTGGTAAAGGGAGTTTGTGGAAGGGGTACCAATCAAACAGCCTGCTTTGTCCTGGATGGTGTCTTCTTGCGTGTTGTTGGAGTCGCACTCATCCAGATTGGTGGTTAAAGGGTTAATGTTGGTAAGGACTCCATGAAATACTCCCTTGCTCTTCCTGGAAAGAATATGGGCTCTTTGGCTTCTACCCAAGAGGGCAAAGAGTGCCTCAGTTTAACATCTCAATCAAAAGGTGGCACCTCCGACAGTGGCCACCCCTTCAGTACTGCGATGGGAGTGTCAACCTAGATCGTGCGCTCCAGTCCCTTGAGTGTGGCTTGAACCCGCGACCTTTTGACTCGAGAGGTGAGAGCGCCACCCACTGAGTCACGGTTGATAACTAGCATGCAGAAATATCTAGTTTAAAAAGTCATGAAGGTTTGTAATTGTAAATATGTCGGAAAACCTCTTGACCTGAGCTGTTCTCATAGTCTTCTCAGCAGGGTTGTCAGTAGCACATTAGGGCGAGGGTTAGAGTGGAATTTGTCACCGGATTTGGTGACAGATTGCCTGCCTATTTAAATGATTGATCTGTGGCATAGCGAGTGCGAGTCTGTTCTCGGTCCTCCC
The DNA here is from genome assembly GCF_902713615.1 of Scyliorhinus canicula. Lineage (NCBI taxonomy): Eukaryota > Metazoa > Chordata > Chondrichthyes > Carcharhiniformes > Scyliorhinidae > Scyliorhinus > Scyliorhinus canicula. Next base: position 14,379,817 of record NC_052154.1, on the reverse strand, counting down.
CTTTTGGCTTGAGATTTCCAGAGGGCAGGGAGAAGACAGGTTAAAGAATGAACAGAGACATTTCAAAAGATGTTAATTTGATAGAAACTAAGCTGTCTATTGATGTCTAGTGGGCTGAGAGGAGTAGTTGGAACCTGGCTGCTTAGCTGTTTTGATGTAGTCTTTACAGTCTGTACTGCTTATGGCTTTAATCTTTCTGAGACCATTTCACCAAAGGAATTTAAAGAATGGTTCACACCATTAAACACCTTTTAAAAATGAAACCATTGCGAGGAATTAGCGTTAATCTTATGATTTCTTTCTGATGATTGCTGCTTTTTAAAAAAAAAATGTGATTGCACAGTGCATATTGCACTGTGAAATCAATAGCTGAAAGATCCAGGCAGGAACAGCCGCTTTGTGGGTGGCCTGAAACGACATTAAAAATAATTATGCATTTTTAAATATTATTTTGATTCCTTCAAATTGTCACAGAGCCCAGAAATTCAAGGTGTGCCAAATTAGTTGAATTCCATTATTCATGACATTTTAGGAATTTTACTGGTGCGTTTCAGGATCGGAGTCTGTATCCCATCCAGTTTTCCATGACAGTTGCAAATCACTGGCATTGATCATAAAGCTCGGTAACTTCCCTGAGGCAGTAGCCACGATGGTGTTGCCAGCACTGGTAGTTTAAACAAATCTCTGGATAAATGTTAAACGATGTTACTGTGCTTTCCAATTTGGTTGTTCCATTTTGTGAAGCTGTACGTTCACCCCTTGTTTATTCCTACTCAAGTCTTGCTTTGAGTCAATAAAAGAAAAATACTGCGGATGCTTGCGATCTAAATAAAAGCAGAAACTTCTAGAAGTACTTAGCCGACCAGCGTCTGTAGAGCGAGAGAAGCAGAGTTCAATACGGTTTTTCTTCAGAACTGAAGAGAGATTCACTGCTGAGGTTTTCCAGCACTTTCTGTTTTTATTTCTTTCTTAAGTTAACCCGAAGAGGTGGCAACAATAGTGAATGTATCACTGTGCCACAGAAACCCCTCCAAACAGCATCTGGTTGTAGGTGGGTGAGAACCCAGTAAACCCATCCAAATGTTAAAGCTGGCAATCCTGGCAGAGAATGGATATTCTGCGAGAAGTTGAACTAGAATAGTTTTGAAACGATACAGATTTAATTCTCAATAACCACAGTGATTTTGAGGAATGCACCTAATCTGTACCAGCACCACCCCTGGACTGCTGTCACACGCACTTTGCATCTAGCTCTGTCACACTCTGCCAATGCAGGTTGTGTGCGCCAAGGAAGGAGCGACTGAGTTAAACAAGGTTAATGACACGCTATTCTCCCCTACCCCATCCCTCAAGAAACAATTGCTCAGCTTGATTTATAAAAAGGGGGGGTTCCTAATGGGGGACCTGACTAAATTCCCTTCTCTAATTTCCCATTCATTTTTTGTTCTGTCCTTACCCTTATTTTGCTGAAGGTGATTTCCTCAAGTTGGGGCATATCTGTCTTTCAGGTGAATGTTACATTGAAGCCTTGTCTTCCCTCTCTGGTGGACGTAAAATATCCTGTGACAACATTCCAAGGAAGTTCTGCCCAGTCTCCTCACAGAATCACAGAATAATACAGCACAGAAGTGGCCCTTCGGCCCATTGAGTCTGCACTGAAGCATTAAAATACCTGACCTAATCTTATTAGCCATCATGAGGCCTATTGCTCAAATGTTATGACATGCCAAGTGCTCATCCAGGTACTTTTTAAAGGATGTGAGGCAACCCGCCTCTTCCACCCTCCCAGGCAGTGCATTCCAAACGTCACTGCCCTCTGGGTAAAATGTTTCCTCTCAAATCCCCCCAAACCTCCTGCCCTTACCTTGAACTGTGTCCCCTCAAAGCTGACCCTTCAACTCAGGGGAACTGATGCTTCCTTTGCACCCTGTTTATGCCCCCCATAATCTTGTACACGTTGATCAGGTTGCGCCTCAGTTTTCTCTGCTCCAGCAAAAACAACCCAAGCCTATCCAACCTCTCTTCGTAACTTAAATGTTCCATCCTAGGCAACACCCTGGTGAATCGCCTCTGCACCCCCTCCAGTGCAATCACATCCTTCCTATAATGTGGTGACCAGAATTGCATACAGTACTCCAACTGTGGCCTCACCAATGTTCTATACAACTCCATCATGACATCCCTGCTTTTGTAATCTATGCCGCGATTGATAAAGGCAAGTGTCCCATATGCCTTTTTCACCACCCTATTAACCTGCTGTTTGCCTTGAGAGATCGACGGACAAACACGCCACGGTCCCCTTGTTCTTCAGAATTTCCCAGTGTCAGGCCATTCATTGAGTTCTTCCTTGTCACATTGCTCCTTCCAAAGTGTATCACCTCACACTCTTCAAGATTAAATTCCATCAGCCACTATTCTGCCCATTTGACCATCCGTCTACATATTCCTGTAAACCAAGTCACTCAACCTCACTGACATTAGCACAGTGATTAGCACTGTTGATTCACAACACCAGGAACCTGGGTTCGATTCCCGGCTTGGGCCACTGTCTGTGCAGAGTTAGCACGTTCTCCCCATGTCTGCGTGGGTTTCCTCTGGGTGTTCTGGTTTCCTCCCACAATTCCCAAAAGACATGCTTGTTAGGTGAATTGGAAATTCTGAATTTTCCTTCTGTGTAGCTGAACAGGCGCTGGAGTGTGGCGACTAGGGGCGTTTCACAGTAACTTCATTGCAGTGTTAATGTAAGCCTACTAGTGACACTAATAAAAGATTATTACGCACCTTGTCACATGCTCAAAAAATTCAAACAAATTTGTTAGGCATGACCTCCCTCTGACAAAGCCGTGCTGACTATCCCTGATAAAACTTGCCTCTCCAAGTGGAGATAGACTCTCGCCTTCAGAATTTTCTCCAATAGTTTCCCTACCACTGACGTGAGACTCACTGGTCTGTTGTTCTCTGGCTTATCTCTGCAACCTTTCTTAAATAGTGGGACCACATTAGCTGTTCTCCAGTGCTCTGGCACATCCCCCGAGGCCAGAGAGGAATTAAAAATGTGTCAGAGCCCTTGCAATCTCTTCCCTCCCTTCCCACAGCAACCTGGGACACAATTCATTAGGACCTGGAGATTTGTCCACTTTTAAGCCTGCAGGCACCTCTATGACAGTTTGGCTTGGTCTTCACCTCAACTCCAGTCATTGAGCTAGTGAATCTTCAAACACCTTCTCATACTTCTTCAGAAGTTGTTGTAGATCGTTCATTGAACCACTAGCTGATTTACTGCTCCCCAGTTGATTTTAAGCTATGGCAACCATGCTCGACCAGATAAAGCAGGAAAATTTCCACGGACAACTTAAGAGGCAGCTTCGCTGTTTGTCCATTTAGTTGGACTTTCATCATCATGCATCCTTTTAATGGTACGACGACCTCTTCTGTGTATGTACTTAGCATCACATTTAAATAATTACAGTGCAGACGGAGCCCATTCAGCCCACCGAGTTTGCACCAACCCACTGAAAGAGCACTCTACCCAGGCCCACTCCCCCACCCTATCACCGTAATCTCACCTAACCTGTACCTCTTTGAAAACTAAGGGGCAATTTAGCATGGCCAATCCATCTAACCTGCACATCTTTGGACTGTGGGAGGAACCTGGAGCACCCGGACGGGAAGCCCACGCAGACACGGGGAGAAAGTGCAATGTCCACACAGACAGTCATCCGAGGTTCGAATTGAACCCTGGTCCCTGGCTCTGTGAGTGCTTACCACTGTGCCACCATGCTGCCCTAAAGGCAGATGCTTCAACTACTGATTATAAATTATCTCAGATATGAATGATACAGCTGCGTCCACTTCCACTTCCTATTTAATTTGGTGACATCAAGTTTTAAAAATGCCCAGAATGCTGATCGCCCTGCCCTCACAATATGCCTTGTTTCAGCTCTTGAAATTGTTCGGGTACGTCATCTTCTGAGTGGTCTTGACCTTTGTCTACTAATGTATAGACATGACTAGTCTGCCTAGATGTATTATTTCTTGCACATCCTTTGGTGTTTGTGAAGTCTTCTGAGCCCAACATGTCTTGGCAGGGTGGGCTTTTGTGCCACAGTTTTTGCACTAATTTTCTATACTCCAGCATTTCCCCGCTGAGTGTCCAACTTGTGAGCAGTGGTGACATGGTTGTACCCTTGCAGCCTTGTTTCTTATGTTATCGATTTTGTGGGTCTTCACTCAAGCCCTTATCTGTGAAGCTTCTTTCATTGCTAGCTGCATTGATGTGGCAATTTCCACAGCAGCTTTGAGATATATCGCTTACAGTAAGCCATTTCCTCTGAATAGCTTCACTGCGGAGTCCACAAACCAGCCTATCATGATGAGTGTCATCAAATGTTGCACCAAACTTGCAATATTTTGCTAACCTCCTTAAAGTTGCCACGAATTATAAAGTGCTTTCACCTTCCTCCTGATTACGGCAGTGGAACCAAAATCTTCCTGCAATTGACAAAAGGTATATGTGAGAAAAACCCTTCTATAATCTTCGTTAGTTTGTTATAGGACTTTTCTCCTGGTTTTTCTGGGTGAACTAATTTTTGTGGCAGCATAAAAGTTTTACTTCAACCAAATTGAGTAAGGTTGCGACCTTTAAGTCCTCACGTGTTTGATTCACTGTGAGATACAATTGGAATCGTTCCTCATTTGAATTCTAAGTCCCACAGTCTTCATCAAACGGTTCCATGGCACTCGTTTCTCCCATCATTCTGGATCCTGGCTCTTAGGTTCCATACTTCAGCCAACTTTCGTTCCAATTCTTTTGGATATATGATACAAGCGAACCCCTTATCCACAATGCAGCTTCAAAATATTTCCTTTATGCTTTACTGTGGTTTGACTTTTTCCTCAGAGTAGTGGCCTGCACAGAGTCAGAAGACTTCTGAATCCCCGTTCATACAGCCTATTTAGCTTCACCATGTGTGCGGTCTCTACAGTCCAGACTCTACCCACTTCAACAGCAAGCAAGTTTTTGAATTGTAATTCTCCTTACTCCTGGTTGTGTACCGTTATTTATTTTCTTGTTTGAAGCCTTCAACATCAGCGGCTTGCTTCGCCCGACGCTTCCTCACTGCAGGGTGATGACCTCTCCATTTAACAGTATTATGGCCTCTTGTGCATCCTTGATTTTCGCCACCATTGATGGCCATGTCTTCAGTAGCCGAGGACCAGAACTCCGGAATTCCATCACTAAGAGTCTCTTGCCTCCAAATCACTCTCCTCGTTAAAGAGCCTCATTAAAACCCACCCCTTTGGCCAAGTTTTTTGGTTCCTCTCTTAATAACTCCTTATGTGGCTCAGTGACAAATTGTCTTTGATAATTGCTGCTATGAAGTTCTATGGGGCAACATACTGTGTTATGGTTGCTGTGTTTATAAATGCAAGTTATTATTAATGAATCTCGACGGTGTATGAATTAGAATTGAATGCAGTTCTGGAGCAAGAACTAAACTTTTCTTAGCTGTGCCAAATATTGATTGCAGTTATTTTAAGTTATATCCAATCTAAATGAATAGATTACAACTTCAGAAAATTGAAAGCAATTCAGGAAATATGGAAGATTAATCCAAGCAAACAAACAGCTATGAAACGCAGATCACTGTACAGCAGATTAATAAAGTTTGGGATGTAATCAAGGTGATTGATATGATACATCTTAAGTTGGAGAAAGCATTTGCGAAGGTTCCTCCCTCAAATCTTATGGCCAGAGCAAAGGATTCAGAACTGTAGAGAAGTTGTAAATTGGTTTATTGATTAGTTGGATAATAGGAAACAAGAGTACTTAACAATGATAATGGGTAGGGTTAGTCAACTGTGAACATTGAAATTGCTCCAGAATCTTGCTATCTTTTTTACACCCTCAAACTCTTCCAATAAACTTCCAGGTCATGATTTGCTTGGCGACGATACTTGCTGTAAAGGACTTTAACAGAGTTATAAGTAGTTTGTGGTTGTAAACATTTGTGATCGAACCGCCCGTGTTGTACTTCAAGGAAATTGTTGTTTTTCCAGAGGTTTACGGATGCATAGTAACTTAGGAGATGCCTGATTATAATAATGGTCACATAAGTTATTGAGAATAGAAAATATGATTTGTATGATGAAATGGACAAAAGTTGAACTACTTGACCTAATGGTGACAGTGTATGGTTGCAATTACCAAGTTTAAAACTGTATGTTACAAAACGTGCAGATAGATTCAGAGAGCATACGATAAGAAAGTATTTTTTTTTTAAATTTAGATTACCCAATTATTTTTTCTATTAAGGAGCAATTTAGTGTGGCCAATCCACCTACTCTGCACATTTTTGGGTTGTGGGGGCGAAACCCACGTAGACACGGGGAGAATGTGCAAACTCCACACGGACAGTGACCCAGAGCCGGGATCGAACCTGGGACCTCAGCGCCGTGAGGCGGTTGTGCTAACCACTAGGCCACCGTGCTGCCCCGATAAGAAAGTATTAATTAGATTGTTGTTAAGATGTCTTATATAGAACATTAATAGCACACTGGCCTACAGCAGCTGCTACGGTGCATTTGTGAAGAACACAAGCTGCCTGATGGAGGCACAGAGTCTATGGATCTCGCAGAGATGGTGCCTGAGATAAACAAAGTTTGAAACATAGAGAAGTCATGTGTGCCAGCTTGTTCGTGAAATTGAATAAACAATCAAAGAGACTGCCGCAAGGGCCTTCCATCTCTGTTTCTCTCTGAAACCTCTCTCCTCAAAGCCGAGATGGCTGTGTTTTGAAAACCCACCAGAAAACCTCATTGTTGCAAACTGAGTGTTCATAAAGGAGGATTCCGAATCAGCACCACTGTCTCCATTAGAAAAGAGAATCAACTAGCAACAACCATTCCAATGAAAAATGCAAATACAAGCAGCTGCTGTGGAAAGTGACCCTTCAGCTGTAAACAAGCATCTGGACAATCCGTGAATATATTTTTTTCTAATTTTGCCATGTTTTAAGATCTGATGCTCTGTAGAGTTTTATTTCTTTTTTGCACACTGGGGGTTGTGTGTGTTTTGTTTTTATTTTACTGGGTAGTTGGGCATTTTTCTACATTTTAAACCATTTGTTAGGAGTTTCTGCATCGTTATCTGGGTGAGTTTATGGCAACAAAACTATCTCTTTACTTGTTAACTGCAGGGGCCTGGCTGGTTTATTTATTATTGGATATACACATGGTTAAGTATATATATATTGATATCGAGTTACCAATATCACCTCCTTTTGAAATTCGAACACTGTTATATCTAACCGAGGAGTGGGACTAAAGAGTCAGTTTATCCCCTTAACTTGGTCTTAACAATATAACATGAAACCTTGTACCATGCTTTGAGTATTATGTCAGGTGTTGATCACTGTGGACTTATAATGGTGAACAACAAACAGGCTTAGGGAGCAAAGGATAAAGCTAACATATAATCCACATGTCTTTGAATGGTGAAGGAAATTGATGGAGCGAATCTGAAAATGCTTAGTGCAAAACTGGGCAATTTGATTATAAATTGCAAAATATGTCAGGCCAAACTCAATGTAAAGAGAATCTCCTTTGCACTTGGAGTTATTAATTTGAATTGGATATAGACTGGCAGCTGTCACAGGGAACGTGGATGCCGGAGAAGCGTTTAGAAATAAAGAGAGTATGTTGAGGGTGTTGGAAGGTGACGATGGTTGGCATAAGTCATATGTTTGACCTAAATAACAGGTTAAACATCATGGACAAGTGGGTTTTCCTTATTCCTACCTTCATAGAACAGTACAGCACAGAACAGGCCCTTCGGCCCTCAATGTTGTACCGAGCCATGATCACCCTACTCAAACCCACGTATCCACCCTATACCCGTAACCCAACAACCCCCCCCCTTAACCTTACTTTTATTAGGACACTACGGGCAATTTAGCATGGCCAATCCACCTAACCCGCACATCTTTGGACTGTGGGAGGAAACCGGAGTGCCCGGAGGAAACCCACGCACACAGGGGGAGGACGTGCAGACTCCGCACAGACAGTGACCCAGCCGGGAATCGAACCTGGGACCCTGGAGCTGTGAAGCATTTATGCTAACCACTATGCTACCCTGCTGCCCCATGTTCTCTATCTCTGTATCCTCCACCAACTCTAGATCTGTGCTCCTTCAGAACCCGATTTTACTTTACTCCATCATCAGCAACCATGCCTTCGACTGGTTAGACTCTAAGCACTGAAATTCACTCCCTGAATATCGCCACCTCTCCCTCCTCAATTAGGGTGGCACAGCAGATGGCACTGCTGCCCACAGCGCCAGGAACCCGGGTTCGATCCCAACCTTGGGTGACTGGGTGGAATTTGCACGTTCTCCCCGTATCTGTGGAGGTTAGGTGGAGTGGCCATGATCAATTGCGTTTGCGTCTAAAGGTTAGATGAGGTTACAGGGATAAGACGAAGGTGTGGGAGTAGAGTGTGGGAGTAGAGTAGAGTGCTCTTTCGGAGGGTCGGTGCAGACTCGATGGGCCGAATGGACTCCTTCTGCACTGCATGCCAAGTTGTGTCTGATTAGGCTCTTTCGAACATTTTGCAAATGGTGTTGTAATATCTTCAGTTCTACAGAATTATATAAACTACCTGTGGTCCTGTAATGTGGTTTATTTTGAGTACCATTGTGAAATTCTTCTGAGAATGTATAGTTGCTTTTCAATAAATGTGCTAATTAATAGCACATTACAAGGTTGGTTTAGCACGAGGCTGGTTAACACAGGGCTAAATCGCTGGCTTTGAAAGCAGACCAAGGCAGGCCAGCAGCACGGTTCAATTCCCATACCAGCCTCCCTGAACAGGCGCCGGAATGTGGCGACGAGGGGCTTTTCACAGTAACTTCATTTGAAGCCTACTTGTGACAATAAGCGATTTTCATTTCGTATTACTGAGGCATTAACAGCCTTATTCAACGATGAGAGAGTTTATAGTGGCACTTAAAATTCATCAGCTCTGTATTTTTCTCAATAAGGTCCTTGTTAAAGTGAAAGCATAGTTACGGTGTTTATTCTTTGATCGACAGGCAGTTTGCTGAACAGCACAGAGTTGTAAAGCACCAGTAGGATTATTAAATTGAAGTGTCAACATGTGAAAATTCCACATGAAAACAAAAATAATCTCAACACAAGTTAGTTTCACCTATGATGGTTTACAGAGACTGTCAATAAGATGTTTTTTTAAGGCAAAAATTTCAGCAACAAAACTGAACATTTTACCCAGGAGTGAAAATCAAAACGCATATCTGAATTCTGGTGATTGATTCTTCTCACTTGAAAAGTAGGCAGAAGTCAAGCCAAGTTCTTTCCCTCCCCTTTTCCTCAATTTCCCTGGTCCCTGATCACTTCACGTATCGAGGAGAGCTTTCTGCTCCCTACATTTTGAGCCTGGGAGCTATTTCAATGGGCCTAAGAGATTGCTGAAGGTGGTGGCTCAAGTGCTAGAACCACCTTTCTCCCCCTCTCTCTCCATCTCTCTTGGCTCAAAGGTTCTGGCACCACAGAAACTCCAAGGAATTAATGTACATCTTTGACCTAATTTTCTAAATCCTGCATGCTCCCTCTACACCAAGCTTCATGTCTGCACTATTGACGGCCCTTCCTTGAGCCACTGCGTTGCTGACCTCTCTTTCAAATTTCTCGACCTTCGCTGGTTGCTTAAAAAAAACACTTCCTAAAATGCTACTCTTCTATTATACCATTACGCAGACTAGCTTTTAATTCCAGATGTATTACTTAATTCAACTTAAATTACACCAGCTGCCATGGTGGGATTCAAACCCATATCTCCAGAGCATTACTCTGTGCACCTGGATTACTACCATTGTCTCCCCCCCTAATACAAGTATCACAAATTATGTGGGAAAGGCTGGGTGTGTCAAAGAGTTGTTACCTGTCAGTGATTATTCATATGTTTGTATTAACCTAACTACCACGATCATATATTGAATGACTTCCTTATCCTCACTTGTACAGCACACAGAAATATAAATAATACTTACTTTTTTGGCAAAGTTTTTCTTCCCACTATATTGTCATTTTAGTTTATTGTTCCATTCCCAAATCTTAGACTGTTACCACCCTCCATACTGTAAGTACTGCATTCTTCAAAGAGTCCCTATTTGAACTGCAATGAAAGACCTGACAGGGTTAGATGTTTGTGACGCCGTATTCCAGCTGCTGTTTCCTCAGAGTTTCGGCAGCTGTCAGTGTTGCTAATGGCAGCAAATTTATGGATAAGTTCCTGATGGCTGCAGCACATTGCCGCTTCAGAGGAGTGTCTCCAATCCCCATCAGAGTGGAGACGTGAACCTGGGAGCGACACTGTGCTCGTTACAAATCCACAGAGCAAGGATGCTGTTGACGGAATCTCGTAATGAGTAATTAAGTCACTTTGCAGAAGCTGATGGTGTCACATTTATATTTGGGGATTTGAACACCTACCCCCCCCCCCCCCTCCACCTTCCCACCCCCAGATGTTTTTTTTTCTGGAGGAGAAAATGTTATCGTTTATCGGGGGATTATAATCAAAGAGAGGCAGTAGGTAGTACAGAGCAGCACATATCCTGATCCTGGAATAATTCCAATACGCCGATGATTTTCTGCGCAACTAATCACTTTTTATTCATTCTCATTACAGTCGATAGAAATTCCCATTCAGCAGGTGTTGAATTGAATCAAGCGTATACACTTGCCCCAATTCATGCTCTCTGATGTTCAATACATTGAAAATTGCCAATCTGCTGCCCAATGCGTTCAAGTAAATTCCTGACTTTCGCCCTATCCATCATGGTGATGGGCCGTATTGCAAATGCCGGGCTTTCACATGGAATACTCGTTCCGAACATACAAATTAGGAGCAGAAGTAGGCTGTTCCGCCTCTCGAGCCTGCTCCGCCATTCAGTAAGATCGTGGCTGAGCTGATTGTAACCTCCCACCTACCCTCAATAGCCTTTCAGCCCCTTGTTTATCAGTAAACCATCTACCTCTTCCTTATAATTATTCAAAGACCCTGTTCCCACTGCCTTTTGAGGAAGTGACCCCCGAAGGGAAAAAAAATCCTTCTCATCTCAGGCTTTAATGGGCAACCCCTTATTTTGAAACAATTACCCCTAGTTCTAGATTCTCCGACAGGAGGAAACATCCTCTCCACATCCACCCTCCCAAGATCCTTCAGGACCTTAAAGCTTTCAATCAAGTCACCTCTTGCTCTTCAAAACTCCAATTGATACAAGCCTAGCCTGTTCAACCTTTCCTCCTAACACACGCTGCCCATTTCTTGTATTAGTCTAGTAAACCTTCTCTAGTAAACCTTCTCTGATCTGCTTCTAATGCATTTACGTCCTTCCTTAAATAAAGAGACAAGTTCGGTACGCAAGACTCCAGATGTGCCCCCACTAGCGTCCTGTACAACTGAAGCCTAACTTCCCTACTTTTATGTTCAATTCCTCTCTCACTAAATGATAACATTCTATTAGCTTTCATAGATCATAGAATTTACAGTGCAGAAGGAGGCCATTCGGCCCATCGAGTCTGCACCAGCTCTTGGAAAGAGCACCCTACCCAAGGTCAATACCTCCACCCTATCCCCATAACCCAGTAACCCAACCCAACACTAAGGCAATTTATCATGACTAATCCCCCTAACCTGCACATCTTTGGACTGTGGGAGGAAACCGGAGCACTCGGAGGAAACCCACGCACACACGGGGAGGATGAGCAGACTCCGCACAGACAGTGACCCACGCCGGAATCGAACCTGGGACCCTAATTACTTGCTGTATCTACATACTTGTGTTTTGCGATTCATGCACTAGATCGCCCTGATCCTTCTGTGCCTCAGAACTCTGCAAACTCTCACATTTAGATAATATGCTTCTCTTTTATTCTTCCTGCCCACATAATACTTCATGTGTCAGACCTTTGCCCACGCATTTAACCTATGTATGTCATTTTTGTAGCTTCGTTATGTCCTCTTTCCAACTTGCTTTCCTACCTATCTTTGTGTCACCAGCAAATTTCACAACCATACCATCAGTCCCTTCATCCAAGTCATTTGTATAAGTTGTAAAAAAATTGAGGCCCAGCACTCGTTACATTCTGCTAACCAGAAAAAGTTCCATTTATGCCTACTCTCTATTTTCCTGTCCGCTAGCCAGTCATCTATCCATGCCAGCATGTTACCCCCTACACCGTTACACCATGAGCTCTTGTTTTCTGCATTAACCTTTTCATCCACTAGTCCCCCCTTATCCACAGCACATGAGACTCCTTCAAGTGACTCCTTCAAAGAACTTCAGTAAATTGGTTTAACCTGATTTCCCTTCCACACCTCCAACAATTTACCAACAATCTCACTTACTCGGTGATTGTAATTTTCCTGAGTTCCTCCCTTTTATTTAATGATTTACAGCTGCTTCTGGGATGTTATTTATATCCTCCACAGTGGAGAGGGATGTAAAATACCTGTTCAATACATCTGCCAAATCCTTATTTTTGAATTTTTCAGACTCACTTTATGTATGACCAACTTTGTTACTCTTCTGATTTAACCTCTTAATATAGGTCTTTATATTACTGGCTAGCTTTAGCTCATACTCTAAATTTTCCTCCATTTTAATCTTTTATCTCATTGGTTCCATTACCTGTTGAATTTTTAAATTATTTTCTAAAATTCCATTGCATGACAGAATTAATTATGAAAGAGGTGAAGAGATACTGGGCAGAATTTTGTCCTTTGATGTCGGGATCCCGCTGTTAGCGTCAAATGGGGTCACGATCCTGCACTATGTGGGAAATAGTCACTTGCTGGTGATTTCTCAAAATTGGATCAATTATTGAGTAGATGGTGGATTCACCATCCAATTAAGTAAGGTGGTTGGGTTCTCATAGCTGGAGGGGGGTGGGGGGCACAGAACCTTGTGCGAGTGACTGGAACCTTGTGCGAGGAACTGGAACTGCAACTAATTGATGTGAAGCCAGTTCCCTCGTACTGTAGGCCCATTACTCCTCCTTAATGATGTAATTCGCACTCCCTGCTTCAACAATATGGCAGCACGGTAGCACAGAGGTTAGCACTGTTGCTTCATAGCGCCAGGGTCCCAGGTCCGATTCCCGGCTTGGGCCACTGTCTGTACGGAGTCTGCACGTTCTCCCCATGTCTGCGTGGGTTTCCTCCGGGTGCTCCAACAAGTTCCGAAAGACGTGCTTGTTAGGGAAATTCGACATTCTGAATTCTCCCTCTGTGTACCCGAACAGGCACCGGAGTGTGGCGACTATGGGATTTTTACAGTAACCTCATTGCAGTGTTAATATAAGTCCACTTGTGACACTAATACAGATTATTATTATTAAAGAATTGTGCAAATGCATTTCCTGATGAGAATTATTAAATGTGTGTTGCAGACATAAGGCTCAAGCTTGTTACTTGTCATACTGTGGGTTCACTGCTAACCAACAGAATCTCAATCTGAATACAGCGACCGTCTTTCAAGTGCACTCACATAATATGGCAAATGATAAATTCATCTACAATTACAGTAATCAAAACACCACCCCGTATTGGGCTCCTTTACAGGATGCTTACCAGGTAATTAATTCATATAGACCAACAAATATTCTAATAAACTGGATTTCTGTCAGCACCTTTATGTTTTTTCAATTTCATATTAACCCTTAAGGAATTTGTTGGACTGGATCATATTGCCATTACTCTGTATGTATAGTTTGCCGAATTTAAACGATTAACACAATGGGCACGATTTAACGGCCGCACCAAACCCCAGCGCGAGTGGCCTAAATCGTAGAGCTCGTCAGGTACCAAGCAGTTTGCAATCGAACTGCCTCGCTCCCGTTGCTGGATTCTGGAACTCGTCTGGGCACGGAGAGAACCCACTAATCACCACTTAAAGGCCAACCTCCATCTCATTAACGAGATGGTTGCTGTATCCAACGGGTTCCTGGATCGAACCGGCTCGACAGCGAGAAGCCCCACGAACGGTGATCAGTGATGGTCCACACAAACAAGGACCCAGCGGAACCGCACTTGGAGTGTCTTCTGGGCCGTTGGGGGCCCTTGGGCAGTCAGAGATAGGGCAGGGTGGCACTCTGGCTTTCACTCTGACACGTGGACACCTTGGCACTGCTCTGCTGACACCGTGGCACTGCCACTCTGGCACTGCCAGGCTGATAAAAGAACTGCAAGGGTGGCAGGGCACAATTGCCTGGGTGCCGGGGTGGCACTGCCATGGGTCAGGGGTCAGGGCCTGAGGGGAGCGGTGCCCGTGAAAGGTGAGATGAGGGGGGTGTAGGGAGGGTGGGGGTGAAAGGCCTCTTTAAGGGAGCGTCTGGAATGTTGGGGAAATGAAGGGTGGGGTTCCCTGGAACAGGCGGGGGCCTCAGCGACTCCGTAGCGGAGTGTTCCTACTTGGGGGCTGTGGGGCTGTGGGCGGGGTGGGGCTGGGGGGGGTGCTGGTGTGAGGGACCCAAAAGATCACCTAGAGATCGAGCACCCTTTAAAAATGGCGACCCGATCTCTGAGGAGGTGGCCTGGCCAGTGAGCTTAACTCCCCAGTGATGAAAATAATGGGATCGTCCGGTGAGAAACTCACAAGGGCCCAAAACAATGACTAATTTGATGCAAGAACCAGGCATCCAGCTGCATTTTACAATAACCATGACGTTGTTGTGGGCTCTGTGAGATTTCCTTCTTAACCAAGGAATTTATTCCAAAGGTGTCTGCATAGTTTGTGTTTCTCCCCATTCTCATA